>NC_091824.1:12269166-12928333 GCF_038994185.2 Dermacentor albipictus
AAAGATGACATGTTGGATTGTTGGAAATAAGACAAATTGTATATATTGCAGTTACTTTAACAGCATTTAATTGACAACTTGACAGAATCTTCACTTCGCATAGATTCCAACACGTACACTGAATCTGCAGTTTTCTTTTTTGCTTATTAATGCAGTCGTTACTGCATGGCCACATGGTAGATTTGAAAACAAAGTTAAATAAATTAGTTTGTTGCAATATAACAATATGTGTAGATCACTGCGATTGTAACACGAGAACTTAATACAAACATGCACACTATAGGATGCAGACAAATGCTCAGGACAATCTCCAGAATGTTTGCATCCTGATACTTATGAAAGTGAACGGTTTCATTCCATGGCTGTCAATGAGAGGGAGAGAGAAAACTTAATTGTGTTCGTGGAACAAAAACGCATTGATAAGCTTAGACATATAGTCATTGCTTAACACTTTCGAAATGAATAATTATAGCTTGCTATCAACATTGAAGCAGCCATTCGACAGCAAGAAAAGGAATCAGTTTTTCCAGCTCTGAACATTGAATTGCAGGAAATGCAAGCAGGCATAAAATTCTGCCAATATAATGTTTAGGAATACCAAATTGGAATAAACATTGAGGCTTGCAATTGTACTTTCTCTGGCTGAGCAATCGAGTTTGAAATGACTCCCATAAGCATGTCGTAACAATGTTGATCTAATACAGGTTAAATGCATGACTAGCTTAAGAAATCTGGATGATTGCCATAAATTACAGTGAAGAAACTATAATATTTAATAACATTAATAATATAATAATAATATTTATTTCCACAAAACAGGCTAACCGTGAGAGGCGTGCGAGGCTGAGCAGAAAGCTGAAAAATTCTACGGCAAGTGCGCCTGCCGTGGGCCTACGATCCTGCATTATGAATAGCGCGTATTGATATGGTCTTCTTGTTAGAAGTTCCGAGTATACTACCAGCGCGAGACACGGGACAACAAAGTGGACGAGAACCGTGTCTTTTAGAATGCTATGTTACAACGTACAGGTTTCTACAAAAGTGACGGTAACTGCTCGAAACATTTGATGCGTCGGCTTTTGCGCCTTTAGAAATATTGAGAGGGGGCTCCCATATTTATATTCGCAGCGCAAGCACGGCGATGGACGAACCAGGCTAGCGCTAAGGTTGAATTTCACAACACAATTTTCATTCCACGTCGTAATCACACAGATCGTTTGAGGCTTCGTTCAGGGGCACACGCGGGCGTTCGGGTTGGTGCTTCTTGTTGCGTTTGGCGTAAGAATATGGCTAGGAGCAGGCACCACATATGCGCAATGACAGGCAATATACACGCATCATTTCTCTAGACGCTGACGCCGAGCACGGGTAGCGCGAGGATCTTGTTGGGCTGACACGACAACTTCGTGGCAGCCGAATTCCGAATACTGCATATACGGTGAGGGTAGCTATATGAACTTGTCGATAGGTCATCTTGCAGATTGTTGTAGCACAGGCAGAATGAAACGGTCATAGAAGGTAGATAAGACAACACACATCGCTGAACCACCTGCGAACAGCTGTTTACGTGCGCGATGTCGCACTGAACTACAGAAACCGCCGTCGCGCACCCCAAGACAAATCTTAACTAACGTTTTTAAATGAGTAAACGTACATATTATTTGCTTATAATCAAGAGAAGTCAATAATATTATAATGTAAACGTTTTATTCACTACAATAAAAGAATTATGCAGCGTGTGCCACGAAACCTGGCACTAAGCAACCCTGGGCGTCGCACCAGTCGCATTGTTAAAATCGCAATCATGTGAAATGAGCCCTCTAAAAATCGCATTGCGACGCGTGCGACAGCACCGATTTTCGTCGTTGCAGTCGCAGCATGTGAAACAGCCTTTAGTCTTGTTAGCGCCCAGGTAGCACAAAAGAGATACGTAACGTTTTCGTAGCGTTTATCCAAGACGATAAAAACGGGTTAAAGAAGACACGAATGAGATAACTTCGGCGGGAAAACGTCGTATATCTCTGCTAATGTCCGGCTTAATTACTTTCTTGAGATGAGCTAGAACAGGTCTGCAAAACGTATTCGAAAAGCTGGTCTAGAAATAGGATTGGGAAAGACACAAGTAATCCCTTTGCCAAAACTATTCGTAACCAATTTCTAAACGTTTATAGAACGTTATCAAAAAGCTGGTCTAGAAGCGGTATTGAAAGGTTTACGATCATCTGAAGCTAATTTTCGCGGGTGACGGGCGCGATCAGACATCGTTGTTCAAAACACGCGCTTAGTTTCGCCTCACGCGACTGGCCTATGCCGCGCAGACGTCGTCAGCCACACCCGTTGGCACGGCCTAGGCCAATCGCGTGACGTGAAACTGATCGGGCGTTTCGAACAACGATCTCCAATCGCGCCCCAGATGAAGTGAAGCGTCGGTGTTGACTGTAAGAGCCATGGCGCAATGCCAAGCACTGTTCCCCGCATGGCCGGCGCATCCTCTACCAAGTCCCATGAAAATGAGCCTGTTAGGAATAATAAATCCTTAATACCGCCTTTAGTAAGCTACGATGCTTACAACCACAATGGGAATGACATCCTGCAAAGAACAAATGGCCACGTCTTGGCAGGTGGCCAGACCAAGCCCTTCATGCCAAGAGTGCATGAAATGAGAACATTGTGACAAAGCAAAAACACATTAATAAAATTTAATGCTTATGCAAGGTTCGAACAAACTGTGTGAGAAATGCAAACAGAAGTAAAAGTACATAAACAATGACAAAAGTCGCAGAAAGGATTCGTAATGAACTCGACAGTGAACATTCACTAGCACATAAACAAAATTCCAAGTACACATACAAAAATGAACAGAAAAACCTGGAGTGTACTAAAGTGTCTAATTTATCATAGTAAAGTGCACGTGCTATTAGATGGACTAGTGTTATGCAGAAGTGACATCGGAGCGAATGGAAGAAGTAGACTGAAAAATGCAAGAGTATGAATCGGATGGTAACTGACTCCAAGCAATGTTACCAATCAGCTGGATGCTTGAAAAGAGCACAAAAAGAAATACCACCGCATACCATCATAAAACAATCCTGTGACAGAAAAAAAAAGTGGAACAATGCAAAATTGGAAATATTGCCTTTAAGATATATCAAAGAAGGTAATGGCGAGAAAAAATAACCATACAGCAAAAAAGCAATAAAGTGAAATTAGTACAGAATACTTAAACGGGGGATTCAGTGTAACAAGTGAACACTACTGTAGTACAGCGAACGATGAGACAGTAATGCTGCATCTTGCCACTCCAGAACGTGAGAAATGAATATGCAAGCCTCATATTAGAAACTTACATAAACATGGAAATAAACTGGAATGCACTGGAAGCTGCATTTGTGTAACAAAGGAAGCAATGGTCATAATAAATAGTAAGTGTTTTATCTATAAAGCCCTTTACAAGAGGCAAAGTTGTGCCTCTCTGGCAAAAACAAAGTTGCAACGAATAATTTGCAAACCAGCAAATACTATAATTAGCATATTGACATGTCACACTTTGCGCACATCTCCAGTCTCCTGAAGTAAAAAAAAAAGCACTCTGAATGAGAAAAACGTTTAACACATGTAGCCCAGAGCAAATTCTTTGCCAGTTCACTCACACTTTCACATACAAAAACATTTGCCACAAAGTCCAGGCACATTTCCACTGATGTTTACCAATTCACCCCCACTTTCACGTCCAAAAATATTTGGCACACAGTCCAGGCAGAGCTTCATAGATAAACAGCTTGAGAGCACCCTACTGATTATTGTGCAGTCCCGCTGCTGGAAATAGAACTGCCGCACATGCTGGTAGTGGTTTCAATGTAGACACAGTTGCTGCCCTGGACAGGTATGCTCAGATATCTGCAGTGGTGCTCCATTTTGTCGAAGTAGACACATTGATGCACTACGCTGGTAATTGAAATGTTTTGAATGCACAAGTATTGGCTTCACCAGAAAGACTTGCCCACATACCACCACTGGCATATATATGCACTTGCTCTTCACTCAGTAGCATTGAACTTAAAGTGTTCCCTATGTTGGAGCCATGTGTAAAACAGGTGTCACACGACCACTCTCGATCGCGATCAAGCCCGATCCGGATTGAAATTATCGATGCGACTGGCTCACTCTCGTAGCTTGCGCAGAGGAGCCAATCACGACCGAGAAATTTGATTTGTAACGGACTGGATAGCGGCTAAAAGAGCCCCGTGTGAAACCGGTATCAAATAATGCACAGACGTACGCTAGGAAAATGTGTTGCACAAGGACAAAGAACTGCGACATATATACATATATATATATATAAACTGCGAGAGCGCATCGCGAACACCATGCGCACACATGGCACCCGCACGAACTCGGCAGGCAGCCGTAAAGCGCGAAGGGCGCACAGCGTACGTTCCCGACACATGTCCCAAACTGCAAACAATCGTACTACTTAAAGCATACAAGTTATTTTATACCAAGGGAATACTCGACTCACGTATACAGTATCCACAAGCGAGTTATGCAGTGTACATGCTGTATCCATTCGCCAAATAGTAAAATTGATAACAAGCACAAAGCTACAAGGGACTCAATACATTACTACCATTTGAGGCGTTAAATAAAGTCGAATTTGGCCGTTTCATATATCGGACACAATATATGGACACATGTGGTACCCGGTAATACCATGAAATACCCATCACGTGGGTAAAGGGGGCGAAAACACAATCGAGAACCTGAAGCGCAAACGATAAAAGCACGGTATATATGGTGCACGCAAAATTCTGTCAGTGCGCTGTAGCGCGAGGGAAGAAAATAGGGCGAGCACTTGACCTCACCTTTTGGGATACCGCACTAGTACTGAATCATTAAAAAAAAAAAGCCTGTTTGAACCAGTTCCCTTGTCTGCAACACTCTTGCTAAACGGGAGACTAAAATACCACGATGACGGCTCTATTGTGGAGATCGGCAAGGTGCGCACAGACAAATTTTGCCGCCTTTCTTCGCATTCTGCAAAATGCTTTCTTGTTAGGATCACGCATAGCGGCCGATCCCGACGCTAGGGACACACAGGCACGATTTCGTCCCTCTAACTTTCATCCTTATACTGCCCTTAACGCCTTAATTACAGCGTCAGTGAAAAGGCGCCTCACATAACATGACAATGAACTTGAAGAGCTGATTAGTGCCCTCCACTCCGCACCCTCCAATTGAAAACACTACTGATTTCCAAATTAAACTACACAAACAGATCGCACAACCCAAACTAATCACAGAGCGTCGTTTTCTTGAGGGCAAAGCCCTGCAACACTTACATGACAAAGGGCAGCGGCAGCACATTCAGAACAGCCGCTATCATACCACAGCGCAATGCAAGTGCGATAACGCTATTGTGCCCGGCTCAAACAGATCGCACAACCTAAACTAAACACAGAATGTCGGTTTCTTGACAGCAAAGCACTGCAAGACTTACATGACAAAGGGCAGCGGCAGCACATTCAGAACAGTCGCAAACAGACCATAGTGTCATGCGAATGCGATAACGCAACTATGACCGGCTTCACGAATAACGTGGCCGCCTTGGTCACGTAACAATTGAAAACGCTACTGATTTCCAAATTAAAACCACACAAACATATCGCACAACCCAAACTGATCACAGAATATCGTTTTCTTGACAGCAAAACACTGCAACACTTACATAGCAAAGGGCAGCGGCAGCACATTCAGAACAGCCGCAAACACACCACAGCGCAATGCGAGCGCGGTGATGCGACGACGCCTTGACGACGCGACTATGCCCGGCTCGCCCGGCTGCCCGGCATCACGAATCACGTGGCCACCTTGGTCACATGACTTCCCGACGGTATCGCCACCTTGCGCAAGGTTGGATCGCGTTGATGGGCTGTTGAATATTGTAGAAGCCGCTAGAGAGGCTGACGCGCCGTGGCGTGGCGGTGGCGCCTTGAGTCGTTTTCAAAACGTATTCACCCCTCGTTTTTAAGCTGCCTGGCTTCCAACGTTATCAAAACGTATTCACCCCTCGTTTTTAAGCTATCTTGTTTGGAACGTCTTTGATGCGTCGATTCTGGTGAAAAATCCGTTTCAGACGTTGAATCCCTTAATACGACGTTTTCAAGACTTTGTGTGCTACCTGGGCGCCAGTAACTATGTCACAGCAAATACATCAACACGAACTAGCCCAACTTTCTGCGTTAAGTCGTCCAATGACTTCTCTGGCTGTACTGCAGGATGGCTTGAGTTAGCTGAGCAGTAAAAGCTGTTTCTCTGTCACTAATGACGACTTCTGGCGCACCATGACGCAGAAGGATGCTCTCGGCGAAAAATTCGGCTATTTCGGCCGCACTACCTTTAGGCAGAGCTTTCGTTTCGGCGTAGCGGGTGAGGTAGTCTGTGGCCACGACGATCCACTTGTTTCCAGATGTCGAAGTCGCGGAAAGGGCCCCAGCAAGTCCATTCCATTCCATTCCATTCCTTTATTTCAGCATTCAACTTTAAATGTACAAATGCTAGGACAGGAACAAAAAGCCGCTATTTTAAGCGGTTTGACAAAGGCCCCTGCATCTACAGTATTTGGCAGCAGACAGTTTGTGAACACTTTTCACGCAACAATACACGGGTACCAGTGGCGTAGCCAGAAATTTCGTTCGGGGGGGGGGGGCTCACAATGCACCTCGGCCTCCTCCTATGAGGAAACATTAGGTCGGATGCTCCTATCTGAATACATATAGAATGAGAATTCGTTTTTCTCGGCAACCACTGCACCAAATTTGATGAGATTTGTTGCATTTAAAAGAAAAACATAATTTCTAGTGATTGTTTGTTTCGAATTTTCGATTTAGGTCGTCAATATTTTATTGAAAAGTGGCAAACATCGAAAATTTTCAGAAAACGAAACAATCAAGTTTACAACTCTGTAAATCATGAATGAAAATTGATATCACAATTTTGTGATTTGCAATTAATAGTACGTCTACAGCGGACAAAATTAATGTTACATATGAGTCTAAAAAAATTAAGTATTATGGAAATAAGGCTTTTGCAGAACCCTTGTACATAACACAACCAATTCACGTAAGATACAAATAGACATATCGAATTTGCCCGCTTTGAATAGTGTAATGGATGCCGTTTACAGAACCGCGATATGTGCTCTTGATGCAGAGCTAATAATTAGTAAACTTCGTGCTTTTATTTTCTTCGAAGTTTCGAAATTTTCAAAATATTTTAAACAATGTTCGGGCTCTAAATCGAAATTCCGCTTCCAACAGACACTAGAATTTAACTTACTCTTTGGCAGCAGTGGTCACGGCCGGAAACTACGAACTTCAGGAAAAATATTCTGCTTGCTTTTGCAGTGCTCGCCCTCTATACCTGCAAGCCATGCATGGTCACTTCGGCCCACGTGCTGTGCTAGCGTCCTCTGCATCGTATTAGTCATCAATCTTCGTTCATCACCGGGACAAGCTGGCTGCGTGGACCACCTGAGTCGATAGCCTCCTCTGCGCACCTTCCTGATCGTGACGTCGTGCTCTTGTTGGTGTAAGAAGGACGGCAGAATCGACTTGGCATCATTTGGCAGCACTGGTCACGGCCGGAAACTACGAACTTCAGGAAAATATTCTGCTTGCTTTTGCAGGTTAGTGCCGCTGTTGGTCAAGCATTCATTCAATTTACCGTTTCTTTCGTGACTGCTGCTGCTCCAGGTGCTCGTATTATTTTTGTGCTTGTCACTATGCCTACTTGTGCGGAGCTCGCGAAACGAATTGATCAGTTAGAGGCCATGTTCAAGGGTCGATGTGACGAGGCAGTCGCTGTTCTTGTAAAAAAGTGTTCACTGAAGCTGCCAACAGATCCAAACGTTGCTGAAATGAAGCGTGATATGGCATCTCTGATTCAAAGTGTCGACATACTCAACTCAATGGTTGAGGAAGCCCGAGCTCAAAATGCTACTTTGACCGCAGCTAACAAAGAACTAAAAACGGAGAATGCAGCACTCGGCAAACTCCTGTCTGAACTTGAGCAGCGGTCAAGAATAAACAATGTGGAACTCAAGGGACTAGCATGCACACAGGGCGAGAACTGTCTTGCGATCATGAAAGCCGTCGGTAAAAAACATGCTGTCCCATTTCTGACGACGACATCGATGTTGTATACCGCGTCCCAACGAGGTCAGGAACGGGCAATAGGAACATTATTGCTCGGTTCTGCTCAAGGACAAAGAAGCAGGATTTTGTCTCTAAGGCACGAAAGGCTCGCCTAAATTCTAAAGATCTCGGCTTCGCAGGGCCGAATCATGTTCCCATTTATATTAATGATCACCTGACCAGAGAAAACAAAGTGCAGTTTGCGAAGGCTCAATCCCTGAAAAGGGAAAAGGGATGGCAATTTCTATGGACCGAGGATTGCCAAATAAAAGCAAGAAAGACAAGCGACAGTCGAGTATTTCGTATCTTGTCAGAGGGTGATTTATCAGTCTTCCGGTAGTTGTAGGAGGGTCAGAATATTAACCTATTTTGTTGCGCTTGATAATGTCATCTTATTTTTCGACTGAAGAACTTAAATCTTTTTTTAGGAACCCATGCCTATCTGCTATTCACTTTAACGCTCGAAGTCTGAAAAAACACCATGATGAAATCCACAACTTTTTAGCATCTTTAGACCACACATTTTCTCTCATCTGCATTTCTGAAACGTGGCTTTCAGATGCAGATAATGATTTATTTGGCTTTCCCTCTTATGCTTCGGAGTATTGCTACCGCTCTCATCAAAGCTACGGAGGTGTCGCTGTTTTTTTATCTTCAAATGTGCGTTACAAACGAAGACATGACATATCATTTTCAATGCCAAACTGTGAAGCTGTGTGGATCGAACTGGAAGATGCAAACCAGACAATTGTTGGTTGCCTGTATCGCTCACCTTCAACTTCCATATCTGCTTTTTGCAATGACCTGAACGCTATACTTGGTAACTTGTCTTCAGAAAAGAACAACGTTGTGCTTCTTGGTGACATTAACATCAATCTTCTGGATGACTGCAGCTCTGCTACTACTGCCTACACTAACTGCCTTCATGGATTTGGCTTCGAATCATTGTTTTCGCTTCCAACTAGATGTAATTTAGGGGCTTCGGCCACCTTAATAGATCACATATTTTCCAACCTTATGTGCCCTCCAGTTTGCGGTATACTTGAAATTAACATCACTGACCATTTTCCTGTCTTTTTAAAACTTCCTTATCAATTACATAAACCTTGTCATGGATTCTATTAAGCCGTGATTAATAAAGACGGCTTCATCGCTCGCGTTGGTGAGCTAAATTGGTGTTCTGTGTTTTCAGAATCAAAGCTGAATTTGCATTTAATGGCTTCTTGGACAACATAAAGAAATGTATCGCTAATTCTACAAGCTTTGTAAAATGCAGAAGACATGTCCCAGCTTTACAGAGCCCTTGGTTAACCAATGATCTACTCACTAGCCTACGTAAAAAAGGTAACCTGTACCGAAAAGTTAAACACCGCCCTCTTAACATTCGACTCAAAACTCGCTATAAGATCTATTGTAACCTGGTAAACCGTCTGCTCAGGGTAGCCAAAAGAAAATATTATGAATTAAGAATAGCTGAAGCCGGCACAGATTCAAAACGGCAGTGGAATGTAATAAATTCCTTCTTGAACCGAACCCATAGGGCTAAACCAATAAGTACGCTTCATTCATCAGACGCCACGTATGAACAAGCAGATGAAATCGCGAACGCATTTAATGAGTTCTTTTGTGACCATTCCTCTGATCATACCACTGATAATCAACTATCATTTCAGCGATGCTTACAATCATTGTACCTATTTCAAACTGGCCCAGATGAAATAATTAATATCATACAAGATTTAAAGCAGGTCTGGACGAAATCAGTTCTATTAATATTAAATTAGTAGCTCATCTTATCGCTCGCCCGTTATCACATGTTATCAATTTAATCTTTAAGACTGGAGTATTTCCTAGTCAACTAAAAAAATCAAAAATTATTCCAGTATTTAAAAAGGGTGACCACTCCTACATTTCTAATTATCGCCCTATTGCTATTCTTCCTTTCTGTAGCAAGATTATCGAAAAAGGTCTTGAAAAACGCTTAACCAAGTACTTCTCAAAATTTAACATTCTTTCGCCAAATCAATTTGGCTTCAGGGTAGGATCCTCGACTGATTGTGCTATACTTTCTTTCACGGATAAAATAAAAGGCGCTATAGATGCCGGTTTCTACGCAGGATCAATTTTTGTCGACTTATCCAAAGCATTTGAATGAATAAACCACGTCATCTTACTTACTAAACTACGAGCAGTAGGCATCGATGGCCCAGCATTAGCACTTATAAAAAGTTACCTAACAGATAGACAACAAGCTGTGTATGTTAGTTCCTCACTTTCTAATTTCAGAATAACCAATAAAGGGGTCCCGCAGGGGTCTGTATTTGGCCCGCTACTATTCCTGCTTTACATAAATGATTTACCCAGTTGTTTAACAGAAACTGAGGCCTTTCTTTACGCCGATGACACTACATTACTTGTTACGGCTCGTTCACTAACTTCCCTGACTACTAAGCTAAACACTGATCTGAAAAATATTTTAACGTGGTGCCAGCTTAACTCGCTAAGCATAAATCCTACCAAAACGTCTTTTATGCTTTTTCATTCGAATCATAGGACACCAGAGTTCATTCCCACTGTCAACCTAAACTCTCTTAACATCAACGCAGTCAATGAATGCTCATTTCTTGGAATAATTCTTGACTCAAACTTAAAATCTACGAAGCATATCGCCTATTTAAAGCGCAAAATTTCTCCCGGTATTAGAATTTTACTTAAATCTAGATATTGTTTTAGCAAACCAACATTGCTGACCTTGTATTATTCTTTTATTCACAGCCATCTTAATTATTGCATTACAGCATGGGGACATATCCAACTCATATAGCACCACTACAGCATTTGCAGAATCAAGCCATCCGGATATTGTCATTCAGCTCATACAACTGCAGTGCTTCTGATATGCTTTTCAACCACAGAATACTTTCAGTAAAAAATATTGTTAAATATAAATTAGCCATAACGTTATTTAAGGTAATACGTAATCCTTCTCTAGTAAATATATTTTCTGCGGCTACTTTGGTTAACTTGAACCGCACAAGGTTTGCAGCTAACAACAATTTCTTATTGCCACTAGTACATACTAATTATGGAAAACAATCTGGATATTTCGCAGCATTATCCACTTGGAACAGCCTCCCATTAAATGTCAAGCACTCTTCGTCTTTGAGCTTCTTCAAGAAAACATTATTCACTTTTCTACTAGACAGCCAAAATAATTGACGTATCTAAGCTATTCACCTCACTCCTGCTCACTTCCTTGCCGTTTTTTTCTTTTTTCTTTAGTTTTCTTTTTCTCTCATTTATAGCCTTTGTAAGTATTTTGGTTTGTTATGTTGCGAATGCCCTAAACTACTGTTTTAATTGTACAACTAGCTATTGACTTTATATTACTTTACAGTTTGTACTTATACTTTGAATATTCTTTCTCATAGTGACTACTGTATTGCTGTTTTATGCCTTGTATTTCCTTTAATGTATACATTTTCTGACAGGAGGTCCCCTTTCAGCCACATGCTCTGGGACCTCCTTCTGTATACTTATGTAAACATGTATGTCTCCTCCTTATTAAAGAAATAAACTAAAAAAATGCAACAAATTTCATTAAAAGCGATTCAGGAGTTATCTCAGAAAAGCGTTTCTGCGTATTGCGTGTATCTGAATAGGCCACGTCGGAGTTGGGTCCGAGCTAAAGCTTCCTTTTAAACAATTTGCCTAGGGATCAAATACATGAATAATAACTCCATTGTCATTGCCAAAGATGCTGGAAACGAATTCTTGATCGCTACGCACTGTCAATACGTGGGGACGGGCACTGTCGTGGAACAAGATGACCCCATTCGTCAATTTTTCACTTAGTTTGTTCTTGATTGCGACACGTAGCCGATCCGGCGTTTCACAATATCTGAAACAATTGATAGTCTCTCAAGGTTTAGCAAATTCTATCAGTAATGGTCCCTGTCGATCTAAAAATAGTCAACAACACCTTTCCGGTAGACATGACGGCCTTTGCTTTCTTTGGGGTGGTGAATTCGAATGTTTCCATTGTAAGCTTTGCCGTCGTGTTTCAGGCTCGTAGTAGTGGTATGATGGTTCGTCTCCGATCACAATTGCAGACAAGAAATCGTCACCTTTATTGTGATACCGGATCAGATGAGTAAAGGCAGCGCCGATCATCTCCTTATTCTGGCGGTGGTTCAAAATCCTGCGCATCCATTGCGCACACAAGAGCCGATAACCGAGATGTTCATGAATTATGGCGTGAACCAAACCGTGGCCGATGTTCACACACTCTGCCAGTTCATCGATGCTTATCCTCCGTTCTTGTCTCATCAGCTCATCAACCCTTGCAATTTTGTTAGGGGTGCACGATGACTTTGGTCCGGTCTGGGATCGTTTTTGCAACTTTCACGTCCTTCTTTGAACCGTTTGTTCCAACGCTTCACAGTGGCCAATGAAATGCAATGTTCCATGTACACGGCAGCCATACAGCGATTAATTTCTTTTTGGGAAACACCTTCAGCTGTCAAACACCTGACGGCACCACGCTGCTCAACTTTTGGAGAGTCCATTACGGCACGCAACCATGTTCAACCCAATGTATGAGAGCATTAAAGAACATTTATCCTCACACCTGCGTGTCCCTTTTGTAAATGAGAGATGCCTGTGTGCTACGCGCAGGCGTTGCAGATAATGAACAGAACCATAATTGCGCGGGGTGGGTAGGCTCACTTTCATTTGACTCGCCTTCGTACATTAGAATTGCGAATATACAATGGAATATACAAATGCGATGATACAGCTTGATAAAAGGCAAAAAAGTGCCACTGGAAACGAAGTTCACTGCATGTATACACACAACCTCGCAACAAGATATTTAAACATACGTATAAGTAAGTCTCCAATAAATCTACGTATCTAAGAAAAAGTCACGGTATATAATGCGTCAAACAAGGCACATAAACATGTTGCGCAATCACAGATTCACAGAATCCTAGATACTGCCCCCATTCCATCCACTCCCCCCGATGTATCGCGCGCGACGGAAGGCGGCGCGCTTGCTCCTCACTTGCTCTTCACGAAAAATTCCGAGGAGGTGTTAGCCTTTGTAGAGGCCAACTGTAACGCGGGACTAAAGGCCTTCTCAGCAGATGTTAAGGACCTGTATTATTCTTTGCCACAGAATGAATTGTTGTGTTCAATCATGTATAGATGAATTTGGGGCAACAATTTAGTACGAAGGCGTGCACAACCGTTGAATATATTTTAGAACTTTTAGACTTGTACATGAAGTCAACATTTGTGCAAAGAAATGACATTGCGTACCTTCAAGAACAAGGGGTCTGTATAGGATCTTGCTTAGCGCCTGTTTTAAGCAACCTGTACTTAGCCAAGCTAGACAGAGACCTGTGCTCACGCATCAATGATACCAAAGTTGTTAAAATATTTCGATTTGTTGATGATTTTTTGGTGTTTGTGAATGTTCAGCCAGACAACTTTGACACAGAGTGTTCAGTTATCAGTAATATTATACGCGAGTGCCTTTGTCCACTAGAAGTTACGTTCGAAGTGCCTGTAGAACAAAAGATCAAATTTCTGGATGTTAAATTTACCTTCGGTGATAAACTAACTTGCTGGTGTTACAGTCCCCGGACAATAAACCGTTGTTGTCATATCATTCAGCCCATTCTAAACTGGTAAAAAGAGGAATTGCGAAAATGTGTTTCACTAACGCACTTACTAAATCATGCCATCATTGCACTGACGAAGCCTTCACACAACAAGCCATGCGGCTACATGAAGCAGGTTATCCCAATCATGTACTGACATCAGTTGCAGAGGGAATACTTCGGCAAGTGCAGCAATCAGGGACTGCTGAACGAGGGGAAGGAAATAGTAACCGATAGAAAAAAAGACCAACAGTGATACCTTAAATCCACCGGTTGTCGCACAACCTAAAGAAAATTGCCCGCCGAGGTAACACTGATGTGGTTTTTTTCAGCACCCAACAAACTAATCAGCCTGTGCAGGAAAACAAGACCAGAAAAGAAAGAAAGTGCCCCTAGCTGCCAAGTTAAACACAGGAAGAAGTTCAGAGAATGTAAGACCTCAATTATATATCGTATACCCTTATCGTGTGGGAAGTATTACGTCGGACAGTCGGGCAGATGCATTAATGATAGACTGCGCGAACACAAAAATAAAGTCGACAAACTTGTATCAGATGGGTTTCTTTCCCTTCATTGTAAGCAACATAAGTGCTCCCCTCTCTTCGAATCAACAATCATTACCGGTAGAAACAAGTGCCAACTCACTAGACTTATAATAGAAGCCGAGCAGATTGATGCCCTAGGGGATTCATGTATCAGCAAACAATCATTGGCTCTCTCTAAAAAAGAACTGAAATTTTTGCGCATGGCTTAACATATCACAAAATGTATCGCTCTGATTGTTAATCTGTTCACGTGGCTGTGACTAATGTTGTCTGAGTGTATAAGTACGACCTGGTTTTCGACAATAAACAGTGTTGGAAGTTAGCGCTGTGTGTGTCCCTTTGTGTCTTCTCTTGTCCCGTCTTTGAATCGCGCTACCATACTCCCCTTGAAGTGCTATACTTCAGTCATTGAAGGTTCCAGAATAATCGCTGGTGCCCGCGTGTCTTCCAGAAAGTTCGACACAATTCGCGTCAAGTGCACGTGCCAATATAGGCCTATACACTTTTGTTTATAGACATTCTGCAGACATTTGTCTACAAAAGTGAATTTTTATTAAACTATAGACCATCTATAGACAGTTCATAGACTCAGACGTTTTTTGTAGACAAGCCTACAAAAAATGTAAGGTGATAAGTCATAATACTGTCTATAGACTGGTCTATAAAAATAGTTTATAGGTCGTCCATAGACATTTCATGAACTTCTAGCTACAAAAGTAGAACTATATAGGCCTATTAGCCAGCTTTACTGGTGCAGTAGTCATTGCATCGATGTCAGTCTGCAAGAAGTTCAAAATCAGCCACGTCACAACATCGACAGGATCCGAACTTGCCGCCCTCCGTAGCGCCGTGCTGTATGCGCAGCAACAATCACCAAATCACTGGGCTATATTCTGTGATTCAAAGGCAGCCCTGTAATCAGTATTATCAGCTCTGCGCCGCAGCCTACATGAACAACTGGAAGCAGAGATACAATTACGCCACTATCGAATGGTGTACGGAGGCTACGACATTGTATTCAGCTGGCTACCCGCACACTGCAACATTACTGGCAATGAAAGCGCCGACAAAGTTGCCCGTGAGGCACATGATGTATGTGAAAGCACCTCGATACCATTGTCGAGAACGGATGCAGCGCGGCACCTCAGCAGTCTTGCCCATATTATTACTGTAAGGGAATGTAACACACCGCAGTTGCCTATATGCCATGGACCTGCATATGACATTGCAACTTTTACCTGGTTATAACCAACGGGAAGAAACGCTACTGTGCCGCTTGCGAGTAGGAGTTTCTTTCACAAACACCTATACCTTTGGAAGGGCGGACAGTCTCAATTGCAGCAGATGTGGTGTCGAAGAAACCACCTCCTGTGTGATTGCCCTGCATACGAAGACGAGAGGGGCACCCATCGTACAGCTTTCAAGCACTTAGACGACCGTCCTTCCACAGGGGATATCTTGGGCCCGTGGCCTCGTGCGTCTGCTATGTGCAAATCCACGAAGGCGCTGGTGCGTTTCTTGAAATGCACTAGCCTGTACGACCGCCTGTGACTGACTCAGTGATGAACGCTTGCGCACGTACCAATGCAAAATGTGAACTTTTTTCTTGCTTCTCCTCTTTCCATCCCCCTTTCCCCTTCCTCAATGCAGGGCAGCCCAACGGGCTCAACCTGGTTAACCTCCCTGCCTTTCCCTTATGATCTGGCTATACTATAGACCGTATATAGTCAGTATATAGACTCAGACATTTTGTAGACTAGTCTACAAAAAAATGTTAGATAGGTGATAAGTCGTGATATTGTCTATATACTAGTTTAAAGAAATATCTATAGAAAGTCTGTTGACTTCTTAGACACATGTACATAAACTTTATATAGAGCAGAAAAAAAAAACGCTAGACGAAAGCACGAAGAGAGGGACACAGACCGCAGCGCTAACAACTAAGTGTCTTTATTCTTTCCGTCAGCCTATATATAGACTCGACCACTACCGGGAAGCACAAAAAAGCAACACAAATTCAGCATGCGCAGGGGCAATAAATTGTAATCATTGAGACAGGAAGGCTATCTCCTTCGGAAGGAGAGAAATTGAGGGGAGGCTTAGAGATGCGTCGACGCTATTATGGACGTAAGAGGCTTCAGAAATAAGACGTGCGCGGTTATCGTGGTAGTTTGACAAGAGGGTAATATCTTTAAAAGATGCGTTGACAATTGACTGTCTCTAGTTTGTTTTTGAACTTGTTTGAGTGTTCGCGCATGCGGTCATTGATGCACCGCCCCGTTTGACCGATATAGAAAAGCTTGCACGAAGGAGGAATATTATAAACTACATAGTCTACACACCGCGGCCACTCAGACGGACCTTAAAGGGCAGCTTGAAAAGGGGACGTATGGGCTTACGCCACTATACAATACTCACCTGCAGTTGGCGGCGTGTGGACTGACGTCAATCGGCGCAACCCTATGGCAGATGGCCGATACCTTTTCAAGGAGTAGTCTAGCAACGCATTTCAGTGTCCTTGCGGCTGCGCTATTGGTAGACTATGTATACGTAGGTCTGTCTAAGAGCAGCGTCAGCACGAGCAATGGCAGAGGGAAAAGATAGCAACCGATAACGCGGCACCGATCGTGCCTGGATTTTGCCTTGGCTGCAGACGTGCCCGACGTGGTCGCCGAGCCCATCGCCGTGCATGATATAGACAAGAAGGCTATCGTTACAACTATAACTAAATAAAAGTATTGCATCAGCACTACAGACCCGCCTGAATATACAGGGGAAGACTGTGAGCCTATGGATCAAGACTTCACAGAAAGCGAAGTTCGCGCAGCCCTGCACGACCTCAACAGTAGATCTGCTGCTGGTCCAGATGGCATTTCCAATAGGCTGTTGAAAAATATGGACGATGAATCTATAACATATTTAACAGGGTATTTCAACGAATTCTGGAAAAATGGTGATTATCCAAAGGAATGGAGAATTGCTAACACAATTCTTATTCCCAAACCAGGCAAGCAACTAAATCTAGATAACCTAAGACCCATATCGTTAACATCATGTCTGGGCAAAACCATGGAGCATGTCATACTCAATAGACTTACTAAGTATGTAGAAAACAGAAATCTTCTTCCGCATAACCTGATCGGTTTCCGTCCTGGACTTTCGACTCAATATGCAATGCTTTTAATCAAACATCACCTTATTCTTGCTAGCCCGCTGCATACGAGAGCTCTTCTAGGCCTAGATGTAGAAAAGGCCTTTGATCGCATCAAGCACAGGGCCATATTGGATATCCTCTCGGAGATGGGATTGGGTAAACGATTGCACAATATAGTTAAAGCCTTTCTCGGTGGCCGTTCTTCTTGTCTCAGGTTAGGCGAACTCCAATCGACAACTCTGGAACTTGGGAATCGTGGGACACCACAAGGGTCCGTCCTATCTCCCATGTTATTTAATTTGGCAATGTCAAAAGTGGCTCGAGGTCTCGCGCAGATTGAGGGTATCCACTTTGCTATATATGCAGATGATGTAACAATCTGGAGTGCCGAAGGTAATATGGGACAAACAGAGACCAAACTACAGGAAAGCATTTATGTGGTGGAAACAACACTTGAGGGTATGGGACTGAACTGCTCTGCTAAGAAATCTGAACTATTGGTACTACGGAGCAGTAAGCGTGGGCGCAAACCGAACGGATATATCCCAGAGGAAGAACCCCGCATTGACATATACGCGAAGAATGGAGAACCAATCAGGCAGGTGGAGACTATTAGAGTGCTAGGACTTCTCCTGCAAGCGAATGGATCTAACTGCAGGATGATACAACACATCTCTAACAAGTCAGAAGAAGTCATTAGGCTTCTGCGTAGAGTTACCAACAAGCATAAGGGACTAGGAGAACATAGTGCCATAAGATTGGCACATGCATTCGCCTTTTGCCACTTCTCGTACGTGGCTGGCATGCTACAGTGGACACAGGCTGATAAGAACAAGCTAAACGCTTTAATCAGACGACTTATAAAGATTGCACTAGGACTTCCCATCAGCACGGCTAACGATAGCTTATTGCGCCTAGGGCTGCATAACACACTAGAAGAGATAGCTGAGGCTCAGCAGGTGGCCCACCAGGAGAGACTAATGGGGACACGACCTGGGAGGGCGCTACTTGAAGAAATTGGCGTAGAAATTAACAACCACACCAACGAAGGAGAATTATTAACACAATTGCAAGCGGGACTACGAGAAACAATAAAGACGACCCCGTTCCCTAGGAACATGCACCCGACACATAACCTCGAGAGACGAAAGGCAAGGGCGAAGGCACTCGTTCAAGACATAGATCAACATAAGCAGCAGGCGGTGTTCGTTGACGCTGCCTGGGCTAAAAATAAGGATGCGTATACCTCCGTTGTTGTAGACACTCAAGGTAACATACGGGATGCCATCACCGTCTATACCAAGGACCCAACAGTAGCAGAACAAGTAGCAATCGCCTTCGCCATTCGGGCTAATCGGTGGACACATATTTACAGCGACTCTAGAACAGCCATACGCAACTTTACCAACGGATATGTGACACGGATAGCAGCAAAATTACTAGAGAACGTCAACAGTGAGAGGATTGAAATCCGCTGGTTTCCTGCACATCTGGGGGTAGTGGACGGAGCTCGGAGAAACCTCAATGAGGTGGCAAATGAAGCAGCACGAGGACTTTCCAGCCGTGCTCTTCAAGACCGAACAACTTACACTTCACCCGGGAAACACAGGGATCGATTATTAACATATAACGAAATCACGAAACATTATTATTTAAGCAGAAGGGAGTACCCATTGCCACACGGTAAGCTTTGCAGAGCCCAAGCGGTCACATTACGTTTGCTACAGACTAGAACATACCCAAGTCCATATTTTATTAACAGGATCTATTCTGAGAGGGAAACTCAAATCAACTGTAATAAGTGCAATGGCATCATTACTCTTGACCATATGCTTTGGCAGTGCCCCGCGGTCTTCACAGACTGTGACAAGGAAGAAGAATAATGGCGGCAAATGCTACACAGCGAGTCACTCTCTGACCAATTACGGGCAGTCCAGAAGGCCCGCGATGTGGCTGAAGGGCTCGGCCTGACAGTCCCAACGTGGGAGCGGCCCGCGTCAACCTATGGTTGACCTTCAGGACCAAATAAAGTTCTTCATACCATATCAGCAGTTTGTGATTGTCTAACGTCGTGGTTGTGGTGCTTGTCTAACGTCGTCTAACGTCTGTTGAGGCGGTGATACTTGTCTAGCTTTGGTTGTGCTTGTCTAACGTCGGCAACAGCTTCGCGGTGCATCCACTTTCACATGGCGGAATGGAGGCGGGTTTTAGAGCGCGGCTTTTAAGCACCCGTTCCTGCGTTGAGCATCGGCGTCCCTCGGCGTACTTCGGCGTAACCGAGCGAAGGACGAAAGAGCGAACGCGGAGCCCAGCGAGGGATGAAAGACGGCGAGAGCAAATAGAGCCCGAGGAGGAAAGCTGGGGAGGAGGGCGCAGCGGAACCGTGAGGCAGAAAGCGGAGGAGGAAGGTGGGGCGAAAGCTTGAGAAGAGAAGCGTAGTGCCACGCAAGACATGTTCTGCGGCGAGGATCGCTACGAGATGCCGCCAGAGTAGCGAGCGTCATCTGTTCACCGATGTCGCCATCGATAAGACACGCGGCGAGCACGTCTACCGACACCACATATGAATACAAAGCGCTGTGTGTGAGCAGAAGTCTGCCTGTGGCGGCTGCTGTGAATCGCGCCCACGCGTCACCCACACGCTGCCTCTCGCGATCTCCCGATTATCGAGGCAATCGCGCGACACTTCGCTCCGTTTGCAACGTGCTGCACGAGACAGACTTCCGCGCCAGCCAATATATCGTGGAATGGAAACAAGTATAGCGCTGCACTCAAATTTCGCATTAGGGAGTATCGTAATCGTGGATCAATGTTTCTTCTCTCTCTCTCTTTTGTGGTGTAGTGATTGAAGATTCAGTGTTTTCCAGAGTTCTGGCTTCTTCAACGCTAAGTATGTGTTCGTCGTGCAAGTGCTGTTGAAAGACAGCAGGAGCATGTTGCGCAATTCGACGCGCGTGCCATTTCGCGCGTATATACCCGGAATCTGGCGTTGCTCACAGTGAGCTCACGGCTCAGCGTTGCTCACGGCCACGAATACAACAACTTCGAACATATGCTCTGGCTGTGCCCTGCCAACGCGAGCACGGACTTTCCCGACCAGTCTTCCTGGGACTCGGCGCTCAGAAGCACAGAGCTCACCGCTCAGCTCAAGGCTGTCCAGAGAGCCCGGCCGTCGCCGAAGGACTCTGTCTATACCGGCCCCGACCTTGGTGGAGCCGCCGGATTTATTTCCCCTCAGGACCTAAATAAACTTCTAACTCACGTACTAACTCACAGTGAGTTGTTATGGCTTTCTTTTTTTTTGAAGAATAAACTTGAAATGCATTTCAAAGGAAACGCATGTAAACGAGCAGCCTCTCCGTGTCGTCATGGGCTGTCAAGACACTGGAAATAACCTAATTAAGCGGGCTGTGTTAATTGCTCGCGTATTTATCAGAAGAAACGGGGGTGCCTTTTCTTTGGCGATTACCGTTGCATTTTGTTCGCCGCTCTCAGAAAGGGGGGAGCCTCAGTTCCTTTTTTTCCTCTCTCTCTCTATCGGAGTACCTGTTTTTCGCGGCACCTGTTTATTTAGTACCTGTTTACTCTTATTTTTCGACGCAAGCTATCTGAGCAGGATGCCGATGCCTTCCTCGACGCGGTAGAAGTACTCGCGTGCACTGCGGCTTTGCGTTCTGCAGACGTGTCAAGGTTTTGAATGGTGCAAGAGTGCGCAAGAAGAGCGGACACATTGGAGGGAGGAACAATGTAGCGACGCACCGTCCGTGCACTCGGTCGATCCGGAATACTGCTGCGTGTGGACAACTCTCGGCCCGTCGCTGCAATGGGGCGTCACGCGAAAAAAGTGTCCCCGAACAGGGACGGCGCTCAGCTGCTCGCGAGCGAGTGCCCACACGCGTCGCGTCCATCTTTGCCGGAGACGTGCCGTTCCGAGACCCGGCGGCCATCTTGGCGGAAACGGGCCCGGCGACGCACGTCACGGCCCTGCATGGGCGCGCCTCAAACGACGGGCTCGTACTTCACTGGGAAAGTGCTCTGTCAAGCGTTTCTCAGTAGTTTTGCAGCACTGCCTACCTGTTTCTTCGTGTTCATTCTTGTGCATTGAAAGTGTGTTTTTAACATTCTTTTTTGTTTATGTATTCATATTATCATCGTCCTGCATGCTGCGCCTTCATTGCAACTTTGCCGTCCTTCCCTACGACGGTTACCTTTATTATTTTGTTTTATTTTTTTTCACTCAAAGGCTGTTATTTAACATGTTCGCTCCATTTCCCTTTCCTTTCTCGTGTCATAGCACCACATAAGGTCTAATAAGTAAGCAAAGTAAAATTATCATTAATAATTACTTAAGTAAATAATTAATTAAGCTACTGCGAGAGCTACAAATTTATTTATTTATTTATTTATTAATTTAACCATACTGCAGGCCAATTCTTTGGCCCTAGCAGGATGGGTATTTTCGGAATGACAAACAATAAATAACAGCAATAAATTAGCAAACAGCAAAAGGGGCAAAAGCAACAGCGCTTACACAATGAAGAAGCAATTTTCAACAAAACAAAAAGCACCAAAACAGACAGAACAGAACTAAACCAGCAGCAAAAACGTACATTTATACAATTGCAAATATCTATTGCTCACAAAAGAAACGTTCCAGTTCTGCCGAAAAGTCTTCGGCCTTGATAACACTTGGCGGCAACTCATTCCACTCTTTAACTGTTCTAGGGAAACACTGTATTTGTAGAAATTAGTTTTCGCAAAAATAGGTCTCAGCGAATGTTCTGCTGTGTGCCTTGTTTTCCTAGTAGCAGCAAGATGAACATAACTTATAATGGCACGACGCTCTTTTCGGCACAAACTCACGCTTCTTCATGTACCAGGTGCTGCTCGGATTCTTCGCTGTCGTGGCGAACGCCGACTTCGCGGTGGAACATGGCTTCACCGAACTTTGGCCAGATGCTGCTACAACGAATCTGCAATCATCTGCTCATGTCTTACACGGTCCGCAAGATTATTTGCTGGAAATCGTGTACGATCTCCGACGCACCGAAGTGGAATCTGCGCATCGGGGAACCTTTCCGGTTCCGCTGCGCGCGGGCCATATAAAGGACCAGCCAAGCCTAGGGCGACTGGGGCACGACGCTCTTTTCGGCACAAACTCACGCTTATTCATGTACCAGGTCAGTTACCTAAATGGAACTAAGTGTTATCGCTCTAGCAACGTTATGCTTTTAAGAGTGTCGTGCCCCATTAGCAAGCGACAAATGGTTGAGTGTCTTGAACATGCCAACCTCTGCTTCATTGATGCTCTACTATTCTCTCTCTACGACGGCTGCCTGACGCTTTCCCAAATTTTACTGCTCCTATCGGGGGATGTAGAACCAAATTCAGGGCCCATGAATGCAGTTGAACGTGACCAAATGACAAACATTGAAAGGATTCTCTTAGAAATGAAAACAGGCCAGGAAACTGTGCTTGCGAAGTTAACGGAAGTTACAACAAGACAATGTGAATTAGAATCCAAAATTACGGGCTTAATAGAGAAGACAAACAATGTAGAAAGTCTTATTGCTCGGGTGGAAAAAACGGAAGATAAATTTATGGCTAAACTAGACGACTTGGAAAATAGAAGCCGTAGACAAAATCTGGTCTTTTTCGGGTTGCCTGACAGGGAGCATAACGAGACATGGGAGGCGTCTGAAAAACTAATAACTGGAATATGCAAAGATGTGATGAAACTTGATGTTATTTCGGTTGAACGGGCTCATCGCGTAGGCGTTTTCAGAGAAGGCAAAAACCGGCCCATAGTAGCATGCTTTTCAAGGTGGAAGGCTAGAGAAAATGTCTTTAAAAACGCTTACAGACTAAAAGGGACTTCGTACGGCATCTCTGAAGATTTCAGCCGAGCCGTACAAGAAAAAAGACGTCAGCTTTGGAATTATGCGAAAGAAAAAAGAGAGAACAAAGAAAATCGTGTTCGCTTGAGTTATGATAAATTGATCATCAATGGGCAAACGTTCGTCTGGGATAGCGATATGTGGATGCCAGTTCCACTTCAGGCGCATGCGCGACTGGACAGAGGCAAATGACGCATTCCAAATTCCGTTCCTCCGAAAGATAACTCAGCACGTTGCTCGCAGCCTGAACGGCTCTCTGTCCTGCTTGTAAATTGTCGCAGCATAAAGAACAAAGTCGATAACTTCATGTCTTTAGTAGCCACTCTTAAACCTCAGATTGTGATGGGCACCGAATCATGGTTAGACAAGGATATACCTGATGTAGAAATCTTTCCGCCTGGTTTTACTGTCTATCGGAAAGATAGGCATGGACATGGCGGGGGAGTATTCCTTTTGATAGCAAATGCATTGTCAAGTACACAAATTTTATTTGAAAACGATTCTGAGTCTGTATGGTGCCTTGTGAAATTTCCTAACGGAAACAATGTAGTCTACGGGACATTCTACCGCCCACCCGGCAGCAGCGACTCATTCGGATTGCTGTCTGAGATGCTATGTCTCCTGCCTAATAGCGTATTTCTAGGGGGGATTTCAATTTGCCAGACTTCAACTGGAATGCCGGATGTGTGGCTGGCAATAGGTCCCGTATTTACACAGAGTTCGAAGAACTGCTCGGATTAAATGGATTGCAGCAGTACGTACTGGAACCTACGCGAGAAAATGCAATTCTAGACTAAGTACTTTGCAATGAGCCGAACATAATATCAAAAGTTACTGTTTGCCCAGATATTAGTGACCACAGGGCAGTTGTCATAGAGCTTAACATAGAGCGAGTACGGATGGCACAAATTCCGCAAAGAAAAGTGTACAGCTACGACCGAGGAGACTATGCTGCTATCAGGACCGAACTTGAAAATTTCTTTCCTACTTTCCAATATATGTCAAACGCACGCTGTCCGTTAACTTCGTGGTCAGCATTTCGGGACAAAATACTTGAACTAGTCAAAAGTCATGTTCCATGCAGGTACCTGCGGCAACGAAAAAAACAAAAACCTTGGTTTAACGTAGAAATACGTAAACTTATAAGGAAAGCAAGACAAACATATAAAACATTTTCTGCCGACACCAGTTTGGCAAATCAGAAACGCTTGCAAGAGATAAATAAGCTATTGAAAGCAACAATTAAAGCTGCCAAAGATAACTTCTTTGTTAAATTAAACAAGGACTTGAGAGAAAACCCAAAATCTTTTTGGAAATATGTAAAACAAAATCGAAAAGAAGACATATCGATACCATCTTTAACTGTTGACGGCAAAACCGTGACGTCGGACTATCAGAGGGCGGAATGCTTCAACAAGTACTTCCAATCTGTGTTTTCGCTATTACCTGCTGGGGAGACTTCGCTTTTGAACAACGCCAATCAAATCGATATGATGCCAGACATTGAATTTGATGTTAGTGGCATCGACGCTTTATTACGGCATTTAGATGACACAAAAGCAATTGGACCTGATGGAATATCCCCAGTAGCCCTGAAAGAGTGTCATGACATCATTTCTCCGTATTTAACGATCATTTAAGAGCTTTCCCTTGAAACAGACCTCATTCCCCAAGATTGGAAAACGGCAAGCGTGACACCCGTTTTTAAATCGGGCGATAGAAAACTCAGAGAAAACTATAGGCCGATTTCACTAACGTCAATATGTTGCAAAATATTCGAACACATTTTATACAGTAACATATCTGCATTCCTTGACTCAAACGCTTTTTTTACACCTTCTCAGCACGGATTCCGAAAAGGTTATTCCTGCAACACACAACTAATAGAATTCCAGCACTTCTTATCTAAAACCATTGATAACAATAGTCAGGTAGACGCGGTTTTTATTGATTTTCAAAAAGCTTTCGATATTGTGTCCCATAAGCTCCTAGATGTAAAGCTCGCTGCATTAAATATAAACGAAAACGTTCAAAATTGGATACGCAACTACCTAAACGGAAGAACCCAGTCTGTTGTCCTATAACTGTTTCTTCGGGCGTTCCTCAGGGAAGCGTACTGGGGCCCTTGCTATTTTTAATCTACATAAATGACATTGTCGAACTAATTACATCACCCATAAAATTATTTGCTGATGACTGTGTGATTTAGAGAAATTACCACTGAAGATGACATAGATACATTGGAAACAGATTTAGATAAAGTAGCGATCTGGTGTAAAAAAATGGAACATGAATTTAAATATAAGAAAGTGCAGTAGCGTAAGTTTTTCCAGAAAATTATCCAAATTTCAGCACCGATATAACATCAATGGCACACTTATCGACATACAGTCGGAATATAAGTATTTAGGAGTCTATTTTACCGAATCACTCACTTGGCATAAACAGATTGACACTGTCATAGCAAAAGCTAGCAGGATGCTACATTTTATTCGCAGAAATTTTAAACAGGCAACACGCGAAGTTAAAGAAACGTTATATTCTTACATGTTAGAACAATACTTGATTATGCTTGTGTAATATGGGGTCCCTATCAAGATTACCTCATTAATAGACTGGAAAAACTACAGAACCAAGCAGCAAGGTTTGTTTGCAATAATTACAGCCCGTACTCTAACGTTTCCGAAATGAAGGCCACTTTAGGATGGCATCTACTACATATGCGTAGGCAGAAGTTAAGGCTTAAACTATTGCACCGAATATATAATAATCAAACAGGTATTAATCGCTATAACTATCTCCTGGAACCAGATTATATATCGACTCGCTGTGATAACAACAAAAAGATCTCAGCCTATAACTGCCGAACAAACACTTTTTACTACTCTTTTTTCCCCAACACAATTAGACAATGGAACAGTTTATCAAATGATATAGTAAATGTGTCAAATAACGAACTATTCTATTCAATGCTGTGACGGCGCTCTTGCAAAACAAATGCATGTGTTATATATCTTGGAACATGCTTGTTTCACGTCACTTGTATGCCTTTCTCTAACAGCTATTGTAGTGATTCTGTTTGTCAGTATATCTGTCCGAAAGCTTCTCTGTATTACTGGTTGTATTTTGTTCCCCCCTACGTAATGCCTTTATGGCGATGTAGGTACTCTGTAAATAAAATAAATAAATAAATAACTTGATTCAGATAGGGCGATTTTTCCGGATATAAAATTGTGAAGTAACAAAAGTCGGTTGATTTTTCTACGTATCTCCAATGTTGTAATGTTATTACGTTTCATCCGAGACAATGGTGAATCCGTCCTTCTATATTTTCCGAATATAAACTGTACAGCCTTTCTTTGTACTCCCTCAAGTTTTATTATATCTTTCTTCACATAAGGGTCCCACAGCGCAGACGCGTACTCTAACTTCGACCTAACACATGCGTTATAAGCTAGAAGTCGAACACTTACAGGAGCATTTCTATGTTTCCTTTTAAGAAAACATAGCTTTTAAAAAGCTGACGCACAGATGTCTGAAATGTGCACACCCCATTAAAGATTACTGGTAAGAGTTACCCCTAGGCACTTATATTTATCAACCTTCTTTATAGTGCTGCCGTTAATGTGGTAAGTGAAGGTACTCGGCCATTTTTTCCTTGTTACACGTATAAGAACAGTTTTTTTCCCTATTCAGTTCCATGCCCCAGTTCTCACACCAGTCGTGAATTGCCAGAACAGTTGCTTGTAAAAAGGCGTGTTCATTTGCATTCAATATTGTCTTAAAAAGCACACAATCATCAGCAAATAACCTGATTGAGACATCCTTTGGTATTACCTCCGTTAAATCATTTATATAAATTAAGAACAACAACGACCCTATCACACTCCCCCGTAGAACCCCCGAGGTAATCGGCAGCCCACTGGAAGAAAAATCCTGCACTTGTACAAAACTGTTGCCTGTGATTAAGGCACGCGAAAATCCACCTAACAACAAAGAGTGGAAGTACAATGGTCTCCAACCTAAACAATAATTTATCATGCGGTACCTTGTCAGATGCCTTGCAAGAGTCCATAAACAATACATCTTCTTGGCCAGTCATGTCAAGAACACTAAACAAATTATGCAATGTCGATACCAGCTGTGTAACTGTAGACATACCCTTTCTAAACCCGTGCTGATGAACCGATCAAACTTCATGTTCGGAGAGGAAGCCTTGTATGTGCTTAGCAATCACATGCTCTAACATCTTGCAGCATTGACTGGTCATTGAGACAGGGCGGTAGTTGGAAGGTAGAAGACGGCTGCCCTTTTTGTATATGGGGACTACTCGCGCCAGACGCCAATCATCAGGTATTTCGCCCATTTCTAGTGAAAAGTTAAAGAGCTCTGTTAGGTACCAAGAAATTTGTTTGGCATATCGCCTCAAAAATAGGTTAGAGATACCGTTCGGCCCAGTAGCTTTACGCGTATCAACATTTAAAATCAACGCCAAAACCCCTTCACGCGTTACCCGAATGTCCTGCGGGAGGTCCGATGCGGTGGTTCGTGGCTCATATTCTTCATACTCAGAAAATACACTTTGAAAGTACTCGGTAAAGCTATCCGCTATGCTAGAAGGATCTGTCTGAATGACACCATCGACATTCAGCTTGAACACTTCGACTTTTGTGTTCCCTGGGTAACGCCAGAACTTAGAAGTATCGTTTTTAATGAGCTCCGCAAGGCTGTTGAAAAAAAATATTCCTAGCTTGCCTAACTTTCCATAACAAATCGTCTTTAAGGTGTCTGAACTGCTCGGATCTTGTTTTACGTTTCTTTCTCCATCGTTTTCTTTTTCTTTTACTCTGAATTATTTGTCTGGTAATCCATGGATTTAATCTACGCTGACGGAACGCTTTTAGTGGCACAAAGTTTTCGATACAGTGGTGAATAACATTACGAATTCGCTTCCATGCTGCCTCTATATTACTTATAGGACCGCATAGATGAGTATCCAAATAGTCTATTATGGCCACATCATCCGCCCGAGCAAAGTCCTTAATAACTTTTATCACAGAAGCATTTTTTTTTTGCCTATCAGTGTCTTTAATCAATGAGTAGAAAAATAATTTGTGATCTGAAATACCCTCCTCAACTAGCAGAGTACCTGCCCCGAGAATGTCTCTGATAAATAAAAGATCTAGGACTGCATTTCTTCTTGTGTTTACTTTAACGACTTGCTCGAGGTTAAGGGAAAGCGTAATGCCGAAGATGATGTCTCCAGGGGTGGAGCAACCATAATGAAGCTCTTGCCAATTATTGAAGGGCAAATTAAAATCACCGTTTATTATGAGACTTTTTCCCTGAAATTGTAGCGCGTGATCGTACAATTGGGTGAAATACAAGTCATCAGTATCGAGAGGGCGATAAACAGCGACAAGAACAAATGTAGCATAAAAAAACTCGACTCTCAAAAACAGGCTTTTGTGGTTATCAATCTGGTCAAGTACTTCGACGTTGACCCCTTTTCGAGCAATGACAGATACGCCGCCACCACGTGAGCCTCTATCCCGTCTGTACAGCTGATAGGCCGGCGAAACAACTTCATAGTTTCGAATAAACTCATTTAGCCAAGTTTCTTTAGGACGCAAACATGTGGATCATACAGCAGCAACAAATGTTCAAGTTTATCTAATTTATTTACAACACTTGGGGAATTCAGAGGAAGCAAGCGTAGCTGGCAAGGCTGTAGTCGCTAGCTAGGTGCAACCGTTGGAAGGTTTCGGCAAACACTCCCGGCTTTTGGTACTGCTTTGCGTGAATGGGAGCCATCGTCCCATGTATAAGGGCAGTCGTCAACCCAAAGCCTATCGTGTACTAGAGACACCTTCTTTCCGGCTTCCTTATCAGTCTTGGCCCTGGCCCAAAGTAACTTACGCCTTCTGAGGGTGTCTGCGCAGTAGTAATTTTGAATAGAAATTTGCGTTCCTTTTAGTTTTTTTACGATGTTACAGATCGCTTGCTTTTCCCTGTAATCTTGGAAATAAAGGACAATCGGGCGATTGCGCCTTGGCCGGTCAAGCCTGTGAATACGGGCGACCGACAAGCAGGTGACGCCCATTTTATCTTGAAATAGTTATCTTATAATGGAAGTTCGCAGGGTTGCTTCCGATTCTGCAAGTGTATCAGGAACGCCAAATACACAATCAGGTTTGACCGGCGGCTTCTGTCCTCTCAATCAACTAAATTTTCCTGCTGCATGTGAAACAACTTTTCTATTTCCGCTAAGCCAATACCTTCGTTCAGGGAAGTCTTGTTTTTTAATTCTTTTACTTCGTCTTCTAGTCTTGTCAAACAAACCAAAGCTATATATCAATTTTTCTGTAGTCTCCTGGCAGTCTTTCAAGTGGGATATGTCAGCTTTAATCCATTTCTGACCTTCCACAAGCATTGCTAACATCTTCTCTACCGTAGGTCCTGGATTTTCCTCTACATCGCCACAAACTAACAGTTTGCAAACACAAGAACAGTCGCACGCCATGCATACGAAAGCGTGCGGGCATGGCACAACCAGGAATCTGTCATCACTTCTCAGGGAACTGCCAAGGTAGATGTACTGGTAGCGAAGGCTCCATAGACGCCCATTGGTCCAAAAAATGGCGGCTCGTGGGCACTCCAGCGCCCCCTGGATTTTGGGGAGCAAACTAGGCAAACGTGACGTAGAATGACGTCACGCATACGTATGCTTTTGGCGCGAATTATAAAGCGGTCTTTCTGTAGAATCCGCGTTTTCGAGCCCGTACCTCTCGAAGGTTGCTGCCTTTCAGCGCGCCCCAACCTTTGCCAGTCAAATGTGCTCGAGTTCCTGCTAGTTATGGCCTTGGTAATGTGCAATTGGGAACGCAATGAAAGTGACTGGTAAAGGAGGGGCAGCATAGAAAGGCAGCAACACTTCCAGACACTGGCGAAGCATGCATGATTCGTAGTGCAAATACTGGTGCTAGTACTTTTGAGAGCTTTTGAGTACAGCAAGGTATGATGCACAAAGCACTGGCTCAAGTGCACAGTTCGCAATAGAGTGTACGGTAAGTATGGTTTTCATAGTTTCATATTCATTGTTTATTGCAGCAACCAAACAAATACAGTCACAAAGCACACCCTTGGCACACAAACAAAAAATACATGTCACAGGCAGCACAAGCAGTATTGTTTAAGTTGGCTAATCATCTCAATAGTCACAGTGCAGATAGGAAAAAGCCCTGAAGTGCCACGAACGTTGTCAGTTAGGAAATTGAAAAGTATACAAAACAATGCTACGACAGCTTCAACTGAAGCAAACATAACATGACATAAGTAGGCGCATCAACACAGACCATAAAGCACACTGGGATTATTCTTCACATTTAATTTCTTCAGCTGAAAGAATATAGCAGGTGCGTTTACATCTGCAAGGCAATGTTAAAGCCAGCTTTAGCACCCTCAAACGTGCTCAACGTAGGAGCAAATACCATACATTGAGCCGGCGTACCATCTCCAGAGTACTTCTAGTCGTTAGCCGGATCAATTTGAAGTCAACAAAAGTACACATGAAGTACAGCGTACAGTGAAGTGCAAGGACATTCGCGGGGCAGTAAAGCATGTAATCAGAGTACTGTACGCTACAATATAGCCAGATAAAAGTCCAGCGGGAATCGGTGTAGCGTGACACCAATGGTACTATCCACGCTGTCGCAGTGTACCACGGAGCATCGTTTCTTCACATGCCGCAAGCTCATCTTGAAATGAAGCGCTAAGCGTTTCAAAAGAAGAGCGCGAAGCGTGCAAAGACGGAAAAAGACTTCGCACTGGCCGCACGCCGAAGGAAACGACAAAACCGAGAAAACTGCCGCAGCGGTGCAGCGGGCTGCAAATCTTACCGAACGGTGACAAAGAAGCGACGTGCAAGGACGACGAAAACTTCGCAAAAGGAGCATTTTGAGACCGGCGAGCTAAATTTATACGCTTTACCAGGCGCGCCATCGCAGACAGCTGGCGATAAGAAATCGCTTCGTAAGCTCCCGCCACTGTGGCCGTGTTAGCGGGGTATCGAAAAAAGGCCTGCAAAGACGCGCTGTAATGCACCGCACACTCATGAATAGGGGCAGGTCAAGAGTGTTGCAAAAATACAAAATTTGCCAGGTTTTAATAAAATGACTTACCTCTTTCATAAAACAAGGTGCTAATATATTTTTTCTTTTCTATTGGCAGATTACATTCCAATTTTGTAGCTTTATTATTTCTTTATATGAGTGTTTTGCCCCCCATCCTCTGGTTGTGCTGCAGTCGCGCTAAACCACTTTTCGGCCCAGCCTTCGCCACCACTTTAAATCCGCCTTGGAACTGCAACTAACCTGTAAGACGACAACGAAACGCATGGTGAGTGACCTGCGCCCAGCGCTTTCGCCGTGCCCACTGAAGTTCATCAGGAACGGTGCAGTCCTTATAGGGTAACTTGCTGGTGACGTCACAGGGCCACAGGTTGAAGTAAGGGGCGGGGCATCCTCGATGACTCCGCAGATTTCACTGCCCAGCGCGTCGGCGTCTTTAGCTGCACACACGGGTACCGGCGAGGCAGGGACCAGGGCGCTGTCTGTCGACAGCAACAACGCTTGCAGGACGACAACGAAACACATGACGAGTGACCTGCGCCCAGCGCTTTCGCCGTGCCCACTCTAATATAAATCATAAATGCGAGCTTCTAGCTCACACACGACAAAAGGGACAGAGCATCAAGTAAACCAGCGTTGCTGTACAAAAGGAATTACACATATAAGGGGTGATTCTTTTTAAGTATTACGGAATTTTATAAATCGCGCTTGTTGCAGATTTCGCAATTCTAGTGCATGAGCTGTATTATTAAGAGAGGCAAAGATTACTTGCAAGAGAAATGGAAACACATATTCAACTGATTAACAAAAATAAGTAATTAGATTCCTAATCAATTACTTTACGGCCCTTATGGCAATGTACGAATTGTAGCAGGTGAGTTTGCAAGGCGTATGCACTTGGAATGAATTTCCAGAATGACACACCAGTTCGGAGACATAGGCGATCCAACTAGCCTAAGAATGTTCTGTTATTACATCTGTGTTTTTTTTTACCACAACGCTGTTTTATGCATTGAAGCACAAAAGTAACTGGAACGCCCATGTATTTCGCCCCACACTTTGGGAAATGACATCTTCAAACTGGTGTCATTCGGGAGACTCATTTCAAGTGAAAACGTCTTACAAGCTCACCGGCTACAATTCGTTAATTGCCACGTGCGCCGTAAAGTAACTAATTAAAGGGTTAGTTGGAGAATTTTCGTTAATTAGTTGAATCTATGCATCGATTTATTGACCCCCCATGGTGGCGTAGTGGCTATATATGACGTTGCGCTATTGAGTCCGTTGGCGCGGGTCGAATCTCGGTGGCCGCATTTCGACGGGGGTTGAAATACGGAGACGCCCATGTGCCGTGCATTGGGTGCACGTTGGAGAACCCCTGGTCGTGAAAATTGACCAGGAGCCCCACACCATGGCGGGCGTCATAATAAGATCGTGGTTTTCAAACGTAAGACGGCAGGATTTTTTTCCATTAATGTCCGCCTCTTCAAATAATAATAATAATAATAATAATAATAATAATAATAATAATAATAATAATAATAATAATAATAATCTGCCACAGGCAACTATTAAAAATTCTGCAAAACATAAAAATTATCCTATATCAAGGTTTTGCCAGCACGAAACGTTTCGACAATATGCCTCACCATCTTATCCCTGTGCCTCATTATCACACTTGTGCGATCAAAGAAAACTTTGCCCCCGCATGGCATACGAGTAAACAATACATGTGACCTTTCGAGTGGCTACTGCCCTGTTCGAACAGCTTATTCAGGGTAATCGCAATTTAGACTATTCAAAAGAAGGCCCCACCCATAAGTTTCAATCTACAGATCAAGAGCCCAGAAAAGTTGAGACTGACGGCCAAATATAACTTGAGCAAATGTCAAACTGCTGAGTGAGCACCCTTCTAGGCCAGGAAGGTGGGCTGATGATAGTAGCAAAGAGACTTGGAGAAAAAGTTTCGTCGAGCAGATTCGTCATTTTGGTCTCACACATTGTTCCGAACTCGAGAGCAAATGATCAGCAGCACAAGCGTGCGTTGGTTACAGCGATGACCCCCTTAAAGAGCACCGCTGAAGACGAAGCTCAACATTTCGCGATTGTGGTGCTATTAAGCTTGGAAATAATTCAAAAACTCGAAATGGAAAGAGAGACATTCAGTGGAACGTGACGCGATTTTTTCACGCGACAACGTTTGGTCGGACAGTTGAAGGTCGAAGTTGTGCAGCATCAAGCGCGAAATACAGAGGTGCTAACAAAGTCTATAGCGCGAGCGGAAGCTGTAGGCACGAAGAATAATCGAGGGCTAAAACCACAAGGCTACATGTTAACCACTCGCATTATTGCTTTGTTCGCGGACTCTAAGGCATTCGCATAAATTCTGAGAATTAGCTCCTCACAGCATTGAAGTCATTTGCTAGAACTGCAGGGCAGAACACAGATAGCCTTAGCAGCAGGCGTGCCGGTATGACATCTACTATGGCGACGCACATGAAAGGCACACGCGCCGTGCCTTCTTGCGTGCTTGTTTGTACGCGCCACAGTATCGCTCCGAGACTCCGTGCATGCAGCCAGCCCGGATTGAAACACCAGCCGGTCGGTCTCGCGGCGATACAGTGCTTTCTTGGGGTCCACGAGAAATCAGGCTACATAGACGGTTGGTTCACGAATGCAGCACACACGACAGAACAAGGGAAGCGAAACATATCTGTGAACGCGAAAGGCAAAAGAAAGTATAGGAATCTATGTTTGTATGCTATTGTTTCGGGCTGTGGCGTTTGCGAAGGTTACTGTCGTTTTTTGTTATTGTTGAGGATTTTTTCTATCTCTCTTCTTGTTTTCACGTTTACAGAGCATCTTTGATGATTCTTAAGTGCGCTGTTCTGTGGTTGAGCGTTCCGGGGCCAAATGACCACATTTTGATGTTAGCTTCTTTTTATTTTCTTGCCGGCCGGCCGGGCAGCCGTAGTAGTGATAGTGCCTGTCAGGTAACGTGGTGTGTTTTTATTGTCGATAGTCTCGAGGGCCTGAAAATCGGGGGGGGGGGGGGGGGGCACGAGCACCGACATTATCGCAGGCACTTTGACCAGAAATCGCGAACTACGCCAGCGGATCGGTGTACGGATTCGCGGTGCGTTCCGAAGCAACACGGCGTCCTCGCCGGTCGGCGGCGCCACGGCGTCCCGGCCACGCTCGAGTTGCTCCGGCGGCGCCCGCTCGGGACGGTCCCGAGCCGGGCGGGGGCGATGACGTAAGCCCGCACACAGCGGAGATTCCCTCACACGACCGACGATCGATAACGGGACTCCGAGGGGCCATCCCGCTGGCGGAGGCCGCCCGCAAAGTGGTCTTCGTTCGACGACTCGATCACCGAAAGCATAGCTTGGCTTCTCATCTCTGCTTGGGACTTCCGTCTGTTGAAAGCCCCATATGGGACGCGATTTGAACGTCGAGAACGTGGAAAAACTTGCGGGCGCATAGCCTAAACGCTTTGCGTCAGTTCTGGATATGTGTATTTGAAGTAGTAGCTTAGCGCAAATAAAACCGCAGACACAAGGAAGACAGACAAGGACAAGCGCTACTCACAACTGATTAATGGAAGGAAGGATAGTGCGTTATACATATATCCTCTTGTCACGCATGCGCCTACCAAGCAGAAGTGAAGCCGGTACATGCACATCAAAGGCGGTTATATATATAACGCACTATCCTTCCTTCCATTAAACAGTTATGAGTAGCGCTTGTCCTTGTCTGTCTTCCTTGTGTGTGTGGTTTTATTTGCGCTAAGCTACTACTTCAAATATGGACGACAAACTAGCCCAACAGTCAACCCTCCTGGATATGTGAATTCATATTTGATTCATTTTCATTTGAATAGACTTGGAGGCAGGTTTCTCAAAAAGACATCTACAAGTAGTTTGAAATACATCAGCAGTACGGGCGCAAAGCGCAATTCAGCATTATCAATGTAGCGCGCTTACTAAAGTTTGTACCGCGCCACGTCGCCACTTGCAAGAAAGCTGTAACTACATAGGCAGCTGATGGCAGCATGTGCCACGTGTTTGTTCTGTTTCCCACAGAGATAAGATCAAAATTATGAGCTACCTTGGAGCACAAATACGTGTACGAGGAAGATTAGCAACAGACTGTCTGGGCCATGTACGGTTAAAGAAAAAAGAAAAAAAAAGCGCACAAGCTCGGTTCCAAGTTCGGTGGAGAGACAACATTTCGGCGCTCTCACGAGTGCTGCGGAGCAGAATACATAGCGGTAAGTTATTCCCCGTCTGTGGTTCCCGCGAAGCTGGCTGCTATTGCCGCGTTTTCGAAAAACAACTGCACACACTGCAGTTGCTGCGAAGCGCCACAAGGCGCGTCAAATGTTTTCACGGTATGCCTGGCTTCCTTCAGGGAAAGGTGACGAGAGCTTCCCAGTATTTTCTTACTAGTGTGAAAACTGATTACGTAATATCACCAATTACTCGTCCGCGACTCCGTTATCGTAGGATGAGCTGAGACGGGCAGAATGAGCACATAGCGATTCTAGCTGGGCGCTGAAACCGGGAAGTAAACGAGAAGACGAGGGGACGATAAGGACCCGGCGACGAATGATGCAAACAGGAATTGTTGGCGTAGTGTTAAGAGATCGAAGTACGATAGTAAGGATTAGGCATAGAGCGTGTGTGGTTCGTGTGCACCCTAGGATTAACCTTCACCTTGGTGGCATTGTCGATGCAGTAGTGAAATATTTGATTCAACAGCTGTGGGGCACTTGAGGGTGAATGAGAAGTTATCAGAGTCACTTTCGGTGAATAAATGACATTAAAAAAAACTCATTTGTTGACAACATTCCGCTAGTTGGGAGCAGAAAATATCGCTCGCAAATAACCTTCCCACTGCGATTAACGAAAAGAGTAAGTAAATAAACAATGATTTGACAAATATTTCTGAATTAAACACATTCGAAGCTTTACCGCTCGCAGAATGTTTTAAAGTTGAGCACCATGAAATATGAAATAATTGTTAGCCAGAAGTAAGTGCTGAATGTGCTGTTTATACATATATTGTAGTTTGAAAATATTGTAAGACACGGCATGCGTAGCCTGCGAAAAAAATGTTTACATTTAGACAATTGAGAGCGATGGGAGTTTATGGTAGGAGTTTAGTAGCGCGCCCTTTGTAAAGAAGTAAACAAATTAACGCATCTTAGAGAGCACGACTGAGTGCACTGACAACCAAATACAATGACAGGATTATGCGTGTAGCAGCTAAAGGTCCCAGTCTTTAATTATGCGTATATCCAGAGTATGCGTTCTTCAAAAATAACTCCTAGGTATTTGACAGTCTGTATTCTCGCTAACACCGAGAAGTTGAACATGAGCAGGTCGAACGATGAGGAAAAGAGATAAGCGCGGACTCTTAGGTTAGTAGCACGCATGTGCGGTGGAGGGAAAGGCAATGGGAAATTCCTCGGCCTAAGGAGGTTCGTTTCCCAGAGTTCAGAGATTCGGGAAAGGCGTTTGTGGAAGTAGGCCGACGACGGTAACATTGAAGCACGGTTATGCGTTGTCATCGGCAGCCAACGATCCTAAAAGTCGACGCGTGTCTTCGCTAGCACCTTGTTGCCACGAAGATGTGCTCAGTGACGGAGACAGAAAGGCCCTCAGCCGGGAATATTTCAAGCCGCCCTGCTGGGAACGCAGCCACGAACTTGCCACCCGGCACCGACGCGCTGTCGGGAAGAGGCGTGTTCTCCTTTTTTTCGGAAACCGCGCCTGCTGAACGCACGCGCGCCTCGGCGTTGTTTTATTTTCTCGCTCTCTGAAAGCGCGCTGCCGCGAAGTGCACAGCCATCTTGTCCGGGCCGCCGTCTTCCCGGCGCGCGCATCGATCGGCGCCTGCTCCCGGCGGGACGTCCCGGCGGCGCCGACCATCGATCGCGCGGCGCCCCCCGCGCGGGCGCCGTTGGCCGGGGGGGGGGGGGGGGGAGGGCTTCTGACGCACCGCCGTGCTCCCGAATAAGTCAGTCACGATGGCGGACGCATTAGTAGCGACTTTGTGATCTTGGAAAAGGTGCGCGAACGGACGGGACCGCAATAAGGGAGCTGAAATACAGACACAGCGCTGATTCCCAATCAAGGATATGTATATATATACGCGCCACATGATGTTTGCGTCATAGTGTCATGACGCCGGGGACGGTCATGACATTGAAGACGTTCCACCTATCTACACACACGTGTGTCAATTTCAGTACAGAAATACCAGCGTCACTAAAAGCAATTATAAGTGCAAGACTGCCCGTTGAATCAATCAAAAAGAATAATTTCCGCATCAATCAACACAATTGCTGGCTGGTTTACGCAGTCGAAAGTTGTTTTTTACTTGCTATAGGTGGCACATAGGAAGATGCTTCCATTTTGAAATTTTCTTTGTCGAAAAAATTCACGAACCCTTTCGAGCAACGGTGTCGACGAAAAAAGGACTCGTGGCAATTTACACCGCGGCTCTTCCGTTTGTAAGGACCCTCTTCGCATTCTACTGAGGTAGCCAAATGTGCAGGACACGTTGCCGGGCTGTTTGGTGCACGACTTCAGCGCGAAGCCGCAGCGGGAGCCTCGGGGGTCCGACGGGAGCAGCGCCGACGTGACGCACGCCACCCGCGCGCACCGACGTCGTTCTCCTCTGCGTTCACCGAACAACGCTCTCGGCTCAAGCTAGAGTTTTTCTGTTTCTTGTATCGCATGTGTACTTCCTCAATACAGAGACATGTACGTTTAAATGCCCATGTACATTCATTCATTAAATAATTTAATATACACTGTTATCTGAAGACCTAGCAGGAGGCCCGGCAATAAAATACAAGAATATAGAACAAGAACACAATTTTAATGCATTTAAAGGACTAACAAAACAAACAAACAAAGACTAACAGAATCCACGTCATTGACGTCCCAAGAAAGGGAGGATACTTGGTAGGTTCACACGTCAACAGAGAGTCACCTTGAAAGTTACAGCAGTTTGCATGTATCCGCAAAATGCAGAGGATCGATGACCGAAAATTTCTTTCGGGGTGTGACGGAATGTCGCTCCCTTAGGGCGCTAGAATGCGGTCAAAAGGGAAAGAGAAAAGGATGCATAGAAAGGCAGGGAGGTTAACCAGAGGTAGTTAAGGTTGGCTACCCTACACAGGTGGAAGAGCTAAGGGGGATGAAAAGCGAAAGAGAGTGGAAGGGGGAGATATAGAGAAAGAGAGACGAGCACGAACAAACCGCGTACACTATAAAGCGGTAGGGGGTGGCGTTCTTTAAGTCTATCGTGAATCCCCGTAGACCGAAGGAACCTTAATAACGCGCGCGAGAGAGATATAAACTTTAATAAAAGAACAATCAGAATAATCGGTAATGGTCGGGGCCCCTAATCCAGGGCTCCGTTGGCTCTTGCCATCTTCTCAGCTCTCTGGATCAGCTTGAGCTGGTCGTTGAGGGTCGAGATGGACAGCAGTGCCTAGGCCTTCAGCGCGGATGTTTTTTGGGAGCACTGACCTAAAGCTTTGAGTTCTGATAGTGGACAATTGTCACACTGGTCCAGTACTTTGCACAACACTTGTCTCTGGGCACTATATCGTGGGCAGACACATGCGGTCAAAGAACATGCGACTACTTGTGTTATTGTGGCTGCTGTGACTCACCTCGAAGGTGTGCAGATTGACTCAGGTGATTTAGACCGAGTTTTTAAAAAAAGTCGTAGTTTTGCCCGAAAAGCGAAGCACTGGTTGAGATAACAAATTAGTGAACAGCTATACGAAGTAAGGATAGTAGCTTTATCGCCCGTATGAACTTGCAAACATAGGCATAATATATACTCGCGGACACGAAGAAAAGCTACGCACCCACCGTGGTTGCTCAGCGGCTATAGTGTTGGGCTGCTGAGCACGAGATCGCGGGATCAAATCCCGCCCATGGCGACCACATATCGATGAAGGTGACGTGCGGAAACACCCGTGTAGTTCATTTAGGTGCACGTTAAAGAGCCTGAGTGCAGCGGTGGCGTAGAGGTAGAACACCCGCCTCGCATGCAAGAGGTCCGTGGTTCGAATCCCGGTGCCGCGCAATTTTCCACCAGACTAAAAAAAAGTCCGCGTGTTGATAAAATTGCATAAAGAGGCCTGGAGTGTGGCCTGATACCCGGTGACCAGAACCGGAAACGCACTCCCTCACCAGAGCAAGATTGGCCACCCTGGTGCAGTTCTTGGCCACAACCTCCTATATGAACACAATAACCAAACCCCGGCCCTCAGTCCCCAGCAGCTGCGACTGACCACGGCGGCGGTCAGACCTGCGACGCAGCAGAGGGTGCTAGGAATCCCTGGCTCCGGACAGGCCGCCATTAGAATATGAACCCGGCAACGTTTAACGCTAGAACGTTATCTAGTGAGGCGAGTCTAGCAGTGCTACTAGGAGGAAATAGAGGGCAGTAAATGGGCTATAATAGGGCTCAGTGAAGTTAGGAGGCCGAAAGAAGCGTATACAGTGCTAAAAAGCGGGCACGTCCTGTGCTACCGGGGCTTAGCGGAGAGACGAGAACTAGGAGTCGGATTCCTGATTAATAAGAATATAGCTGGTAACATACAGGAATTCTATAGAATTAACGACAGGGTCGCAGGTGTTGTTGTGAAACTTAATAAGAGGTACAAAATGAAGATTGTACAGATCTACGCCCCTACATCCAGTCATGATGACCAGGAAGTCTAAAGCTTCTATGAAGACGTGAAATCGGCGATGGGTAGAGTGAAAACCAAATACACTATTCTGATGGGCGACTTCAATACCAAGGTAGGCAAGAAGCAGGCTGGAGACAAGGCAGTGGGGGAATATGGCATAGGCACTAGGAATAGCAGGGGAGAGTTATTAGTAGAGTTTGCGGAACAGAATATTATGCGGATAATGAATACCTTCTTCCGCAAGCGGGATAGCCGAAAGTGGACATGGAGGGGCCCGAACGGCGAGACTAGAAATGAAATAGACCTCATACTCTGCGCTAACTCTGGCATCATACAAGATGTGGACGTGCTCAGCAAGGTGCGCTGCAGTGACCATAGGATGGCAAGAACTCGAATTATCTTAGACCTGAGGAGGGAACGGAAGAAACTGGTACATAAGAAGCCGATCAAGGAGTTAGCGGTAAGAGGGAAAATAGAGGAATTCCAGATCAAGCTGCAGAACAGGTATTCGGCTTTAACTCAAGAAGAGGACCGTAGTGTTGAAGCAATGAATGACAATCTCGTGGGCATCATTAAGGAGTGTGCAACAGAAGTCGGTGGTAACTCCGTTAGACAGGATACCAGTAAGCTATCGCACGAGACGAAAGATCTGATCAAGAAACGCCAATGTATGAAAGCCTCTAACCCTACAGCTAGAATAGAACTGGCAGAACTTTCGAAGTTAATCAATAAGCGTAAGACAGCTGACATAAGGAAGTATAATATGGATGGAATTAAACATGCTCTCCGGAACGGAGGAAGCCTAAAAGCAGTGAAAAAGAAACTAGGAATTGGCAAGAATCAGATGCATGCGTTAAGAGACAAAGCCGGCAATATCATTACTAATATGGATGAGATAGTTCAAGTCGCTGACGAGTTCCATAGATATTTATACAGTGCCAGTGGCACTCACGACGATAATGGAAGAGAGAATAGTCTAGAGGAATTCGAAATCCCACAGGTAACGCCGGTAGAAGTAAAGAACGCCTTGGGAGCTATGCAAAGGGGGAAGGCAGCTGGGGAGGATCAGGTAACAACAGACTGGTTGAAGGGTGGTGGGCAGATTGTTCTAGAGAAACTGACCACCCTGTATACGCAATGCCTCATGACCTCGAGCGTACCGGAATCTTGGAAGAACGCTAACATAATCCTAATCCATAAGAAAGGCGACGCCAAAGACTTGAAAAATTATAGACCGATCAGCTTACTGTCCGTTGCCTACAAAGTATTTACTAAGATAATCGCAAATAGAATCAGGAGCACCTTAGACTTCTGTCAAGCAAAGGACCAGGCAGGATTCCGTAAAGGCTACTCAACAATAGACCATATCCGCACTATCAATCAGGTGATAGAGAAATGTGCGCAATATAACCAACCCTTATATATAGCTTTCATTGATTACGAGAAAGCGTTTGATTCTGTCGAAACCTCAGCAGTCATGGAGGCATTACGGAATCAGGGTGTAGACGAGCCGTATGTAAAAATACTGACAGATATCTATAGCGGTTCCACAGCCACCATAGTCCTCCATAAAGAAAGCAACAAAATCCCAATAAAGGAAGGCGTCAGGCCGGGAGATACGATCTCTCCAATGCTATTCACAGCATGTTTACAGGAAGTATTCCGAAACCTGGATTGGGAAGAATTGGGGATAAAAGTTAATGGAGAATGCCTGAGTAATTTGCGATTCGCTGATGATATTGCCTTGCTTAGTAACTCAGGGGACCAATTGCAATGCATGCTCACTGACCTGGAGAGGCAAAGCAGAAGAGTGGTACTGCAGTAAAACACGTTGTGGGGCTAGTTGGCGCATAGCTTTCAATAGGTGAAGCGCTAATAGTGACGGCACACAAGAAGAAATACAGACAGGACAAGGCGCTTCCTGTCTGTATTTCCTTGTGTGCCTTGTCCTGTCTGTATTTCTTCTTGTGTGCCGTCACTATTGGCACTTCACCTATTGAAAACAGAAGAATAGGTCTAAAAATTAATCTGCAGAAAGCTAAAGTAATGTTTAACAGTCTCGGATGAGAACAACAATTTACAATAGGTAGTGAGGCACTGGAAGTGGTAAGGGAATACATCTACTTAGGGCACGTAGTGACGGCGGATCCGGATCATGAGACGGAAATAATCAGAAGAATAAGAATGGGCTGGGGGGCGTTTGGCAGGCATTGTCAGATCATGAACAGCAGGTTGCCATTATCCCTCAAGAGAAAAGTGTATAACAGCTGTGTCTTACCAGTATTCACGTACGGGGCAGAAACCTGGAGGCTTACGAAAAGGGTTTTACTTAAATTGAGGACGACGCAACGAGCTACGGAAAGAAGAATGATGGATGTAACGTTCAGGGATAAGAAAAGAGCAGATTGGGTGAGGGAACAAACGCGAGTTAATTACATCTTAGTTGAAATCAAGAAAAAGAAATGGCCATGGGCAGGACATGTAATGAGGAGGGAAGATAACCGATGGTCATTAAGGGTTACGGACTGGATTCCAAGGGAAGGGAAGCGTAGCAGGGGGCGGCAGAAAGTTATGTGGGCGGATGAGATTATTAAGTTTGCAGGGACGGCATGGCCCCAATTAGTACATGACCGGGATTGTTGGAGAAGTATGGGAGAGGCCTTTGCCCTGCAGTGGGCGTAACCAGGCTGATGATGCCGATGATAAAGAACCCCAGGTGGTCGAAATTTCCGGAGTCCTCCACTATAGTAGAAGACTCCGAAAGGCACGCCGTATACGGCGTGCCTTATAATCAGAGAGAGCTTTTGCCAGTAAAATCCCATAACTTAATTTTTTAAGGGAAACTACGGGCACTGTTACGAACTTTCACCGCTGCACCACGATTACGACTTTGTGGTCCCGTAGCGCTCGTCACCCGTTTCGTGACAGAGCGTTGGTAGCGAAGACTCCGAGCCTGGCGTCGATGAGAATAACAAAAGGGACTTTATACATTATATACAGGTTATCATACAGGACATGAACGGGTCGGCACTGGGGCCGAGTGCTCACAACAAACGCGACTGTTCTCGCACGGCGACGTCCGGCGAAAACGCGTGACACATCTCACCCCAGTCGGGAGCGACACTGTCTCCCGGTGGGTCGGCGGATCCTGTTTTCGAGGCGGCCTCCTCGCCGCTTTATAATCCCCGAGAACCATTGTCACTCAAACGGCCCAATACAAAGTCAGCACACGACGGTCGTCCGAGGGGTCCAACCAGCGACCGCGCTGGCCACCCGGTTCAAAGTTCGCGCGCGCGGTGACCTCCAGGCAAAGGGAGGTGCGGCGCCGGGCTGTCTGGCACACGCGGACACGTCCAAACATGCGGCTCGCCGAGGCTTCTCCCGCAGGATCCCGCTGCCTGACGGCTCAGCATCTTGACTTGTGAAGGGAGAATTAGGGCGCTCGCAGGATAGATTCTGCATCTTGCAGATTCGGAATCCGGGCTTGTGGTGATGGCACAACAGCACGTGGCTGCTGCACATGTGTTACTGCGCCAAGTAGCCCGGCAGCGTTTGACAGCGCTTTTCCACGTAGTGCTTTTCCACGCAGTCTTCCACGTGCGACAGTTTCCTGTTTCCCCAGACGCGGAAAGGAAAAATAGGAAAATAAGTAAACATTTAAACTCAGTGGTGTGTTCTGTCTTATTTAACCGTTGCTAATAAGATGTTTATGCTTTCTCTTCCCCAGGCTAAACTAACGTCGTTTAAAACGCAGAGCTCTTTAGAAGCGCTCTCACTTGGGTGGCGCTTTGCCTCCGTAGCTTTCACTTCATGGCCACAGAAAGTTGCCTGCATGTATAACTAAATTAACAAGCATGATGTCAAGCGCGCACAAGCCAGCATGAACATATCTCACACGATGACAGCTGAAACTCGCTGTCAAAACACACGCAGGAGCAGCGAGCGAACTCACCATCGTACATCCGCTCGCACGAACGCGAACTACGCCGCGAAAACACAGCGCAGCGTGGACTTTAACCCATTAAAGACCGGTTTCTTTTTTTCTTGCTATCTTGAAATAAATGTAATATATTAACTTACCTGTACACTAATAATTCACATGCAAAAAGTTATTACTCTTCCCTAATTGGTTTTTGAAATATAGCCCGTGACCATATGGTCACGCTGGGCCCTTACGCTACAGCAAAATACGCGAAGTGAAAAACATTTATTTCAAGCCATGAAACGTCACAAAAAACATACATAGCGAATAGTCGAGCCCTTATTTAGTGTGATATGGTTTAAATCATGGAATACACATGCCGACGTCATACTTGGTGCGTTTTTGGTGCACCGCATTGTTGCAGTTATCTCATGCACACCTCCACCTCTTGCCATTAGGTATTGCTGCAACAAAGTGGGCGACTTGGTCATACCCTAATAATAATAATATATGGGGTTTTACGTGCCAAAACCACTTTCTGATTATGAGGCACGCCGTAGTGGGGGACTCCGGAAATTTTGACCACCTGGGGTTCTTTAACGTGCACCTAAATCTAAGTACACGGGTGTTTTCGCATTTCGCCCCCATCGAAATGCGGCCGCCATGGCCGGGATTCGATCCCGCGACCTCGTGCTCAGCAGCCTAACACCATAGCCACTGAGCAACCACGGCGGGTTTGGTCATACCCTGTACCAGTCAGGACATCACCAGTCTTTGGGATTCTGCGTTCACCAGGTCCTCTAGGTTTATTGTCCCATCGCATCAGGTAGCTTTGCGCAATTTGAATGCGGAATGCCACCTGCTTGACATTGAACCCTGTGCTACGAATTAGCGTCCAAGTGTTGCTGATGGATACATCACAGTCATGTGAAAATCTGCCACCACCCCGTCTTGCCACGGATTGCAAACCTGTAGGCACCTACATTTGCATCCATCTGGTCCATACATCCCATAAATCTTGTACTGAGCAACAGTGTTTGGACGGGCCTCCTTGATTCGCTTCTTCTGAACACGAGAGTACCTGTCTACAGATGACATTGGCTTTACGCCGTGAATGGTGCTTACGCTCGTTACTACAGAATTGTCCATCCAGCGGACCACAATTATCCCATTGTCGCTCAGCACGGGCTCTTCGTGCTCGCGAGGTTGGCGCTTGACGAGTTCTGGTCCAGTGATAGGGCATTCTTTGGGAACACGGTTTTGCTTCACTGGTGCCCGTGCCTTCGTAGATCTGTGCCTTGAGATGCCTGAGTAGCTGCATGCTTGTGAATAAATTATCAAAATAGAAAAAAGAAAGGAAGGTAGTGCGTCTCTGCTGCGAGTTCATCCACGATTTGAAGTGGCGCCGCTGCTTTTCCGAAATCCTTTTCATATTTTTGAGATGTTCCGAGATCCCCTTCTTGCCTTGATACCCTTTGAAGTTTACAAGGTATCCGTTCTTGGCATTTAGCCGCCATACTTTATGCCCGAAGCGGATAGGCTTTCCGCGTATGAACTGTTTCCAGTCATGACGACCATAATACTCAATCATACTTTCGTCATAGCTCAGGTGACGCACAGGTTGAAAGTGCTCCAGAAACCTTGTTTTCAATAGTGCCATCAATGGGCGCAACTTCGCCAACTTGTCACTAAGTCTTAGGCTTGCATTTCGCTCCATGCAGGAATCACATTATCTGTATGAAGCTGCTTCTTCGCATAGCATTCTCGGCCATTGTGTTGCACATATCCGTGCCGCTGTCCGGATAGCGCTTTTTCTCTGGCAAGCAGTTATAGCCGGAAAAACAGTACTCCAACAAAACTTATCTTAATTCTTCTTTGGTAACCTTTCGATCAGGCATATTCAAAATAACGTTCTTGTTTGTTCGACTAGCAGCTCCACGACGGCTTCGTCAAAAGAGAGCTCGAACAACTCAACAGCTGAAAAGTCCCTGTAAGCAGCAAAGTTTGGGTCGGGAGAAATGCCAAGGCTTTTCTGGAGATCACCCTTCGTCCACTTAGGAGTGGATTATTTCTCAGGAATGGCCGCATCAACTGCAGCAGAAGAAACCTCTGATGTTCTGTTACTTTGCCCGCCGGGGTCGTTGTGGTCAGACTCGCATCCACCAATGCGGCGTCCGTCAGAGAAAACAGCTTCAGCGCCGGCTCATAGCTGCCGCCCACTTAGATTGTCAATGAGCCTGTCTGAGTCTTCATCAACCGAGTGTTCATCCGAATAGGTGCTAGCCTCTGGCAGCTCGATATAAATTACTGACACATACTCATCTTCCTCTTCGAGTATTTTCACTATTTCTTCCAACTTCTACCTATGCAGACAATTAAATAACAAATAACCACTGCGGAAATGTTCCAGCAGCCGTGCAAGAGATGAGAACGCAATTTAAAAAAAAATAGGAAGTTCGGTATCCTAAAGGCCCAGCGTGACCATATGGCAACGCACAAGATAACGTGCTCGTTCATGGATAAATCAAATATAATTCTTTCCCAAATGCTCATCGAAGGTCACATATTCAAAGAGCAATATGGAGGTAACGATATCCGACTATTGCTTAAGCAAGTAGTGAAAAAAAAAACACTTAACCCTTGGAGCCATGCATCCCGACGCTACTCGCAGAGCAACACTTATTCCCGATTTTGCGAGGGGCTCCCACAAAACGACTGACAGCTGTTGATACTTGGTATCCATAAAGGGGACTCTAATCTGTCAATCGGCATGTCAAAGGCGATTTCGGTGCCATTTTGTTAATTTTATATAATTGAAATCCACTGTGCAGACTAACGTGACCATATGGCCACGCTGGTCTTTAATGGGTTAAATCCGTCGCACATGGCTTTCAAGATACAGTGGCCCGTAGTAGAACGCGTTCCTCCCCTCTTTCTACCCTCTCCCCCCGAAGCCTTGCGCGCTGCGGAAGGCGGCGCGCTTTCTCCCAACTTTCAGCCGTTGCGTGAGCGAGATTGAGCCGCAATCGCTAAAGTAGTGCCACGCTTTGAAGAATGCCGCCTCCTCCTCGCGCGCTCTGGCCGAGGCCGCCGCCGCATCGGTATTGGCCTAATAGCATCACGTGGGCCCTCGCGCCGTGCATCAGCGCCATTTTTGCTCGAGAAGCGTCTACGGAGTGGCGATCGAAGAGTGCATGTTGCCGCCGTTGCTACGCTCGAGCAGTGTAGGCGGCGCCACGGTCGAGGAGGGTGTGTGAAAGGGAGGAGAAACGAGGAGGAGTGAAGGCGGAGGAGGAGAGCGTCGCTACTTGACGAAGTTTAGGAGGCTTTAGCGATCGCCGGCTCATCCTCGCACGCTTTCACTCGCACATACAGCACACGGCGCGCGGCGACGATTTCATCTCCCGTGGACTTTATACGGAACCTCACGGCGACGTCGAGGGAAGGGCTGGAGGGTCCGCATAACTGCTCTCGCAATAAAACGGGCGCCCTTGAATGGAGGGGGGCGAATGTCGTAGCGCCGCCGCGGCAGATTCTTTGCTGCTGGAGAAATCCTCCACTGGCCTTCGGCTCTTCCTTCGCACAGGCATCGTGAACTGGGGCCATCGATGTCCGCCGTCCCAGCTAGGCCGCCTCCGAATATCATCACACCCCTAACTAACAGTGACAAAGGATTTAATGAATTTGCAAACGTTTTAACGTCCTCAAACATAACTTTTTCTGACAAGGCGTTCCATAGCGCGATAGCGTGGGGTAAAAAACAAATGCTGAAAAATTGCTATCTCAAGATTATGAGCGTGCCGGGTGGGTTCGTGATAAACGGGGGTGCAAATATGTATCAAGCGGCTGGTATTAAACTGAATTGAGTAAAGTAAAAACAAACATTTCATTCTAGCAAGTTATCTAAAAACAGAATGATAGTTTTTCTTAGGTTAGGAAACCATGTTATGCACGCGTATTTTCGCCGCAGCTTCACAAGCTTTCTTACTTGAGACGTAAAGGTTCTTAGTTTGTGTCGAATAAACCAAAGTTTGTCGAGGCAGAGGAACAATGTTTCTTTAATGTGACTGGACCACGTAATCTGAAATAGCCAACCCAAGAATTGCACTCGATAATTTGGCCGGGGCAGTAGACGCTCGTTTAATTTATAGTTAAATGACAGTGCATCTTTCTTATTAGTGAGCCGAAGGAAGACATGTTTAATGTCATTTAATTCCGGACTTGGCACCACCTGAAGAAAACATTATGATTACTATGTAAGCGCTATTAGCCTCGAAATGAAGTGGCAGTTTCAAAGAGAAGGCAGTCAATGTAAATAACCTGCTGCCTGGCTATCTCATTTCATTTATTTATTTTATGAAAGTGCCCAAGAACCGCTTTACGCCTTAGTACTGGCGCACCTGTGTTACACGAAGAACATAAAGCCCAGTTGTAGATTGTTGTAGACGTAGTTGCAGATCGGCCTTGGGGGGGCAAGTGCTGCCGCCGGTAAAATAGGCGCGAGCGGGCCTGGTGCTCGGCCATTGTGGGACATTGGGGGTGCCACGTGGGAAATGACCGCCATGGGTGCGGCCCAAGCATGACTTTTTTCTTTGTGCTCGGGAGGGTTTCGACGGGAATCTATGGCGCAGGCTCCTTTCCCACCCCCGAAGAAAGCCGAACGCCATGCAGCCAGGGTGTGGCCATCTCAGAACGGCGGTGGGAATCGAACCCGCAGCCGAGGCGGGCGCTCTACAACCAGCCCCGTCAATATCACCTATGTACATCAAGAACAGGAGAGGCACGGGGACAACAGAGGATATCGGGAGGACCCCGGATGAGCAGCCCTGTACCCGAACAAAGTGAAATCGGTTACAAAAGTAGGAATGCAATTTGGCGAAAGGTAAAGGAAGACCAATATTCAGAAGTATAAATGTCGTAACGGCAGTCGCGGTTCATGTGGTTAGCGCGGTCAAATGCGGTATACTGAAATCTAAAAATACGGCAATTTGTTTGCCTCTATCTGTAATGCTAGAGCCCATTTATGAATTGTAGTAACTAGTTGTGTGATGTTAGACAAACCTTTCTAAAGCCGAGAGGGATATGAGAAATATCTTTATTTTTGTAAAAAATAGGCTAAATCATTAAAAAGCACATGTTTCATGCGTTTGGAAAAGGCGGATGTTAAATAAATGGGTCGGCAATTTGAAGTATTCAATCAATGGCATTTATTAAACTAGAGCACTCCGACATTAGAGATAGGAGCAGTCATTTGGAACAAAACGTTCGGTGAAATATAAGCAGGTGGCTCTTATTGGTTCGGCAAAGCGGCTCATAAATGAATTTGGCCTTTTTATCTAGGCCAACGAAAATTTTAGTTCTCAGGCAAAGCATCATATAAGGACGCGTTCGTAGCTCATAATTTTGCATGAAAAGTGGGCTTGGCGGCACCGCGATCGCATCTGTCTTTGTTCTTCACACAGGCGATGCTACTTTCATGTTCCGTGCGAACTCAGACCAAGCACAGCGTTAGCACGGTACCTACCGCAGGGAGTATTGAAAGACTACGGTTCTGCGGACTCTGATGCAACGTTGGTTTCGGACCACTTGTGCTTCCAGACATGGACTGCAACAAGGAAAGCCAAGAACACAGAATGTCTTTATTCATATGAAGTATTTTTTGCGAAGTTCAGGTGTTTTCCCTCCGTCCATTCATCGATCCTCCTCCTCCGTCGTGATGCCAGCGTGGTTTTATTTATTTACTATACTGTCGCTCTCGATCGAGAGTATAACAGGTCGGTATATTGAGCGTGCATTGTAAAAATGAGAATATCTCTCTCTCTCTCTACACACACACACACACACACACACACACACACACACACACACACACACATATATATATATATATATATATATATATATATATATATATATATATATATATATATATATATATATGATACTTTTTACATACACACATATACATAGAAATATGCAATTACAACGTGCATATTCAGCACATATTTGCGCGGATGATTTGAAACACTCTATACAGTAACACATATGACGGGAAAACGTTCGCTGAGTAGTACGTATTCTTAATTTAAACAAAGAACAAGGAAGTGCATGATAAAATATAACACGCCCATAAAAGAAAAAAAAAAGAATACGGTTCTTCTTTCTTTATATTTTTGTTATGTTGCGTTTGTATCTTGATGACTGCTTTTTGAATCAGCTCAGTTATTGCTTGGGTTTTCCTTTTCACTGCAAATGTCCCCCTGAAGTAATGCCCTTGTGGCGCTGCCGGTACTTGTATAAATAACATAGACAGGAATTAGGGACATTTCGTTCAGTTCTCTTTTTTCCCCACCGCGTGGCGCATCGACATTAAAGAATTCGAAATTCGCGACATGGCGTATGCCATGACGCACAACACAATAAAAGGAAGCACACGCTGACGCTGTCCGGCGCGATCGCGAATCAACTGAGCGCCTACTCGACGCTGGTTTCGTTCGCCCAGCCGGCCGAACCGGCATGCCTTGCGCGCCTTCACCACTGGGGATACTCTTGACGTCACAAGTTCGCTCGGCTGCTTGGCTGGGTTTGGCTTCGTTTTTGTGCTTATTTTCTTAATTAATATTATTTCCGAATTTGCGGAACAGTTCTACTATCAGACGCGTGACAGGGGGGTCTCGGGAACCTAAATATTCCATTACGTTGAAATGGTAAAAAATCGCCGGAGTTGCCCTTTAAGGCATTACTTCGAGGGGCGGTGAAAGACATCAACGTTGCTGAGGTACACCGCATCCGCAGGTAACGGAATCCCCGCGACAGTGGTACGTAAGAGAAAAAGAATATTTAAAAATGTTACGGCAGAACTGATCTCATGATGACTGTCGATAGTAATGCGATTAGCCCCGAGAAAGCGGGGTCAACTCTAGGCAGCTGCTGTAAGCCCTCGTAAATATGTCGGACTACCATCGTTGAGGCAGTAAGGTCGTGCTGTGTGGCAAAGGATGCTAGTCTCCTTCCCCTGGAGCACTCGAGTCAGCGCGTCCAGCACTTGCAGTGCGCTACGAGCAGCCGGAGCGTATATGTTTGTAGTAGACGCAAGACATTCGTGAGTGACTTTAGCATAGCAATCACTTGTGAATCCTTGTCTCGCATGTGGTCAACTGCAGCGAGATTCAGGTGGCGAGTCATGTGCTGTGCCTCTGGTGCATGGCATGTTTCGGCAGTGCTGGCCACAGCTCACTTGATGAACCATGAATAGCATGGCCGCTTTTTTCGCTTACATTCGAGCTCTTATTAGAGACAGATGGAACAGGAGGCGGCCTTGCCGGACGAGGCAGCTCCCTTGAACTGGAAGAGGATTTCGTAGACTTTCATTTCCGATATCACCTTATCGAAGCAGAAGCATCTCAGTGTGATGATCCGTTTCTGGCCATTCCTTTTTTCAAGATTTTCTGCTCTTTCTTTAGGCGTAGACAATCTTTTGAGGATACGGCGTGCGAGCCTTGACAATTTGTGCACTTCAGCTCCGTTGCACGGCAAGTGTCAGTGTCGTGTTGTTCGGAACACCGTGGGCATATCGTTGAATTTCCGCAGACAGCACTCACGTGTCTAATTCTTTGACACCTTCTGCACTGAAGTTGTTTGGGTACGAAAGGCCGCACCACATACCGAAAGTGGCCGGACTTTTACATGTGATGGTAGGCAGTCGCCTTTAAAGACGAGCCTTACACAGGATGAATTGCCAAGGTGCCGAGCTTACAGTAAGGCAACACTAGTTGTCGAAGGTTTCATTGAAATTGGCAGGTCGCTGTCGCTAATCGATGCGTCAATATCATAAACAACACCAGCCGTGGTTTCGTTGTCCTGCGGAATGAGGTAGTGGACATTGATGCTGCCCAAGAGCTTTACTGCCATCAAAGCATCGATTGCGCTTCGGTTGTGGACATCAATAGCCAGGACGTTCTTTCGATTAATAATTCTGATATCCTTGATTTCTCCTGGGACAAGAACCTCTGAGAAACGGAAACCGCTTGTCGATTAAAGCGGTTGAGGTTGTCGGCAGGTGTGTCCGGCACAAAAGGAACTGTGTGCGCCGATGGCCTTCGCTGTGACATGACAGTTGACTTACTTGACGAAGACCGTCCGCTGACGTTTCTTCCCTTGGCCTTCCGCTGTACCTCTCTCTAGAAGCCTACTTCATCATCTGAGGCGGCATCGCTTGAGCACGCATACAACAGTGTCCTCGCTGTCAGCTTGAATTCGAGGGCAGTTTCTCTTCCTCGGGCCGGTTCCTGCCGAAGTAGACACGTCGCGTCGGCGTTCTGCCGACTCCACTTCCATTGCCGTGGCAATGGGAGTGGCATGGTCAAGACGATGGGCAATACGAGAACAAGGTAAACGTGCTAGCTGACGTTTCGACAAGTGTACTTTGTCTTTTTCAAGGCCACTTGTCGAAACCTTGGCTCCCGCCTTCAGAAGTGTTTCATGAAGAGGACAATTGGACAAAGTTTGCCCACGATGGCATGAATGCGTGATTGCGACTGCCTGAAAACGACGCCATGACAGCGGTGGCAGGACATAATCACTGCTGAATGACGAATGCACAATTACGATAGAATCACGAAAACGGATTGACGTCGATGGAACGACGAAGGCAGTATGATGACGACGGCACGACAATTATCAATCAATCAATCAATCTAAAATTTGTAAAGACCTCGGGCTATTGATGCCACGTTGAATTTGTAAGGCTTTGTCGCGGCCTTCTGCCCATGGTCGGTGCGCTAATGTGTGGCTACAAAACTTGCTATGGTTTCTGAAAAGAAAATAAACTGTAGGAAGTAAGCCTCTGTTCTCTCTTCTGTCACCTCTGCGACAGAAGACCAGGCACGTAACCAAGGGGGGGCCCGGGGGAGGGCGCCCCCGCCCCCGAAATCAAGTGGCATACCCCCCTTATCCGCCCAAGGCAGCACTCCTCAGAAACATTCCTAAAGCGTCGACAAATCAATCTACTCGGCGATCAACATTTTGCTGCCTTTTATAGCGAAAGCAGTGTATGACTTGTGGGGTTCTCCTCCCGTACTCTTGGGACAAAGGAACGACAACACAGTCCTGCAAACAATCACAAGGGCATTTATTGCACCTTTCATAGATCAATGCCTGCTAGCCGAGTTGCTATCCACAAAACATGCCGATGGGCGCGCGACAAATCTAGAAGTCCGACTCACCGCGACTGCATAGCGAGCGAATATGTTCGCCCCATGCTGGATCCCAACGCCTGGTCGTTCGTGCGTACTGTCACGCGAACGGTGGCGCATTCCAAGGCGGCCACGCGAGACGGTCTCGCAGAAGCATGGGTCGGCGCACGCGCGGCACGGCACGTCCGTCCCGCTTGCTGTCCCGTCCCAAAGAGAGCGCGCCTTCCTTTCGGCGCCCAAGTAACCTCGCCTGTCGGCGGCGTTAGCAGCGCAACACTCGCGCCATCTCTCGCACTGCGCCCCAACCACATCCACCGCCGCGGGCATCACGCAGGCCACGCGGCGAAGCCGGATTACAGGAGACGCACTATGCGGGAAAAAACATCAGGGGACGCGCGAGAGTCGCGCATCCCCACAGACTATATAACTTCCGTAGTTTATTTTCGACGTCCGTTCACAGAAAAAATCATGTGGGCCTATCCTGGTGACAGTGCAGAAATGGTCCAACATCAATGGCACATACCCCTGTGGACTCGGTAACCTATAACGCGCCCTTCGATATTTTCGGGATGGGCCGACGTGTGGGGAGTTAATGTGTGCTTCACCTCCACCGCGGGTGGGCCCGGCATTGCACTACCTTCGGTATGGACCCACGCGAGGGGAGCGCTTAACGCCTGCTTTACCCCGCCACAGGTGGGCCCGGTATTGGAATTTCTTCAGGCCGACCCGCCGCGGATGTGAAACACTTTGTTTTTCGTTTGAGAGCTCTGACTGTTGTCAGCTTTCGCTGCCATTCCATCTTCACGGAGTGGAATAGTTGTCAATTTCTTCACTCCTTTTGGATGGCCGTATAGTTATCGGCATCGACTGGGGTGTGGAGGCCAGTTTTGTCATTGATTCGGTGCCCACGCCATTAACTCAATATGAATTCAGTTGTCGCTATCTATTGCAGCAGGCAGGGCGTAGTTTATTGTTTTAATTGTAATATTTTATTTTATTTATAATGCCCAGCACAATTTTTATGTCACCATCTATTCAACGATCACGGGCATCCTTGTTGCTTCGTTAGTTCTACCTTCTCTATTTAGACTGATCCAGGGGCCAGGAAAGGGATTTGGTTCATAGTCGGCTGGTCTGTATGCTCGTGGAATAAGTTATGGCCGGAGAAAATGCCAGTTCCGTGGAACTTTTTGTTTTGATTCATTATTTCCTCGAGTGAAAGCTCGCCGCGACGCTGACAGATCCTCGGAACCATATTTATTTATTTATTATTTATTTACAAATACTGCAGCCCAGAAGGGCTATTGCAGGAGTGGGTGAATACAAATGCGAGAAAGAAAATCATTATACAAAGGAAGCATACGTGAGTAACATGACTAAGGGGAGCATTCAATGGCATCCCCAAATTCTCTATGTGGTAAACAACGGATGGAACCAGGCAGGTCATTCCAGAGTTCAATTGTACGAGGAAAAAAACTATATTTAAAAGTGTTGGTGCGAGCAAAAAAGACGGATAAGTTTAAGTCATTGCTGTTTCTCGTGATTAGGGGCTTTGCACGGGCCAGATATGTCTTAGGGGAAGCATAATGTGGAGAGTAAAATAGAGAGTGTAGAAGTTTCAGAGAATTAATGTGACGACGGTGGGAAAGAGGGGTTAAACCAAGCATATTCAGATGAGATGACGGTGAAAACATTCTATCATATCGGCGGTATATGAAACGAACCGCCTTTTTCTGAACAGATTCAATTTTGTGGATGTCCGAAATTTTGTAAGGGTTCCATATGGCAGACGCATATTCAAGAATAGGTCTTACAAGTGTTTTGTATGTGATGAGTTTAGTTTCTTTGGGGGCAGCACGTAGAGTTCGGGTTAGATAACCAAGTTTTTTTAGTCCTTTGTTGCAAGTTGTTAGAATATGTTCTGACCAGGATAATCTTGGAGTGAAAAGGAGGCCTAAATACTTATATTCATATGCGCGCTGCAGAAAAGTAGATTTATAGGAGTAGTTGAAATATGAGCAATTAGCATGCTTGTGAAAGGACATGGCGACTGTTTTCTTGAAGTTAATGTTCATTTGCCAGAGTTTGCACCATTCACAAAAACTTATAAAAGATTGATTCAGAGTGTTATGATCGTTAGGTGAGGAAATGACATTGTAGAGAACGCAGTCGTCAGCGTAAAGCCGAATTTTTACTGAAACAGAGCTTGGAATGTCGTTAATGTAAAGCAAAAAAAGCAATGGCCCTAAAATAGAACCTTGGGGCACACCGGAAGATACTGATGCGTCAGGAGAGTTGAATGAATTAAAAGAAACATACTGTGAACGATCATAAAGAAAACTACGGATCCAGTCAACGAGAAGAGGGTTATTAAGGATAGAGCTTAGTTTATGTAATAGTTTAGGATGTGGTACAGTATCAAATGCTTTGGAGAAATCAATGAAGAGTGCATCTAATTGATGACCTAAATAAAGAGCAGAAGCGATGTCATGTGTAAATTCAGTTAATTGAGTCACTGTGCTAAAACCACTAGGAAATCCATGCTGAGCGCTGCATAAAATATTATTAGACTCGAGAAAAGTGATAATGTGTTTATAAATTATGTGTTCAAGGAGTTTGCATGCATGAGAAGTTAACGAAATGGGTCTATAATTTAGTAGAGATTGTTTCTGCCCAGATTTGAACAATGGAATGACTCTAGCCCGTTTCCATGAACAAGGAACTGTACAAGTGGATACAGATTTCTCAAAAATCATGGTGAGGTATTGCCACGTCCAGAGCGCATAACGATGAAGGAACACATTGTTGACATTGTCTGGACTGCAGCCTTTTTTGGTGTCAAGATTTAAAATAAGGTTCAGGACTCCTTGCTTACATATTGTAACATTGTTAATTGCACGGGACATGTTAGTTGTCGTGGAGTAGGGAGGAATTACGCCATTGTCCTGTGTGAATACAGACTGAAAATATTCATTGAATGCTTTAGCAATAGGTCCAGGATCGCTTACTTCGGAATCATCTAATAGAAATGTCTGGGTGGTGTTCTTTATTGGCGAAATTGAGCTCCAAAATTTTCGTGGGTTATTTTTAACTAAGTTAGGTAGAGCGAACTGATAATAAAAGTTCTTAGCTGCGTCCATTTTTTGACGGAGTTCTTCCTTCATAAAGCGGAACTGGACATTTGTTTCGGCATTCATGTGGCGCTTCCGACGTGCTCTGGCTACTCGACGCTTCAAATGCAGTATTTCCCTTGTCATCCAAGGAAGATCTAGATTTTTCTTTTTTGTTTTCAATGGCACATAGCGCTCTATGCAAGTATGGACAATGTTTTCGAAATGGGATACTATAGCATTGATATCACTGGTAGTGCATAACTGGGAGAATCTGTCGAATGAAATGCTTAATGTATCAAGTATGGACGTATCATCTGCATGATTATAATCGTAAAAACTGGTATATTCATAGTGGCGCCTTGAAACTGAAAAATTAATAGTAGTAATAACAGCTTTGTGATCGGAAATACCTTCCGTAATCTCACACTCAAAGCCACTCGTAAAGAGCGGTGCACTTAGGAAAATCAAATCTAGTATGGAGGACTCTCTAGTAGGGTTAGATACAATTTGTTTCAATCCAAGGGATAGTGTAAATTCAAGCAACTCTCTAGAAAGAGGGACGTTATCACCAGTTATCGATAATGAAGCCCACGAAACGTTAGGTACATTGAAGTCCCCCATGCAGATTAAATTTGATTAGCCAAAACCGTGCTCTTGGATGAACGCGTTAAGGATCATTATTTCATTTGAGGTATGTCTGGGAGGACGATAAAACACACCAATGATTACATTTGTTTTACCAATGTGCACCTTACACCAGACCGTCTCGATTTCAAGTGGGGATTGTAGTACAGAAAACTGTAGATCAGAGCGCAAAAACAAGGCAACGCCTCCGCCTCTGCCCGCATTCCTGTCTACTCTTATGACGTTATATCCTGGGGGAGTTACCTTGCAGTCAAGGATGTCGCTATGCAACCAGGTCTCAGTAACACCGATAACATGTGGGGAATACATGTGGGAACCCATACCTCCATAATACATACATACATGGGAATACATGTGGGAACCCATACCTCCGATATGGGTTAGATAAGGTGGAAAATAAAATGTTGCGAAACAGCGTCGATCATCAGACCCTGCAATAACCCTTACACCCATAAGCAATATGACTGTCACCCATTACGTCATCTGCTTCTTCCCTTATTGTACAGCACTTTTCGTGCAAAATTGGCAACTGGAAGCAAGAGTCGCAAGGAGATGAGAAATTAAGTGATCTACTAAGGAAGAAAGCCAAGGCAACAGCCAAACAGGGAGGAAAAGCGAAAATTGTTTGTGAAAATATTTATGGGTCAACATCTTTTTATTTAAAAAGAAAGTAGAGAAAGCGCCGCCGGAACAGGAGAATAATTCCGTGTGTTTTCAATGACGCCTATACAGTTATCAATCGAGCCGATTGACGTAGCCACTTCTCTGCTGTGCTAAAGGAGGGGGGGGGGGGGGGTTCTACCCTTCCGCAGTGGGCGCAGTACGTCTAGAACCGCAGAGTCCTGCGCTCTACGCGGTTGTACGGCTCTGGTGACCACGCATCTTTGCGCAACTTCCCAAATAACAACACGAGTCGGTTTTGCTAGTTGGTAGAGCAGTAAACGAGGGATGCAAAAAACTGTTACTGTTCAGCAAATATATTTCTCTGAAATTCTTCCAGAGCTAACTCAAAAAAACGTTACTAAAAATCTTTATTTTGCACTTAAGCTTGTTAACTTGTTCTTGGCAAGGTTCTTCCTGCGCATCTTTCATGCGCGAGTCTATTTGATCTGGTTCTTTGTTTGCCAAGTAAAGAAAAGGTGTATCTCACAGGCGTACCTGTGAGATACACGTTATTTCAAGTCTCTTTTGCGGCTTTACGCGTCTTTATGGCAAATGGTGGGCATTATTCACATTTGTACTAGGAAAACACCCTCCACTCATTTGCATAGAAAAGTTACCTTGGGTTGCCCCCCCCCCCCCCCGCGAAAAATGATCCTGCGTACGTGCCTGGTGGTGACACTGGTGAAACGATAGCGTGACGACGACGGTATGACGCCAATGGTATGACGACGACTCCGCGACGATAGCTGGACGACGATGCTAGAATGACTACGATATAACGACCACCACGGCATCACGACCAAGGTATGAGAACGAATGCATGATGATGACAGAGTGACGACCATTGCATGAAAAGGTATGAGGACAATCGGATGACAACGAGTGTATGACGACAATGGCCTGACGACGACCGGGTAACGAGAGGCGGCTGACGAAGCTTGAATGAAGGTGTTGCAACCAACACGACGGTATCACCGCCTTGCATGTGGCCCCAGCCATGAGACCGGGCCCATTGGGTCGGCTTAAAAGGCGGGACGACGGCGGCATGACGAGAGTCACATAACAAAGCTCGAATGACGACAATTGAACGACCATAACGTCATCGCGACCCTGATCATACACCTAGTGGCCCAAGTTGGTAGACAACTTGGGCCATTGCTTTGGCGAATGAGTATAGATACGATAGCTATAAAACGCCTGAAGTAGGCAAGAATGCCCATCGCATTAAAAGGTCAGTACTGCAAAGGTGCGTCCTAAGTTTAAGTTGATGTTCTTTACGCGAGGAAACAAATGCGGGGCTTTGGAATTTACAACACTGCACGGGCCCAGACTGACCCGAAATCTCGGGCCGGGTAAGCAATTGCTGACTCGGTCACAAACCTAGGAACTTCGGGCTCGAATCAGGCCCCGAACTCAGTCGAGCCCGAATTAGACCCGGACATGCTATTTGCAACTCCACAAAACTGAAGACTACAAAAACTGTGGCCCTATGCATATTTTACGTCTGTGGTGTCTGTCGGTTTATAGGAAAGTCGACGTAGGCAAACCTCGACACAGCAGTTGTACGCCGCACAGATTAGTGTACATCAGTTGCGCTCTTTGGCCACGGAGAAAACGGTACCAGTGATCAACCGCGCCCACTGTACGCCCCGCATCTTAATGCGGATGGATGGATCGATGTTATGATCGTCCCCTTCGGAACGGGGCGGTAAGTTGCGCAACCAAGCTCTTTTAATTTTATTGCATAATGTCCTACCTATGTTAAAAAAAGAAAAACCCGCTGGGCTGGCTCGGCGTACTGGGAGGCGCTGGATACTGGTGCGAAAAACAGCTCTAGCGCGTTAAATATGCGGCGCCTGGACACCGCATACACATTTTTTAATACCGTAAGCAACAGAGAGCGTTTTGGTGCAATAAAACAAAAGAAAACGTAAATATAAAGTTGCTCCGACCAGGATTCGATCGTCCGACCTACAGATCCCAAGCCCGGTAGGTTGCTGCTACGCCACGCCAGTTTTTTTTTTTTTCATTATTGCATGGAATTATGAGTAATGTCAAACCAATATTGTTACATTACATTTCAACATACATGAGAAAAAAATGCACACATGGTATGGAGTCCAATAAAAGTTCAATATTTTGGCAAACAAACACAAGCGTCCAGACGCGAAATCCATGCAGGTACGGGATCAAAGGTAGCAACCACACTACGCACGTGAGCAGTGTCTTCTCAAAAGATAGACCTTGTCGAGCGAGGTTGCTCGGCATGTCTCTCGATTATTCGGCTTCTCCATAATGAATGAAGCCCTAATAAAATAAACAAACCATATGGTGTATTACTGGCTGTCTTTTTGAAAGGGAGCAACCGGATACCATAGTATGTGAGAGGAACGTCTTTTTTTATAGTTATTTCTAAGATGTCCCAAAAACGAAATGCGTCACGACAAAGTATAAAGCAATGTTCTATTATCTCGGTTTGATTGCAATGTCTACAATTTGTATTCCAGGGTACATACAGTCCTTTTTCCTGGAGCTACGTTCTAATTGGCAGGGTGGAGGTGTGCAGCTTAAAGAAAAGAATGTTTTCGCTGCTGCCGTAATGTAGATTCTACGGACATGGCAAAGCACATTTTGACCAAATAGCGAGAGATACGGCTTTCGGTACAGAGGTTCAGGGAAAATGTTATCTTTAAGTGCTACATTTAGCGACGTGCGATTTACGGTAAACAAATATTCGAGGGTGAATCTGGCTTTTAAGAATGAAATAGTGTCGAGAAGTTCTTTTAGGAAGCCCCATAACGGCAGTTCTTGAGCAAAGTTTGTCGTGACAAAAAGAAAAGGGAGGTGTGACGCAAGACGTGCTCGAATAACTGCGAGAAGGAATGGATGATGGACATTTTTAAGGTAAAATAAGTGCATGACCAATTGTCGCTCAAACTAATGCACAAGACTCAGGCCTCCCTTCTCAAGCGGAAGAAAAAGGTTGTCCCTTCTCATGGCTTCCCATGATGAATGCCAAATAAAGCATGCAAATATTCTAAGAAATGTTTGAACATGGACACGTGAGCAGTGCAAGACCTGCAGAACATCAAGAAGCTTAGAAGCGAGAAATGTACTGCATGCCTTAGCTCTCGCAAAAATGGAGAGATCACGTCCCTGCCAGGTTGTCACTTTTCGACGGACAGTGGTTACAGCGAACGTCCAATGGGCGTCCAATAGCACATTTTGCCATTATAAATGTTCTGATTGAAGCCGGAATCGATGGCCGCACTTTTCAGTGGCTGTGCAGTTATATGACCGGTAGGCATTTCTTCGTAATGACCGAGGATGGCGCCACGACTCAACACCAAACGTTCCGTGGAGTACCGCATGGTGGAGTGTTGAGCCCGACGCTATTCAACCTAGTGCTCGTTGGCCTAGTCAGATGCTTGTCCAACACATTTCATGTATCAGCATATGCCGACGACATCTGCATTTGGGCGTCTGCTGTAACACGACTGCAGGTACGAGCACGGCTACAAAAGGCAGCTACGTTAACATCACTGTGCTTGCGAAAACAGAACTTAGAGCTGTCTTCAGAGAAATGCTGCCTTGTTGCATTCACTCGGAAGTCAATGAAGCGTTACACTGTAAATGTCAATGGGCAGGCGGTTGCAAATGCACGGAAACACCAGTTTTAGGGGTAATTATTGACCGCGACCTATCATGGAGCCCGCATGTTTCATTCCCGAAAAAGAGATTATTGACAACAATACATCTCCTCAACTTTCTCGGCGGTGAGTCATGGGGCACTTCGGTGCGGTCAATGCTGCAGCTTTATAACGCCTTGTTCCTCGGTTTCACAAGATACGGCCTCCCTGTGCTTGGTAACACCTGCAAAACAAACCTGCGTGTACTCCAGGGACTACAAGCTCAAGCCCTAAGGTCGTGTCTCGGTCTTCCGAAGTGTGCGTCAACAATCGTTGCCGTCAACAGCGGCAACAATTGTCATAGCTCGAGATCATCCAATATCAACGTACTTGGCAACCGATGCTCTCAGGGCGCATATTCGGCACACTGCCCGATTACATTCTCACCATCTTGCCGCTCTACCCACAGAAAGGCCGCACACCACTTTCAGTAGTATAATTGATGCCAATCGTACCTCATTGCCATCGATCGAACTACATGCCTGCAGAAAGACCATCCTCACCTTTATGGTGCCTGCACAGACATGAAATACGCCTCACCATCCCAGGAATCATGAAGAAAGCCAACATGCCGTCGTCTGCCCTTAAGCAGGCCACATTAGAACTTTTACATGACGGTCACAGTGACCACGTGCACGTTTACGTCGATGGCCCAGTCACATCTGCAAGTACAGCTGCCGCTGTGATGGTACCAAGACGATCCGTCAAAATACAGCTAAAAACGGCACATGTATGATCAACGACAGCTGCTGAACTGGTAGCCCTGCGTGCGGCTCTTCATTTCATTCAGGAGGAACCACCCCACGCATGGTCAGTCTTCTGTGATACCAAGGCAGCCCTACAGAGTGTATTCTCAGCACTGCGCCATGGATCACATGAGCACCTCGTCGCAGAGATCAGAGAGTCCACCATCGACTAGTTGACGAAGGACACGATATAATATATCAGTGGTTGCCTGGTCACTGTGGCATACATGGCAATGGTCGAGCAGACGCAGCTGCCCGATCTGCCCATGACGGCGCCAACTTCGTGGCCATTCCTCTTTCGAGAGCTGACGCAGCGAACAAACTTTCCGCACTTGCGCGTGACCTAACATTAGCCCAATGGAATTCATCCGATTTCACAAGTGTACGTCTTCATACCCTGGACCCTAATTTACAGCTCCGTATTCCACCCGAGCTTCCACGACGTGACTGCACCATTGTATGGTATGGCAGTCCGTGTATGGCTTGGAGTAGCATTTACAAATGCCTACTCTTTCCTTATCGGAATGGCCAGCAGCCCACTTTGTGACTTCTGCGGATGCAATGAAACAATCGAGCATCTTCTTTGTTGTCAGTGCTCTCGTTTTAACCCACAAAGAGTGGTCTTCTCAGCCACCCTAGACAAACTGGACAAACGCCCAATGTGAGAAAACAAGATCCTTGGAAGCTGGCCTACGCGAACATCAGCGCGATCTGCTATGAAGGCGCTACTGCGATGCTTGAAAAACACGGGAATTTCGGACAAAATGTGACTGTACAATGTGGGACGGTCTGTGCGGTCATTGCGGTCTGAGGTCTCTACGGTGACGCTGCGTAAGACTAGAAACGCCTTTGCGGGCTGCGTGACAGTGCCCACAGAAACAGTTCGTGTGTACGTGCGTGGGTGTGTTTAGGTTTTTCTTTTCTATCCTTCTCTTTCTCACCTATTGCATCCGCTTGCCCCTCCCCCAGTACAGGGTAGCCAACCGGAGATAATCTCGGGTTAACCTCCCTGTCTTTCATTTGCCTTTCTCTCTCTTTTACTGAAGTTATCGAGATGCACACCAAGGTATCGTAACGGAGACTGATTCCAATGAATATTCGCGAATCCAGAGGGAGTGAGCGCCCACATGCTTAGCCAAAAGCCTTTACTTTTGTCAAAATTTACACTAGCTCCTGCAGTCTCATAGAAACGCAGGGTAGCGTTTATTGCCCTAGTTATGCTTGGATTATCGACGCAAAAGAAGGCAATGCCGTCTGCATAAGCTAGCACTTTAATTTCCTCATCTGCATACATGTATCCTTTAATGCTTGAGTCGCAAAGCACGCTTAAGCAAAGTGATTCCAAGTGTAAAGCGAAGAGTAAAGGCGAGACCGGACAATTCTGACGAAGGGATGATTGTACCTGTATCGTATCCGAGAGGGTACCGTTCACAATAACTTTGTAGTGCAATGTTTATAACAAAGTGTTATACCATTGTATAATACATACCCTGTCACGATCCACCCGGGTTCGTGAACAAGGGAGGGCTCGAGGCACCCTACGTTAGACGGACACTCCGCAGCGTGGAGGTGCTGAACGATGACTGACCGCCGAGCAGCCGTGCTCGTCGGTGTTTATTGCGGTGTGGTGACCAACGTTGCCTGCCGAGCTTAGCAGGCCACCGAGCCTAGCGGCGAACGAACATTATGCCTGAGGGGGCGTCACATGCTTGCTACACCTCCTTACCCCCAATTTGTTTGTTAAATAACAGAAACAAACGTCTATGTTCAAAATACGAGGATCTGCCTCCACCCTAGCTGGGTCGACGGTGCCCGCTATACAGGCGATTAAGGTTCCGGTGGCCTCCGCCATCGAGCACTCCGCCTGGACACCGGTATTGATGGGTCGGGTGTGGCAACGCCGGGTGCTGCCTGAGCCAGCCTCGTTGCATCCGGAGAGTCCGTAGTGGTCGGCCTCGTGAGTGATGCAGGGCTCCACACCGGTCCAGCGGGTGCCGCACCACTGGCAGCGGTTGCTGCCTCCGAGGTGGGTGGTGCTCCGCTGGAAGTGACTGGTGCTGCTGCTAGTCCTCCTGCGGGCTGGAACTCAGAAGTGGCAGTCGAGGGTGCTGGCCAGGTGCCGAGGCAAGGCCTGACATGGTCGGCGTGTCTGTGCCACATGGCCCTTTCTGGCATGCGGACGAGCAGCGATGAGGCACTGGCAGGAGACACCACCTCTTTGGCAGTCCAGGGTGGGCCAGGACGGAAGTTCGTGGCGAAAACTGGAGCTCCCGACTCTGACAAAGGCTCGGGACGGAACCCTTGGTCAGCAGCCAGCTTCTGATTCAGCTGCTTCAAGAGCACTGTGGATCGGAGGTCCGGATGCATGACGTCCAAGGGTGTCTTGACCATCCGACCCAGCAGGATATCACAGGGGCCACGGCCAGTGACATCGTGGGGCGTGGTCCGGTACTGAAACAGTATCCGGGCAATCTGCGTCCGGAAATCCCCAGTCTGGCTCTTCTTGAGCTTGTCTTTGATGGTTTGCACCACCCGCTCGGCTGCAGCATTTGAAGCGGGGTGGTACGGCGGAACCAGCATCCGGCGGATTCCGTTTTTCGTCAGCCAGGCCAGGTACTCTGTGCTGTCGAATGCAGGACCATTGTCGGACCCGATGACATCCGGCAACCCCTGGGCGGCGAAGACCTGTCGTAGCGCTGCAATGGTCGCGCCTGCTGATGGAGTGGTAACAGTAGAACCTCCACCCACTTCGAAAAGGCGTCCACCACCACCAGGAACTAATGGCCCTTGAAGGGTGCCCCAAAATCTACATGTAGGCGGGACCAGGGTCTCTGTGGGAACGGCCAGGGGGTGATTTCCACATGACGCGAGGCTCGCTGATGCTCCTGGCAGATTTGGCAGCTCTGCACCAAATGAGCGATGTCCTGGTCCAGACCAGGCCACCAAACATGGCACGAGGCCACCATCTTGGTCTTTTCTATCCCTGGTTGACCCGCGTGCAGCAACTGCAGAACCCTGGACCGGAGACTTTGTGGCTTCACCACCCTCGAACCCCACAGTAGGCAGCCCTGCTGCTAGCTCAGCTTAGCGGCCTTGTGGCTATAGGCCTGCTGCACCAATTCCTCTCCACGGGACACCGCCTTGACTACCTAAGACAGGACTGGGTCCCGGCTGGTCGCTTGAGATACCGCAGCTCTGGAGAGCACCTCCGAGTACGTGTGTCCCAGCATGAACACTTCTGCAGGTTCTGGAACAGCATCAGGCACCTCTGGCAGGGGCAGGCGGCTCAGGGCATCAGCAGGTGCCAGGTCCTTTCCCGGACGGTAAACCAGCTGGTAACTGTAGGCTGACAGCCTCAAGGCCGAGCGTACCACTCGAGGTGATGCCTGCACAGGAACTGCCTTGTCAGGCCCCAGCAGTTCCAACAGTGGCTTGTGGTCCGTGACCACCTCGAACTTCCGGCCCCACAGAAACTGGTGGAAGCATTCGACACCAAACATGAGGGCCTAACCTTCCTTGTCCAGCTGGCTGTAACGTTGCTCTGCAGTATGAAGCCGTCGAGAAGCAAACGACACAGTACGTTCCTGGCCATCTTTGTCCCAGTGTGCCAGGACGGCTCCCACACCGTACGGCGACGCATCTAATGTAAGGATGACAAGCTTAGCAGAATCGAAGTGCACCAGCACTGGAGCCTTGGTGATCAGCTCCTTGCTGCGCTTGAAGGCCCGGCCCTGCTCCTTCCAGACCCATTGCTGACCATATCGAAGCAGAAGATGGAGCGGCTGTAGATGCTCCGACGGGTTCGGCAGAAAACTCCTGTAGAAGTTGATGAGGCCAAGGTAGCACTGAAGCTTCTTGTTCTGGGGCTTAGGTGCCTTGAGCACAGCATCAACATTGCGGGGAGCCGGGGCTAGGCCTGCCTGGGTAATGACATGTCCCAAGTACTCAACGCTGGGGGCTAGGAAAACGCACTTTTCCAGCTTGAGCTTGAGGCCGGCCTCCTGCAGTCGTGTCAGGACGTTGTGCAGGTTCTGCAGGTCATCCCCGTCGTCGCTGCCAGTAAACAGTATGTCGTCCAAGTACGCCGCCACGTGCCTCATGCCCCCGAAAGAGGTTGTCCGTCTGCCTCTGGAATATGGCTGGGGCCGAGGCCACGCCAAACGGTAAACGCGTGTACTGAAAGAGCCCCAAGGTTGTCGATATTGTGACATACTTCTGGGAGGCATCCAGGAGCACCAGCTACTGGTAAGCATCTCTGAGGTCGAGCTTGGTAAACTTCTGTCCACCGGACAATGCTGACCAGAGATCTTCAGTCATGGGCAGCGGGTACTTCTCGACGGTAGCGACGGGGTTTGATGGTAACCCTGAAATCCCCGCAGATCCTGACACTGCCGTCTCGCTTGAGGACTGGTACGATGGGAGCGGCCCATTCAGATGTCTTGACAGGTACCAGGATGCCCTCTCGCTTTAACCGTTGCAGCTCCTGGGTGACCCCGTTCTTCAGGGCGAACGGCAGTGGGCGAGGCTTGAAAAAACGTGGCCGGGCTTCCTCAGGTACATAGATGCTAGCCGTCGTGCGGCAAATGCGCCCACCCCTGGCTGGAAGAGGGACTTGAACTCGGTCAGAAGGCTGGGCACTTCTTTCACCACATGCACGCTGGCTTCCTGGTACTCTGGCAGACGAACGCCCAGCGCATGAATCCAGTTTCGGCCCAGCAGCGTCGGCGACGACCCCTTCGTTAAGTAAAGGGGAAGGGTTGGATCCCTGTCGCCAAAGCGAACGCTGACCTGTGCCTGACCCTGGACCTGGGAGAGTTGCCCGGAGTAGCTGCGCAGCATCACGCCCGAAGCCTCGACGGACACGGCGGGGAAAGTACGCTTGAAGAGTTTGCCGGCCATTACTGATACGCTGGCCCCTGTGTCCAGCTCCATGGAAGTGGGGTGCCCGCAGATTTCGACAGTCACCATGTACGGCGGCACAGACGACGGTACAAAGCCTGTGTGCCACTTGTCGAAAATCGGCGGCTTCTCGGCCACGACGTGGAGCCTGGCCACGGAAGAACTTGAGCCTGCTGCCGCATGCCCCCGTCGCATACCCTTGGGACGGCTACACTGGCCGCGAGCTTGTGTGGTACCTGGGCTTGAATCAGGCTGTAGCTTGCTGTTCGTCCTCCCCCTTCGGCATACACGTGCTAGGTGTCCGGTTTTCTCGCACGTAAAGCATTGTGCTTGAGAGAACTGGCACTGTGAGGGGGAGTGGGCACCACCGCAGCGACCGCAGGTACCCTTTGTCACCAACTCGTTGACCACCGCTTCCGCCGACTGTGAGCCAGTCGCACGGGAAATCTCGCCAGCGTCCTTGGCGGCACCTTCCACTGCCAGCGCTGCCTTCACGGCGTCGTCCAGCGAGGGGTCGGGAAGCTCCAGGAGGCGCGTCTGCATGGCGGGGTTGTCGATGCCGCAGACGAAACGGTCCCGGAGCAGCGAGTCCAGTTGGTCCCCAAAGGCACATACACTTGCTAACCCTCGTAGCACAGCAACGAACTGCCCGAGGGTCTATCCTTCCCGGTGGCTCTGGTTGTTAAAGCGGAAACGCTCCGCTAGTGTGGACGGTGCCGGGTTGAAATGCGAGCGCAGTATGGCGAGCAGCTCACCCAGCGTCTTAACGTGCGGCGTGGCTGGCTTGAGAAGGTCGAGAAAGAGGCTGAAGACGCGGGTCCCGCAGCTGGACAGGACTGGACTGGACTCAATTAGCTATTTTCGTTCATGACTTGCATACTAACCTTGACATCAATGTACAAACTGACGCAATCTTTTTAGATTTTGCAAAGGCATTTGATAAAGTATCCCACCAACGTTTGCTACTAAAGCTTCAGCTGTTGAACTTGGACCCTAACGTTCTAATTTGGATAAATGAATTTTTGTCTAATCGCGCACAAATGGTTTTTATAAACGGTAACCTATCAAGTCCCCTCCCAGTAACCTCTGGCGTGCCCCAAGGATCTGTTCTTGGTCCCCTGTTATTTTTAATATATAATAATGATTTACCTCAGTGTGTCTCCAGTAATATACGCATGTTTGCAGACGACTGCGTCATCTACCGCTCTATCTATAACTCATCTGACCATACTACACTCCAAAATGATTTTAACAGTGTTTTAGAATGGTGCAGCAATTCGCTGATCACCCTTAACGCCAAGAAATGTAAATTCATGTCCTTCTCCCGCCGTCGCAACCCTTCCTTCTTCCCATATGAAATAAATACCACACCATTAGAATCAGTACAATCCTATAAATATCTAGGTGTAACCCTGTCTCACGATTTGTCTTGGCGCGCACATGTCACTAGCATTATCTCTGCAGCTAACAAAACCTTAGGTTTTCTAAAACGGAACCTACGGCAGGTCCCATCAGATTTAAAATTACTAGCATATAAGTCACTTGTCAGGCCGAAACTGGAATACGCGTCATCTATCTGGAACCCGCATCAAGCATATCCCACCGACGCATTAGAATCAGTTCAAAATCGTGCTGTTAGATTCATTCATACCTCACATTCATACGACGTCAGCGTTTCATCACTGAAATCAGAATCGGGCTTGTCAATACTTTCATGTCGACGTCGCATTTCCAGTCTTTCCCTGTACCACAAGTTCTTCTTTTCTTCCCTTAATCAAGAGCCTTACATCACAGCAGCAGCACGCATATCTCATCGCACCAGCCATCCACTTCAAGGGGCACGCCCACGTGCACGGACAACCACCTTCGCAGCCTGCTTTTTCTTCCGTACCACCACAGACTGGAATGGCCTTCCCGCCAACATCGCTAATACGACTTGTCCATCTTCGTTCACACAACTTGTAACCGACCATTTTGTTAAATAATTATTTATGACGATGTTTTGCTATCTTATAAAAACCCATCCCTTATGTAATGCCCCTATGGGGGACCTTTAAGGTAATAAACTGAACTGAACTGAAAATGTCCCGCTGTTTGGCCTCGGGTGTGCCGTTTGCCCGGAAGAACACGTGGACTTGTTCCTCGTAAATTTGCCAGGCGGACCCATTTGCCTCGAATGGCTCCAGCCTTCCGTACAGCGGCATGGCGGCAGCAACGGGGGCGGTGTTTCGCCGCTCGCGTCGGCATGGGACAATCCGTGGGTACTCGTCGCCATCCTCGTCGCCAGTGTCACGATCCACCCGGGTTCGTGAACAAGGGAGGGCTCGAGGCACCCTCCGCTAGATCGACGGACACTACGCAGCGCGGAGGTGCTGAACGATGACTGACCGCCGAGCAGCCGTGCTCGTCGGTGTTTATCAACGTTACTAGATTATTGTGTTTATTGCGGTGCGGTGACCAATGTTGCCTGCCGAGCTTAGCAGGCCACCGAGCCTAGCGGCAAACGAACATTATGCCTGAGGGGGCGTCACATGCTTGCTACATACCCTAACTGAAGATGTTGCAGTAGTTGGAACAAAAAATTGTGCTGAACCTTATCAATGGCTTTGACGAGGTCAATCTGGAGAAGAGATACTTGATCCGTACTACCCTCTATGCACTCAAGGACTGAACCTGCAATATGAACATTTGTCTGTATAGAGCGTCCTCGAATTCCGCATGTTTGGTGGTTACCTACTAATTTAGTAATTACTGTCTGCAACCTATTTGTCAGTACTTTGCAAATCTTTTGTAATCGGCGTAACATAACAATATCGGCCTATATCCGTTTACTCTCTCTATTACTTCATTATCAGTGCTCCTTAGTAGTGAGGCTGTGTGGCCCTGATAGAAAGATGGAGGACGCTCACTATATTTATAGGCATCTTCGAAAAGTTGCTCAAGGGCACAGGAATTCCTGAAATTTTATATAAAATTCAGTACTAAGGCCATCAGGGCCAGTCGTATTGTTTTTCTGTAGAGTTTCGACGGCAAACTTGATTTCTTTTCGAGTTATTCGTCCATCACCGCTGAGTCGATCATCTTCTTTTAAGTGTGGCATAAGCGAAATAAACTGATCAGCTTTTTCTTCGTAATCATTCTGAGGCTTAACTGCAGTGGAAATACTTTCATGATGAGCTTCAAATACGGTTATTATTTGAGACGTTTCTGTGTATGTGGAACCTCGAGACTCAATTTGTAATATTTGCTTGGAAAGCGCGCATCGCTTTTCATCACGAAGAGTTTTTTGTGGGCTGCTCACCTGTGAAGCGGGTTGTGTGTGAACGCACCGTTGCTCCTTTATGCACTTCCGTCTCGCATTTCTCTATCTGTGCGCGAACTGTATTTATCTCATCGCTATACAACCCTGATTCCTGGCTTTCGAAAGCGTGCAGCTTGTGAAGTAGATCATGAAGGTGATGCTTTACAGCTTTTTTTTTTTCTTTGAGACACCTCACATGAAATGTCAATCGCCTCATTTTTTACTCTATCTTTGAACATTTTCCCATTGATTTCCCATTGATCAAACAATGGAAGCTGTTGACATTGTGTTATCTCTAGGAATAATTATTTCACTTTGTTTACAAAACTTTCCTCTCGTAAAGTTGTGCATCAAATTTCCACAGTTACAAGTTTGGAGAAAACTTGCGAAACTTTTGGGGACCCCATGAAACAGCTACTAAGCGGTCGTCTGTGAAAAATATAGGCTTGACGGCGTAGTTGTGAATGTGAGACCAGAGATTCGTCGAAACGTACGCACGAATAAGTCGAGCATGAGAGACGCCTTGAGAGTGCGTAAACCGTACCCAAGAAGGTGTGTAGGCTCCCGCGTCTATTAGATTGTGATCTTCCGTTAACTGATGCAGGAAAGTAGCACTTGCATCATAATGATTGGTTAGGTATGAGTGATATCTGGAATGACAAACGCAGTTGAAGTCTCCCAGCAGTACTAAATCTCTGTCACTATCTATGAGTAGACAAAAGATAGGAAGAATGCCTTCCTGTCGCTCACTTTTGAGGGAGCATAAACGCAAATAAACCGCCAATTACGGGAACGAAAAGTGACGTCACAGCATATAAGGTGGCCTTCCTCATCAACACGTAGCGACAATGAAGAATGCTTTAACTGCTTTCTGATTAACAAAAATCATCCAGCAGAAGCACCACAGGCTTAGCTAATACACACCTCGTAATCTGGTCGAAAAGCTTGCAGCGCAAGGTTGGCATCACCAGCAGACGAAATCTTGGTCTCTTGCACTGCACCAACATCAATTTCATGCAGCTTAACATTAAGTAACTGCTTCTGACGCCTCATATTGCGTAGCCAACATGCGTTGAGTGTCGCTACACATAAGGAGAGGGTGAAGGCGGTAGCCATTTTGCTCATCTAAAGCTTTACCGTTGATCGAGCGTCGCTAAATGTAGCACTTATAGGTATCTTTTTGCCTCAACCTATGTACCGAAAGCCGTATCTGTCTCTATTTGGTCAAGATGTTCTTTGCCGTGTCCGTAGAATGTGCATTACGCCAGCAGCGAAAACATTTTTCTTTAAGTTGCACAACTCCACCCTGCCACTTAAAACGCGGCTTCAGGAAAAAGGGCTATATGTACCCTGGAATACAACCTTTCCCTTCCGCTTGAGAAGGGAGGCCTAAGCCTTGTGCATTTGTTTGTGTGACAATTGGTCATGCGATTATCTTACCTTAAAAACTCCGTCATACATTCCTTCTCGCAGTTAACAAAATGCGTCTTGCTTCACACCTCCTTTTTTTTTCACGACAAACTCTGCTCAGGAGCTGCCGTTATGGGGCTTCCTAAAGGAACTTGTCGACACTATATATTTCATTTTTAAAAGCCAGATTCACTCTAGAATATTCATTTACCGTTGATCGAGCGTCGCTAAATGTAGCACTTATAGGTATCTTTTTGCCTCAACCTATGTACCGAAAGCCGTATCTGTCTCTATTTGGTCAAGATGTTCTTTGCCGTGTCCGTAGAATGTGCATTAGGCCAGCAGCGAAAATATTTTTCTTTAAGTTGCACAACTCCACCCTGCCAGTTAAAACGCGGCTTCAGGAAAAATGACTATATGTACCCTGGAATACAAATTGTAGACTCTGCATTCAACCCGAGACAATATAACATTGCTTTATACTTTGTCTTGACGCATTTCATTTTTGGGACATGTTACAAATAACTATCTAATAAGACCTTTCTCTCACATCTTATTGTATCCGGTTCCTTCCTTTCAAAAAGTCAGCCAGTAGTACACCATATGGTTTGTTTATTTTATTAGGCCTTCATTCATTATGGAGAAGCCGAATAATCGAGAGACATGCCGAGCAACCTTGCTCGACAAGGTCTATCTTTTGAGAAGACACTGCTCACGTGCGTAGTGTGGTTGCTACTTTTGATCCCGTACCTGAATGGATTTTGCGTCTGGGCGCTTGTGTTTGTTTGCCCGAATTTTGAACTTTAATTGGACTGCGTACCATGTGTGCATTTGTTTCTCATCTAAGTTCAATTCTAACGTAACAATACTGTTTTGACACTACTCATAATTACATGCAATAAAGAAAAAAACGAAGTGCGTCTGCAAGCGAGCATGCGTTCATTGCGCGGACGCCCTGTTTTTGCTGTAACAGTAAATTTCTTAATGTCTTTAGTTGCACGAAACAAGAAGAAGAAACGAGAACGCGTGTCAATATCTGCGTGTCCTGCTTCTCTACATGATTACGGTCGAAAATTTGGTTCAATCTTGAAGATTTTGGCACCAATCGACGCCTAAAGTTGCAAGGATTACGCCGATACCAAGTTTTCAACGGTGGGTGGATATTTTCCCAATTGTTCGCGGACTTTTCTGTGCGACTACTCCCTGGCAGAGGCTCGGCGGGCGAGGTCTGCGCGGCTCCGCACGCTCAAGCCACGATGTTTGCCGCTATGCAAATCACCATTGAGGGTCAGGATATCTCTCCCGACGAAGTCGGTGAAAGCGCTGGGTTGACCATGGCAATATACAAATGAAAATCCATCAGCAAGGACCCGCTCGAGCAGCGCGGCCGAGTCACCGACACGCCACGTCGCGGGAATAAAAGCCAGGCTCTGGCGAGTGCTAAGACACGGCTAACCACTGCTTCGAGGTTGCCTCGACTACCGAAAGAGCATGTTCGAGTCATAATCCGTCCCTGTGGAGGACATGGACATCAAGATGGGCCACCTCAGTGTTGCCCAGGCCCTCACTACCGTCACCAGACTTACGGAGGCGGATACGGCGGAGGATATCATATGTCCGAACATGGTGCAAAACATATTAGTGGCAAGCACATCATCAAAGCGCAATGCCATGGCCTACGCCGATGTGAAAGCGATACTCATTAGACAAGCAATTACGAAGTTAGTGCATATTTCGCAGTCAACGAAAACTCATGCAAAGGAGTTATTCGCGACATTGATCCAACCATCGGGCGAGAAGAGCTGAAACGCCTCATCATTCAACCCAAGAATCTAAGCGCCCTCCAGGTGAGAAGAATCAAGAACACAAGCACGGTAGTCATCCTGTTTGATGAACTCAAAGTACCGGACTACGTAAAATGCGGTGCCAGTTTGGTCAAATGCTCACTCTATCGCAGACACACTGACGTTTGCTGTGCATGTGGAAGGCTTGGTCACAGAGTTGACCCTTGCCCAACCCCTGAAAATGCAATCCGCCGCGGCTGTGGTACGAGCAACCCCGACGATAGGCACGAATGTACACCGAAGTGCACCCTCTGAGGACGCCTTCATCCCACAACGGACAGAACCTGCTTGCAAAGGTTTCAAATTTCGTTTGTAGTTAGACAACGACGCAACCGCCAACAATCCAACCAACCAACTGGGCAGCCAATCCCTCTGAAGCCGATTCTCAGCAGCTCGCCCACATCTAGGAGCCGATCCCGAGACCCCGGCGGCGAGGATGGCGGCTACCAGGACCGTGCCCCTTCTAAGGGGTCGCTCGACAGAACGCTCGTCTTCCAGGGGCCGCAAGGCCCCCAGGACCCACTCCCTTTCCAAGGGCCACTCTCGTTCCAAAGGACCAGGAGTTCAGATCCAGGAGCCTGCTGGTCGTGGTACCACATGGGCTGACCGGGTCAAGGAATCACCAAAAACGTAACTGTGGTTCAATCGCCAGAGCACAATAGGATAGCACAGTTGGAAAGAGAAAACGCATAGCTAAAATACGCAATGACGCAGCTCACAGCAGAAAGTACAGAACTCAAAAAGGCCAGCAAGCGAGACAGTTCAACCCACTCAAACGCCTGCGGCAGAAACTCCCATGGAGATCCCAGTAGCGGAACCAACTGCCAATGGTTTACCCCAAAACAGGGCGTTGGCGGTTCATGCCTCACACAAGAGCGCCAGTGTTCATAAACTGAAAAAAAAACGAGATACAATTGACGAATCCCTCGGAAAAGTTCAAATTGTAATTGACAAACTCGATCAGAGGGGTCAGATGCGATAATCTGGAGCGCCACGTTTCTGCAACGGCTCCAATTACGTCGTTGGACAAACTGAATAATATACCGACACTGAAAGGTCGGCAGCGGCTGCACTCCGTAGAATTTTATAATAAAGCTAACTACTACGTCCCACCGTGGCGGCACATCACAGGGTAATTACTGTCTGGCAGTGGAACTGTAGGGGACTCCATCGTAAAAAGAATGTCCTCCAACAGTTCATTCACACCCACCCGGAAAAGCAACATGTCATCCTATTACAAGAAACGCTCACGGATACGGTCACCCTACCGGGCTGTAAATCGCATACCCAATATGGTTATGGAAAGAGGGGCATCAGCACATTAATCACCAACAAATTTACGTTCATAGCCTTCGATCTCAATCTTGAATCCAATAAGATTGAACACTCGCTCATTAAAATCATCCCCAGCGGACATTTCAAGAGCAGTATATTCATACTTAACATATACAAAACGCCTAAAGACCCCAGGCGAAGATTTGCGGCAATTATCAACAGGGCTACTAACTAGGCCAAGACATTCGCACTCCTGGTGGCCGGAGACCAACGCTCCGCATCAAGCATGGGGGTACCAACAAGCTAACCGCAAAAATGTTGACCTATGGCAAACTACAGTCAATAATAACCTCACGCTCATAACAAATCCGGCTTTCCCGACTAGGATCGGCAACTCCTGCTCTAGGAATACCACGCCTGACCTCTTTTTCATACGGAATATAGAGTCGGCCTCTTGGTCCAACCTCCAAGTGGACCTTGGCAGCGATCACAATATCCTGGCCACCTCCGTCAACGTGAGAAGCGGGGACCAAAATAGTTCACTTTTACAGATTGGGATTACTTTCGCAAGATTAGGGAAGAGCGAGCACAAACACATGACTCAGCATTTAGGCTAGAGCAGTGGATTGAACTGTTAAAAGAGGATATCACTGAGGCGACAAAGAAAGTCCAGACTGAACTGCAGGTGGACAGGATGGATAGCCGCCTCGCTCATCTTCTAGAAGCTAAAACGTCACTGTTGAACAAATGGAAAGGGCAGAAACTCAACCGAAGGCACCGAAAAAAGATCTCGGAGCTCAACAAAACTATAGAAGATCACTGCTAAACCCTGAGCAGACAACAGTGGGATGAGGTCTGCAATTCCATGGATGGCCAGATGAGAGTTGGAGCTAAATGGAACCTACTCAAGCATCTGCTCGATGATATCAATAGCAAGTCAAACGAAAGACAAGTGATAGCAAACGTTCTGTACGAGGCATCACAATCAGAGACAGTAAAGACCGTACACGAAAGACTCGCTCGCAAGTATCTGCCGCTGGGCAAACCGAGTGACGAAGACTATCCGCCCTACAAAGGCTCACCTTGCCCCGAGCTAGATAACCCCTTCAAAACATGCGAACTAAGGGAAGCCCTCCAGAATCTAAATGGCAGATTGGCGCCTGGTCCTGATGGCATCCCAACCGGGCCCTCAGAAACCTGGACGGCGGCTCCATAGAATGGTTGTGTTGGCAGAGGAGATCAATGGAATATGAGAACGAGGGGATGTCCCGGAGTGCTGGAAAATGACCTCGGTCATCCTCATTCCAAAGCCTGGAAGACCCCCGAGTCTTTCAAACCTGAGACCCATTTCCCTCACGTCCTGCGTGGGGAAGGTGGCGAAACATGTCATACACAATCTCATTTCCAACTTAAGTACATCGAGAAATAAGGATTGTTTCCATACAACATGATCGGCTTTCATCCGGCCCTGTCGACGCAGGAAGTGATGAAGCTCATCAAGTGTCAAATCATTGACAACACCACAAGATCACGAGAGGAAAAGCCAGTCAGTCAGTTCTAAGCGAACGGCCGTTTACAGTTCGTTTTTGCAGCAGCTACCACGCACACTTCTTCCTCGACTTCTAGCGTAACTAGTGCGTGCCATTACTCCTCTCTCCAAAAAAAAAAAAAGGTTGGGGAGATGTTAAATGCCACAAGGAGAAAATAAAAGAAGTGAGAAAGAGAACGGACGTGACGACAGGGGTCGCATCACAAAGTTTGTGGATGAGAGTCAGCGCGAATGGTAGGGCTTCATCCTGGTAACGTGAACAATGTCAGAGGAACGTGGTCTACGGGAGTGATGCGAAGTGTCGGCTGGAATAACTTCGTAGTTGACAGGACTTAGATGACGCAAAACTATGTAGGGGCCAAAGTATCGGCGCAATAATTTTTCTGACCGGCCTCGTTGACGTATAGGGGTCCAAACCCATACAAGATCTCCCGTGTTGTATGTGACGTCCCGATGGCATATGTTGTATCGACGAGCATCTTGACTTTGTCGGGATAGAATTCGTTGCCGCGCAAGGTGCCACGCTGCTTCGGCACGCTGAACAAAGGCGTCTGTATCTGGTGCGGTAGGTTGAGACGAAGTTGGTAGGAGCATCACGTCGAGCATAGTGGTGACGTCGCGTCCGTAGACCAGACGAAAAGGAGGAAACCCGGTGGTTTCTTGTAGGGCAGTGTTGTACGCGAATGTCACATACGGGAGCAGTTCGTCCGAATTTTTATGATCCGTGGCAACATACATAGAAAGCATATCCGCAATCGTTTTTTTTGAGACGCTCAGTTAAACCATTAGTCGGCGGGTGATACGCAGTTGCCGTACGGTGCGTTGTTCCGCTCAGCTGCAGAATATCTCGGACCAACTGGGCAGTGAAGGCCGTACCACGGTCTGTGATGAAGACAGCGGGAGCACCATGTCGCAGGACGATATTTTTGATAAAGAAGTTAGCAACATCTGAAGCAGTAGCTCGCTGAACGGCTTCTGTTTCGCAGTATCGAGTGAGGTAATCTAATTGGTGGCGACAACGATCCAGCGGTTATCAGCCGAAGACTTGGGAAATGGGCCGAGTAAATCCATCCCGACTTGTTCAAAAGGTGAACAAGGAGGTCGGACAGGCTGAAGCAGACCGGCTGGTTTCAGTGGTGGAACTTTGCGACGCTGGCAATCTCGACAACTTCTGACGCACTGCTTCACGGTTTTTTGTGAGTTTTCGCCAATAGTACTTCTGCTTGATCCTCGCGAGAGTACGCGTGAAACCAAGATCCCCGGACGTTGGTTCATCGTGGCATGCACGTAGAACGTCGTCGCGGAGAGTAGCGGGGAAAACGAGCAGGAAAACGGTTGCGTAGGGTGAACGTTCCGCTTGTATTAGCCCCGAGAACGAACACGAGCGGCGCTGCGAGCGCCGTTCGCGTGACGTCAGGGCACGGACTCGCGCCTGTCGTCTGCTACAGTTCGGGCGTTGTCCGGGCGCTTTCTGCGGTGTTTTCGTTTGTTCGCCCTCGTTCTCTCTGCTTGTATACTTAGGGTGGTCGTCTCAAATATATTTTTCGACGTCTTCCTTTGCGAACATTTATTCAAAGAGCTAATTTCTTAGACAATAATGCAGTTCTCGAAGGCAACGCTACAGTGCCAGCCGAAGCGACGCAGACCAGCCCATTGCGGGTTTTTCATACGCGGATAGACAATCGCAAGAGCATAGCCTATAGGAATCCAGTTATGATACCATACCTGCCGCGGTGCAACAAGTATGTCACAAAGCTGGCTATATATGACTTCTATAGCAGTTACGTTGATTTTATTCCGCTAAAACAGGTTTGCTCACGACGAGTAGTTCATGGTATAATATCGAATTTTTGCATTTCCTCACAGAAACGCTCGGCAGTAGCACGGGGACTTAACTAATATTCGAGCTTAGATTCTACACGCCTCACTTGCTTTTTTAACTGCTTGTCAACATTAGGCGGTCCTTCACGTGTTCATTTTTTTTAAGCGGCGGAAACTTGAAGTAAAGTTAATGAAGGCTTACAGCTATTTACAGAGTACAAATAGGAATGTACCAATATATATTCCCTTTTCCGTGCTACACGTTCAACTCACCTCTTTAGAGCGCGTTTGCTAATGATTAATAATGTATGTTATGTTCCTCTTTTTTTGTCTATGTTACCTAGTGTATATCATTTATTTATTTCAATGCCGCAGTGTGTTTTGCATTGTTATTGTGGAAATATTTCACTGTTCTTTCATATATTGTATAACTGCAATGTTTTATGGCCACTATATAAATGTAATTTATATGGCGCTTGATGTGTTACCCCATGCAGCCATATTGTACCTAAGGGGGTGAGGTTACCTCAAGCCGCGTCTGTGCGACTTTTTTCCCTCATCCACCTACACTTACCACGCCTCTGTACATGTGTGTGTGTAAATAGAAATTATTAAATCAAATCAAACTCACTTGAGAAATTTACTGGTGCTTGCTGCTTTAGGAATATACATGACGAATCTGTTTGGCGAACTGACACAGGCTGCTCGGCCCAATTTTTTTAGTGAAGTATGCCTGCTGGACCGCATCGCTGCAGCCAGAAAGAAGTCGAAGCGTCAATGATTAGTAGTATGGGACATATTGAAGATATCGAAATTCCCCCGGTGGAGGGTCAGAAATCAAGTGAAAGTATAAGCAAGGCTTGTGGTGCTTTCTTTATGAATGTTTGCGATTGGATTGGAGCAAAGTTAATTTGCCTGCAAGGTTCTCTTTTATGCACCGACGACGCGAATAGTTATCCGTTTGTATAATTGAATAACGCTGGATCGAGACATGGTGAGACAGAAGGTGCTTGAATTTTCCTTTTGTATACAGGAAATCTAAGCTGCGGTGTAGTAGCTCGAGAATACTTTAGCCATTCCAGTTGGCGCTGTAAAAAACATGCTTTATGGTTTTATTTCGAAGTTGTAGTGAACTGATGGGTTTCGCGAACATAGCGTGCCTCGCCATACGGACAGTCGATTGCTACCGTTACGTGATCAGGGGTGTGCCATATTGTCGATAAAGGCTACTGAGGGCCACTACGAAACATTTCATCACTTTCGATTGAGTGGCTCTCGATCTTAACAACGAAACTTTTCTCTCAGGTGATTGCTACTATGGTGTTTGTGAATTAACTATGTTAATACTCTACATGACGCGCCGTCGTGTTAGCAGCCATGAGCAAATCGTTTTTTTAGGCCTGTTTCAGAGGGGGATGAAAGTAGCAGCAAACTTTTTCATAAGATATGCGCGCCTAACTATTTTTTTACGCATTAATGAATGGCCATATTTGAATAGAACAACACACCAGAGTAATAGGAATCATGATGAGAGCTTCGCTGGGCAGTGTCTTTCTAAAATCAGATAACATGTTGACGCCAATTACCAAATTTTTCTTCCACGTAAAATGCAATGCCTCTCATAGCTAAATAATAAAGGAATGTTAAATGTTTAGCGAAGCATCATACACAACTTCGCGCGTTGAATTTGCAGATATTCTTTTTTTAGTCAAAATTTACCGATAGACACGGCGCATATATGCATTGCAAAACCTAGTAGACCCCTTTAACGCTACTTAGCTTGCGATATCCAAGCCGCAAAGTTTCTCGACTCACACGCCTTTGAAGAAGAAACTGTGGTTAAGGTATGGCAGCTGAAGAAGCCGACGTATTCTTCAATACGTACGGCACGAGCCACCCATACCCCAAGCATACACGAAGGGAACGAGCGCGCGCGGCAGCCGAGCGAGCCGGAGCGAGCGGCGTCCTGGCCGTGACGTCACTCGCGAGAGGGCGCCACTCCTAATTCTCGGCGCTAATAGGATGTCACCACGTAGGCAGAAAGAGGACAAGTGACGCGCGAACTGCCGTGCGGGTTGTGGGCGGCTTCCTTCAAGGTATTCCACCAAGGGCTGGAGCTCGGAATCTTGGCGTTGCTGTTGAGCAAGGTTTAAAGACGGAAGAGTACAAAGAAAACCAGAATCGTCGTCAGTATCTAGTGGTGCGGGTTCGACGGGGGCGCGGGAGAGGCAGCCGGCGTCAGTTTGTTTCTGGCCAGACTTATAGACGATGGTCACATCAAATTCCTGCAACCGAAGGCTCCATCTTGCGAGGCTCCATCACTCGCCAGCCAGCAGAGAGAGTGGTGGTCGCTGACGACACGGTATGGGCGGTCCGTACAGGTATGGGCGGAACTTCTGGATAGCCCATATGACTCCCAGACATTCTTTTTCAGTTGCTGAGTAGTTTTAACGCAACAGCGTTAAGGAGCTCGTGTCGCAGAAAAGCCGGTGTCGTCGGCGTCGGCGGCGTTGGCCGTGAGCGATAAATCCCAGCAGGCACTTCATGAATAAAAAAACAACTTGCAAGATGGGCTGGGTGGGAATCGAACCAGGGTCTCCGGAGTGTGAGACGGAGACTCTACCACTGAGCCACGAGTTTTTTTTTTTATTACCTTGATTTCAACACCAATCAAACGCGCACAAAGTAGGTCACTGGGTGCAGAAAAATAATATTACAGCACTTCGAGAGACTACCTTTTTAAAAGGCACTCAAAGAGGATATCACAGACACCAAAGTGTCAAGCTCCTGAAACCACTCTGGGGGTTCAATCATGTGCTTGAGGGCATCACGCGTGTATGTAAGACTTTCATTTAGGTGTTCCCTCGCAGACCTTTCATCCACGCGGGCATTCCTGACATCCATACGCGTTTTCCACACGCTGCTCATACACAAAAGCATCATCAAGTCAGCCGGCACTCCCCCTGTGTCTGCACACGGTAAGAACCGAATACCGAAAGGACTTAACGGCAGGTCTTTCTTCAGAGTCCGTTTGAGAACATCCCACAAGAAAACTGAGTCATGGCAATCCAAGAAGATGTGGTCAATAGTTTCAGGTTTCTTACATATGATGCAGTTAACAGACCATGGAACAAAGAAGCCCTTGCTTTGCAGCCATGGCTTCACAAGGAGAGTGCCCGAATGCAATTGAAAAAAGAAGGTTTTCGCTGAAGATCTAACCGGCATTTTTCTAACGCGTTTCAGCACATTGCGTTCAGGTCCTAAGTTATACATCATACGGTAAACAGGATGCGGCAAGAAAACATCAACCAGATCACTATAAAGTTTCTTACGCGTCACTGAAGTCAGAAATTCATTCGAAAAATGCGATTTCAATAAAGAAAAGGACATAACAACTTCCCTCAGAAAGCCTATTGGTGTTCGAGTGCGTTCATTTGTTGATGAGACAACCCACTCAGGCAAAGAAGAACTCAATCTCACTTGAATAACAGTACGCAGAAATATATCACTTTGGTCCCTTAAGAAAAAGAACCTACTAACAATCTGTTTCAAAAACAAATGTGTTAATCCTAGTCCTCCATTCTTCACCGAATGAAACAAGTTACACCGGCTAGTTCTCTCCCAAGTGGATCCCCATATATATACCGCAAACACTCTGTGAAGTTTCTGCACCGAAATCCTTGCCATGCATAACACTTGTAGTACATAATACACCTTTGTAACTAAAAACAAATTGCAAACACTAGCTTTTGAAAACATCGAAAAATTATGCCCGCCCCACTTTTCTGTCTGATCTTTAACTCTTTTTACTTCTTCGATCCAATACGCAGCACTGTCACGATAATGTTGTAATGGCACCCCAAGATATTTTCCAGGGGTAACGCTCCAGTTCATATTGCAAAAATACTCGGGTACCTGTGTCCAGCTGCCGTGCCATAAACCTAGGCACTTAGTCCAGCTGACAACACTTCCAGTTGCGGCGCAAAAAGAAACAACCTCTTTCATAGTGTTATTCACGCTTTCTGTATCACGGCAAAAAATTGCCACGTCATCTGCATAAGCCAGAACTCTAGTCTCAATTCCTGCGTAGATAAACCCACGAATAGATTGGCTCTTAATTATTTTCAAACAGAAAGGCTCCAAATACAAGGCAAATAAAAGAGGAGACAAACAGCATCCTTGTTTTACTGATGACTCCACTTTTATACTGGCGCCTAATTTCCTATTAATTACTAACTTTGCAGTGCAATCTTTGTACACCATTCTTACTCCATCTGTTATCACTGCACCGGCTTTAACATGTTCTAAGAGCAAAAATATGACATCATGGACGACTCTGTCAAAAGCCTTTTCAAGGTCAATTTGTATCATTGCGACTCTGTCCTCCCTTTCATCGCAGCATTCCAGTATGGTCCTTGCAGTATGTATATTCGAAAAGATCGATCTGCCTTTGATACCGCATGTCTGATGGGGGCCCACAAGTTCTTTTATAACGGTCTGCAATCGTCGCACCAGTACTTTAGTGTAAACCTTATAGTCCGTATTCGTCAAGCTTATTGGTCTGTAGGCTTCAACCGCCATAAGTCGTGCAGGATCTTTTGCTTTAGGAATTAAAATAACGTGCGATGTCCGAAAAGAAGGAGGTGCTTCCTTATTCTCGTACATCTCCCTTATCACGCGATGTAATGCTACAGCTATTTCACTCTTAAAGCTCTTATAGAAAGCCCCTCCCAGACCATCAGGCCCCGGTGATTTGCCGGGACTAAGTTCGTCAATCGCATCCTCAACTTCTGAAAGGCTTATTGGTCTGTCGAGCGCTTCACAGACCTCGTCTGATAATGTTGGCATTAATGGCAAGAAGTCAGTTCTATACCTTTCGATATCGCATGTCTTTTTCCCCATCAAACTTTCATAATAAGACTCAAAAGCGTGCTCAATCATTCCAACATCCCTAGTGACTTCCCCTTGATAAGTTATTTCTGTTATTTCTTTGGAAACCGCGTGTTTCTTCTCGTCACTTATTGCTCGCTTGGTAGGCGTCTCCCCCATCCATAAACTCTCCGCCCTTGCCCTTAACACCGCACCCCTGTACTTTTCTTCATCCATGACTTCAAGTTCAGACTTAACTTCTTTGATTTCTTTCGAAAATAAGCCAGGCGAAGAGCTTTCTGCGCTGAGCATGTATTTTAGCCTAAGGTGTAATTCCTCCTCACGCTCTTTTTGTTTGTGATGGACTACGCATGCTCTTTCAATCGCGGTTAATTTAACGTCTCTTTTGAAGAGTTCCCATTCTGCAATGAAGAACGCTGACGTAGTTATGCTGAGCAAATTTTCGAGCTTTTCTTGAACTACCTTTTCAAAAACGTCGTCTTGCAAAAGCTTATCATTTAGCTTCCATAAGTCCCAGCTGAATTTCGATGGTTTTTGTTTCTTTCCTATGGTTGACATAACGAGGCAATGATCGCTGAAACTAACATGTAGCACTTGATAACTTGAAAATAACGGTACAAAGGTTAACGGAGCATAAATTCTGTCTAGCCTGCCATGACACTGACCTTGATAGTGCGTATACATGGTATGACTTTCGCTTGACAACACATAACCAATGTCTTCGAGCTCTTGTTGCCTTACAATCGAACTTAAAAGCAACGCACTTTTTATCACAAACACTAGTCAACTTAGATTTATCTTCTGGAAAGCAAACACAATTAAAATCACCCAGTAATATGACATGTCTTTCACAATTCAAGTACTGCTGAATATTACCAAAAAAGGCTTCCCGCTCCCGTGCTACGTTCGGAGCATAAACACATAAAGCCCTCCAAGGCATCTCTGAGAAAGTAAAATCGCAGAGGACCATTCTACCATCCTCGGATGACGTGACGGCTTCAACTACAGCAATACTGCTACGTAAAAGAATAAGGCAGCCTCCAGACCTACCCGCCGCATGACATACACTTACGGTATATCTAGGGCGGAAAACGTTAACCATTTGCTCCGTGCATTCATCAGTTGCAATTTTTGTTTCTTGAATGGCCAATAAGTCAATATTATTTTCAATAAGAATACGGTTAACTTGGCACTGCCTTCTACGCCCGCTAAGTCCACGCACGTTCAACGTCGCGACACAAAGACCAGTCGAAAAATTAGCTACCATTTACCAGGAGGAAATCTAAACCAATTACCGCACATCGTCCGTCTCACATACGATGACTCGACGGTCTAGGGAGGCGGACCATGATTTTCTGGACTACATAGCCCAATGACGACGGCCGATGCACATCCTGCACACAAACCCCAGTCCCCAGACCCCAACAACAATTTTTTCTGACCCAGGAACGCATCCGCTAACGCGGAGGCGTCTGGGTTGTAGAACGGCGTTTGGCTGGAACGCCGGGCTTGGGCTTGAACGCCGGTCGGCGTCCCGGGGTAGCTTTTGGAGGAGGCTCGTCATTCCCAGTCTCTTGATCCTTTTCCTCTAGCTCATCCGCCTCTTCGTGAAGCCTCTTAGCAGGTGCACTACTTGACGTTGGCATCACGGTGTCATCAGTGTCATGCTGTTCGCCGGTCGTCACTTCCGTTGATGTGCACGTTTCTTTGGCCTCTTTTACCTCGACCTCTGTTGAGTTAGTTGGTTGCACCGTGTCATCCCATGGGTCTTTCCAGCCATCCGATGGCTTGTCATCATTAACAGTCGTTGCCTTCTTGAGGGGCGTTAACACCGAGGGCTGGGTCTCTTTCCCTTCACCTGCGGCTTCCACTGCGTCGACCACGTCCATCAAGTGATCTGTGACATCTTCCTTCAATGCCGGGCCTGTCACTGTGGCATAGGTTCGGACGCACTGGGTCTCGTCGTGGCCGAAACGACGACAAAGCCCACAGCGGGGTACACGGCACTCGCGTCGTATGTGCCCGATGCCACGGCATCGGAGGCAGAGGGGAGCTCTGCCAGGGACGTGCACGAGCGCAACATCTTCCGCCACTCGCAGCTGGTGGGGCAAGTCTTCAGCGGTGACGCCTGCCTTCAGCTTAATAGTGACAGTACGGGTGGTTGACCCTTTGTCAACGCATCCTTGTACCCGCCACCTGTCCCTCGTGATCTCAGTCACCTTTCCAAAAGGCGACAAGGCAGTGCGAACGTCGTCGTCAGGTACACCGTGAAGGAGCCAGTAGAGCTTGATACGGACGCCTCTGTCACACGGGTCGACGACCACACAGCGGTGGTCCTTGACATCAAACGCGTCTGCAGCGATAATCCTCTTCTTCCCTTCTTCGTCCTTGAAAGTCACCGCCCACAGATGGTTCATTTGATATGCACCCAGCGCAACCACTTCCGGCATGAGAGACAGCCGTGTAAGAGCGTCTCGAAAATGTTCCACTCTGTAAGGCCTCGCCTTAACGTCACCATGTAAAAAAACCGTATGCAGAACGGATGCACCTGTTGGCAGCGTTGGTAAAATCATTTGGTAGTCCTGACCTGGTTTTTCCGTTGACCTGATACCGCGGCCCAAAAGGGCCGCTGAAGCCGCTCGCGAAGAGCCCGACATTCCGCGTCCGCTCACCTCGGTGGCTGAAGAGGAAGTGCTGAGCCACGAGTTCGATGCTTCAAAGCGGTACAAAAGCGTCTCTAGTGAATGCGGTGTTGCCTTAGATACGAGCTGTTTCTAAGGCTCAGGCGTGCGTCGCTTGCTCAGGCGCACATTTCGTTGCCGCGCCGAACGCTGCGTTGCTCGACGCTCACCGCGTCCGATGCGGGGCGCGTAGTCGCTACGCCGTAGCCCATTGTCGTACACCGCTTGGCGGGTCGACGGGAACGCTGTCGCGTTCCACTCTTGAAGGCGAAGCTTAAGCGTCCTCCAACTTTTTTTTTTCAGCAGCAGACAAGGTTCGGCTGGCATACGCAATAACGCGCTCAACACCAGCTTGAAACTGTACGAGTGTCGCGCCGAGACCAACGTTACTAGCATCAGTGTGCACTTCTGTGTCAGCCTCGGTGTCAAAGTGACCTAGGATCGGTGGTGTCTGTAGACGTCGCTGAAGGTTGTGGAAGGCGTTGGATTGTGCCGGGCCCCAAACAAATGTGACGTCGTTCTTGATGAGTCGTTGCAAAGGTTCGGCAATTTCACAAAAAGTGGGTACAAAACGGCGGTAATACGCACAAAGCCCTAAAAATCGGCGGACATCGTGTTTTGTCTTCGGTATCGGGAACAGAGCAACTGCCATGGCTTTGTCGGGGTCAGGGCGCACACCGGTGCTGCTGACAATATGACCTAGAAATTTGAGCTCCTCGTATCCAAAGTGACATTTTTCGGGCTTCAGGGAGAGGGCGGCGGTGCGGATAGCTTGAAGAACCGCCTCCGCTGGATGTGCTTTTCAAACGTGGTGGAAAAAACAACTACATCGTCTAAGTAGACTAAACATGAGTTCCACTTGAGGTCAGATAGAACTGTGTCCATCATGCGTTGAAATGTGGCCGGAGCGGAACACAATCCAAAAGGTAGGACCTTAAATTGATAGAGACCGTCGGGTGTTATAAACGCCGATTTTTTTCCTGGTCCCGTTCGTTAACTTAAATTTGCCAGTGCCCACTACGCAGATCCATTGAAGAAAAGTAACAGGCATGTCGCAGGCGATCCAAGGAGTCGTCAATTCGAGGAAGTGGGTAAACGTCCTTTTTCGTGATCTTGTTCAGTTTGCGATAATCGACACAGAATCGTAGTGAACCATCTTTCTTTTTAACTAATACAACAGGTGAAGCCCAAGGACTTGTCGATGGTTTAATGACATCATCGTCGAGCATTTGTTTAACTTCATGACGAATAGCATCCTGTTCTCTGTGCGACACGCGATAAGCGTGTTGGCGAACAGGTTGGACGGTCGGTTCAGTGATGATTCTGTGTTTGATTAAAGGAGTCTGTTTGACCTTCGACGTGGTGGCGAAACAGTCGCTAAATGACGATAGCAGAGTGAGGAGGCTCTCTTTCTCGTTTTGGTCTAGCTGTGGGTTGACGTTGATGTGACCGGTCAAGTCCACATCGCTGGGTTCCGGAATCGAGATTGTCGTTACCGAAGCACAGGCGTTGGACTCGGCCACCGTTCCAGAGTAGGCCATGGTGGTATGCCTCGCAAAGTTCTTGTATTCGCCACTGAAGTTGGTAACTAGAATCGTGGTTTGCCTATGTTGGAGCTCTACGAGACCTCGTGCGACGCCGACTTCGCGATCCAGCAATATGGTGAGGTTACCTTCGGCGATAACTATTCCTAGTTGGTCTTGGGGGCATTCAACGAGGACGACGATGCTACTTCGAGGTCACGCAGTCATCGACCACGCGTAAAGCCGTGCGGTAATGTTCATCCTCCACACTCGAATACGAAGAAACATAGAAAAAGTCACGAACACATCACGAAGGTTAATGATCGCCAATATTCCTGGAGAAAAATACATGCCCAGTATAACTAGCCGAGAACACTTGGGCAGCACAAGGAAAGACGCTACGAAAGTCGAAGTAGAAATTGCAAGTCTGGCGGTACATCGTCCAATGGGTGACACGAGGTGTCCTCCGGCCGTAATCAGATGTGGGCTGTCCCACGCTGTCAGCACCTTGCGTAGCCGAGTGGCCAGTGAGGCACTCATAACCGAGTAGTCAGTTCCCGTATCCACAAGTGCAGTTACCGGATAACCGTCGATTGAAGGAGTAATAGCAGCAGAAGTTCTTTTTGCAGTTTCGAAGGAAGGCGTCAGCGGTATGTCGCGAGGGGATGGCGTCGGCGGAGGATATTTTACGGTTCGCATGACAGCAGCCTCACCCCCGGAGGTCGCCGTTTTCAGTTTCCCCGGCGCGGGCTTCCACCGTTGACTCCAGCGGAATCAAAGGCGGGTCGAGCACGGTTTGGTGACGCGTACCGACGAGGTGAAGGCGACCGTGACTGTCTTCGCTGTTGGGCAGGAGGAAGCCGGTTACTTTCTAAGTATTGCTCGATTTCGTGCGGGCGTTCGCCATAGCACGGGCAACGGGCGTCCGGATGGTTTACATCCCCGCAAACCAATCAGTCGGTACTGGCAGTCGCGATACATGTGACCAGCCTCCCCGCAGTGATAGCACAACGGACTGTTGTCGGGGGCGCGCCATACTGTAGATTTGCGCTGACCAGGATGAAAGGGTGCTTGCGGATTCGTGCGGTGCATCGGACTTGGGGAGCGTCGAGAAATCCCAGCAGGCGGCTGCGAAAAACGGCCCGTCGACGGCGCGGAAGCCCGAAGAGCATCCGCGTACGAGAACGTGGGAGGTTCGGGTCGTGTTGGTGGCGAGGGATGAACCACTTTGCCGATTTCTTCCCGAATGACATCCGTAAGAATCGCGACACTGGGAGGAGCCGGAGCCGATGGATAGGACTTCTGCAGTTTTTCTCGAACAATTTGTCGTATTAGCTCGGTAAGGGACTCCCTGTCATCATTTGCAGGTACGAGAGAGCATGCAGCAGTCATGGTGGTCTGGCGTTCATACTGCGAGAGCCGCTGCCGAAGCATACGTTCCATGACTGTTGCCTCACGAATGAACTGAGAGACCGTTGTAGGAGGATTGCGCACGAGGCCCGCGAAAAGCTGTTCCTTTACGCCTCGCATTAAGAGACGCACCTTCTTGTCTTCTGGCATTAGTGGATCGGCCCGACGGAACAATCGCGTCATGTCTTCGACGAACATGGCGACGGTTTCATTTGGCATTTGGAACCTCGAAGACAGTGCCTGTTCGGCTCTTTCTTTCCTTTCGGGAGTGCTGAATGATTCGCAAAGCAGTTGGTAAAACTCCTGCCAGCTGGTAAATTAGGCTGCGTGGTTCTCGTACCATATTCTCGCCGCGTCTAAAAGGGAAAAGTAGACGTTCTTCAACTTACGGCGATCGGCCCAGTCGCTAAAGGCGGCGACCCGGTCGAAATGGTCCAACCAGTCTTCAACGCCTTCAAAGGCGTCGCCATGGAACGGGTTAGGCGTGCGAGGCGCGTTGAGAATGCATGGTACGGCAGCATTTGGGATCCCCTCGGTTTGGCGTGCGGTAGTTGTTGACATCTTCCTCACGGAGCTTGCCAGGGGGCTGTATTGCGGTGGAAGACCTTGGAGGCGACGGCTGCTTCGATAGATTTCTGTCGTCCCCGAGGTACTGGCGTCGGTAGCTTCTGGTTCAGGACCCGTAGGCATACGATGGATGCGTACCCCGCACCTCCACCAGTTTGTCACGAGAAGAAAAGCCAGTCAGTCAGTTCTAAGCGAATGGCCGTTTACAGTTCGTTTTCGCAGCAGCTACCACGCACACTTCTTCTTCCTCGACTTCTAGTGTAACTAGTGCGGGCCACTATATAAGAGGCATCTTAGGACTAGACCTGGAGAAGACCTTTGACAATGCATCCCGTGCTCACATTCTGAACTTTATCTCAGAGCTAAATTTGGCAGACGCCTTCCACAGATACATAAGCTCGTTCCTCAGGGATCTAGAGGCCACGCTCAAAATCGGTGACCTATTTCAGTTTGGGTCCCGGAAGCACGCCACAAGGAGCGGTAGCCTCAACACTGCTTTTCAACATTGCCATGAAGAAACTATCGCAAAAAATTAAGGCTCACCAACATAGACGGGATTAATCATACGCTCTACGCTGATGACATCACAATCTGGTGCACCGGAGGAAGCGAAGGAGATGTTGAATTAGGCTTACAGGAGGCTGTAGATCAAACAGAGATGTAGCTGGAAAATACGGGCTTAGATGCTCCCCGAGGAAGTTTGAGCTCCTCCACTACAGGCCAGTCAGAAGAGGTCCAAAACCTAGAGGCTGGAAACTGTTGTCTGAAATAGACATGAAACTCTACACTAAAGGCGGCTGTGTCATCCCCAGAGTAGACACCATTCGGGTCATGGGCATGTTCATTGAATCCAATGGCAGTAACAATACGACGCTTAACAAGCTCACAGCAAAGACTGAGAACATGATCAGACTCATCAACAGAGTCTCGAATAGGCGTGGAGACCTTCAGGGAGATAATCTCCTCAAGTTGTTCCACGCCTTCGTTATGAGTCATATAGTTCATGTGGCAGACATGCGCAATTGGTAAAACTCCGAGAAGAAAAAATTAAACACGCTCATCAGAAAAAGTATCAAAATTGTACTAGGTATTCCGCTACGGGCGAGCACGGACCTCGTTATGCAACTAGGAGTGCAAAACACATTGGACGAGATAATCGAGGCCCAGGAGTCAGCCCAACTGGCCCGTCTATCCTGTACCCCGGCTGAAAAGAAGATCCTGGCGGTTCTTGGGATCAACCCTATCCTCATGAAAGAGCGGAAATGTCAAATCTTAGAAGATTAGAAGGAACAACATACAAGTCGCACCGTTTCTCCGTAATGTTCATCATCAACACAACCTAGGTAGACACAGGGCAAGAGCCCTCGCCCTCCTCAATGCGTACCAAAGACGATCCCTACTCGGCATGTTTTGGCGACACAGCCCAATATGGACAGTCATCTAACTTCACCATTGCCCTCGTTGATCACAGTGAATGCAGCTTCCCTGAAGTGCTCAGGGCTATAGCACTCCTAGATAAGAGCAGATCACAAATTTCACTGATTCGAGATCGGCGTTTGGGGCTTCCGCTTCAGGTTCCATCGCTGAAGAGGCTCGCAAGATTCTCAAAAACAAGATAATCACTCCGCACACCATCACGTGGTTTCCGGCGCACCTCGACCAACACCACCTAGACGAGAAGGCCTGAGCGCTCGGCGAGTGACGTCACGGAGAAGAGGCTGGCGGCGTGCTCGGGGATACGGGTTCAATGAAGGGATCGCGCACTTATGTGCAACGTTAACCATGCAGAACGCAGTTATTTTTTTTAGGCATAGTTGAGCAGATGGCCCGCAGTGAACAGAGGGTGTTTTAAGATTATTTTATTTATGCGAAACTATTTACGCGCTGCATTATTAAAAAGCCCGTCCATAAAAAATGGAACGGTTCAACCCAAGGACTGAGAACGAATTTCGGGTAAATGATGACAGGGAGCATGGCCTATATTGAAAAGTCACAGTGCTGCCTTCTTCTTCGGGGTGGCTTCTTTGCCTTGATTTATCGTCGGCGTCAAAGAGTTTGCAGTTCATGCGACCACAAAAGTTCTTCAACAAAACGTTAGCACTGCACCATAACACATATCTCATGACAACTTCACTGGTGTGCACTTCTTCATATTCGGGACACATGTATTTATTCCAGACTGCCCTAAGTTTGTGGAAGAGCGTGATAGGTTGGTCAAGGACCTTACGCGTCTCGACAGCGCACCGTTGTCGGAGGACGTTATTTTAGGCCCTTGGCCAGACGCTCAGTCGAGTTTCAAGGCCATCAAGGCATTACTGAACTTTTTTAAAAATTACGGGCCTGGATTGCAGACTTTGAGCATGCCAAATTGCTTGCCATATGTTCTACATCTTCCTTCTATCGTCATCGTCACCCATCATGCACCTCTTTCTTCCCTCTTTCTTTCCCTCTTCCCCTTCCCCCAATGCCGAGTAGCTGGCTAGAGGAATATACCTCAGGCCGACCTCTCGGCATTTCGTGTCATTAAACTTCTTTCTCTCTCTAGGCTCTATACGAATAATTTCGCTTTCGAGGCATTATTACATACAGTACCGCAGTCCACATATTTACAACACCTCAAATGAGTTTAGCAATGGAGATACAAAACATTCGTGCAACTATTTACAAAGAAACAGTTGCCTTATTCCGCAGAATTCTAGCTTTTCTCTTCTTTGCCTTAGCATTATCATCCAATATTCTGTCATTAATGTTGCGGAAACATGAACGCATGATTTTTCGGCCCCGATTTGTAATTGTTCCATCAATTGGGCGCGCTTCACTTATTAGATATATCCTGGCATGAACGTAATCTACATTCCACGGCAATGAAGGCTTGCCGGACACACAACCGCAATCGCAGCACAAGCCCAGAGACTAGATGCACGGTTCACGTCCAGAGAAAAAAGTGCACTCGGAAGCATGTCGCAGCATGCTAGAACTTTTCTAACCACAAAGCTATCCAAGGAGTGGCAGGGTTCCCTGAACTAATCGAATTGTTATCGCCGTCGTCACCCACTCGGTCTTCCGCGTCTCATTTGCAACACAGGTGCGCCGCTCGTAGGTTCGTAGCACGCTGCACGGAACTCCTATGTGGGCCTCTTTTGCGTGACGTAGCTCGAGGGGAGAGGGTACATCCAGAAGGCCTTAAGTTCTCTAGAGGGTGTTACCTCGACCGCCAGCTTGACTCCTTTCCCAACTTCAATGACATCGCCCACTCCCAAGCGTGCGCTCTAACCCACCGCGCGGGAACAGGGTCCAGTTCAGACTCAACGGTTCTCGAGTCTAGGGACACTCACTACTTTCAAAGAAATCACTAAGCACTATCACTTGGATAGGAGGACTTATCCTCCCCCTCATAGTAAAGTGGCTAGAACTCTGGCGTCCACTTTACACATGCTTCAGACAAAGTCTTACCCAAACCTGGCCCTTTTCCATACGATCACTCCAGAGGCTTTTAGCTCTACTTGCCCCGACTGTGGGGCTGTTAGCAATCTCGCACACATGCTCCGGGGATGCCCCTCGTTACAGGGACCCAATCGCATCACGGAAGAAGAATGGAGCTCTGCCATCCAGAGCTCAGAATTTTCACGGCAAACTTGGGCTGTCCAGAGAGCTTGGCCTACCAGTCCCCACGTTGGGAGCAGCCCGCAGCTCTAAAGCTTCTCAGGACCTTGCAAATAAAGGTCTGTCTGTCTGTCTGTCCGTCCGTCCGTCCGTCCGTCCGTCCGTCCGTCCGTCCGTCCGTCCGTCCGTCCGTCTGTCTGTCTGTCTGTCTGTCTGTCTGTCTGTCTGTCTGTCTGTCTGTCTGTCTGTCCGTCCGTCCGTCCGTCCGTCCGTCCGTCCGTCCGTCCGTCCGTCCGTCCGTCCGTCCGTCCGTCCGTCCGTCCGTCCGTCCGTCCGTCCGTCTGTCTGTCTGTCTGTCTGTCTGTCTGTCTGTCTGTCTGTCTGTCTGTCTGTCTGTCTGTCTGTCTGTCTGTCTGTCTGTCTGTCTGTCTGTCTGTCTGTCTGTCTGTCTCACTGTCTTTAGTTGCTGTGATGCGGCCATGACTCATCTCGACCGCTGGCAATTGTAATTTTAGCCCAGTATACTCTTGTTAAACACTATTTCTAAATGCAAAAAGTAACTTCCTCACAGCAGCCACCAATCCACAACATGAAGTTGGCAAATTCGTAATCTGTTAAACCTTTATCCTGATCCGATTGATATCATGGAAACCTGTTCCTCTTCGCCTACTTTCCGAAAACAGGCAAATAGTTTTTTCTTGAATCGTGTATAAGCCAGTGAGGATTCCTTCTTTTTTTTTGTCGAGTGAACTTTTTTATTGTCGTTTAGGAGATCCAGTCAGGATTTCTTGCTTTGTTTTTGTCAAGTGAACATGTTTCTGGTTATTACAAATTTTTAATTAGATTGATTTGAATGTACGGTACACTTTTCACATGTATATTACTGTATGTGAATTGTTGTAACCTTCTTGTAAAAATTTGTTTGTACTTCGTCACTAATTATGTCGAAACGGTGCCTGCATGAATGCAGGGTGTCTAGGGCATAGTCAGGTGATCACGTGTGTCACCTTTAGCCCTCTTCACTTAGACAATTGTATGTTGTCTAAATTTCAACAAAGTCAAAGTCAGAGCTACATTACAAAATTTTATCGTGCTGTTTCACGCCCACTTCTTATTGGTCGAATATTAAAGAACAGACACACTAATCGAAGAAAACATTTGCTCATTTATTTTCTCCGGCTAATAAAGCCCATGCCAAATAAAAAATATCACGTGGTTAAACATCTGCCCGCATCAAAAAGCAGCACCCTTAAGCAAGCTCCATATAGCATTTAGTGGCTGCGCTGCCGCTTTATTCGGTGAGCCCCGCCCACGGGGCACTTTGGTGTTGATAAGTGTGCCGATAACTGGTGGTTGATGCATTGTCGAAAGAGTGCGCTTACTAACGTCTCTGGGGCACATTGGAGGCCGCTGCCTTTTGATACAGAGGGACGGTCATACACGTGATATTTTTCATTTACTGCGGGCATTCTTTATCAGCCGGAAAAAAATTAATCAGAAAGAAGTACCTGGATGAAAAGACGTCAGCTTGAAGTTACTTTAGTTTCATACAAATTCTTCATTGACAGATGGACAGCCCACCATTCAGAGCAGTAATTAAATAATTCGCTCATTAGAATTAATAAATTGGCATGTACAAAATAATCGCTGGTTGCTGCTCGACTCGACTATGAACAATATGCACTTGGCTAACTTGGCGTAAAATGGCCAGTTTTTTTTTTTTTTTTAACGTGAAGCTTGATTGCTGGGACGCCCTGTCCAGTATTAGCTTTTGAATCCATTTGGTTCTGATGCAGTTCTTGGGTGGCCCAGCGCTTTCATGCAAGGTTTTCATGCTGCGCGGAGTTCCAGCCACAGCGCTTTAACAGTGAATGAGGTTAATTTTTAGACTGAAAGCACAGTAGTGAGCAGCAACGAAAAATGTGCGTGGGAAACATATGCCGATACGCACGCGCATTTCTGTAGTGCTAAAGTAGCGAAGTTCAACTTGATAATTTCTGTGGCCAAAGGAAACATTTAGCACGTGGAATAAAAATCCGATATTCAACTTGCTGATCCCACTAGACTTACATCTTCAAGTGAACGAAGGTGCACTGCACATTCGAAACGACAACACAACAACAAACAGAGCTGATATGTTGCATGCACAGAGCTTTCTATCAGTTTCGACGAACCAAAATTTGATTTAGTGGCACACACATGCGACGCAATTTCTTGCAGATGCAATGAATTTGGAGTACTATACTGCAATGCACACTTGTTTTCGATGTCTGATGTGAAAATGTGAGAGCAAAAGAGCTATTTTTCAGAGCACTCATCTTAGGTTCAAAGTCGTCTTGCAAAGACTCGATTAGTTTCGGTTTCAAAGCAGCGTACCTTTTAAACATGCCGTCCGTCCGGATATCGAAGGGTGCAAAAACGGCTGGTGGCGTAGCTTTGTTGATCTGTGGCAAGACAGTGAAGTTCATTGTGCATTACGGCGGAAGAATGAAATCGACTGTTGTATTTTAAGGGTCTTGGTAAGCTGCACGGAAACAATAGCCGAGCCACTCAATATACTTTTCCAGCTACACAACAGGAAAAATGGTAGACACACAGCCTGTGTTCAAATCAAATAAGCGGGTAAGGACGCAAAGTGGGCACGGATGCACCAGTCTGGGCAGCATCACGGATGTACTGCGCTTTTGCATGTTGCAGGTTTCAATGCGGCCCTTGTGACGTTTCCCCTTAATCAACACAGCAAGCTGGGTAAGCTGGTGACCGACCATCTTCCTAGTGGTGGCCAGCGCAACACCGACGACGACGCAACCCTGCACTCGTATCGTCCACATCCTTTTGTCCTTCAGCCAGGTTGCACTGCCCACCCCTAGGAACACGTTTTTCCTACCCTCCGTCCACAATATATGTGGAACCTATAGTGATCCGGCCATCCAGGAATGAAAACTGCAGCTACACGCAACCAGTCTACATGCACGTGAGCTTTCAATCCGGCTTTCCTATGCGCCACGAGGTCAGCATTGGCACAACCACTGACGTCACATTCGCTAGCCAACATAAAGACGCTCTCTTCAGAGGGCGCGGATGCACCAGGATATGCAGCATCACGGATGTGCCGCAGTTTACGTGTTGCGGGATTCAAGTGCGGCCCTTGTGCTTTTTTTCCTGCCGTCCAACCGCAAAATGGAACCTACAGCCATCCGACCATCCATGAAAGAAACTGCAGCTACACGCAACCAACCTATCCTGCGCATGAACTTGCAATCTGTCTTTCCTCTGCGACACGAGGTCACCGTTCCCTGCACCTCTGCGGTGCCAGTCCTGACGTCCCATTCGCTAGCCAGCATAGAAGCTTGGAGCAACGACGCTCTCATCAGTGGGCACGAATGCGCCAGGATGGGAAGCAGCACTGATGTTCCGCAATTTTGCATGTTACAATATGTCAATTCGTGCTCTTGTGACGTTTTTCCTGCCGTCCACCCGCAAAATGGAACCTACAGTCATCCGGCCAACAATGAAAGAAACTGCAGCAACAGGCAAGCAGCCTGTCTGCACATGAACTAGCAATCTGGCTTTCCTCTGCGCCACAAGGTCGCCACTCCCTCCGGATACATGGTGCCAGTAATGACGTCGCATTCACTGGCCGACATAAAGGCCTGGAACGACGAAGCTTTCTTCAGAGGGCGTGGACACACCAGGATGCGCATCATCACTGATATATATCGCGCTTTTGCGTGTTACAGGTTTCAATTGCGGCCCTTGTGACGTTTTTCCTCCCGTCCAACCAGAAAATGGAATCTGGAGTCATCTGGCCATCAATGAAACTGCAGCTACCCGCAACCCTGCAGACTGCCTTCACATGAACTTGCAATCTGGCTTTCCTCTGCGCCACGATCGAGGTCGCCACTCGCTGCGCATCCACGGTGCCAGTGCTGACGTCACATTCGCTAGCGAACATAAAAGCCTGGAGCAACGACACACTGTTCTGTGGGCACGGATGCACCAGCATGGGCAGCATCACTGACGTGCCGCGATTTTGCATGTTGCCGGTCTCAATTGAGGCCCTTGTGACGTATTTCCTGCAGTCCAACCCCAAAATGGAACCTACAGTCATCCGGCAATCCATCAAAGAAAGCTGCGGCTACACGCAAGCAGCCTGTCTTCACATGAACTTGCAATCTGGCTTTCTTCTGCGCCACGAGGTCCCCATTTCCGGCGCCTCCAAGGCGTCAGTGCTGACGCCACATTCGCTAGCGAAAATAAAAGCCTGGAGCAACGAAGCCCTCTTCAGGGGGCACGGATGTACCAGGACAGGCAACATCACTGATGTGCCGCACTTTTTGCCTGTTACATGTTTTATTGCGGCCCTTGTGACGTTTTTCCTGCCGTCAAACCGCAAAATGGAACCTACAGTCATCCGGCCATCAATGGAAGAAAACTGCAGCTACCCGCAACCAGCCTGCCTTCACATGAACTTGCAATCTGGCTTTCTTCTGCGCCACGAGGTCGCCACTCTCTGCGCATCCACCGTGTCCATGGAGGAAGGAAGCTGAGGGGAGGCCCCTACCTCCTTCGCGCGCTAGGAGAAAAGTGCGGGGGAAATGACGTAGTAGGTTCTCCTCTTTTTTGCTGTTTTTTTTTATTTCTTTGCTGTAGCGGCCACGTCTTTCGGGTCACAATGGCGGCTTTGTTATGGTTCTGTGCGCTCACACGTGTTGCTCCGTAGGTTTCGTACCGTGGCAAAGGCGCTGTGCGGGCAGGTTTGCGTTGGTCTCCGTGTTTTGTTGCGCTGCGTTATCTGTACCGTGTTCTCCCGTATGTTGCTGTGGCCAGGTGGGACAGGAGGAACTAAAATGCGTGAAATGAACGCGCATGCAACGCTGTACGCAATGTGCCGCGCCTCGGCAATGGCAACGGACGGAGGAATATCCGCGGGAAATTTTACCCTCTTCGGCGGAATCATGCTAACGTGCCATCGCAGGCCGAAACCGATGCGTTTCAGAATCTGTACAATGAACGTCTTGCAGGTCAGTGATTCCTGCTTTTGACAGCGCATATGCTGCATTTGCGGCATGAGAACGTGCGTTATGAATGCATAGTTCGTGTTCAGCAATAACTTGCTTTCGTGCATATTAAAACACATGTTGCTTAACTGCATGCTGCTTGTTCCTTGCAGTACTCGCGACAGCACAAGTCTTTTAGGCAGAGCGCGTTCGAGTTTCAAGCACACCTGCACCGGTGTACCTCAATACACGTGGTGATAGAGCGTTAGGCAGAATATGCGCATTTTGCTGCCCTCGGCTGTGTCTTAACATCTCCGGTGATAATCGATGGACCAGGGGTTGCTGTCGATATGTCTTCTAGTCTCTTGCAATCAATTATGAAGTAGAAAGACGTCAAATAAACGGGCGCACATAAGAGAACGGGACAGGGCGCCACTCGCAACTGTTTTATTCAAAGAACGCAGGCACATGCATATATACCGTCGGTCAACACATGCGCAGAGCAAACTTTCATTCAAGCATCTAATCAAACATTCATGACACACAACGCTCAAGAAACCTCTTCTGGCCCTTATATAATGATCACGAAGTTTCGCTAACGCACAACCTGCCTTTCTTGCCTATGTGATTGGCTTCAACCAATTCCCTTGCTCTAGTATCAGTACTTCGGGCAATAGTCCGCACATATGAAAAACGTGATTCACAAGAGCGTGAGGGACAGGTCCCGATGGGCTTAAGGAAATTTGGGCCCTCTTTAATTTGCACATTTCTTTCGTGTTCCCCGACATCTGCGCCTGCCAGCCGACGCTTCATATCATGCAAGATGGGAAAGAAGCGAGTGCTTTGACTTAAGGAACGAGTCCTCGCTACCGCAGGCGTATCTCATCTGTGCGCGCGAGAAGCGCAGGAAAGTGAACGTTAGCGGATGCGCTGCAAGAGTCGGCAAGGCGCCACAGAACGTACGCCTGCGAAAACATCAAACGGCTGTTCCGTGGTCGCATGTCGGCCGGTTCTACGCGCTACTGTTCTGCACCGTGCGCCGGCTATCGCAAAACTTTGGTTCCGTGATGCTTCACTTACCGTGGTAATTAAGAAGGCACCTCAGGCTGCAGTCAATGAATCAAAACGCGGTGTCAGAAATAACATTCTGGCTCCTCGCCGGCGCGCTGTCGTTGTGATGCGCTGCCACCCGAAGTTTGTTCAATAAAGCACGACGATTCCTCAAGCGAGGATGTGTTTGTGCTCATAGACTCCAACTGAATCGCAAATGGGTCGCTGTGTCGTACGTGTCTCCTGTGCAGTGAGAATGCGCACATCTTTTCGTATCGCCAGACGTCTAGCTCGCAATAACGTCGGGGAGCCCCAGGAAGCCCAAGCAGAGAAAAGCAAGTAGAAGGCAGCGATAAAGGCGACTTAAAAAACACGCAAAAACTGGGCAGCGGCCGGTACCTGCGGTTGATGAGAACAGTTTAGTTAGCTGGCCTTATAATGCATGTTTATTTTCATAAAAGCCGGTAAAAGCAGCAAATTCAACCTCACGGCCCGATTTGCGAACTGAATTATGAACTTATTTTAACATGATTTCGGCAACGGTAATGCAATGAGACATCGCGATTGTTGGTTGGAAGAAGCAGCAGAAGAAGAAAGCGGATGTGCCCCGCATCGGCTCCTTCTTTTTGAATGATTCTGCAGGTACTTTTGGCAGGACCACGCATTGAAGCTCATCATCGGATTCGTGAGGTTAACCCGAATCGGTGGATATCTTTGGACAAGGCGGGCCAGCATTTTTTGGACTTCTACAGCCTCTTTTCTGTGCATCGCGCGTGGGCGCCACGCTGGGCCTAACGCCACGCTGGGCCTAACGCCACGTAGGTCTAGCGAGCCCGCCAAGCCGGCATGACCGATATGCGCATGGACGACGAACTCTCCTCGGAGACAGAAGACGGCGAGGAAAGAATGGGTTGGCAGGTGGTCACCAACCGAAGATCGCGATCAGCGAAAAAGACCTGGGCAGCTGGTGGAGCCGCCAATTCGATCCGAGAATCACAAGGAACGGAGATGGCCAACAAAGGCGCTGCCGGGGCCGACAAGCTCAAGCGCCGGATCGTGAAGGCGTCAAGAATGCCGCAACTGCCGGAGGAGCACAGGAAAATCATCGTTAGGCCTCGGGGAGGCCTCAACCTGAACAAGGTCTGCACAGCTATTGGAGAAGCGATCGTCGAGGCAGCCGGACTTACAGCAGACCAAGCTAGAGAAGACATCGTCTGCCCCAACTTCACACAGAATATTGTGGTGGTTAGTACACCGGACTCCTCTCATGCTGGAAGGTATGTGAGAATCGAGTCCATTACGATCATGGAGGCAGAATATGAAGTGAGCGCTTATGAAACAGCCCCCCACTCTACGTGCAAGGGGGTTATTAGAAGAGTGAACCTCAATGACAGTCAGAATGTGATCGCGAAAAAGATTGTGCATGAATACAACCCGACGTTGGCTGCACAACATATCAAAGCTACGGGATCGGTTATTGTTCTTTTCGACGGACTCAGGGTGCCCAACTTCATCAAATATGGGTCAACCCTCGTGAGGTGCTATCTGTACAGGAAGCAATTTGACGTATGTTACGCATGTGGAAGAATCCGACACAGATCAGACGTTTGTCCAACACCTGATGTTGTGCAGTGCAGGGGAAGTGGTATGCAAGACCCAGGGGAGGCTCATATCTGCTCTCCCAAATGCAAGTTCTGCGGTGAAGATCACCCCAGAGGTGACAGGGCGTGCAATCAGCGGTACCAAATACCATATGTAGTAAGAGTAAGAAGAAGACAACGCTCCAAAGTGGAGACCGAAATGGAATTGGCCCAACCTACAAAGGAAACCCCTCCAGGCGCCGGAAGGCGCTCACGCTCGAGAAGCACATCAAGATCAAGACAGCGCTCAACATCGAGGGGAAGAAACCGTTCCAAGTCTCGGGAGGCGCAGGCGCGCTTCGACGAGCAGGAGCTGAAGATAAACAAGAAAAAGGAGCCAGGAGCGACCTGGGCCGAGAAAGTCAAAGGTACTGTGAAAGTCACAGGTGCGCTAGCCTCGCAGGAACAAAGTAATGATGCCAGAGTAGAACAGCTGATCAGAGAGGTTATATCACTAAAGAAAGCAAATGAAGAACTTAAGCAGCAGATTCAGGAAATTAAAAAAGGGTTGAAGACAGAAAGCGGCAGTGTGGCAATAGCTAAGCCGGTGTGTATAAGTAACAGCCAGGAAGAAGACACACCGGCGCCTAAAAAGAGAGCTGTAGTTCCGGAGGCAGAATCGATGTGCTCGGTTCTGGAGGAGATTAGGAATGCGATTAGGGACCTAAAGGACACGGTAGAAAGCGTTAACCTTAAGGTGGATAAAACATGGAAGTGGAAGTTAATAGCCGAGAAAAGGTTGAAAAAGCTAGAGGCCCAAGGAGAAGATGAAGAATATATGCCCTTGGAAGCCGAAAGCGCTAGAACACCCCCAGGAGCGGCAGGTGGTACAGTCAAGCGAACAGTGACAAGGGGTAGCAAGTGAGGAGGCAACGACAATAATAATGGATAACAGAAATAGACTTAGTGTGTGGCAGTGGAACTGCAGAGGATTTCAGCAAAAAAGAGCGTCACTAGCTCAGATAATCAAAACGGTTAAAAATAGGCCGAAATTAATAATGTTGCAGGAAACTGTAGTGGAGGAGATCGGGCTGTCCGGCTTCAACTCGGTCTGCAAAGGCAAAGAACCAGGCAGAGGAATTGCCACCCTAATTGACAAGAAAATTCCTTACATAGAGCACGATCTAAAATTAGGGGCGAGTTAAATTGAATACATATTTATAGAATTGGTCCTAGAACGGCACAGAGGTAAAGCGCAAAGCTTGTTCTGCCTCAACATATATAGCAGTCCCAGAGAGATGAGACAGAGCTTCAGAGCCATCTTTAATAAGGCCATGAGGGTAGCCAAAACTGCGCCACTCATAATAGGAGGGGATTTCAACGCCCCACACCAACCTTGGGGTTACCATTGGAGTAGAAAGAAAGGGTATGGAATCTGGCAACCCGCCACAGATTTAGGCCTTTCTCTTATCACGGACCCAGCCTTTCACCAGGTGTGGCAGTTCCACGTGTAGGGACACTACCCCGGACTTATCCTTTACTTATAACTTACCCAGGGCAGACTGGATCAGCTCTGGCACGGACCTAGGAAGCGACCATTATAGACTACACATAATGGTAGAAACGACGGGGGGGGGGGGGGAGGAATGTAAAGCATTTCACTTACATAGACTGGGATCACTTTAGAAAAATCAGAAAAGACAGAGCAGACACAGATAGAAAGGGGCGCATCAGACTACAAGAGTGGGTGGCTCAGCTTAGGGACGACTTGAATGCAGCAACTAAGGCTATAGAGACAGAGGAAGAGGTCGAACAAATTGATAGTAGATTGGCGCCTTTGATCGAAGCCAAGCAATCGATTTTACAAAGATGGAAATCACAACGCTTAAACAGGAGACTTAGGAAGTGAATTGCTCAGCTCAATAAGAATATAGAGGAACACGCACAATATTTGCAGAAACAAAAATGGGATGAGGTGTGTAAATGTGTAGACGGAAGGATAAAACATGGAGGCAATTGCAGTCTGCTCAGGCATCTGCTCAATGGAAAAGGCACTAAATCGAATAGACGAGTTGACTGTTGGGCTAGTTGGTCGTCCATATTTGAAGTAGTAACTTAGCGCAAATAAAACTACAGACACAAGGAAGACAGACAAGGACAAGCGCTTGTCCTTGTCTGTCTTCCTTGTGTCTGTGGTTTTATTTGCGCTAAGTTACTACTTCAAATATCGAATAGACGCATGGCAGTGGCGAAACTGGTACACCAGGAAAGTCAGACTGCAAGCGCAGAGAGCATAATGGAGCGACTGGCTACTAAATACTTGCCTCTCAGGAAAGAAGATCAGGATGTGAGTTATCCCGATTACTTAGGGTTAGAATGCAAATATATGGATCAGGAATTCTCCGAAAGTGAGGTACGCACGGCACTGTATGATCTGAATAGTAGGTCAGCAGCTGGCCCGGATGGCATCTCTAACAGATTGCTTAAGAATTTGGACGACGAATCAATAAAATATCTGACCACATACATTAATGACCTATGGAAAGATGGGGTATATCCAGAAGAATGGAGGACGGCCAGTACTATCTTAATACCAAAGCCGGGCAAGCAACTCAACTTGGATAACCTGAGGCCAATTTCTTTAACATCATGTCTAAGGAAGACAATGGAGCATGTCATATTGAACAGGTTAACGAAATATGTGGAGGACAATGACATCCTACCGTACAATCTGATTGGTTTCAGATCAGGCTTGTCCACACAAGATGCCATGTTATTAATCAAACATCAACTGCTATTGGCTAAACCAAAAAACACTCGAGCTCTCTTGGGGTTGGATGTCGAAAAAGCTTTTGACAGAATTAAGCATAGAGCAATACTTCAAGTGATTTCCAAACTGGGATTGTGGAGAAAACTCTATGAAGTGGTAAAGCCTTTCTTGGCAATCGTTCAGCTCACCTTAGATTCAGGGATATTATATCAAAGAAGATGGATCTCGGTGACAGAGGGACGCCACAAGGGTCGGTCTTGTCACCTATGCTTTTCAACCTGGCCATGTCAAAAGTGGCAAAGGGACTAAAAAGGATAGAGGGCATTCACTTTAACATTTATGCAGACGATGTGACGATATGGTCCGCTGAAGGAAGTATGGGACATGCGGAAAGCAGACTTCAGAAGAGCATTTATGAGGTAGAGTCTATTTTAGAAGACATGGGACTCAAATGCTCTGCTAATAAGTCTGAACTCCTTGTACTCAAGAACAGAAGGGGTAGAAAACCGAGGGGATACGTTCCCGAGGAAGAACCCAGGTTAGTACTAACCACGAACGCAGGCGAATCTATTAAGCAATTAGAATCCAGAAGAGTCTTAGGGTTATTCTTGGAGGCAAACGGGGCAAATGGAAGAACAATACGACACATCACAAGCAAGACTGTGGAGGTAATAAGACTGCTAAGGAGAATCACTAACAGACAAAGAGGGCTGGGAGAGGAGAGCGCCATGAGACTGGTCCACGCTTTCGCCTTGTGCCACTTCTCATATGTAGCTGGGATGCTCAGTTGGACACAGACAGAGCTAAACAAGTTGAACAGATTAATTAAAAGCTTGTCAAAACAACAGTGGGGTTACGGATTAACACCCCGGGTAACAAATTAATGGAACTGGGGCTCCACAACACAATAGACGAGATAATTGAAGCTCAGCAAATTGCCCACAGAGAGAGGCTCTCTGGAACAATTAGAGCAATACTAGAAGAGGTAGGATGGTGCCCAACCGAATCCAAAATTTCAGGTGAAGGCACAGTAGAACTAAAAGGTAGCATAAGAGAGATAATCAAGACGACTCCTTTCCCCAGAAATATGCACCCAGTGAACAACCTGGAAAGACGAAAGGCAAGGGCCAAAGCTCTCCTGCAAGAGATAGAACACGACAGAGAACATGCGGCATTTGTAGATGCTGCGTGGGTCAGAGGAAAGAAAGCCTTTACGGCAGTAGTAGTTGATGCAGATGGTCTCACTCGGGATGCTATTACAATCATGACTAAAGACACGACAGTCGCGGAACAAGTAGCGATAGCATTGGCTTTAAGGAACAATAAGTGGACGAAGATTTACAGCGACTCTAAGATGGCTATTAGACACTTTACCAATGGCTTTGTAACCAAAAGGGCTGCCCAGCTGATCGGTTAGTTGGACAGCCAAGAGATCGAAATCTGCTGGTTTCCTGCGCACATGGGGTCTGTCGATCCATCTCGGAAGAATTTAAACGAGATGGCTAACGCAGCTGCACGAGGACTTACTATCCGTGCACTGTGCGACCAGGACCTTAATAATATACTGGAGGAGAACAGGGACCAATTACTTGCATATAATGAAATCACAAGGCATTACTACATGAACAGAAGGGAATTCTCAGTGCCACACGCTAAGCTCAATAGAGCTCAAGCGGTGACTCTGAGATTGTTGCAAACAAGAACTTATCCAAGTCCAAACTTTATTAACAAGATATATCCTGAAAGAGAGATACCAATCAATTGCGAGAAGTGTAATGGCATCATTACTCTGGATCACATGCTTTGGCAGTGTCCTATGACTTTCACAGACTGTGACAAGGAGAGAGACTGGTGGCGGCGAGTCCTACACAGTGGAGTTCTTTCCGATCAAGTACAGGCCGTCCAGAAGTCCCATGGTACGGGGGTAAGGTTAAACCTTACTGTCCCGACGTGGGAGCCGCCTGCGTCAACCTAAGGGTTGATCTTCAGGACATTAAATAAAGTTCATCATACCACACCATCGCGATTGTTTAATATTGCTGCGGAGCGCGCGCGTCCGAGCAGCCCAGTCGCGGGCAGCGCGGCGTGGCTTCGTGAGAAAGGTAAACAAGAGAGGAGAGCTGGCCCGATAGGCGGAGCAACGCCAACTTCCGGCTCCACTTTAGCTTCACAGAGTGACGTCAGGGCATCTCCTTAGTTTCCTTCCTCTATGACAGTGCCAGTATTGACGTCACATTCTGTAGCGAACACAAAAGCCTGTAGCAACGACACACTGTTCTGCGAACACGGATGCACCAGGATAGGCAACATAACTGATGAGCCACACTTTTTGCCTGTTACATGTTCTATTGCGGCCCTTGTGACGTTTTCCCTGTCATCCAATCACAAGATGGAACCTACAGTCATCCGGCCGTCCATGAAAGAAAACTGCAGCTACACGCAACCAACCTACCTGTGCATGTACTTGCACTCTGGTTTTCCTCGTCGCCACGAGATCGCCACTCCCTGCGCATCCACGGTGCCAGTACTGACGTCACATTCTCTAGCCAATATAAAAGCCTGCAGCAACGACACACTCGATCTTCTGGGGGCACGGATGTACAAGGATGGGCAGAATCAGTGATGTGACGCGCTTTTGCGTGTTACAGGTTTAAATTGCAGCTGTTGTGACGTTTTTCCTGCCGTCGAACCCCAAAATGGAACCTACAGTCATCCGGCCGTCCATGAAAGAAAACTGCAGCTACACGCAACCAACCTACCTGTGAATTACTTGCAATCTGGCTTTCCTCTGTGCCACGAGGTCGCCACTTCCTGCGTGTCCACGGCGCCAGTACCGACGTCACATTCGCTAGCCAATATAAAAGCCTGGAGCAGCGACACACTCATCTGTGGGCACGGATGTACCACAGTGGGCAGAATCACTTATGTGACTCGCTTTTGCGTGTTACAGGTTTTAATTGCTGCTCTTGTGACGTTTTCCCTGCCGTCCAACTCTAAAATGGATCTTAGCCATCCGGCCGTCATTGAAAGAAAACTGCAGCTACACGCAAGCAGCCTGTCTTCACATGAACTTGCAATCTGGCTTTTCTCTGTGCCACGAGGTCCCCATTGTCTCCACCTCCAAGGCCTAAGTATTGACGCCACATTTGCTAGCGAACATGAAAGCCTGTAGCAACGACACCTTCTTCAGTGGGCACGCATGCACCAGTGATGTGCCACGCTTTTGCATGTTACAGGTTTCAATTGCGGCTCTTGTGACGTTTTTCCTGACGTCCAACCCTAAAATGGAACCTACAGTCATCCGGCCATCATTGAAAGAAAACTGCAGCTACACGCAAGCAACCTACCTGCACATGAACTTGCAATCTGGCTTTCCTCTGCGCCACGAGGTCGCCACTCCCTTGCGGATCCACGGTGCCAGTACTGAAGTCAGATTCACTGGACGACATAAAGGCCTGGAACAACGCCATTCTCTTAAGTGGGCATGGATGCACCATGGTGGGCAGCATCACTGATGTGCCACGCTTTTGCATGTTACAGGTGCGTAAAAGTTCACCTTTGTGTGCTAAAGAAAGGTGGCACTTATTGTCTACTGGTGCGTTGGCAGACATAAGTGTTTTATTCAGCAGTGTGCGATTGTTTTTCCATGATGTTCTTTCTTCTTGGATGTAGCGATATCGAACTGAATCCAGGACCCAGTCTGTACCTGAGGATTCTTCGGAGCAAATGAATGTTCTTTTTAATTCTTAAAGATCCACGTATTACGCAATCTTTAGAATGCCAGACTGAGCTGGCATCTGAAATACAATCAATAAAGAAATACCAGAAAAGCATTGATGGAAAGATTAGTACCATTTATACCAGACTGGACAAGCTGGAAGCAAAAACGAAATCTACTGACAAACTTCAGCAGTCTACATGCAATATACAATGCTCGCTTAAGGCAGCTGACACTTTGCTTCACTCTGCAGATTCATAATTCGATAAAATTGAGGATCGATCCCAGCACTGTAACCTGCCATTACGTAGGATCCCCGACGCCAGGGAAACATGCGAACAACTTGAGGCCCTTGTAAAACAACCCTTGAGAGCACTACCATGCGACCTGCTTGAAAGTTCAATTGATTGTGTGCACCGTCTCGGTACTTATGCTACTAGCTAATGCCGCCTCATAACTGTAAAGTTTTCTAACATTGGCACTAAAAGTGCAATGCTTTCCGCTCGCCACAGTCAGTGAGGATTTCTCACCTGCCACAAGCCAGGTTCGCAAGGAGGTTACTATCTTTGCTAAAAACCAACCCAGTGAATCAAGCTACGAGTTGCGTTATAAAAAGCTTGTAATCAACAAGAAACAGTATGTATACGACCCTGCAACTGCTACTATAAAACAACTTTCCACAGTACCCGTATCTAACCCTCTATCTCATCAAAGGCATATGCGTGCACCACCAACACCCAATAGAAATCAGTCCTCCTCTGCATCACAAGATGCGACATAGGAATCATTGAGGGGAAGCAGGCCGGTGCAACGAAAGGTGACCTTTCTTCTTTTGAACATCTGTAGCATCCTTAACAAGAGCACACTTTTAGCATCTGCAATTGGCACATGTAACACTGATATCGTAGCACATGGCTTCATACCCGAAATTGAAGACGGTGATATCTTTTTTCGTAGCACGTCATTTTTCAATACTTTGTCATGATCACAGTGAACGTCAGGGTGGCAGTTTTATAAGGCATACACAAAGACCAACCTTCTCACTTTATTAAAGTAGCAAGTAGTTTAGAGACCATGTGGGTAGTAACCCAAATAGCCTATCAGAAAATAATTCTAGGCATACACTGTCATCCTTCTTATATAATAGTGTTTTCTCAGTGAATTACATGATGTACTAAATTTTGTGGCTTCAAACCACAATGTTCCTATCCTATTACTTGGTGATTTTAACAGACCTAATGCAAGGTGGTCCTGCAATCCCTCCAGCATTCATCCATTTTGTTCTCTGGCTTAAGATTTCCTAGATACTGTTGTGCCATTACCACAAGCCCGGATTCCGAATCTGCAAGATGCAGAATCTATCCTGCGAGCGCCCTAATTCTCCCTTCACAAGTCAAGGTGCTGAGCCGTCAGGCAGCGGTGTCCTGCGGGAGAAGCATCGGCAGGCGACGTGTTTAGACGTGTCAGCGTGTGCCAGACAGCCCGGCGCCGCACCTCCTTTTGCATGGAGGTCTCCGCGCGCGCGAACTTTGAACCGAGTGGCCAGCGCGGTCGCTGGTTGGACCCCTCGGACGACCGTCGTGTGCTGACTTTGTATTGGGCCGTTTGAGTGACAATGGTTCCTCGGGGATTATAAAAGCAGCGACGCGCTGCCTGAAAAACAGAATCCGCCGACCCACCGGGAGACAGTGTCGCTCCCGACTGGGGTGAGATGTGTCATGCGTTTTCGCCGGACGTCGCCGTGCGCGAACAGTCGCGTTTGTGTGAGCTCTCGGCCCCAGTGCCGATCCGATCTTGTCCTGTACAATGACCTGTATATAATGTATAAAATCCCTTTCGTTATTCTCACCGACGCCTGACTCGGAGTCTTCGCTACCAACGCTCTGTCACGAAACGGGTGACAAGCGCTACGGGACCACCACAAAGTCGTAATAGTGGTGCCTGCTGCAGCGGTGCAAAGCTGTAACACTGGATGGCAGCTACGGGATTGACCGGCATCAGCTACCTCGGCGCGGTGAGTGCCTGAAGTTTACCTCAAACACCAGACTTTCTCTGACACAGGTTATAGTAGCTTAGGGAAGGATTTGGTGTTGCATTGTGATAACCTTGAGTGTTTCAAGCCTAGTAAGAGTGTTTTGGAAACCAGGGGATGCTGAGGGGGTAAACAGGGCAGTGTGTGAAATACTTGCATATGTCTTACTAGTAGCATTATAGTAGCGTACGGCAGGTATATTCAAAAAGGGTAAACAGCAGGAGGACAGTGTGAACGATGGAGAAGTACAAGGTGAAGGAACTTCTCGAAATTTGTGAGGAGTTGGGCATTGAGTTGGGCTCAACCAAAAGAAAGAATGCGATCCTTGAGGTCATGAGGACTGGGGACGTAACGGCTGAGGAAGCCGCAGAGGCCTGGGCGGATATCAATGAACGTCGCGAGGAGGAAAAGAGGGAGAAGGAACGTTGCGAGGAGGAAAGGAAAGAAAAGGAACGTCGCGAGGAGGAAAAGAGGGAGAAGGAACGTTGCGTGGAGGAAAGGAGAGAGATTCGTGAGCACGAGCTTAAAATGAAAGAGTTGGAGACCCGAAATAACTCGCCAGCGCCTAATCTCACTTCTAACGGTCCAAGAATACGCGATCAACTTCCACCCTTTGTCGTCGGAGAGGATATGGCCAAATACCTCGTGAAATTTGAGCACGTGTGCGAACGGAATAGCATTGAGCGATCCCTCTGGGCACAGAATCTGTTAGCCTTGCTTCCTGGGGAGGCATCAGACGTAATAACTTGCTTATCGAAAGAGGCGTTTGAGAGCTACAGTGATGTGAAGGAAGCGCTACTGCGGAAGTACAAATTGTCGCCCGAAGCTTTCCGGCAGAGGTTCCGGTATGCAAAAAAGGGCAAGGAGTCGAATGTTGACTTCGCGTTTCGTCTAAAAGCCGACCTGGTGGAATGGCTGAAGGGCGAAGAGGTTTACGACGACCGCGACAAAATTGTCGAATGCATCGCGTTGGAGCAGTTCTACCGTTGCATTGATGAGGATGTCCGGCTCTGGCTGCAAGATAGGCTAAAGGAGGTTAAGCTAAACAAGGCAGCAGAGTTAGCGGAAGAGTATTACACCCGCCGCAGCTTACACAGCAAGGCAGTGCGTGTAGAAAAAGCAGATAGAAGAGATGGGTTTTACGGGAAGCCCGACGAACGGAAGGAAATCACGCGTCGCGAGTTTCGGGACGACGAGTCCCTTCCCAAAGAAACTGTAAGGGAAGGACAGAATGCATCTCAGAATGATGACGATGGTCCGAAACAGCGAAACGATACGACGCGTTCTTTTGAAAAACGGAAACCGTTAACCTGCTACAATTGCAAAAAGCAAGGGCACATCGCTGCAAGCTGCCCAGAGAGAATTGCTTTTGCAACAATACAGGAAACTCACGAAAACATACGTCTATTGGAGCCCTATGTGCAGGAAATTAAGGTAAACGGTAAGAAGTGCCGTGCACTTCGGGACTCTGCAGCAACTATGGACGTTGTTCACCCGTCTTTCGTCTCCTCGAGTGATTTTACGGGAGAGTGTGCTAGGATACGGCAAGTGGCCAAGGAGGAGAGTGTCTCTTTACCGATCGCAACGGTTATCATTGAAGGAGAGTTTGGGAAACTTAATACCGAAGCCGCTGTGTCAGCCGCCCTCCCGGAGCAATTTTCCTACCTCTTCTCAAATAACTCGGAGCAGCTGCTGAAGGATCAGGGCAAATCATTCTTTGCTGACGTGGCGTACCTGGCGCTCACGCGATCCAAAGCGCGCCCGCTGTCGAGGGAACTTGACTTTGCGTCGGTGAGCGAAAGGCGGTGCGGCACATGGACTGATCAAGGTAACTTGAGTGGCGAGCAGTCACGGGAGAGGCAGAGCTCGGAGGCTGGCCTAGGCGAGCGGGTTCTCGGGGTGAGTGGGAGTGACACGTGCAGTGCTAGCCGCGATATAGACGCGACGCCGCAATTAGGCGACGCGGGCTCCACACTCGCTCCGGTTTCCGCCAGCCGGCAGGAGCAGGCTGCAGTTGAAAGAGAAAGTCTGATTCGCGAGCAACAGGAAGACTGTTCATTAGCCGATCTGAGGAAAAGCGTCAAACGGGGAGTGGAAAAAAAGGGGGTTTCATTTGGCAAAGAATCTGGCTTATTGTACCGCCGCTACACGGATAAGCAGGGTCGCAAATATAAGCAGCTTCGGATTCCGCGAAAATATCGCCGGGAAAAATGAATGACCTCATTTGCTTCCTCAGTGGTATGTTTTCGGTCCAAGTGATTCTAAGGGGACCATTCCATTTGTAATTATTATTGATGATTAATAATTGTTTCTTTTTATGTGTTGTTAATTTGAAAACTGATTGTTTGAGCCTTGTGTGCTAGATCGTACACCTGCCTCTTGTTGCAGCGGGAGCAAAAGGGGATAGCGATTTAGTTGGGTTGATTTGGATTATGGCCTTGTCTGGTGTTTGACGGGAGACAGAGGGCACTTGTTCGTGTTGGGTGTTGCCTTTTGCCGGTCGGTTTTGCAAGCTGCAGAACGACCAAGCGGGACCAGTGGCGAGAAGCAAGGTCTTAGGAACGACCCGAGCGGAGCTGGTCAAGGTGCCTTGGCGACGACGCGGTGAGCAGAGCTCCTGTCCTGGCGAGTCGGACCTGGGCACGTGAAGTTACCTGGCGTCCCGACACTGGACGTGAACTTGGACGAGCCTGACGAACGTGCGCGCCCGGCATCCGAGCCACGTGGAGGCAGCTCGTCTTCCCGGCGCCTTATCTGAGGGCGGGGATGCTGTTGTGCCATTACCACAAGCCCGGATTCCGAATCTGCAAGATGCATAATCTATCCTGCGAGCGCCCTAATTCTCCCTTCACAAGTCAAGGTGCTGAGCCGTCAGGCAGCGGTGTCCTGCGGGAGAAGCATCGGCAGGCGACGTGTTTAGACGTGTCAGCGTGTGCCAGACAGCCCGGCGCCGCACCTCCTTTTGCATGGAGGTCTCCGCGCGCGCGAACTTTGAACCGAGTGGCCAGCGCGGTCGCTGGTTGGAGCCCTCGGACCACCGTCGTGTGCTGACTTTGTATTGGGCCGTTTGAGTGACAATGGTTCCTCGGGGATTATAAAAGCAGCGACGCGCTGCCTGAAAAACAGGATCCGCCGACCCACCGGGAGACAGTGTCGCTCCCGACTGGGGTGAGATGTGTCATGCGTTTTCGCCGGACGTCGCCGTGCGCGAACAGTCGCGTTTGTGTGAGCTCTCGGCCCCAGTGCCGATCCGATCTTGTCCTGTACAATGACCTGTATATAATGTATAAAATCCCTTTCGTTATTCTCACCGACGCCTGACTCGGAGTCTTCGCTACCAACGCTCTGTCACGAAACGGGTGACAAGCGCTACGGGACCACCACAAAGTCGTAATAGTGGTGCAGCGGTGCAAAGTCGTAACAATACATGTTCGCTTTTCTCACTAACCCAGATTGTTAAGAAACCAACTCAAATAACATTGTCATTCGCTAACACCGTGGACCTCGCTCTTAAATCTAATGCCAACCTCGTTTCTGACATTACATACCTGCCTGGTCTCAGCGATCATTCCCTACTTGTATTTGAAATGAACAAAGTCTCACCCAGGCTTTCTAAACAAAAGAAAAAGATTAAATATTAAAAAAATGATAACTTTGATGTAATAAACGAAGAGCTTGCTGCCTTGGCAATTTCGCAATCGATTTTGACAGTCATAATGTTGACACTAAATGGAGTATGTTTGTCGCAAAAAATTAATGAATTCACAAATAAATATGTTCCAGTTGTCACCACAAGCATGGATTCGAACGCCCCATTGTACAACAAACGCCTACAGTGCCTATTGAACAAGAAGAAATGTCTTTTTAGATCTGCTAAGAAGTTGCCTGTGTATGACTGCTGGACAGATTACATGACAGCAACTAACCACTACATAAAAACAGTAGAAGAAGCTAAGGATAACTTTTCAAACACAACTATTCCAACCATGCTCGCAAGCAAACCAAGGAAATCCTGGTGCACAATAATGAAAAGCAAAGATCATTGCATCACCGTAACTAATAGTTCAGGCTGCACCATTCCAGAAAATGCATGCCATTAAGTTCTTAATGAGGTCCTCTTAAATAATTTTTCCTCAAATTCAAATCCCTCAGTACCACCCTCGAATACTTAAAACTACACAGCCATGTTTCCTGTAGTAATCAACTTCGACAGTGTAACAAAACTTATTAGGTCACAGAAATCATTTTCCACGACAGTATCCGATCAAATTGAACTAAAATTTTTAAAAAGTACAGCGGCCTATTGATCTGTCTTATTAACTGTGATCTCTAAACGGACTCTTGATACTGGTTCTCTTCCATCAAACTGGAAAATTGGGAAGGTAGTTCCACTCGATAAATCACCTAACAGGCATTCCCCCTTAACTACTGGCCCATCTACCTTACTAGCATACCGTGTTTTCATCATCACAATACTGCTTTCGTAAAACTTACTCCTGTGAAAGATGACTAATGACTTTCATACATAAGTTAAATGTTATTCTGGATAACTCTTCTTTAGCCGACTGCATCTTCCTTGATTGCTCGAAAGCCTTCGATGTTTGCCATGAACTACTTCTATATAAGCTTAGTCTACTTAACACCGATCCTAAATTTCTGACCTGAATTGAATTTTTTTTATATAATCATTCTGAGCTTGTTTCAGCTAATAACACTAATTCACAACTTAGCACTGCAAAATCTGTTGTTCCGTAAGGTTCAGTGCTTGGTCCTCTTTTTTTAATACAGTGAAAGCTCGTTAATTCGAACTTCAATAATTCGAATTTATGGATAATTCGAACTGTACGTTTCGGTCCGGCCAAGCTCCACAGCAGTCTGTGTATAAAAAAGTCTGTTAATTCGAACACGAGAAGGATCCCCTCACGGATAATTCGAACTACGCTCGCCTGGCACACGGCCAGAGAAACGCGCCTACTGCCTACAGAGAAGGCTGTATTGCCTCCGAAACGGAGAGAACGGCGAGATCTAACCGACGCGGGGTCAGCCAGAAGGCAGCGGCGGCTGCTGCCTCTCTGTTCTACATAACCTCCGAGACTTCTTGCCCGTTGCGAATCTCGGAGGCATTGCAAATCTTGTACAGCTGCTAATGTTAAGCGGAGATGGCACGGCAAGCGCCAAAACACAGCGAATCAAGTACGTCGCAGTTGCGCTTGCAATCAAGAACCAACGAATTAGGGCCTTCGCCACCTTCACATGTTCAGCGTCTTTGTCTCGGTAGTCTTCATCGGTTGTGCACCTCTGTTTTCACCTTAGGAGGTATCGGCCGTCGCGATTCACTGTGATGGTGTTAAGCCTCGGCTAATGTTCGTTTCGGTGGACATCGGTGGTGTGGCACAGTCGGGCCCAGAGCTTCGTCTTTGAAGATGGCGTGTGCCCGCGGCACACGCCAAATTTCTGACATGCCCTACTGCTTCCAAATCGCAGTGTACTGTTGCTCTCCTTCACTTTCAATAGTTCGAACTTTCGTTAATTCGAACTGAAGTGGCTCCCCCTTGCGGTTCGAATTAACGAGCTTTTACTGTATACATAAATGACCTACCTTCTTGCATCTTCTAAAATATTCCCGTTTTCCCAGATGATAGTGTAGCCTTTGGGAAAATAACTTGCGATAATGACGTAACCATTCTCCAATCTGACCTTAACATAGTCTGTTTATGGTGCAAGATAAGGCTAATTGAATTAAACATAACTAAATGTAAACTGATGTGCGTAACCAGATCGAAAATAACGCTACCAATCTACAGACTAAATAACATACCACTGGACCCTGTATCATCGCAAAAGTATTTTGGTGTACACATAACGTCGAACCTGGGATGATCATATAACACACATTACAATAACACAAATCGCATGCTCATCTATGTTGATCGAGATTTTTCAAGGTCACCTTCTTCCTTAAAGCACCTCCTATATGTCCCTAATTAGATCAAAACTTGAATATGCCACATCAATATGGGACCCCTTTCAGGAAAATCTGTCGCATGCACTTGAAATGGTTCAGAACAATTCCATTCGTTTTACTTTCTCAGAATACAGCTGCACTGCCATGAAACCTAATCTTAATCTACCTTCTCTTGCATTCCAACATAAAATACATTGTTTAGTTCTGTTCTGTAAGCTTCACTACCATTCACACTTGCATAACGAACTAATTTCTGTCTCCTAATATGTTTCTAATAGACTAGATCATATTCATAAAATTACAATTCTGTTATGTAGAACGCATTCCTTAATTCATTCATACCGCATACATTGAAACAGCGGAATCGCCTTTCTGCACAAACGGCTGAAATTAAAGATTGTGAACTGTTCCTGGATGCTTTAACAGTGATGTTATAACTCTTTTGCATATATTAACTTACTGTAACTGCTGTATAGTTTTTTTCTTATATACTGTGGTAATCTGTGCTATTATTGCATATATTTAAATTTATTTTTAAGCTGTATTGTGTAATTAGAAATGACCACTTCTCTTGAATCTGTGACCATTCCCCTCTGTAATGTCTGATTCTGAGGGTAAATAAATAAATAAATAAATATTTCATCAACAGGGGAGAAATGGGGAGTCCGATGAAGCCTGGTGTTGCCAGATAACGGTGCATTTTGAATATCCTCTAGGCCTAGTAACACACAGACAATGAGCTTGTAGTTAAGGCAAGCACTGTACCTTATGATGATTCAGTAAGTCAAGTGTGCTCAGGAGGCAATCGCTGTAAGGTGTCTGTGGAAATGGCATATGCATTCCCAGCCAATTATCGTGATGCCACGTGACGCACTGATAAAAACCACCAAACAAGAATGACAGGCTTACTGTTGCCTGGACGAAAATAAGTGCCAGAGAAGAGATTGAAAATATATGCTTCATATTTATTAGGTGTATCCTTGTTCACTCAGTCAGAAGTGAACTCGTTGGTCGTGGGTCTCTTGGCAGGCTGCCAGGCAAAAGGGGCCCCTGGCTGTGCAGGCATCAAGTTCCCCTCAGAGCATCTGGCGCAGCACATATGGAAGGATGCCACCATGGTGGAAGTAGGCCAACTCCACCTCTGTGTCAAAGCGTAGCAGGGCCTCCATGCTGCGCCCATCACTCAGCTGCATGCACACACAAGTGTATATTGTCAGTGGGTGCCTCTTCGAGTAAATGTTAAAATTTGAATACAGTAGGCATTTGCCAACACAAAAATGGATGGACCAAGGCTTTTAAATTAGTCACAGCTGAAAAAAAAAAAGAAAAGCATGGTCAAACCGTATGTTGTGCTATTATATGAATACATGACACGTTCAGTACCTTCTTCTGTGCAAACCCCTAGTGGAATCGGACACATTTGCATTAGAAGACTGTCATTTTGGCAGTTGGCATGTGACTTGAAGGAGCTGCATATTGTTAACAGCTCAATCAACTAGTAGACTTTGGAAGTACTAATTCGCCCATGGTAACCAAAGTTTCTTGTTGGAACTTTTCTTGGGTGCAAGAAATCCTAAGAGTTGGGCATCACACTTTAACTAATGTCTCCGCACCAATGATTCTTTAAAACTTTGCTGCTTGCCTACAATGTAGCCTTATCACTGCGCATATCAAAAGAGTTCGACATCTCCACATTCTGTGCTTAGGGCTCCTCTTTTTAGTTATGCTTTTCACACCTCATCTAAAACAATAACAGGGATCAAGAAATTCAGATACCACACTACACCTCACCAGATCTTGAAAAGTGCAGACACAATAGCAGTAAGATATGCTAGTTTAATCTCCGAACAAATTGTATGAAGTTTAATTTCTGCTGACTGTTTTGCGATGGAATGTCTTGCCTTCACACCAGCTATATGAATATAGTGCGTGTTTCTCAGTAATAATTAATTTATGTAAATGTGAATGTTGTTCTTGCATTTCCACCTAATGGTGACCTAATGACATGGTTGATGGATTATTGGTTCAGCAATGCAATATGAGCCTGAACTATGAACCAATAGTGGAGCACAGTTGAACCCGGCTATATAGAACTAAAAAAAAAAAAAAAAACAACCGCCAATCAGTTCGATATAGAGCATGATTCCATATAAGCCTGCTAAATAATTGGATGTCATAAAAGCACATACCATTTATAATATCACTTTATTGATGAAACTAACTTAGTTTTGCATGAAATTGTCCTGCATTTTCTTCTGCTTGAGCAATTTTGCTGCCTGGGATGGACGCACTTCTCCACATTGTCTAAGGAGTCGGAGCAGCTGAGGCCGCAGCCTTCCACATTTGCGCAGAAGCACCAGACTAGTGCGAGTGCACCAATCACCTCGGAGGACGTGGGCAAAAGACCGTCGTTGCTTTCCTCATTGTGCCCACTTTCACTTGTGCTCGCCACGATGTCGGCAATGTAGTCTTCGTTTTCAGGCTCTCCTAGTGTCACGACACCATCATCTGCACTCACAAACTTGCTGACTGCTGATTCGTCAACGGCTTCCAGAAATTCTGACAGCTCGTGCCAAACTACAGCAACACCAGCAACAGCTTCGTTGCACTCATCAGAATTTACAGTCATCACTGCGCACGCGGAAGCCGGCACGTCCGAAGCAATTTTGGATGAACCACTTGTACACGACCGTGAGAATGTGTCAAGCGCCACGGGCACCGGGTCACGAGTTTGTCCGCTTAGCCCTAATCTCTCCCTTATTCTTCAAGATCATGCTGAGAATTCACCTCGGAATCTTGCACACTGCGGGGCATCCAACTTCTTGCCGCGTTTGACCCGATTTATGATTTCAAGCTTCACGGCGAAAGGCGAATTCTGTTGCTTCATCACAGCAACACTACAGGAGAAGGCCCACAAGACGCAAACATAATGAACCAGAAAAACAGCGAGACAACTAGCACTTTCGCCATCTTGCACGATGAGGGCACAAGAGTCCATGATTGGCTGTCTCAGCAAGCGCTGCAGGCGGGCCCGGATAATTTTTTGCAGGGAGGGGGTGTCGACGGCTCATCCGAGGCAGCGCGGTCACGAGAGGGAGAGTGGTTGGATGGAGCCGCACTGCCGCGTTTACCCGCCGCCGTGACGAAAAGCCAACTTCCGGGGGCACTTTTCTGCTGCTTGACGTACGATATATCGGAAATCGCTGCTATTTTTGTTCGATGTAAGCATAATTTTTGCTATATATACTCACTGTAACTATACCGTGTCCAGAAATTGTTTGATATATAGAATAATTTGATGTAAACGGGTTCGATATAGTCGGGTTCGACTGTATTATATTGCAATGAGAAGTATAGAAACATGGTCATCCAATCCATAAGTTTGTTTCAGAGCTCTACAGGCTCTGTTTCATTTACTACTTGAATTACGACCTTTTCCAGGTTGGACCTCTTCCCTCTGGCTTTCAACAGTCATGCAGTGCGTGACGTTGCAACATGCAGTGCACCAGCGCATCATTTGCAATGCATAGACACCTGGCTACACTCAGCTGCTGACAGAGCACATAAGAAGCTATCACAATTTAGTATTGTCGTTGAGCGTTCCCAGCAGCTATTGAGTGCAACTGTGTTTGACACGTGTGATTCGCTCACCCTATGCGAGCACATTTTTGTACTGACATGATGTTGATGCCAACGATCCAGCTGACAGACACATGCTATGCTGACACAAACTGCCAAGCAGTCACAGCATAGCTGGTTGTCGTGCCAACAAAGTGGATGAAAAAGAATCTGCTGATCATTGTCAAACTGACCTTTGCACGTATCCTCTAATACACGTATGTTTGCTGATTGCATTATCTACCGCACCGTAACGTCACACTTACACGTATGTAGCACACTTACACTTCAAGGCCATTATCACAGCATTCTAGCATTGACCTTGCAACACGTTGACACAAGCTATACAGTAACACAAAACATACAATTTATTACGCCGGAACATCTTATAAACTACATGTTATCAATGTGTCCACTTTATCTGATAAAGTGTTGAGATGCTTGTAGCAAAGTAAAGACAACAGCAGTTTTAAAACGGCGAAACTCTCAATAAGAGCTTTTCACAACGATCAAACCAGGCCAAACTGTAGCCAGACGATGCCTGACCTGCAAGGTGACCTTTTGTGCTGGGACCAAGTCCTTGCCCAGGTGGAGGGTGAAGCGCTCGTGACCCGTCAAGCCCAGACTTTGGGCGCTCTGGCCTGGCAGGTACTGTAGAGGCACGATGCCCATGCCCACCAGGTTGCTGCGGTGGATGCGCTCGTAACTCTCCGCTAGCACCATGCGGATGCCCTGCAGACACAGCCACCACCAAATGTGCATTTTTGTACCTGCACCATCATTCCTGGGCCTTGAAAACTTTGAACAAGCTAGGTTGAGGCGTTGGTTGTTCTGTTTAATAAAAAATTATGGTAGAAACTATCTCACAATGAATGTTGACTTTAAAGCAATTAGCATTGAAGCAATGTAACAACACACCGCATTGCCAACACAAAAACGCGTAGGAGGTGCATATGCAGCCAGGTTAGGTTAAGCTTCTCCCAGTACTGGATGAATTTGAAAGGGTTCTTGCTTGTGAATAAGGAGTGGCACACGCAGTGACCAAAGTTGGCGTCAGAGAGGCCCATTGAGGAGCAGCACATATCCAATGCCACATACCCAGTGACCCATCTTGGTCCGACAGATAGTCTCGAACCCGGTTGCCTCAGCAAAGCAGTCCATTGCACTGCCCATTAGAGCATGGACTACCCAGGGGCACAAGTTGGCATGAAAATGGTTAGACGCCGAATAGAAAGCTACAGCAAGTGCGTGAGCCACTGCAAGTACATGAGTAAAGGAGGCCAAGGCTTCCTCGAAGCGATTGGAAAGCGGTGATTGTATGAATCTATCCTAAGAATGCTAATCCCATTAAAATTTTTGCAGAACTCATCTACAATTACTATTCAGGTATGCAAATAGGCAAAACGAGTCATGTATGAGCTATGCACTGCAGCTAGGTTCCTCTCTTGCATGTGCCTTTCAGACAGTGGACAGAGGCCCAATCTGTGATCAGAAGCAAATTTACTGTTAAGAACAAGCTCAAAAATTTCAAGCAACAATTTCTTCACACTTGCAACATGGTCTTTCCTGAAAGATAAACAACTAAGCAGACCTGAGTAGACATCCAAATTCGTGATGTTGGGCGGAGCTGATGGCACTGTCGCCTGTCTTTCATTTACGCACCTTTGCTGGCTTACCTTTCGTAGTAAAAGTGATTGTTTTGCTACTGTAGAAGCATAGTTTACTGTCTTCCTTAGCATCCCTTTTAAGTAATAACAACCAGATTAACTTTGATGCCCTAGAGGTTTCTTTGCAGGTGAACAGCTTGATAAATGGGACGAAGACTAGCAAATACCACTCACTGACTAGCTCAAACAGCCACCAGTCCCCCATGGTTCTCTGGCGGGCAACTAAATCTTATGGAAGATTACAGAAGACACTAGCTGAGCTAAATCGAAGCGTTTTGCACCTGCCTGCATAGCAATGCAGACTATGTTCATCTCCATGACACTATGCTCAAGCAGCAGAATGCCACAGTCAATGAAGCACTGAAGCAATTTTCTTTCCAAGAAATGTGCAATGTACATTTATGATAATTTCGTTAGGCTTACCTGATACATGAATTTTAGCAAGAACCTTGAAACATTTTTCAAAATGAACTGAAAAAGAGAATGTGGAGACAGGACTAGCTTTTCTTCTTTCCCGATAACTCTGCAGACCATTTTAGGTTGTTAATAAATGAACCGAACAACTGTCTCCGAGAACGTATAGCAGAGTCTTGTTGATATGATCCCATTACATATGACTACCTGGCGCCAATGTTCATTTTTGAGAATCCAGGAAATGCCCCAGTACAGTTACATTTCTTTTTTACTGGTTCATGGGTTCCCACAAAACATAACCTTTTGGAACCAACGTTTAGTACATTGCCAAACTGCAACCAGATAATACGTTTTCCAGCTGCTATATATCTAAACAAGAAAAGACGCAAGGCTTGCACCATCTAGAACAGTAGCCGCCTGCAGCGGCTACTGTTGAGGCTCGCCGAGGCCTGCGCATGCCAGGGGAGTATAAGATTGGCTGTCCGATATCGTGGACAGCCAATTTTTTATGTGAACACCCCCTAGCATGCTTCACCCTTCGCAGCTCCAACCCACCGACAGCCCTGCTTCTAGCTTTGATCCCCCGCTACCGTTTGGGTGCCCTGGAGATTCTGCACACCTGCTTTAATATAACCTCAGGTGCTCTCCTGAGGCCTCCATTTGCCAGTTACATGTGCCCTCCTGGAGCAGTGCTTGTAAAAAAATGCAACCTATCGTCGCGACTAAAAAAGCAACCCGCGGCTTATACAACACCAGTCAGAACCTTGCCCCTCCAGACACAGCGATCACCAAATGGGGTGTCTGTGCCCACTGCCTCTTGCAGTGGGCACACACAGTGGGCACAGGGTACCACACGGGCAGCCAGCGGCAGAGCGTAAACAAACTGGACCGCACTCCACAATGCCGGCATGCCTAGGAGACAAACACATACAACACACGTTAACAAACATCTTCCGTAGCGCCTTGGCAAACTCGCATATTCAAGGAGCAAAGGCCTCCAGATTTTCTCTCACACCCACTCTCACTCGCGCCTGCGCAGAAATGTAGAGCGCCATGAGAAACGCTACGCCCCGCTGTACCTACTAGCAATTGTAATAACGCCACCACCACCACCAGGACACATAGCAAACTTCGGTTATATGCTGGAAGTTATGTGCCCTTTAAGGAGTGCTCTACCGAAAGAAAATTTTCAAATTACAGTGAAACCTCGTTAAACCGTAGTTGGTCAGATCTTGGAAAAAGTACATACTAAACGGTAGTACTGCTTAACCAAAGTAGCATGAGATCGTCGTCCACTTATCTGTCAAAAACGGAACTCGGAGAGAGTGTGATGAAAAGGCAAATACATGCAGTATTTATCCGCTTCGCGCCACAAAAGTCTGCTATTTTCATTTTCGTTTGATAGTGTGGTGGCCTAGCAGCGACGACAGTGGCCTCAAACTTCCTGAAGCTGTGAGCCACCTTTTCAGCCAGCCCCCTCTTCTTGGCAAACACTCACATGGCAGATTCTTCATTGGCGTTGCATATGCTCCATGCACGTGGCAGCGCTGCAGAAGTCGTGGGCGTATTTTTCATTGCGAGGTGCTGTTCTCATCGGAACGATTGCATTGATGATGACAACGTAACGTGCAGCTTCTGTTATTGTCAGGCCAGAATCGCTCGTACTGTCGCTTTCCGTGTCGTCCTTATCACCCTTCTTAGGTGACACTTCGGCAGCAACAAAGGCAACGATGGAAAAAAGGGGAACCTTGTAGCCGACATCTTTTCGCAGTCTCAGCAGCGCTGCTGACCAACTTCTTCACATTCGAAATGCCACACACCATAGTCAAGAGTAGATGCCTGTCGTGTGCCAGCGCTGACTTCTTTGTGCCACGTTCGATAGCACGAACGATGTCCAATTTTTCTTCTATGCTGAGCACCTGGTGCTTTTTTTTCCGAGCTTCGGCATGACGCGAGTCCTTGTTTGCACGACACCGAAATGATGTTGATGTGGCTTCACGCACAAACGTACAGGGCGCTTGGAGGCTGTTATTCTGATCTCTGAGGATTGTTGTTCTGACAGGCCGCCCAATGGGGACCACGCACTGCCCGTGATTGTGTGATGAAAAGTGGAACACTACATGTTAACCAATATGATGTACATAATAAGTTGGCGTAGTTTATGTGAATACAAAACGCATTATGTTCAATGGCTGCTGAGTCAGGGATTTCACTTTACTTTTAAAACGAAACTACTGTTTAAGTGGGTATGGTTTAACGTGGTTTTACTGTAGTTTATTAATATTTCATTTTACTTACAGATACAGTGAAGTCTCAATAAATGGAAATCGCTTAAACAGAATGCAGCTTTTTGTGCACAAGACAAGGACGAAAAAGAGGCTAAGACACACTGCGCTCATGCGTCTTAGCTTCTTCTTCGTCCTCGTCTTGTGCACAAAAAGCTGCATTCATGTCCTACCAACATGCCCAAACAGTTGCCTTAGTGAGTTTATACAGAACTGCCTTTTAAATGGAACACCATCCTCGTGGTTGGTTGGTATTGTATTGTCCCGACGAGAACAGCACCCCGCAATGAAAAAGGCGCCCCGCAACTTCTGCAGCGCTGCCGCGCCCGCGCATGGAGAATATGCAATGCAATGAGGGATCTGCCATGTGAGTGTTTGCCGAGAAGAGGGGGCTGACTGAAAAGGTGGCTTGCAGCTTTGTTTCTCAGTAAATGGAACTCCTGATAAACGGAACCAATTTCTCTGGTCCCCTGAGGTTCCGTTTAAAGAGTTTACTGTACCTCACAGGCTCCATGTAGGAGTATTATGTGAGAGGGACCATACAGTAATATTTTAACAAGAACACAAAAACAAAAAAAGGGAACTTCAAGAACCACATATTATACAATGGTAAAATGTGAGTATATATGGTGCAGCATAGGTGTAACATTGAAATAACAAATACAGTGGAACCCCGATTATACGACCACCGGGTTTTACGACAGATTAGCGCAGTCTCGGCAAAGTTCCCATAGAAGCAATGCATTAAAAACCCTGGTTATCCAATGCAATTTTACGCCTGAGCCGTGTTACACGACGACCCTTGCGAAGTGCGTTCGTTTCTCTCTCCCCCACCAGCAGCCGCCTGCAATGCCCGCTCTGCTGAAATAGCACCTTTTCTTCTCCACAATCACTTTCTCCCTCTCTTTTCAGCGGCGTCGCCTCTCGTCTTGCTGGGGAAGCGTTTCTCTCCTTCCAGTTTCCCAGCAGCAGATCGCCAACAAGGTAGCGCGGAGAGGCCTAGGTTTATCGCACATGTTCTTCATCATAATCCTAGCGACCAGTGTTCAGCGGAGCTTTTGAGTTGTGTGGAGCAACGTGACGCACGATGTCCTGAAAGCAGACAGTTCTGTCGCTCGGCGATAAGCTGAATATTATCGAGGTAGCGGAAAAGCGGCATGGAGCCACGAAAGCCAGCATTGGCCAGGATCTTAAGATACCTGAATCTTCGGGATCATTAGGTGCGTCAAGCAAGGGTACCGGAAGCGATTAGTGCTGCGTCAGCCGGCGGCTATAGAGTGCAGCGAGTCAGCAAAAAAAAAAAAAAAAATCACTGTGTTTGACACCATGCATTTTATTGCCAGTTCGTGGAATGCAGTGTTGTGAAGCACAATCACTAACTCGTTAAAGCACTGTGGCTTTAAGCGAGAGACTGCCTCCTCTGCTGGGGACGCAACCTCGATGCCACTCGAGCTTGATGAAGGCTTCGCCGCCGCCGATTTTGAGGGTTTAAACCTCACCACAACCTTCGCCGAGTACGTGGAGGCCGACGTCAACAATGCGATCTACGGCGAGGTGTGGCTGGATGACGCCATCGAGGAGGCTTTGCCTAGTGTCGACACTACTGCAACATCGGATGAGGACAATTACGACGCCACAGACGCTGTGCCTGTGTCTACCACGTTCGCCGAGGTGCTACGGCACATCGACGGCATCCGGAACTTCATCTGTTCACGCGACGCTGCAGAGGACCTCCTTTTGGACGTTGCCCAACTCGAGCGAAAGCTCTTGGTTACCGGATCAAACAAGGTCCAAAAGAAACTTACCCACTCATTTTAATGTTCGCGCCGGCTGGCGGGAATCGCGGCAGTGGGCAGTGGAGTGCCGTAAAGGTTCGTTTGAATAAAGCATGGTTGGTACCTGTACTGCAGCAATAATTCTTATCGCATTTACTTTTTTGGTCATTTGGGTTTCCAAGCCCTGCGGAGTACGTTAGTAGTTTACATTGAAGTTTCTCAAAAATCCGTGGCGCGAAATAAGTTGTATTTTTATAGGCATAAGTTATGTTCGGATTTTACGACGCCCGCATTTTACAATGCTTTTTCGTGGTCTCGAGAAAGCTGTATAATCGAGGTTCCACTGTATTGAGTAACTATTACAACAATTTGGGACTACATGATTTCAAGTGATCATTTGACATGTGTACTTGTTTGTCTTTTTCGTGTGACCGCTTTTCACTGTCTAACAAATGTTATCGCTCAGCACATGATGCGCCTGCACGTATTGGAAGTTTCTCGAATGTTATTGATGGTTTTTTTTGCTGTCTGTTAACGAACCTTGTGCAACCTGATTTCATGTATGTGCGACACGAATGGTGTAGAACTTTCTGGAAGACATGTGGGCACGAGCGAGTACTCTGTGAAAGGCAACGACGGCACACATGGCCCGATGCGGGAAATAAGAAACGCACTCGAGGGCTAGTGAAAGAGAAAGAAGCGGAAGACACAAGTGAGCGGGAGGCTGCGGGCACGGATTGAACGAGCCGAGGAGGTTCGAACGAGTCCCGAGAGGGCTGCCCGGGATGGACTACTGGGCAGCCTCGTGAAAGGCCATCGAGGCCAGGTCTTGCCGTGTCCTGTGCCTAGCCGGCTCCAGTGCTTTCAGGGTTCCTGTGCTTTCGGAGTTCTGGCACTACCAGGGATCCTGAGCCACTACCTCAGCGGCTTGTCGCCGTGTCACTGTCACTGCCTATGCGACCCAAGTCCTCTTTGTCGCCCACGGCGGGCCAGCGATGAGTACATCCACATGTGAGCGAACTCAGTTGGACCATATGGTGCGACGCCCGGACTTCGCGTGTTAGTGGGCGAGGTACTGGAGGTATTCAGTGCCGCATTAGAAGACAGCCTTAATTCATGCTAAGAAGTTTTGTATCAGTGCAGTGTTGTTAATTGTATGTCCACTGGTGCAACCTGCCCGACTATCACCTTTGAGTCTTTCCTCACCGCACCTCACGTCAACAAATTTGACGGCCCGCATTATTACCCTACATTATCTGGCGTCCGCTACAGGACTAAACTCTTGTAACACCTTTGAGAGTATCACTTTGTTTATGTGCGGTAGTTAAGGATGGAAAATTGGGTGGTTAAGAATGGAAAGGCCATAAAATTGATAGGCATTGGTAAAGAGTTGGGACTCGCAGGAAAGGCACTCCAGCAGCGAATGGATGAGGAGCTTAGCAAAGAAAGAGAGCGCTGTGCAGAAGAGCGTAAGGCGGCCAAAGAGGACCATGCACGACAGTTGGAGTGGCAAGCTGGAGAACGCCAGTTAGAACTACGGATGCACATGCAAGAATTGCAACAGCCAAGTCAAGCAGTCGCAGCAGAGCCAAGTGATCGAGAAATATATAATCAAGGTTTCTGAAGTCCCCACAAGTTAATTACAGCTTTCAATGAAGCTCGGGATGAGCTGGACGCATATATTCTGAGGTTCAAGCGAGTGGCCATGGACCAAGGGTGGCCTAGCGACAAGTGGTCCCTGTCTCCGAGCTTGTGTTTAACGGGGGAGGCTCTCACTGTCGTCGGACGTGTGTCCGCTGAAGACGCAACGAACTTTGCAAAGCTTAAGGCAACACTGCTCCAGAGGTTCTGGTATACTGAAGAGGGCTATCGAGTCAAGTTTCGAGAGGCCAAGCCTGACAATGGTGAAACAGGTCGCCAGTTTAGATGCAGGCTGCTTGGTTATTTCATCACTGGCAAGAGTTGGCCAAAACTGAAAGGAGCGAAGTTGCAAAGATCTTGAAAGTTTGGCGGAAACAGCGGATCACTACTTCGAAACTCAAGGTCTGACAAATCTGGCTAGAGGTGGAGAAGAAAAGATGTATGTGTGGGACGCAAGCCAGCGAGCCATCAAGCAGTCAAGCAAAGCCCCATTGCTTCATTACAACAAGCGAGGACACAAGCCGTCAGAATGCTGGTCTAGGGCTAGTGGATCTAAGGCTGCAACCAGTTGGAAAGAGAAGAAGCCTCAAAATCTGCCGGAAAGCTACGAGGCCTGCAACGCAACAAGGCTTCGTGTTTACTTTCTGAACCTGACCAACCAACCCGAGAAGATAGGTTGCATGAACGGCATGCACATGCTGTAAATACTGAAGATGACAGTTCTGAAAAGATTGGGTCAGGTGTGCAAAGCACCGTTAGGCAAAAACTAGGACAGGAAAGTATGCAGACAGCAAAAGGGCATCTGGAAGTATAACCTCCTAGCGCGAAGTGAAACAGGGACACTCATACCAACAGTACCAACTCGCCCATCTGTCTATCCTTTTGAAGTACAACCGGTAACTGTTTTGCGAGATTCCAGTTGCGACACTGTTGTAGTAAAGCATTCTCTCGTGCGAGCCAACAAGTTTACTGGGAAAACAAGCAATGTCTATTTATTAGATAGTTCCATACAATACCTTCCCGAAGCTGAAGTCCAAGTGGCCTGTTTATTCTTTAAAGGAACCATGCGTGCCATATGTATAGAGCACCCACTGTATGATGTTGTGTTAGGCAATGTTAACGGTGTTTGCCCCTCTCTCGAGTTGCTGGGAGCCACAGATTCGAAGATGGAGCCTACCATGCTACATTCACAAGAAAGTGCAGAGGGTGGCCTGCTCGACAAGGAAAATGCCTGCCCTGTTTTCGATAGTGCATTAGTTGCTGCATCACGTTCCCTTACAAGGCTGCCAGTAGCCCTTGTAAACCCGCTAGATATCAGTCCTGATGCATTGGCAAAGCTGCACAAGGATGATTGAACACTCGGCGTTTGCTTCGCAGACGTAGGCAAGACCAAAACCATGCATTCTGCGACTGTCGCATTTATGCTCCTCAATGATATTCTCTTTCGGCGTTATAAATCTGCGACAAAAATGGAAGTGGAACAGCTTGCTGCTCTGAGAGACATGCTGGGATCAGTCCTGAAGATAGCCATGAAGGAATTCTCTCTGGTCACCAAGGGACAAAGACAATGGCCGACAGGATCTCAGAATAATTCTACTGGCCTGGCGCTCAAGCAGATGTCATTCCGTTCGTGATATCATGCGACATCTGTGAGAGAACCGTCCCAAAACATCTAGTAGGAAATGTACCTCTTGGAAACATGCCGATAATCAGCACTCCTTTGTAGTGGGTTGCTACTGATACCATAAAACCACTGTCCCCTACTTCCACTAATGGTAACCGATTTGTTCTAACTATGGTGGACTTTGCAACGCATACCCAGATGCAGTTGCTTTGCCAAGCAGTGACACGGAAAGGATTACCGAGGCGTTGCTTACAATGTTTTCCCGCATTGGAATTCCATGAGAAATAGTTACCAACTGAGGTACACAATTCACCTTGCAACTCATGAAAGGGTTAAGCCGGCTGCTTTCGTTCTGGCAACTACTGGCTACGCCATACCACCCAATAGGAAATGGTTTAGTGAAGAGTTTCAATGGAATGTTGAAACAAATGATTTGGCGAATGAGCCAAGAAAGCCTCAAAAATTGGGATCGATACTTGGCCCCATTGCTATTCGCATACAGAGAAGTCCCACAGACAAGCTTGGGCTTCTCGCCTTTTGATCTTTTTTATGGCCGTTACATACGTGGACCTAAGACCATCCTCAAGGAGCTGTGGTCAAGGAAACATCTGGACGAAGAGACAAAAACGACGTACAGTTACGTAGTAGAGCTGCAAGAACGGCTGCAGCAGACATGTCAACTCACCCACGAGGAGCTTCCAAAAGCAAAAGTTACAGAAGAACAATATTATGATTGCAAGGCAAAGGCACGCCACATTGCCGTCGGAGACAAAGTATTACTGTTGCTACCATCCGAGAACAACAAGTTAGTCCTAACGTGGAAGGGACTGTTCACCGTTCTTGAGAACACAAGCGACCTTGATTACATTGTTGACTTGGGCACGCGAATACCTAAGTGCTTTTCATATAAACTTGCTTAAAAAATATGAGGGAAGATGTCCCTTTTTGTCAGCTGATCACCAAGCCGCTGTAGCTGTCAACACCCGTGAAGATGAAGGGAACGACCCGCCATTTATTGTACTGAAGCAGAAAGAAACTTTCCGGGACATAAAAATTGCCACTGAATTGCTTGCCGAGCAAGCCGTAGAAGCAAAGGAAACATTGGACCGTATAATGTAAAACTATTCCAATATGTTTTTATTCCAATCTCCTGACGTCAAATTTGTGTAACCGCCGACGCAAGCATCGGGCGGTCACCCACAGGGTTGTCTGAACAAACCAATCAAATGCTCCCCTCGTTCATAGGAGGTCACTTTTGTTCGCTTGAAAAACGAATAACATTGCCTGCACTGAGCTGCTTGTTTTGTTTAATTGGCTCACAAGAGGTGAGGAGCATGCTCAAGTGGAGAAGGATTCGATGGGGCCGAGCCACTGCACTGAATATCGATAACTGGATGAAGAGGGTGGTGCCGGTATCTGTGATTGGTCCATTTTCTCTTACTTAGCTTGCGGTGGCTCGTCGACAATCGCGGCGGCATGCAATGGAAGCTTAAGAATGACGCTAAAACGGATCCTCAGCAAAGAAGAGTTGGCAGAACGAGGTTGTAAACGTGCCAAACGTTCTCGAAAACGTTACACGACCACGAAAAATGTTTTATTACATGCAAATAAACCCATGCTCTCCGGCAGGGGCGGGTAGCCAGTGGCGGAGCGATCGGCGGCAGCCATCTTTTATTCCTTTCGGAACGGGGCAGCCTGCGGCTATTCAAAAGAAAATTCAGTTTTGTTCGGCATAGCAATGCATCTTTATCGCATACATGTCACTTTGACGCGGTAGACTTTGCGGTTTTGTGATGTCACGTGAGAGGCAGGTGAAGTGGGTGCAGCCCGAAAACTTCTGACCAATAGCCGAGGGCTAATAGTGAAAAGGCGTCGAATCAGAAATAACTATTTTTGTTTTGTGCAGTCAAATTATGCATAATCAGTGTATACATGTCATATCAGATGGGGAGCTATTGCGGTTTTCGTGACGTCGCGTGACAGACAGGTGAAGTGGGGGTGGTCCAAAAAAGTTTTTGACCAATCGCGGTGGGCTGATTGCTGAATTGGAATAGAAAAGTTTGGAATAGCTTTGCGTTATAGCGCCCATTGTCTACATTCCAAGACATATTCTCGGACATATCTGGAAACACCCACCTCGTAGAATGCCAGCTAAGAGTGATAACGGACACGCCGATGCATGTCCGGCCATATCCGGTGCCTTTTGCAATCAAAAATGCCGTCGAAGATGAAGTGCAAGAAATGCTAAAGCAAGAGATCATTGAACCGTCGAACTCTGCCTACCAGTCAATGGTGGTGGTAGTGAAGAAAAAAGACGGCAGTATGTGCTTGTGCATTGATTTTAGACAACTAAATCGAGTGGTCATAATGGACAACGAACCAAAACCACGAGTAGACATGATGTTTGCCAAGCTGGGTAAGAGTCAGTACTTTTCAAAGTTCAACTTTACGAAAGGGTATTGGCAAGTGCCAATGCAGTCCGGTTGCAAACACATGAGAGCCTTTCAATCTTCGTCGGGGCTTCATCAGTTCCGATTTATGCCGCTTAGTATTAAGACGGCTCCAGCTGTTTTCACAAGGCTTATGAGAAAAGTAATGCACGGTATGTATATCCAATATCAACCACTACTTCGACAACACTTTAATTGCCACGGAAACATGGGAACAACATGTTCACACTCTTAGGGGTTTCTTCCAGCAAGTCGAAAACGCCTGTCTCCAAAAGTGAAGTTGGCTTTACCTCCTTGAAATTTTTAGGGCATATTGTAGGCCACGGTGCCCCACGCCTGCAGATCGAGACCCTCGAGAAAATTGAAGCTGTGAAAAAAAAAAAAAAAGTTCGCTCATTTTTGGGCCTTACTAGATACTACTGAGACTTCGTGCCAAATTATTCAAAAGTATCAGCACCCCTCACAGAACTGACCCGCAAGCGTGTGCCCAAAAAACTGGTCTGGGAGCCGCATCACTAGGAAGCATTTGACAAACTATGGCGCTTACTCTCTGATCAGCCTATTCTTCGGTCTCTGGATTTAGAACAGCCGTTTGTCCTATGTACAGATGCGTCATTGACAAGCCTCTGAACTGCCCTTCTACGACGCCATGGAGCTGTTCTGCACCTGGTTGCGTACGCAAGTTGAAGCTGCTGCCTAGAGAAGCACGTTACTCTACCACAGAACTAGTGGCGTAGCCAGAAATTTTGTTTGGGGGGGGGGCTCACGATGCAGCTCGGCCTCCTCCTTATAGAATTTGTCGAGGGATCAAATACATGAATAATAACTGCATTGTCATTGCCAAAGATGCTGCAAACAAATTCTTAAACGCTACGCACTGTCAAGACAAGTAAAGTATGATTTTTTCATAAAAGAATATACTCATATGTCCCAAAAATTGTGCCCAAAATAACTGATATCAATGCTTCAATGTTTTTGTCTATTTAATAAGTAAATAAAATATCACACCAACTTTAGAAATATATCAGTTTGAAACCAGCAAAGCAGTACATGCCGCTGATATGAGAACAAAATGTAAGGGCCATGAAATGAACAAGTTGAGGACAAATATGGTAATGAAACCATGTCAGTCAAGAACCTTGTTTACGCTTTTGTACTTATGCAAAGGCCAGGGAAGAATCTTAATGATGCTGTCATTTGTTTTAATGTAATGCACAGCAGTTGTCACCGGTCGTGTGTTGTAATGGCACCGAAATTATAGTCGCAACAGAGAGCACATATAAAAAAGCAGGAGTTCAGCAGAATATACGAAGGTGAGTCAAATGAAAGTGAGCCAATGCGTAAATATGACTAATGGGGTACTTCATTTAAAAGTAGTCTCCTTGAGCCTTTAGAGATTTGTCCTGCTGACTAACGAGTCGCGTGATTCTCGCCTCATAAAGCTCCTTGGGTTGCTTCTTGAAAAAGTCCAAAACTGACTCTTTCACGTCATTGTCTGACACGAGTCTAGTTCCCTTGAGCTGTTTTTTCAATTGCCCCAAAATGTGGAAGTCGCAAGGCGACAAGTTTGGGGAGCATGGTGGATGTCGCAGCGTTTCCCGTTTGAACTTCGCCTGTTTTATGTTAACCCCATCAACGACGTTGAGACGGGCATTGTCGTGGAGCAAGATGACCCCATTCATCAATTTTCTACGTCGTTTGTTATTAGAGACATTTAGCATGTCCGGTATTCCGGCAAACCGGGGCGGTTTGGGCGGATTACCGGATGGTCGGGAGCGTAAACGTGAGCGGCCAGATTGGTGGCGCCAGCTGGTGGTGCAAAGCTCAACCACCTAAACATAGAGCCGATTGCTATATTCTTCTTAGTTGGGGTGTAAGTTTTCGACAGAGGTGTAATTGTGAACACAATTACGCCGCTGTTGAAAATTTGCACGAGCAGCAGAGCAGAATAATGTAAGTTACTACAATTTTAGTTCTGTGTTTGCCTGATTGAGCTCTACAACACTAGGCGGCTGCACCGTTTCGGCAGCTCACGTTTACACCCCCGACCATCCAGTAATCCGCCCAAACCGCCCCGGTGTGCCGGAATAGCGGACACGCCAAAAGTCTCTATTGATTGCGACACGCAGCCGATCCGACGTTTCACAATATCGGAAATGATTGATAGTCTCTCTAGGTTTAGCAAATTCGATCAGTAATGGCCCCTGACAATCTAAAAAAATCAACACCTTTCCGGCAGAAATAACGGCCATTGCTTTCTTTGGGGGTGATCAATTCGAATGTTTCCACAGTAAGCTTCGCCATCATGTTTCAGGCTCGTAGTAGTGGTGCCACGATCCGTCTCTGGTCACAAGTGCAGACAAGAAGTCGTCACCCTCATTTTGATACCGGATCAGATACGTCAAGGCAGTGCCGAACCTCTCTGTCTTCTGGCAGCAGTTCAATATCTTCGGCAACCATTGCCCACACATAAGCCGATAACCGAGATAATCACGAATTATGTTGTGAACTGAACCGTGACTGATGTTCACACGCCCTGCCTATTCATCGATGAATATCCTCTCCATGTTTAATCAGCTCATCAACATTTGCAATTATGTTGGGGGTGATTGCACAGTGGCTTTAACCGGGTCTTGGATCGTCTTTGCAACTATTACTTCCTTCTTTGAGCCGTTTCCTCCAACGCTTCACTGTGGCCAATGGAATGCAATTTTAAACGTACGCGGCATCCATACGGCCGCTGATTTCATTTTTGGAAACGTCTTCAGCTGTCAAATTGGCACGACACCACGCTGTTCTACTTTAGGAGCGTCCATTACGTCACGCAACCATATTCAACCCAGTGTATGAAAGCCTTAACGAACATTTATTCTCACATCTGCGTGTCACTTTCGTAAATGATAGATGCCTGTGTGCTACCTGCATGCCTCACGGATAACCATTATTGAGCGGTGTTGGTTATCTCACTTTCATTTGACTTGGCCTCGTACATTAGAAATGCGAAGATACAGCTTGATAAAGGGCAAAAAAGTGCCACTGGAAACAAAGTTCGCTGCACGTATACACAAAACCTCACAAGAAGATACTTAAATATAAGTATAAGCCTCCCATAAAACTACGTATCTAAGAAAAAGTCACTGCATATAATGCGCCAAACAAGGCAAATAAACATGTTGTGCAATCACAGATTCAGAGATCACAAAATCCTATCGCTCGCCAGCCCTCCGTCAACTCCCCCTGACCTATCACGCGCGATGGAAGGCGGCGCGCTTCCTCCCCGCTTTCCTCCCTTGCACACACAATACTGAACCACCACCATCAGCTTACCCATGCCTTCTCCCCCACCGTTTTCATTTGCACATACAGCATGCGGCGCGCGGTCACAAGGTTATGGCCCTTGGACGTTATACAGAACATGAGGGTGATGGCAGGAATGCGCCTGCAGCGTCCATACGATTGCTATCGCAATAATATAATACGAGTATGCAGCAAATGAAGCGTCCTGGAGCCCATTGCTTTCTGCAAATGAGGAATCAACAAACTCGAACTTTCATCATGCGACAATGCGCTGCGCTGCAACGTCTTCTTTTTTTTCTTTTGTGCGGTGGGGGAACCGAAATGAAGAAACGCAAGGGAAAGCATGTTGGCCACAATCAAATGCCTACTTTGGGCACCTATGTGGCTACACACGGAATATGGAAGAAAAAGTGAGACACTTGGTTCACAGAGAACCATACGCATGTTGCTCGGTATCCTACACTGGCGAGACAAGACTTTCCGGAGAGGTTGCGCTCAAGCGAACGCGTTGCAATCTGTCGAGTCCCCACAGTGATGGCGGCGAGCAACTATTATTTCTTTTTCTCGTCTGCTAGCCAGAAAGTGTCCAAGACTCTGCCAGGCTAAAATACACTTGGCTAGAGAAAAACGAATGTGCATCGAACGTGCCGCGCGGTGGTAGGGGCAACACGAGAAAAACACATGCACTCTGGCTGGCACTGGCAGCCCGCGGGTAGTAGGAACAAGAAAATTGAAGACGCTCACTGTGTCGTCGCAAATAAAAGTAAAAAAAAAAATAGATAAGAACTTCCATTACCTTTGCTGGCTTTAGTGTCGTGACATTGATGCTTTGATGGAGGTGAATGAAAATGTTGATATTCTTTTCTGTGACATGACAGCACAAATGAACCGCCACAACGCTTCGTCTCATTGGAGCTCGCTGCGTGCTTTGTCAATTTGTCTGATAGTGTGTTGATTTGGCATGTCTCACTGTATGTTCTGATGTACTTTAGAAAAGTCAATGCACCTTTGGCGTCAAATGTTTATAACAACAATAAAGGCAGAGTCCTGTAATTGAAAATCTAAAGCACGACTTTGTTTAATCAGCTCATCAGCCTTTGCAATTATGCGCAAAGATTGCAATTATGTCAGTGCATCTTTCGCATAAAAAGTTTACAAGAACTTTATACCCATAAAGTGGAAAGTTGGGCTAGTTGGTGAGTGATCATCATACCTAACTGGTGAAGGAGCGCGCTGACACAGACACAGTGAAGACACAAGAAAAGACGACACTCGCTTTCCAGCAGTGAGTGTCTTTTCTTGTGTGTCTTCACTGTGTCCATGTCAGTGCGCTGCTTCACCAGCAAGGTATGATTATACCCATAAAGTCTGGGAATTTAAATCCATGCGCTCCGTAGATTCCATGGCCTCAACGAGATGCCGCGACGAGCCCGCTCGCCATCAAAATGCCCTTGAAACTTTGTGCTCAGACGGGGCTCCTAGAGTTATGCGACTTCCCATGCATGGGCGTGGCCTCGAAATCCAGCCCAAGTTCGCAATGTGCGTGCTGAAACGTCTTTTTGAGCGTGATAAATACATTCTAGACGAAATCTAGAATGATTTCTGGCGCCGGGGATTGTTTTAGTTGGCAGTGCATGGACAGCACGAAAAGATTTGGGGGTGGGGGGGGGGGGGGCTGAAGCCTCATAAGCCCCCTCTGGCTACGCCCCTGCATAGATTGGGAAGGCCTCGCTCTTGTCTGGGCAATCCAAAAGTTTCATGTTTTTCTCTATGGCAAGCTCTTCTTGCTGCAAATGGACCATGAACCACTCTCTCATACATTAATTTCGCCAAGCATGCGAACAACAGATTATTGCGCTGGAGTTTATTGATTATGGAATATGACGTCACTGTCTAATACATCAAAGGCAGTGACAATATTGGAGCGGACTACCTAAGCAGAGTTTCTTAGTTCTTCAAGCTTATATGTGTATTAACCTACCTAGCTTTTGTTATTGCTTATATACAAGTGCGTGTTTTTCTTTTTCTTACTGTGTGAACTGTGGGCATTCTGTCGACTGTCTACTATGAACCTGTGAACTGTGTGCGCTATGTAACAGTGCAATGAGTTCTCCTGCTGCGAGATCATCGTCTAACAAATGTTATTGCTCAGCGCGGGACGCGCCCACACATATCGGAAATTTCTCTAATGTTATTGGTGGTTCTTTTTGCCGTCTGTTGTCACCGAACCTTGTGCAATCTGATTTTATGTATGCATGATGTGAATGGTATAAAACTTTCTGCAAGACACGCGGGCACCAGCAATTATTCTGGAACCTGTAATGACTTCGATAACTGAAAAGCCAACGCGCTTGACCTGCCGATCAGATTTTCGCTGATCGCTGATTGTGTTCGCCGCTGTCACAGTTCTTTGAGTGCAGCTTGTTTTTGAGCACACAAGATCACCCAATAAAGCGCTAGTTTCGTAATTCCTAGTTTTGCTGCTTTCTTCATTGTCCCTACTATGTGACAATATAGTTAGCAAAAACCGTCACAGATGATTAGTATTTTATTTCTAAGTGCCACATGGTCCTGAATACAGACGACATCATCAGGGAGGTCATTCCATTGACCAATTGCACGTGGAAATGCATGTTGATTATGAAGCCTGCGAGATATGTGATGTGATTTTGATAGTGGCATAATATTTGCGTGCTCACTGTAGACTATCTTAAGCAATACACAGAGAATGGCTAACTTCCTGCATTATTCCAAGAATTGTAGTGATAATAAAGTCTTCATGTTAGTCGCAATGGAGTGTCGGTTATAGTCTTGAGTGATGAAACGTGCAGCGTGGTGTTGCACAGATTCCAGTAAGTTGATTAGATAGACTTGGTGAGGTGACCAGACAGATGATGCATATTAGAGTTGTGGACCAATAAGTGTCTGGTATGCTAGTTTCTGAGTTATGGCAGGTGCTGCATGAAGATTACGTTTGAGGCATCCTGAAGAAGCACGGCAGATTTGGTGAGCTGGTGGTTTTCCATAATGTTTAAAAACAGCGCTAGAGACGCACGCAGGACCACAGACTAAAGGAAGGGGCACACACGGTGCTGGCTTACAAATGCCGGTTGTAGAGAGAGAGAGAAAACTTTTATTGTGAAGTTTGAGTGGAGTTTTCCTTCCCAGCGGTGTGGACTAGCGTGGCGTCTGCTTTGCCGCGACGCTATCAGCCCATTCCGCCAACCGTATCTGGTCTTGTGGGCTGGAAGTTTTTGTCGTCGTCTCCCACTCGTCATGTGTGGGAGCTCGCCTAAAGAGTTCTCTCGGGGGAGGGTTCTTTTGGCACCCCCACAAGATGCGAGCTTGGTCCGCCAGGGGGCAGCTACAATGTTTGCAGCTTGGTGGATATTCACCACCGGTCATTGCAGCTAGCCTTTTTGGACTAAGTACAGATCTAGTCTGTACTCTCCTGAGGTTAGTGGCCTGTATTCTTGTTAGTGTCTCGTGCGGGGATGGATATATTCACCTGTATTCGCGGTAAGAAACGGTCATTTCGTTATAGGTGCGGATACCTTCGTGTCAGTCAACCCCGTCGGGCAAGCCCACCTCCCGGTTACTAGCTGCTCGGGCGGCTAGGTGGGCGGCCTCATTGCCAGGGTTGCCCGCATGAGCGGGTACCCACACCAACTTCAATTGATTAAGATTTTTGTTGATAATTCTAAATGCTCGAGGGAAATGAAACCTGAGGTGTAGTTACGAATCGCTGTTTTTGAGTAGGATATAATAATCTTGGTGCCCGGAATGGAGGTGCCCATGGCGATGGCGGCCTCTTCCGGCTCCACAATGAAAGATGTGTTTACCGTCGCACAGCTGATGGTGTGTCCATCGCCATTAGTGACGGCTATGGAGTGTCGATCATCACTGGTGCGAGCAGCATCCACGTATATGACGGGTTGATTTTTGTAGCATTGCCAGAGTGCTGCCGCCCTAGCTTTGCGTCTACCGCTGTTTTCAGTGCTCATGTTTTTTGGAAGCGGGGGGATAATGATCTTGGTCCGGATAGCGTTAGGTATCTGCTGTCGTTGCGGGATGTCTAAGGGGGGGGCGATACCCTAAGGGGTCGAGGATCTGCTGTCCCGCGTGTGTGCCGGATAATTGAACTGTTTGAGCCCATTTGTGGGCCTCTATGATTTCCTCAACGTTATTATGCACGCCTAGACTCAAGAGTGCCTCTGTATTAGTCCATTTTGGTAGCCCAAAAGCCTGTTTGAATAACGTTCGGATTAGACCGTTAATCCGTTCCAAATCCCTCTTCCTGAGATGCAGGTAAGGGCAGACATACGCCACTCGGCTCAGAAAAAAAGCCTGGATTATGGTACGTTCACACTGAGGAATCCGGCGTCTACAGCGAATGGAATTCTCCTGCCGCCGAAAATCGCGTAGTTCACACTGCTTGCGGACCGCGCCGCCGGAAAGACATACAGCGCCATCTGCCCCATAAAATGCTAACCTCCAATCAAGCGCGGAATGTCCCGGATGTTCGCGCGGCTCGAAATTGCGCAGCAGTTGTCTCCGCTCGCGTCGAGTTCGTGTGTTTATGTTGCGCGTCTCCACCATTGCTTGGAAAGACAATGATGAACCCCGAGCAAGAAGAGGGAGTACTGCTCGGCCTGTTGGCAAGCATCTTTCTGGCGATGCATGACGCGCAGAAGCATTCGCCGATGAGACGGCGGCAGCGGCGTTGGTGGGTTCGCCCACCAATCTCGCGACCGATGTTGTGCAACAAGTCGTCCTTCTGCACGTTGTCTTTGTGCTTCAAGTGGCGCTTATCGTAGAGGACTGGGTGGTTGCGCACCAGTTCGATCAGCATTTCGGATGTGGATGTCGCGGCGGACTTTGATGACTGCGACGACTGCGACATGACGCGAGACTCGGCCGCCATCTTTGGAAGTTCTGTTTCGCGCTCCCCGATTGGTCAGCGCCGCGCGGCGGCGAGGCAATCCGGCGGCAGCTGCCGCAAAAATCGGTACGGGAGCGATCGGCGCGGAAGGGGCTATTCCGGCGGATCTCGCCGCCGCCGAACTGGGTTCCGCCGAACTGGGCGCCGCTCCAAACGCCGAATGTCTCAGTGTGAACGGGGCATTAGCCTGCAGGCATCTTTCTCCTTAACTCCGTGCCGTCAGTTGGAGACCCTCTTGAGAAGGTTCTGTAATTGCCTAGCTGTGGTTTGGAGTTGTGCTACGGCTTCTTGTTTGTGTGTGTTTTGCTGGATCCACAATCCTAACACTCTGATTTTAGGAACGGGCGGGACTGGTTGTCCAGCTACCTGCACCTGAATGTGTGTGGGCATATTGGCAGCCGGATTTGCGGGATTTTTGTTCTGGACTATAAGCAATTCTGATTTTTTCGGCGAACAGCTGAGGCCATTGTTGCGAGCGTGTTTCTGCACTGCGTCAGCCGCTGCCTGCAGTGATTCTGAAATTTCTCCATCCGACCCAGCACACGTCCAGATCGTTACGTCATCGGCGTAGATGGCGTGCCTGATATGAGGAATCTCTTTGAGCTGTTGGGATAAGCTACTCATGGTGGTACAGTGAAACCTCGTTATAACGAACAGTTAAAAAGTCGGAAATTAGTTCGCTATATCCATAATTCGTAATATAAAATTTCGTAAAAAATACATGCAAGAGGAGCAAAATTCAATCAGAGAAGGCACAGCAACTCGAACGACGCTTACTTGGGTCACGTTAATTTATTTACGCACAAAGAACTGCGTTATCGCGGCCTGCTTCTTGGTGTTCATCGCATTCGGTATCACGCCCTGTTCCACAGTTTTCAAACACTCAACAAGGGCAAACCCACTGCCCTCAATAGCATTGCAGTGGCGGCGCAGTAAATCCAACGCAGCAAGTGCTTCTTGTGAAGTCGGAATGTTCTCATCGTCTACAGGGTCAGCCTGAGCTTTGCATGCGGGATGTTCTGAGACTTCCGCAGCGATTTCGGCGTCCGTCAGTACAGCCGTGGTCGCTGAGATGTCGTCGCCACCTACGAAGTCTTCTACAGTCATTGTTGCGGGCATGTCACCAACACCAACATGGCCGTTGGTGGGCATGTCTTCAAGGGCCACGCCACTGCTAACACTAAAACGCAAAAGCAACATTTGATCACGCCGCTGCCGCCGCTGCTGAAGCGGCGGTGTCAGCGGTTGTGAGATGCGGACGATTTCTTTGGCTGTCAACTCTCGATGACGACGTGGCATCTGCGGCGCTGTCAGTGCCTGCGAGGTTGTCCTGAACGTTTGCTGCGCCGCATAACACACTTGTAGTGCAACGAAGCCTGCCGCCTGCTATTAAAGTGAGGTAGGGCTTGGCGTCGCGAAGTTCGTTATATCCGTTTTATGCCAAACCGCGTTCGCTATAGGAAGTTAAAAATACATGTGTTTGACAAAAATATTTCGGAAGAGTTCGATATATTCAATAATTCGTTATATGCGTGTTCGTTATATCGAGGTTTGACTGTATTAAAGAGGAAAGGAGAAAGTACTGCTCCCTGTGGTGTACCTCTAGTGCTGAGCTCTATGGTTTTACTTTCAATATCGCCTATGTTTATGGTGGCAGTACGTCCCTTGAGAAATGTGGTAATATAGGTAAATGTTCTCTTACCTACGTTCATGTTGGATACGTTTTCTAGAATGGCTCGATGTGAGACATTGTCAAACGCTTTGTGTATGTCTAATGCTAACACTGTTTGAGTTGCGCGTATAGGCGCTGGGTTAAGGATATCATTTTGTACTTGCCACAGTATGTCTTGGTTGCACAGTTTGGGTCGAAAGCCGATCATTGTCTGTGGAAAGAGGTTGTTGGTTTCGGCATAGTCAACCAGCCTATTGAAAACCACATGCTCCATAGCCTTACCAAGACAAGATGTAAGGGATATGGGTCTGAGGTTCTCTAGACTGAGTGACTTGCCCGGTTTAGGAATGAAGACCATGCTAGTGTGCTTCCACTCTTGCGGGATAGTACCGTTTTGCCAGTGCTGATTAAAAAGCTTGGTGATCATTGTTATGGTAGGGTCATCTAGATTCCTGAGCATTTCGTTGGTGATCTTATCTTTACCGGCTAATGATGTCGTGCGTAGGCAGCTGAGAGCGGCGCATACTTCGGCCTCGGTGATGTCTTCGTCTAAAGTTGTGTTTTCGTCTCCTCTGTACTCAATATATGCACCCGGCTCCCGTTCTGTATTAAGATATTGCCCGATCAAGAGGTTTACGAATTCCGAGTCTGTTCCCGGGAAACTGTGTACGATTTTCTGAATCCTTTTATGAGCAGCACTTTTAGAGTGTTGTGGATCTAGCATGTGTTTAAGCAGGGTCCAGGGGTTCTTTTTGCTCAACTGGCCATTCATGTTGTCGCATAATTGGTTCCACTGCATAGTGCTGAGCTCGCTAGAGTAGTCCTGAATCTCTTTCTCTAGGGCGGCGAGTTTGTAGCGCAGCGTGCGGTAGATCTTATTCTTTAGCCATCTCTGCTGAAGGTCTTGATGCTTTTCCCATAGACCTAGGAGTTTTGAGTCTGGCACGAGGCCTTCCTCTTCTATCGGTGCCATGGTGGTGGCATTGTCCACGTCCTGGATAAGCTCATTCGTCCACGCAGTGAGGTCTGCTATATCAGTGAGCTGTTTGCGGTTTCTTACGTATCGGGATGTGTCCCATTTGGTATGTGGAATTAGCTTCATTTTCCTTTTATGCCCTTTGGAAGGGATAGTGATAACAACAAGATAGTGATCGCTCCCAAGACTAGTTTCGGTGTTATCCCAAAGGGCCCCATTGGCATTTTTGACGAAGCATAAGTCGGGTGTGGTATTTCTGCTTACACTGTTGCTGATACGCGTGGGCCTATCTGGGTCAGTGATGAGTGTAAGTTCTAAGTCACTTGTCGCTGAATGTGGCGCATTGCCTTTCCTAGTGCAGGTTTGGTATCCCCAAACTGTGTGCGGGGCGTTAAATTCGCCGGTTGTAAGTCAGTGCTGTGCGTGTGCCATCCTCTACTCTGCTGTCTGGTTTACATCTTTAGCGCTGTCTTTAAACACTGAGGTATCCTAGTGTGCATGATGCCGTTGCAGTAATTTTTTTAATATGTGTTGACCAGAAAAGATTAGAAGTGAAGTTAAGCCAAGGTACTTGTAGCTGGGCATTACAAACATACAGTTATTGTTAACATAGTACACGTAAGTTGAGTTTGACTGCTTTTGGCTGAACGTGATTAGTTTGCATTTGTCAATGTTAATGGTCCTTTGCCATGCGAGCACCAGAATGTGATTTTGTCAAGATCCTGTTGTAGTACCAGATGATTTGCGCGAGTCATAATTTTACAGTATATTATGCAATCGTTGGCAAACAAATGGATGTTGCATGAGATGTAAGGTCATTAATGCAGATAAGCAATAATAAAGGACACAGAACGCTACCTTGAGGAATACCAGACGCAACGTCAGAAAACGGAGATGAAGTGTTATTAACCCAAGTAAACTGCTTGCATGAGCATAAAAATAATGAAGAGAGATAATTATGTGAAGCGCTGTGAATCCATGATTTCAGAAGGCAAGCGTCACCGCCAACATAGACGATCTCTCCACTTGGTCCCGTCTAGCTTCCGCAAGCAAAATTCCTTCTCTGTGTTTTACCATAAGAGCACGATTACGCACTGGAACCCAGTAGAAAATGGCAGATAGTTTCCTTTTCTGTGCACGTGAGAACAAGGAGATGAAAGGGAAGTACGTCCCTCTTGCTATGGTACGAAGTAAGACAAAGACTCGTAGACATTCGGTATGTTGATATTATAATTTTTGTGAACTTTAAATTGTCTACTGAAGGAATAGATCGAACAAATAGCTGATGTTGCCTTGAATAATTCTCTAGTTGCGTAACTGCAGTGCTATGTTGTCACTGTGAGTGGCATCACAGCACTGCAATTTACGTAAGCGCACTTGTGCAATTGACGTCGACTCTCTGGCTGGGAGAGCGGCACCTACAAGGAGAAGGGCACACAGTGTTTGGTTTGAAATTCCATCTCATTTCGCGGTGCGTAGTGGTGCAATACTTTGCAGCACAATCTTTAACATGCATTGTATGCACTGCTCTTTTCAGCTCAAAATATCTGGACTAAGTGAGGGGCTTTTTAATAGGGCGATAATCTAAATGTGTTGCCGTCCCTTGCTGCAGGCAGTGTGATGTTAGCATGATGCTTTGCTGGAGTCCAATCAGCTCAATACACGTCAGTGTCTCCTGCTGTACGATTCAGGCTGAGCGGGCAAGTCAAATTTTCCTGCCAAAATGTCCCATTCGAAAAAGCTGCTGACCAGGCCAAATTTGAGGAGTGCGAGCGTATGTTTGCCAAAGCGTTAAAGACAGCAACACATGCCTCGGGTCACTTGAGCCTTAACAGCTGCAACGATTCATGCCGAGCGGGCACATCAAATCTTCCCACCAAAACATCCCCGATTGAAAAAGGTGCTGACCAGGCTGCATTCGAGGAATGCACACAAAAAGAACACATGTCTAACCCTTTATTGACGAGCGTTGTGTACAGGCAACATACCAGAAAAAGTTATTTTTTTCTTGCCGAGTTTCAGTATTGCGTACGAATTTTCTAGCTAAATGTGTTTGGCCAACACTGAATGACAGGCAGGAAGCGTCATTGGTTGGTTTAGAGCAACAACAAGGAAGACGTGTGGCATGTGACTCAATGTCTCTTGAAAGCAAGGTCAGAGGAGACAGGCCAATGCAAGACATCCAGCTGCAGTGGTGTCACATAAGATGTAAAGCAATTGAACTCTACACCTGTGGTTCACATATGATGAGACCTGTCCCTACAAATTGAAAACGAAGCCTTAGGTGGCTTGGGATGAAGTCCACTTCCAGTTTTTTGCCCTCAACCCCCCTGACTGCTGAAAAGTTTCCGCAAAATATTTTTTTCTTTTTGTCGATTATGCTTATTCTTGATTTTTTTTTGCATATTTGGATAGAAAATTAACATTTTTTCTGGGTATTTATATGTCTATTCCTTAACGGGTTAAGGACCATCCACAACAATTCACGCCAAGCGGGCACATCAAATCCTCCTGCCAAAATGTTTGGCTCCAAAAAGCTGCTCACCAGGCCGAATTCGAGGAGTGCGAACGTAAGCTTGCCAACGCTGTAAAAACAACAAATGGGCCATGCTTCTGTGGTATTTGTTTCTCTATGTCCTCGTTTCAGCTGCACTTTTTGAGTATAGCTTTAAAGATGAGCCCACTAGCCCTCCCCATGATGTTACTAATGTGTCGGGCCGCTCGGGCTACAACAATGTGCGCAACAATGTGCGCAATGCTTTGCATTACTTAGATGTCAACTACAGTTGAGCCTGAACCTTTGTAGTGGCTTAGGATCGCACATTTTCCCAGTTTGTATGTTTTTTTCTTCTGTTCTTTTACTGAACTAATGAATGAGGGCCTACTGTACTTGTGCAACATATGAATTCTACATCAGAGTCATCAGAGAGCGCACATGGTTTCTATCACGGAGCAAAGCCACTCACCAACAGGTAGGGTCCCTTGGCTGCCCAATCCCGAGAGGAGCCAGAGCCGTACTCTTTGCCGGCTAGCACCATGAGTGGAGGGGCCCCCTCTTTTTTGTAACGCTCGGCCGCATCAAAGATGTCCATCTGCATGGGCAAGAACACATGAAAACAGGCTGTGTGGAAAGACAGGTGCAGGACAGGAATTCATGTAGAAATATGGTGAATAGTACTGTTGAGGTGTATTAGAGCTACACCGACACATTTACAAATGCTGTGGCAAAAGGTGAAGAGCAGCACGAAATCAAGCTTGAGCCACTCTTCCATCGTCGTCTCTTCAGTGTCAAGATGCAGACCACACCTTGCTAAAAGTATTCACCGGATGGGAGAAACCTTTGTACTTGCAAGTATTTTGATGAAGATCTATGGATTTTATTGATGCAAGGGCCAGTATGGCCAAAGAGTGCCAAGCAAAAGATAACAAATGGATTGTCGATGGTATAATGTGAAAAACGTCAGAGTTGTAAGTATAAATTGCGAATGGGAGGTGCAACTTGGCTGCAGAGAGCCTAAATATTTGTCGCTGTAAAGTGCATAACATGTACAGGTATTAAAATAATGACAATGACTAGTGGTTTATACTATGAGCATAAAAGTTATATTGTAAAGGGTGATGTAATAAATGTGCGAGTAACAGTAGCACTTGTACCTCACCTGCGAGCCCTTGAATGCAAGGGCTGGGAGGCATGTGCTCTAGAATGCCATCACAGCAGCTGCAGCCTCTATTGAGAGGATGTGCTACGTATACCTTGGGCTCATAACATTCAAGGTACTAATATCTCGTGAACACTTTAAAACTAGCTATAGTCAAAAAGTTCTTCAATGCCCTGAAACATTGCCAGATGGAGAAGAAGTTGTTCGTATGCTGGAGAAAAATACTTTTTTGTTTTGGGCTTCTACTTCCCAAAACTCTAGCATAACGTGAAGGACCATTAGCGTATCACCCCATTTATTGCAGACAGGAGGACCGTCACCGGTAGGTGTGTGCCATACGTGTTGCCTATCCTAAGACGGCAAAAAGTAACCTCAGTTTGTTGTATTTTTAACGCGATAGCGTTAAGGAGCTCATGTCGCAGAAAAGCCGGTGTCGTCGGCGTCTGCGGCATCGGCCGTGAGCGATAAATCACGGCAGGCACTTCACAAATAAAAAGCAACTTCGAGGATGGGCTGGGTGGGAATCGAACCAGGGTCTCCGGAGTGTGAGACGGAGACGCTACCACTCAGCCACGAGTTCGATGCTTGAAAGTGGTACAAAAGCACTTCTAGTGAATGCGGTGTTGCCTTAGAAACGTGCCGTAGAAAGTTATACTGCGGTGTATATCGGTAATTATGAGCATGTAACTTACAGAAGTCCCATTTACATTTACGACAGAGGTTGCCAAAGTTCACCCCGTTTGTTAGGCTGCCACCAGAGTGTGGCGGCCCCTGTGACCTGTGTATGTCTGTCTATATATGTTCAGGCCCAATAAAGAAGGGGCATTCCCTTTTCGTCCAGGCAAGTGGCCGCACATTTCGGTCCGTCCCTGCGTGCTTGTGCCCCGCACGGCACCAACCACGCGACATGGTGTCGGAAGTGGCCGGATAACGCCCCCCTGCCTTAGCCCTCACCTCATAGGAAGGCACCAAGATGTCCCTCGAGCCTGGCGAGCCGCCGAAACTGTACGGCGTCAACTTTAGCCGCCGGCACCGTTCGACTTCGCGAACCCGCCAACGTGGGCGACATGGCTCAACCGCTACGAAGACTACGCAGCGGTTTCAGGTCTGACGAAAGCGTCGGAAGACATGCAGGTACGCTCGCTATTGTACTGCATGGGCCCGGAGGCCCGCCTGCTTCTCGAGACCTTCTCGCTCGACGCCCAGTCGCTCGCTTCATACCAAGTTGTTGCCACCCGCTTCACTGAGCACTTCGTGCACCCGGCAAACGAGCTTTACGAATCATCACGGTTCCACAGACGTGTTCAGCTGCCCGACGAAAGCGTCGACACGTACTACGCAGAACTGCGCAGGATGGTTAAGCGCTGTAACTATCCGTCAGCTGCTGTTGAGAAAAGGCTCGTACGTGACCGGTTCATCGTTGGCCTCCGCGACTCCAGTCTCTCGGACCAGCTGTGCCGGAACGCGAAGTTGACACTACAGGACGCCTGGACACAAGCCCGTCAATCCGAAGACGCCGACAGGGAAAAGGCGTTGCCCCAGAACCGCACCGAGCACTCCCGCGAGCTCAACCTCAACGCCGCAAAAGCTAGCAAGTTCCCCTCTCGCCGCCGCTCCGCCGCTAAGCCTCGTTCGCCGCAGACGCTAGCAGAGCGCTCACGCGAGCCGTCCACATGTGAATTCTGCGGCCGCGTGCCTCATCGACGTTCAGACTGCCCGGCCCGTCGCTCCACCTGCAACTCCTGCAAAAAGAAAGGCCACTTTGCCAAAGTATGCCGCTCGCGGAAGTTCAAGCAGTACAAGCTCAGCTCCGTTCACCTGCACGCCGTCGCGACGCCCGCCTCAGCAAAGTTCGTCGACGTAACCGTTGACGATTACACAGCGCAGTTCAAAGTCGACTCCGGAGTCGAAGTATCTGCTGTTCCCAGCAACTTTCCTACCTTGCCTGCCAAACTCGATCAAGTCGACACTCTGCTCACTGGCCCGGGAGGACAGCCAGTGCGCGTGCTGGGCTCGTATGTGGCACGACTTCAGTGGCAAGAGAAAACAAGCTGTCAGCGCCTCTACGTGATCCAGTCTCTCACTGTGCCTCTTCTGGGACTGCCAGCGCTCCAAGCCCTCCAAGTAGTTCGGTTTCTTGATCAACTCAAGACTTCAAAAGCGACGCTGCACGCCAAGCTCTTCAATGGATTGGGCACTCTCAAGGTCGAGTACACCATCCGGTTGAAACCTGATGCCGTACCTTTCTCGCTAAGCGTACCTCGCAGGATCCCCATCCCGCTGCTCGAGATCGTCCGTCGCAAGCTGGACAAATTGGAAAGCACAGGCGTGATCCGTAGGGTCGACAAGCCAACACCATGGTGCTCGGGTCTCGTCATCGTCCAGAGCGGCGATGGTTCCTACCGCCTCTGCGTCGACTTAACACAACTCAACAAGGTCGTCCTTCGTGAAAGACATATTCTGCCAACTGTCGAGCAAGTCCTTGGCCTCCTCGGCGATGCAACAGTTTTTACGAAGCTGGACGCGACCGCAAGCTTCCACCAGGTGAAGCTCTCTGAAGACTCCCAAGAGCTTACGACATTCATCACCCCATATGGCCGATACTGCTTCTGCCGGCTCCCCTTTGGCATCACCTCCGCACCAGAGTATTTCCAAAAGCAGATGTCAAGAATCCTGGAGGGCCAAGAAGGAGTCGCCAATATGATAGTTGATATTTTGGTTTTTGGATGCACCCGCCAGGAACATGACGCCAGACTGAGCCAGGTGCTATCTCGCCTTGCAAAAGCAGGTACCACATTGAACCAGGACAAGTGTCGTTTTGGGGTACCCGAGGTCTCCTTCCTCGGAGTTGTCGTCTTAGCACAGGGCATCAGGCCAGATCCGGGCAAGGTCGAAGCAGTCAAAGCCATGGAAGCCCCAACAGACGTCGGTGGCGTTAGAAGGCTGCTCGGAATGGTGAACCATCTTGCCAGGTTCTTGCCACACATCTCGGACATCATGGCTCCCATCAGAGCCTTACTGAACAAGTCTGCAAGTTGGGTGTGGCAGCACGAGCAAAAGGCAGCATTCGAGAAAATCAAGGAACTCTTGACGTCAGACAGGTGCATGGCCAAGTACCACCCGTCGTACGCCACTACGGTGTCTGCAGACGCAAGCTCATTCGGACTCAGCGCAGTTTTGCTACAGACGCAACCCTCAGGAGAGCGCCGCCCAGTCACATTCGCTTCGAGGTCAATGACCGATACCGAGCAGCGTTACAGCCAGACTGAAAAAGAAGCTTTGGCAACGACGTGGGCTATCCAAAGGTTCGACGAGTTCGTCCGTGGCATCCCCTTCGACGTCGAGACTGACCACCTGCCACTCGTTTCGCTTCTGGGCAAGATGAAACTGGACGTGTTGCCGCCTCGTATTTAGAGGCTACGGCTGAAGACCATGCGATACCAGTTCCGTATGCTGCACGTGCCAGGAAAGCTGCTAGCCACAGCTGATACGTTGTCGCGCATCACCTACAAGCCACCCACTCCTCTAGACACTATCGAACTTTTTGCAGCACAGGTAGTCGGCTGCACGTCGGAAGTCTTGCCACTCAGCCCTAAAGACGTGCGACAGGCACAAGAGTCCGATGGCGAGTGCAAAGCCCTCACTTCCTACTGCCAGAATGGTTGGCCTAAAAAGACCACGATACCACTGCACCTCACAAAGTACGCCTCAGTGGCAGACGAGCTCTCTGTCTGCGACGGTGTTCTGTTGAAAGGCGCCCGGTTAGTCATCCCATCGTCCCTTCGGCCAGCGGTCTTGACGCTGTTGCATGAAGGTCATCAAGGCATCAACAGGACCAAAGCCCTAGCTCGGGAGTCAGTTTGGTGGCCCGGTATCTCGACAGACATCGCCTCTCTCGTTGCCAACTGTGAACAGTGCGCTTCCACCCGCGTGAACTTTGCCGAGCTCCTGCTCTCCACAGCCCTACCTGGACATCCCTGGGAATTCCTTGGAATGGACTTGTTCCACCTCAACGGCCAGACGTTCATCCTGGTGGTGGACTATTACTCAAGGTTCCCTGAGGTGGTGACCCTAAGGAGCACGACAGCTCAGACAGTCATTGACGCTCTCAAATCCATCTTTGCCCGTCATGGAATCCCGTAAGAAGTCAGGTCAGTCAACGGCCCACCGTTATCGTCGCAAGAGTTCACGGCGTTTGCAGCGTCATACGGCTTTAACCACAGGACCAGCAGTCCACACTATGCTCAATCGAACGGAGAGGCGGAGAGGATGGTGCGTACTATCAAGGACCTGTTTCGCAAGTCAAAGGATCCTTATCTGGCTCTGCTCAGCTATAGGGATACTCCAGGAGTCAATGGCTTTAGTCCAGCCCAGCTGTCGATGGGACGTCAACTCAGAACCAGAGTCCCAAAGCAAGGCTCCCAGCTAGGTCCCAACTGGCCCCCAATGAAAGAAGTCGTCGCCAAGGATGCGACTTACAAGCAGAAGCAGGCCGACAACTACAACAGGCATCATGGAGCTCAAGGCTTGCTGCCACTCCAAACAGGTCAGCGTGTCTGGGTGCGACCTGATCAAGTGCAGGCTACGGTCCTCAGTCCGGGGCAAAGACCAAGAAGCTACGTGGTCGAAACGGAGCGAGGTGGCACCCTACAGTGCAACCGGCGTCACCTAGTGCCTTTTGGGCCTACTGCCTCCGGAGAGGAACCACCACCACTGCAGCAAGTTCGCTGTCAGGAGCCTCGGCCTGCCAACATCGTGGAATCAACGGTCCCCCTCGGACAGTCTGTGCAACAGTCCCGTGCAGCCAGGGACCTCAGTGACGGTGTGACACGAACACCTTACGGCCGGCCTATTGTTCCGCCGCGCCGTTTGAACTTGTGAAACTTTTGACGTGTTTGGCTTCCTGAATCTCTCCCGTCTAACCTCCAATGCTTCAAGGGGGGAGATGTAGAGGTCGCCACAGTTCAGCCGCGTTTGTTAGGCTGCCACCAGAGTGTGGCGCCCCCTGTGACCTGTGTATGTCTGTCTATATATTGTCACGTGGTGGTGACGCTGAAGAACACAGTAGCAATACTGTGAACGACAAAACTAACTTTTATTGGGCGGACCTGTGCCCACAAAACAGGCTACACTTTTATCACAAAGGTAGCAGCGAACACGGTCGGCGATCGTCGAAAATCTGATCAGCGGGTCAAGCGCGTCTGCTTTTATACAGCAGTCGTCGAATGTTCCAGACTAATCGTTGGGATCCGCATGCCTTCTACAAAGTTCTACATCATTCGCGTCAAGCGATGATATCAGATAACACAAGGTTCGGTGACAACAGACAGCGGATAGAAGCATCGACAACTTTCCAGAAACTTCGGATAAATGCAGTTGCGTCCCGCGCTGTGCGATAACATTTGCTAGGCGGCAAAACGTGTCACCCGATAAAGAAACGTACACGTGTCGTTACCCCCCTCTTAAAAGCATCGACCCGATGCTGCAAACAAACAAAAGTAATAAACAAAAGCACTCGTAGCAAAGAAAAGAACAAAAATGACGAAGTTCGTCAGCGTCCGTAAAACGGTTTAAGGCGCACCACGTGGACCACTTCAGATCGTGCGTGGCGCCGCTGTGAATGCGAAATGCCGTCTGGCACGACCTCATAGTCCAGAGCGCCAATACGTCGGATGACCTTGTAGGGTCCGAAATAGCGTCGGAGTAGTTTCTCACTGAGTCTTCGTCGGCGTATCGGGGTCCATACACAAACACGGTCGCCAGGCTGGTACTCGACGAAGGCAGGACCTTGCGCAGTTCTTCGCGCTCAATGGCCCTGATGGTCTCTTGCAGGTTGTCGGAACCCAGTCCTTGGATGGCGTACTGCTGCGTGAGCCCCTGGCGGTTATATTGCCGGCTGCGCATCTCCAGAATTTTCTCGATCGTTGACGCCTCTGCAGAAAAGTCAGCCACAGTCTTCGGTGGGCTACAAATAAGTCCGGCGAAAAGTTCTTGCTTGACGCCCCGCATCAGGAAGCGGACTGTTTTCTGCTCCGACATTTCCGGGTCGGCGTGCCGGAAAAGATGGTGCATCTCCTCCGTGAAGGTCGCGATCGTCTCATTTGGCAGCTGCGCTCTGGTTTCCAGTAGTGCTTGGGCTCGCTCTTTACGTACGACGCTTGTAAACGTTTGAAAGAAGCCGCTTCGGAACAGGTCCCACGTCGTTAAGCTGGCTTCCCGATTCTCGAACCTCGTCCTGGCTGCGTCCTCCAATTCGAAATAGACATGTCGCAGCTTGCCGTCGCTTGCCCAGCTGTTAATTGTAGGGACCCTCTCATACGTTTCCGGCCAGTTTTCCTGATCCTGAAATGTGGAACCGGGGAACGTCGGTGGTTCCGTGGGCTGCTGCAGCACGATGGGGGAAGCTGGGGCTGCCATTCGGGTTGCCTTGATTACAATCTTCTTGGTCTTCTCAGGTAGAAGTCCGTGCTCCGGCGGCGGCTTGCTCGATGGTCCGATACTGCGTTAGTGTTCTCTTTGCGGTCCGGGCTTGGATCACGCCTTGTCGGGGGCATTTGGTACATGAACAAAAAGCACCTCCACCAGATGTCACGTGGTGGTGACGCTGAAGAACACAGTAGCAATACTGTGAACGACAAAACAAACTTTTATTGGGCGGACCTGTGCCCACAAAACAGGCTACACTTTTATCACAAAGGTAGCGGCGAACACGGTCGGCGATCGTCGAAAATGTGATCAGCGGGTCAAGCGCGTCTGCTTTTATACAGCAGTCGTCAAATGTTCCAGACTAATTGTTGGGATCCGCATGCCTTCTCAAAGTTCTACATCGTTCGCGTCAAGCGATGATATCAGATAACACAAGGTTCGGTGACAACAGACAGCGGATAGAAGCATCGACAACTTTCCAGAAACTTCGGATAAATGCAGGCACGTCCCGCACTGTGCGATAACATTTGCTAGGCGGCAAAACGTGTCGCCCGATAAAGATAAGTACACGTGTCAATATGTTCGGGCCCAATAAAGAAGGGGCATTCCCTTTTCGTCAAGCGGCCGCACGTTTCGGTCCATCCCTGCATGCTCGTGCCCCGCGCGGCACCAACCACGCGACAAGTAGCGAAGTACGTTTCTGCTACATTTTTTCTGTGCTTACCGCACATGCAGAGCCATCTTGCGGCAAACCCAGAAGACCCCCTCCTCTCAATGTACGGTGCTGCCCCGACAGGTGGCGCGCCACGCGCGCATTGGGGCTGTGCGCGGACCGGTGCCAGGCGCGCTGGGCCCCGACTCCCTCTCCCCTGACGACGCTTCGCCGTGCTCCCACACGGGTTGCAGAATCAAGCGCCGTTCCTTTCTTTAGATTACTATCTATCTATCTCTCTGCCCGTGCCGATCACGGCGTTTGGCTGGCATAGATCGTTTCCCCCTCCGAGACACCGAGTTCTTTGGTTCGTTCCGTTTGCTCAGGCGCACGTTTCGTTGCCGCGCCGAACGCTGCGTTGCTTGACGCTCACCGCGTGATAGGTGGGCGCAAAGTCCGATGCAGGGCGCCTCGTAAGTGATCGCTGCGGCGTAGCGCATTGTCTTACACCCCTTGGCGGGTTGACGGGAAGCTGTCGCGTTCCACTCTTGAAGGCGCAGCTTAAGTGTCCTCTAATTTTTGTTATTGGTGGCAAGTTTCCTACATTTGGCTTGATAATGTGAGGTTTATTAAATATTTCAGTGCCTCATGTATGTTGCCAATGGCCCCTCAGTTTTTTGCATAGGAAGGGCTTTAAGTCTTTGACAAGGACAACTATGGAAGAATTATCTACTTGGTTTTGCAGTTACTGATGTGGTTATATGGTCAGCAAGCATATTGCCCTCAAGGCCTCTGTGGCCAGGTAACCGTCGTATTATGATATGTTGATGAGAAGAGTACAAAATGCAGAAGACTGAATAAAGTTGAGCAAGTCACGTAACACGTGATGCCATCGGGTGAAAAAAGGATGTTCCACAACTGCACACCTTGGCAATTCTGAGTGGTGCTGGCTAACACTCCTAGATCTAGTAAACATAAATGCCCAAGATGGTGGACGGTTTGATGGCCATCGCCGTAGCACAATTGGTGGCGCAACGCAAGCGTAATGCGGAGGTTGTGGGACTGGCTCCCACCGGCGACACATTATCATTTCGTTCCCTTTCATTTCCCTTCCTTCATTACTTTCTACATTTCAATTTCAACTACAGCTAATTTCCCCAATGCTTTTCTTGGCTTCGTTGTCTGTTGGCTTTATATGGGGCGTTCTTTGTAACTTCTACAAAATATGCGTCACAATCTATTAGCTGCCACAGCCACGGTGGTACTGGCTTGGATAGAGCCATTACTGGGTTTTCAAGAAGTGGGGCAGCCACAGCTTTGCTGAGCTTCCTCACAAGCAGTGAAAAGGGTTCTCTCACGGTTGGAAGATGGAAAAGTGCGGTACAAATCGTGTCATTTATGGCTTTGTTACAAGGATGTTCATGGTTAGAGTGTACTTCCGTGAAATACATAAAATTGGACAAAGACCTTTGCAGATAGAGTGACGATTCATTGAATGCTACGTATAGACTTTGTACTGGGCTAGTTTTGAAAGCTCCCGTGGCCAGGCATATGCCTAAATTATGAACAGGATCAAGCATTTTTAGGGCACTCGGTGTACCAAACTGATACACGACAACCCTGTAGCCTAAAGGCAATCGTATAAGACTTGCCTAGAGATAGATTTGATAAGCATTTTCTGTCACTGCCCCAATTAGTGTGTGAGATAATTTTCACTACATTAATTGTATTCAAGCACTTCGCCTTGAGGTATTTGATGTGGGGGATGAAACTCAGTGTCATACTCAGTTTTGAACTGAGTATGACACCCAAGAATTTATTTTCTTTATTCACAGGTATGTCCTGTACTTCCAGCGCGATAGTGGGATCAGAAAGCCATCCTCTCTTTCTTGAAAAAAAGGACAAGCTTTTATGTGGATTGACCTTGACCCCATTTTCGCCTGCCCATTTAGATAATTTCTTCAGCCCCAGCTGAACTTGCCTCTCGCAGACTGCAAGGCTACACTTAAAACATATCTGTACATTGTTTAAGTAAACAGAATAGAAAATGGTTGGGGTAGTGAATAACGAAATGTGTTCATGTTGACAATAAAAAGCGTACAGCTGAGGACGCCCGCCTGGCGTACCCCAGTTTACTGCATAAATGGACGCGAGAGTGTGTTGCCTATTTTTACGTGGAAAGTAGTCTTTGAGAGGTAACTCTCCAGAACATTCAGCATGTTTTCCCTGATACCCATTCATGACAGGTCTCGGAGGATTCCATAATGCCATGTGGTGTCGTAGGTTTTATTCATGTCAAGAAATATCTATAAAATTATTTGTTTATGGACACAAGCATCCAGAATATTAGCCTCGACATGCATGAGATAATCGGTCGTTGACCGGCCTTATCTAAATCCACATTGGTGTGGATCTAGAATTCTGTTTGATTCAAGGTAATGTAGAAGGCAACAATTTATCATTTTTTCAAACAACTTGCAAAGGCAACTTGTTAGCACTGTCAGACAATAGCTTGCTACTGAGGTGGGATCTTTACCCTGTATCAACACAGGGATGACAATAGCTTCTTACCATGAAGATAGAATGTGCCTAGGTGTACAGAGACTATAAAAGAGTGCGAGTAATGTAGTTTGCATGTATCTGTGAAGGTGTTTTATCATCTCGTACATAACTCTGTCGGGACCCGGAGCAGAGTTCTGACCTGCAATTAGGGAAGCTTTCAGCTCAGCAATACAGAGAGGCTGCTTGAAAGGTTAGCTTGAGCTACATTTACGGCTGAGTGGCTTCCATTCCTCCATTTGCTTGTCTTTCAGAAAATACAATGAATAGTGCACAGAACAAGAAATGCACTCGTAGGGCTCACCAAGAGCGTTGGCCTGGTCCTTCCCACTGTTTCCACGTCCAACTTCCTATATTACCCAAGGGCAATGGATAGATTTGCAGCCCCTTCAGCCTTCTCAGTCCATCCCAAACTTTAGCTTCCTGTGTGTATGAATTAATGCCGGAGAGAAACCTCTCCCAGCTTGCCCTCCTTGCTTGCCTTCACGTCCTCCTTACCTGCGATTTAATGTGCTTGAAAGCAATTAGGTTCTACGTATTAGGATACTGATAGAGAATGTCCCATGCTTTATTTTGTTTCTTACGTGCCTGCCTACAGTCATTGTTACCATTCCTCTGCAGGGTACATTCTACTCCTGCGTCTATTATAAAAGCTGTAAAATATGCAACTGCATCATCTATGCTGAATTCACTGATAAAATCTTGGGATAAATAATTTCATTTCATTTCATTTCATTTATTGTACCCTCAGGGCCGAAGCATTACAGAAGGGAGTGGCAAAAAAAAAAAATCATTTCTGTGAAAAGATACTTATACATGGAGTTATATAATGTACCAATGCAAATACAAATACTCTAATTAACAAATCAAATCAATACAAATCACCAAACTACAAAACAATGTAAAATGAGTAGATGATACAGGCAAGCACAAGCAAACAAGAGAAAAAACGAGAAATAACATGAGGTAAAAAACTAATAAGTTACTGTTAAAGCATTTTTGAAATGTTGATGGTCTGTAATTTCTGCAGTAGTGGTTGGTAGGTGGTTCCACTCTTCACAAGTCCTGGGAAAAAATGAATATTGAAAAGTAGAAGTCCTGCAAAAAGGAACGGCTACTTTATGTCGGTGGTCAATGCGTGGTGATACGTACTGGGGAGGAAAGACGAAATCATCGTGTAGAGAACGATGCTGAAATATGCGGTGAAAAAGACACAAGCGATAAAACTTACGGCGAGATGCTAGTGATGGTAGTTCAAGGCTCGATTTCATATTAGTCACACTTGCAGTTCGAGCATAATTAGACATAATAAAACGTGCAGAGTTATTTTGAACCATTTCGAGTGAGTAGATTAGATTGTCATGGAAAGTGTCCCAAATAGAGGCGGCGTATTCCACCTTCGAACGAATCAGTGTTTTATAAAGTTAAAGTTTAAGAGCCTGAGGAGTGCGTGAGAAATTTCGGCGAAGATATGCAAGTGTTTTGTTGGCGCTGGCAATTATGGATTCAATGTGATCATTCCAGGTTAGTTTTGATGATATAGTGACGCCTAGATATCTATATGACGATACTACTTCTAAAGGAAAGTTATCAAGATGATATGAAATATTTGCATTAGTAGATCTAGTTACACGCATGACTTTGCATTTTTTAGTGTTTAATTCCATGCACCAAGTCTTACACCAAGCGGACACAGAATCAAGATCAGACTGTAGAATAGTAGTATCGTTAGGACTAGTTATTTCTCGAAATATTACACAGTCATCTGCAAACAAGTTGATATGGGAAGAGACGCAGGAAGGTAAGTCGTTAATGTAGATTAGAAAGAGGAGAGGGCCAAGCACCGATCCTTGTGGTACTCCTGAGGAAACAGGACTCGTAGGAGAGTCAGTGTTATTAGTAGAGACAAACTGGGAACGATTTAGTAAGAAACATTCGAGCCATGCAAGCAGTTTGGAATCCAAATTTAGTAACTGCAACTAAATGTCGTTAATTTAGTAACTGCAACTAAATGTCGTTCTTTAAGATGATGCCAGTCAGCCAATGATAGTTTCCACTGAGGAACATTTGGAGGGCATTAGTATTGCTGTATCAGCTTTATTGTTACAGGGAAGTGGTCACTTACAATGAAATTTGTTATGCTCCATTCTAAATAAGGAAAGATGGCCACAGGGCCCATTCAAGGTGTCTACCAAGTTGACATTTCCAAATTCCCTGAGTTTTCCAGGTTTTCCCTGAGCACCTTTGCGAAATTCCCTGAATGAGCCAGAACGTTGTTTTATGTCAAGACAGGCTGACACCACGTTGGCCGGTGCTGTCACTCTCTAGTAAGCATGCTGAAACAAAAAATTACTTAATCCAGTTTGAATAGTAAGGAGTAATATCTATTTTATTTAAAAAGAAAACAGAAGGAAGGTTTTAGTAAAATGCACAGCGAAAGAAATGGTAAAGCCCATTCTAAATTGAGTCGAACATTTTCAAATATGAATGAAAAGGAGATGCATACATAAGTAAATATTTTCTAATATCAGCTATTTCTATCAACTGATAGCAAGCTCATCTGTATGAGGTCCTGAACTTTGTCACAACTAAGGTTCTCTCTCAGCAGCTGGGAAGTCAACCTCAACTGTCCTGACATACTCTCAGCCCGTACACAACATCTCAGTGTTGGGTTTCACTGCTTAAACAATTTATTTTAGTTTGGATGAGGGACACTTGTGTCTCAGCGTCAGCCAACACTTAGTTTTTTTAGCTCAAGCTCCTTCAAAAAGGCGGCGGCACCCTTCTTTTCCCGTTAATTCCTCAGTGCGTCGGTCCTTTCTGTTCTCATCCTCCTTCTACCACGCTTTCACCACATGGATCATCTGAAGCATCCTCTTGGTCAGTTGTACAGTCAACATTTGATTTTTCGGACTTCCGAGGGGCCGCAAAAAAAATTGAAAAAAAAGGGCAGTCTGAAAAAAATTAATGCATGTCTTTAACTGCCTTTAAGGGCTAAAATTACCACAGGCACGTCTGAAAAAGCTCTGAAGGCCTGCCAGTACGCTTATTAGGCATATCAGGGCTTGTACTGTGACAGGAGACGGGGTGCACGCATGTGTAATTAAGGAATACATACTGTTTCCCGTGACAATTGCCCCCTTCCCACGCTTGTTATGCTTCACCGCCTAACTATAGTGTACTGAGGCGAAGCGAACTTTCGGAGACTGGCATTACGCAACGCGCTGTGCTCTGCGAGCTTCAAGGCCAATCACGAGGATTACAAAGGCGGAGTCGGTGCCATTGGTGATAGCGGCGAATCCTTTCAATGAAAAACACGGCACCGCACGGCAAGAAGCTTAATAGCGAACATAGAAACAGCTAGGCCTAACGTTGCCACGGTGGTGGTTACGGCTGCCAGCGGATCTGCCTGCGAGAGTGCCGGTTCGAGGCGGCGAGATAATCAAAATAGCGGCGGTGGCGGCTTTGATTAATGCCATTTCAGACCTGCAGTCAGGGCAATATACGTTGACTATATGGAGTACGTGGTGGTGCCGCAAAACCGTACAAATTATCGGGCGTGTCCGAAAAATCGGGCGTCTAGAAAATTGGTCGTTAACTACTCTGGCAATACATCGTGCCAATGACACGGCGTCAATGACGATTCGTTGCGATTCCTCTGTTACTGGAGCCAGCATTAACACGACTTTCGTTCCCTTTCAATAAAGTTACAGCTAATTTTCCCTGATAGAAGCACAAATTCCCTGAGTTTTCCCTGAGTTTTTCCAGACTGTTCAAATTCCCTGAGAATTCCCGGTTTTCCCGGTTTTCCCGGTTGGTAGACACCCTGCCATTGCTAAATCTATTGAATATGAATTATGTCGGACGCTGTAACACATGGGCTCCTTTTTATCGAAGAGGCATGTACGAGATGATACAGCTCTTTATTTGCCGGCCTCTCGTATTGCACCGGGAGCCTCGCCAAAGAGTGCGATGGGCATTAAGATCGCCAGTGATCATTTAGGCTTCTGGGAGTTGGTCAATGAGGCTGTAAAATTTCTTTTACTAAGTTGATAATTAGGCATTACATAAATAGAGAAAATGGTTATGAGCTTACTAAACAAAACTGCTTGCACAGATACAGCCTAAAGGGGCGTTTGAAAGGCAAACTGTTGGCAAGCAACAGACTTATTTACAGCTATAGCTACACCACTGAACGAGGCAGAAGCATTATCACGGTCTTTAGGGAAAATGGCACATTGCATTAGAAAGTTCGACTGTGTAGGCTTTTTAAGTGTTTCTTGGACACATAGCACCTTCGGATTAAATTTATGTACGAGTTCTGTGATGCCGTCGTGGTTACGAAGTAGTCCTCTAACCTTCCACTTGTTACGTCTCAACACCAAAAAGGCGTCAACTGGACATTTGCCTTGTGTCAAACCATCACCCCTCCTATCCAGACGTCAATGCAGCGTGGACACCGATGGCTGAAGGATCCTACGAAGGGTGCTCACCCCACCATTACCTGGAAACCTGAGCAGAGGATGAAAAGGAGGGAACCAGGAGAACTAACTGAAAGGCACAATTAATTAGACATTTGTGACGAGTCAAATCACCACTCGTCCTTAAGTACTTATCCAGACGTCAATGCAGCAGTGGACACCGACTGTTGCAGGGTTCCACCAAAGGCCCTCACCCTGCCCTTTACCAGGCAGCCTGAGCAAAGAAAATAAGGGGGGACGACGATGATGAACAGGGAGTCGCCAGTTGCTTTCTCGCCACAGATTCCAAACCAGTCTCTTAGACAGTGTTGACGAGGGTTATTTGCTGCTGGACAGTCTTCAGATTCCCTAGTCGACTCGCCTAGGGAAGACGACAGTATTAAAAGCAGACACTTTCTAAGAGTGAGGACAGAGGGTCCTGATGTGAACTTGGACGTTTAACTTGCTCTTGCATGGAGTGGGCTTCCATAGTGCAGCCATATAACTAAGCTAAATAAACCCTTTTTCCTTCATTTTTTACAACCTCACGTAGTAGTCGATGGACTTGGTGGATTCCATACCCTGAACGCCACCCTAGCTGCAACACACTGTAGTATCTGTGTATGCATATTGCAGAACATGTTTTTGCCATGTGTCCAATAAAAGAAGGCTAACTTAACTTACAGAGCCCCTTTCGGGCCTTGTTATGCAAGGTTTTTCTTTTTTGAAGCAACTGCAAGAATCTTGCCACTCCTTAGGCGCTGGCAGCACCACCTGCTTGGTTATGCCCATCACCCCTTGTGAAGTGCTGGACACGCACTCTTGCAAGCGGTTTGCTTGACATGAACACTTTGTCTAGAGAGACAACACCTTTGAGGCCACCAGGCCAGAAGTCGGTGATCTCTTCTTCTGGGATGGCGGAGCAGCGCTGGCTGCAGCCACCAAGGGGCGGAAGGCGTCGCCGCCGACTCACTGTGTGTTAACTGGACAGTCGCCGAAGGCCATTGTGGCACTGCCCACTGACGCGCGCGCCACTTAGGCAAAGGTTTGGCAGGAAGGATACCCACCTTCATGCCTCCTTAAATGAGATATTCTCTGACTTTCATTGCCCCTATTTTTTTTTTTTTTCCAAGGACAGGACCACGAGTATGCGGCGTGCTCCTCATCGGAATTCACACAGTGTGGAGCGTTCTCACATGATTCAGATGGATGTTCATGGTCCCTACATTTGGCACAGGTCAGTTGGCCTCTGCAGCTCTGAGAACTGTGGCTGAAGGCTCCAAAACGAGTAGGCCACACGCCATACATACTTCTGAGGAGCTGGCAGCTTTCGATCAGTAACGCCGCAAGCAGAACTGGGAATAAGCTCGTCTACGCCGTGCCGATGCTGCAGCCCGGGCACAAGAACAGGCTCGTGTAGCCGACCGCAAGCAGCAAATGCGTACCGAGTATCTGGCATTCTGCCTCCGACTGTGGCTTAAGCTTTGGCATTTGAAGCATCTGAGGGGATATGGAATATATGGCATGACCTTGATCTTGACATAGCCTGCCTCGATTGTCTCAGGCAGCACACTTGAACCGAATGTCGGAATAAGAGGCTTGGTTTGTCTCTATCATAACGCCTCATTTGGATCGTTTTGCACTGATCGTATTCTGCTCACTCCAGACCTCAAGTAGTTCAGTTTCTGTCAGATCAATCAGATCACTATTGGATATGACACCATGGCTGGTGTTCATGGTACGATGTGCGGTCACACTCACTGGAACATCCCCAAAAGACACAAGATTTGGCAGCCTTCCATATTGCTTCTTATTGTGGAATTCCAGAAGGAGGTCTTGCCTTGCTAACTTGGAAACCTTAAAGCCGTGGCCAAGAGCTTCAGTTAGTGATATTGAAACCAGAAAAGGGGTATCATTCTCACTGCCTTTTCTGTTTTCTTGGAGTGTATGACATGAAATCGTGCAAAATTCTCACTTTGACCGCCAAAAAACTTGAACACTTCTTCTGTGCGCCCTCGTTTCTGAGGGTGATCAGGAAGTGGGGGGAAACAACTTGCCATAGATGCACACTGAATTTTCAGCAGCAGCGCCACCCACCATGGAGCCCAAAGCTGTAGGACCTTGAAGAGACAGGTTCTGCCTATGCCAGCGGTACGACACCACTATAACCAAATACGGTATTACCCAAGGTTGGCTATTCACACATGGTTAACCCTTGCCGCCAAGAAAATGAGAAGTAAAAGAAAGTGAGTAGAAGACAGGAAATATTGAAAGCGAGAGAGAAAGATGAAGACTGATGAAGAGGACAGGAAAAGGCAAGTGCCGATTTCCTCCAAATGGGTAATTCTGGAGGAGCCACGAGGTACAAAATGGCTCAACATTTTTGCTGTCAACCTCAAAAAATAAAACTAGTGAGTGCACCAGCATTCCATAACCTCTACTCGGCACAAAAGAACTGTTGTGACAGTGCAGTCAACTTATAGCGATACCACATATAACGATATATCGGTTATAAGGATGAGCCGACTTAAGAGTGTCAGCTTATACATTAGGGCTATGAGAAAAACCTTATACATAATGATACGTTACTCACTGCATATTGGATGTAACGATCAAAATTTTCTCTTCCGGACGCTGTTTTCCATGCAGAATAATTGTGAAATTTGCATTACTAAGTTTCCCTTAAACAAATGATTCGAAGACGGGGTAAAACCTTTGCCTACGCCAGTTGATACCTGCCACCATTAATCACGCAGTGCGTCCCGCCCGTGTGCCGACTGCGAAAGCCATGGAGAGCATCGCTAGTTGGCGCAGTGTGCCAAAAGATGATGACAGCCTCCTCACATCCGCGTCGCCCCCAATCAAGCCAACGTTACTAGAACCGACTCAGTTTCACGGCTCCGCTGAAAACATGGGCCACGTGGCGTTCACAACAACTAACGGCACCGTGATTTAGTCGCACTACTGGCAGTGCTTCCAGTTGCACACCTCACTCACGGGGGCTGAATCCCATTTGGCTATTTTGTTACTGTGCATTTGCGTCCTGTGGAAGTTTGTGTGGAGGTTTCAGAGCTCATGCTGGTCTGCGGAAGTGCAAAGCCTGGCTTGTGTTGAGCATGCAATATGCAGGCATGTTTTGCTCCGGGATGAAAAAGAGGCTGCAAGTCGTCAGCCAAGTGCCACTTTTAACATGTAAGCATTCTTCGGCAAGTACCACAGGTCCATCGCATGAAAGGTGTAATGCCGTGCATCCGCACAAAAATGCGTAAGTTGCTAAGACATTTAATCCTTAAAATTATATCAATGTAGATGATTGGCAGCTTTATAAGCGATAAGGAACAATTTGACCAAAAAACTAATAAAAGTGATCACATAGAATACTCACAGGGATACATAGGGCTCCATAGAAAATGCATGGGGAAGCTTATAGTAGGGCTGGGCCAACTTGAAATTTGGGGGTAGTCCAACGTAAATTTGTGTGTGAGCCAACTTAAATTTGGGGGTAAGCAAACTTAAAATTTGGAGGTGGGCCAACTTGAAAATTGGGGGTGAGCTAACTTGAAAATTGAATGAAGCCAGCTGAAATTTTTTTTTTAAGTGGGCCAGCATGCAATACCGTATTTACTCGCATAATGATCGCACCCCTAAATTTTGTCGTCAAAATTCAATTTTTTAAATTTCCCGTGTAATGATCGCACGCCAAACTTGCCGCAGCGATATGTCGTGTGCCAAGTCTAGCTAATAATGATCACGCTTACCATCTGTTGAATGCTACGCGAACGACTCTTCAAGACAAACCAAGTGGTCTGCATGCACCAAACATTCTTTAGCAGATGCCTCATTTCATTCCTTTCATCACTTTCCACACTTCCATGACAAAAACAAGCTACAACTAAACTTGCCTTTATTATGTGTAGGTTTTATAATGGTTGTGGTCAACAACAACAACAAAAAAGGTGCCTTTCGATTCTTCTCGTCTGCACTCGTGGGCACGCAACAAATCGCAAGCTGCAATGATGGCAGCCACGTTCACACTCATATGTTAGAAGTGTACCCTATTCAGATGCCGACACTTGTAACACAGCTAAACTATTCGCCCGCCCTTAGTGGAAACGTGCTGTAGTAGTGAAGACAAATGCCACAGTTTCCGCAGCATGCCCACTACGTGTTCCTATGTCACTGGCAGCTAAGTGCGGCCATCTGTTTCTGTCCCCTCAAAGTGGACATGGCTACGTTATTGCCGCAAACTTGCCGATATTAACGATATTATTCATTACTGATACGGAAGAAACTGTTTCAATGCATGTAATGTACTCGCGAGAAGAAAAAAAAATCGCGTTCGGCTTGCTCTACCGGCCTCCATTTTTTTTGGGTGTCCCGCACTACATACAGCGGCAGCCGCCTATTTGTTGACCTGTTGTCATCCCACAGCAAATGCGAGATGAAAAAGTTTTTTTTTTTTCTTTCTGCAGGAAATTTAACCCACGTAATGATCGCGCCCCTCAATTTGCGTCAATTTTTTTTGACAGAAAAGTGCGATCATTATGCGAGTAAATACGGTACGACTAACTTTCTCCAAGGAAATGCATAGCTTATATAGGATGTAAGGCTTCTCTCCATTTGCAGATGGTGCGATAAACAATAATTTTAAACTGTTTTCATGCAGTCCAGCAGTTTTCTTTTTTTGCTTATTCCCTCATTAGCCATCCTGCTTCTATCCCCCTCCCACACAATTGATTATGAACTGCTTTATCTGGCGGACACATCCAGTCGCAATTCATGTTGGGGTACCTTCGCAATATAGCACAGTCATTGAAATTGAAGCGATCACATTGTCTTTGGGTTTCGTACTGCGCTTGCGAAGCTGTAAGTCATGTTGAAAACCGTTAGGTCTAATTACGAAGGCAGTATAGCTTTTCAGCAGAGTAATAAATTGACACAGATGAGTGTGTGCAATACCAAGCTGTTGGGCTGCAGCAGCAGCTGACGTGGCCAACCAATAGCCGGACTCGATCACAGCATTGTTAATTTTTGCGACCAACGCTTGGGCCACATGCTTGCGCAAGCCAATATGCGGAGTGGCAAAACTGAGTTGGTTCTAGTAACGCTGGATCGAACTACGCATGAGGAGAGAGGAGAGAAAAGAAAAAGCTAGAAGCAAGCGGCATTTGTCTTTTGTCCCCCTCTCAGCGAGTGCGGAAGTGCACCACGGAAGCAGCAGCAGACAGCCCGGTTGATAGAAGATGGCACCGACAGAGTGCAATTTTGTAGCGCTTGAGACAAAGCTGCAAATTTTGCAAGACTCAAAGTATGAGCTCACACAGGAGTGCCGCAATCATGACATCCGCAACCAGGGGCCATGCCAATCAATGGAAAAGGCGGGCTTTGTGTGCCTGTGCAAAACCTCTCGAACCAACACAGTGGATGCTGCTGACATTACCGATGCTCTGGGAGCAGGTTGCTAATGACGATAAAACAGGAGGTGCTTAGATGAAAAAGCTTGAGTGAAGATATGCAAAGAGATCTCCAATGGGGCGATTGTTGGAACCGACGGTGGCATTGTGCAAAGGGGGTGACAAGATTTGACAATGACTCGTCTTAGACACCGACCGTGATGTTCAAGCAAAGTGTACTGTCATCGATTGAGTCGCTTACTGATTTCATGCAAGCTTAATTAATGCTGCTAGCGTTCGCACAGCAGCGGGACACTGCAGTTGTGAGCCTGAAACTCCTGCGATAGCGAGTGCGGATTTCTACTATTTGAGCATGCCTAACCCTTTATACGCTTGTTTACAGGTATAAATAGATGCTTTATTTTTCACAGCACCTATTTTTTAGCGCAAGTGGCACATTTAGTTTCGGAGCTACAGAGGTATGTTCGGCATATTTTTTTTTTTTAAGGCAGCTCAGATATAGCAATGATTGGCCATAACGATCAGAATTTTCGTTCTTCTTGATATCGTTGTAAGTGGACTGCACTGTACTTGCCATAGTAGGCAACCAGTAAAGCAGGCACCAGAAGGAGTGCAATAGCAAACCACCAGTTCTCATTTTGTGCAGTCAAGGTTCAAGGACCTGCTGTTAGTATTTCGCCATGTTAAAATGAAAAATGGAAGACAACATGTGCCATCCACACCAGCACTCCAGCTGTTTACATTCCTCAACACATGTTTACCTTTTACTGGTTCATGCGCTTACCTCGTCACCAGATGGCAGATGAATGGTCCTCGGGCCAGGCTTGTCCAAGAACTTGTTCACCAAACGGATGTTGGCAAATGTGCCCCGAGCCATGACATCATCATTCCCTCGGCGAGCACCATACGAATTGAATTCTCGAGGGGTAAGCCTGCGAATGATGCCCAGATAGACTTCGCAAACCAATTCATAACTTAAATGTTGATTAAACTTCTTCACTCGAATCTTTAACTCCCAACATTTGCTTCCAATTCTCACACACATTACAATCTAAAAGGTGCACAGCACGAGTTGTTCCTCATCAGTAATTCCAACTCAAAATTTACAAGTGCCCCAACACACTGTGAACATAGTAAGGAAACATTGCCAATCTGTCGTAGAGGCTGCTGTGAACATGTGAGCCAACTATGTTACTGTACCGCATGCAGTGGAGAATTTACAATCTACTGTCAAATACAATGAAAAATCGCTTGCTCTTGCATTCGCAATGTCGCCATGTAGCATCATCGAAAGCAGCTGGCCCACCGATCCTATGGGCTGATTTCGCAATCGTGAGAGCATTCTTGGTAATACACAACTGCAAATTTTTAGTTGAATGAATGAAATATATATATGCCTGTGATCTGAAAAAGACGGGAAGATCATTTCATCTTTGCAATGCGTGTAGCTGCAGGTGCGGCTACACGCACCTCTGAGTGGCTGCGCACACTACGCAGCACATCGCTGCCACCTCCGTGTGGCCTCTGAGGTGGCAGCGATGTGCTGCGTAGTGTTGTCTACCACGGCCACCATGGGGTGCCACGATGAGCTGACGTAACACCCAACTTTTGACTGGGGCTTCTCAGCTGCGTAGGTTCCAGCGCGCTAGCAGAGATCAAGGAGGGAGAAAGCCGGGTATACAACTCTACTTGTAGCTGAAGCATTGGAAAAATTTTTCTGCCGCAATATTTGTGAGACGATGTCCTATTTTGCGCCATGTTCCCTTTTTGGGAACAAATCGCAGCTTAATTTTAGGATGCAACACAGGCATACATCTTTTTGAAATGTACTAAAATGGAAATCTAGCATGTTTAAAGAAAGGTCTAAAATTTTATACAATGGCGACAAATCACCCGATAGTAGTTTTGTATTTCGTTCACGCAGTTACAACTTCGTGACAGTTTTCCTGCCACACTGTCCCGTCTGCAAGGAGCGAAAACGAAGGCTTCTAGATAAGTTGCCCGTAACTATTCTGCAAACTTGTAGTGCAACTGTCTTCTTTGATGTGTCAGAGACTATGATATTGTTATGCAACGAAGGATTAACAACTGGAGACTATTTGCAAAGGATAACAGCAGCATTGGTCAGTTCAGCCGACAGCTCGAGAGCCAGAGAGTGTTCATCGTCTTCGTCGGAGTGCCCGCAAGCATTGTCCACAAGAAACATGCAATATGCATTTATCATTATCCCCGGCGGCAGAAGCACCATCCCGGTGCATCTAAATATCGGTGATGACAGGAGAGTGACATGGTTTGAGGCGTGCAACACACAACGACAGTGTGTGTTGCACGCCAACGACGTGTGTGCGCGCAATGCTGGTCTGCGCTGTTTCTTTATGTATGGTTAGGGGTGTTGCAGCTAGCATGGCGTTTTTTTTTTCTGAACTGTGCAGAAGTTTCAGTGAGCGACTATGGCAAAGTATAAGACTTTAACGCTGCAGCAGAAGTTCTGCTTGATCCAAGAAGCGGGTAAGAACATGTGTTCCAAGATCGAGTAGGCTGAAAGGCACAGCGTGCCCCTCTTGACGTTGTCCACAATATTGAAGAACAAGTCGAAGGTACTAGAAGCCTACAGCAAGATATATTCTTGAAGCAGTCGTGAGTACGAGTTCCCATTTACCAAGATGTGGAATCAGCCTTACTTCGCTGGCTGCATAGAGCAAACGCAGCCCACCTACCCGTCAATGGAATCGTACTGCGGGAGAAGGCCAACGACTTGTCTCTACAACTCGGGCACGAAGAGTTCAAGTGCAGCAATGGATGGTTCAGCCGTTTTCAAGAGCGCGATAATTTGACTTTCGCAGCCGTCTGTGGCGAGAGCGGCAGCGCTAACGAGAGTGTCGTCGACAACTGGAAGAAACACACGTTGGCTCCGTTGCTTAGCGAGTACGGCGCAGACGATGTGTACAACCTTGACGAGGCAGCCCTTTTAACAAGATGCTGCCCACAAAAACGTTCACAGCGAAGGACACCGTGGTCAAGGGTCGAAAGCAGGGCAAAGAAAGAATTACCGTTCTGTTCGGCATGAACATGTGCAGTAAACACAAGCTGCCGCTACTCGTAGATGGAAAGAGTGGGAAGCCTCACTGCTTTAAAGATGCACGGCTGCCCTCAAGGGAAGAGTTTATCTACCGGCACAACAAGAAAGCCCGAGTCACAAGCACAATATTTGAAGATTACATTCGGCAGCTTGACCGCAAGTTAGCAGCCACAGGCAGGAATGTACTCTTCATTGTTGATAATTGCCCGGCGCATGGCGACATCCCACATCTGAAAGCTATCAGGATGGTATTTCTTCCTCTGAACACCACGTCGATCTCGCAGCCAATGGACCAACGTGTTATTCACCACACAAGGAAGATTTATCGCCATAACCTGCTGAAGCGCATGCTCCTTTGCTACGACAATGGCAAGGAGTACGCCATCGACTTCCTCGGGGCCACATGTCTTATTGTGTATGCATGGAAGCAAGTCGAACCCACTTTGATCATGCGGTGTTTTGAACACGCTGGATTCTCGCAGGAAAAAAAAGTTATGGGGTTTTACGTGCCAAAACCACTTTCTGATTATGAGGCACGCCGTAGTGGAGGACTCCGGCAATTTTGATCCCCTGGGGTTCTTTAACGTGCACCTAAATCTAAGCACACGAGTGTTTTCGCATTTCGCCCCCAACGAAATGCGGCCGCCGTGGCCGGGATTCGATCATGCGACCTTGTGCTCAGCAGCCCAACACCATGGCTTCTCACAGGAAAGCACCGTCAATGCTGATGCTCACAATTCATGTGCACTTGATGAAGAAGGAGCAGAGTATCGCGACTGCATCAATGCACTCTGCGCAGAGGATAGCGAATCGGGTGCAGTCGGCTTTTGCCGCGTATCTGAAACTTGAAAATGATCAACAAACGTGCTACTCAGAATCTGAGAGTGAATCGACCGTTGATGCGACCATGTGTGATGACAGCGCCGACGCCGATACTAATGAGCCCTCCCGAGCACCCGGCTTTGCCGAGTATCTGAAACTTGAAAATGATCAACAAACGTGCTACTCAGACTTTGAGAGTGAAGCGACCGCTGATGTGACCATGTGCGATGACAGCGGCGACGCCGATACTAATAAGCCCTTCCGAGCACCCGGCTTTGCCGAGCATCTGAAATTTGAAAATGATCAACAAACGTGCTATTCAGACTTTGAGAGTGAAGCGACCGCTGATGTGACCATGTGCGATGACAGCGGCGACGCCAATACTAATAAGCCCTCCCGAGCACCCGGCTTTGCCGAGCATCTGAAATTTGAAAATGATCAACAAACGTGCTACTCAGACTTTGAGAGTGAAGCGACCGCTGATGCAACCATGTGAGATGACAGCGCCGACACCGATGCTAACGAGCCTTCCCAAGCACCGGCTCTTGGAGAAGTTATCGGATTGCTGAATGTTACCATGAAGAAAAACAAAAAAAATGAACAAACAAAACAAGAACTTCTCTTTCCATTGCTTGCACGCACTTGCTCGTCTATTCATTTCCACATTTTTGTGGCCTTGTGTTAAGAGTGTTGAACTGGAAATATAGTCCTTCTTTATTTCCCCACTCTCATTTAAGATGCTGTCCATTACACATCAATGCAATTACATCGCATACTAATCATGACGTTGAACAAGACGACTGGTGCTTATGAGTCGGCATAATCAGTTCTTTCACGGTGCTCCCAAAAAAGGTGAACAGGCACTCATGCAAGCCCGCAGCAAATAGAGTTAAAGTGAAATCGCAGCTTGATAAGAATGCTTGTTTACTGCTCGTGCAACAGTGAGACATAAACAGCACGTAACTCGCAGGCATCTGCTAAAGGCATGACAGTTGTCTGGAATTCATTACACTGCAGAAATTAGTAGCGCCAACTTTTTGCATGTTCAGAACTGGTTATGAACTCCACGGATGACGGGATTCACAATTTCCACTAGAATTGTTGTCCGACTCAGTGCCAAGCATGCTGTCTAGGCACAGTGCCAACTAACGTTATTGCCTATAGATGCCCTATGTGTTCGGTGCCTGAGTCATGTGGAAGTGATTGAGCGAGGATATTATTGGTGTCATTTTGGAAACGCTCCACATGGTCTAGAGCGGCCAGTAGGCTTCAGGTGTTCTCAAGATACTTTTTTGTAGCTTTTTGTCTGAAGTCTTCCCTAACTCATTTTTTTTTTTGCTTGTCTCAAAACTCGTTTTAATTCCCACTTCTTCCCGATTTTCACAGATATGAGTTAACAGAGTTAATTGAAGTAACAGAATTAACAGAGTGTCACTGCACATAAGAAATTAGCCATATGTGCATTTAGTAGTCATATTTTATTACACTTGTACGTCAAATTACAGGCCACATCTAACTAGTGGAAGCTTTTTCTTGTGAGGTAAATGCAAACAGGTTTGACTGTACTGAACGGTAGGATCTGTGCGCAGTATGGAGGTGAACTAGCGAGCCTACATACCCACGGGCAGCCAAGTAGCGAGCTGCCGGGCTGTTGCGAGCAATGCTACCAGCTGGCGAGATGTGGTCTGTGGTGACAGAATCACCCAAGTTGAGCAGCACATAAGCCCCTTCTATTGACAGCGTTGGTTGTGGGTCACGCTCCTGCAATGAAGAAAGCGCAGTTCCTCTTTAACATCAACTTAAGCATAGACACGATCATCGTCCACGAGCATTTAACACTCTTCATGCATCACAGCCGTGTACAATGTAAGAAACAACTTGAAAGTACTCAGACACTCATATGTGGTTGTCACTGTGTAGACTGTGATCGTGCATGTCTAAGATAACAGGGTGTGAATCCCAAAGACTGTAACACTAATAGTTTGGGCACAATATTCAAACCTTTATGCACCATACTGGCATGAGTACACATTTTACAGCATTGGCTGTTATGGGCTCATTCCAATAGCCGTTTCGTTTGACGATGGTGTCTACTGCCACTGCCAGTGGTGTCCGTAGCAGCTATCATCAAGAATGAGAAAAGAAATATTCAATTCCCACTGGGATCAAACCCAGGACCACTGTGCACAAGTCAGCTACTCCACCATTGAGCCACACCAATGCTTGTTAGCTTGCAGGGGGAAGAATGCCCCATAAACGTGCCCTAGCACGCGAGGAGACATGCGATGCGACATGCGTGCCGCATAGCATCAATATATGCACATTTTGCATTACATTTGCATATTATTACACCAGGTGGCACGCCATGTAGGTGATGCACAGGTAGCATCACAAGGTAGTTAGAGAACGTTTGTGGAAGAAAAACAAGTTTAAGACAATGTACACAAATCTGCTAAAAAATATACAGGCTGTGTCTGGAAAGTAATGCCATTATTTTTTTTCCGGCGCTGCTATTGGACATACCATGATCGGATTGGGTGGGTTAGGTACGGGAATTCTTAGTTTTTCATCATTGCCTATCGCAGCCTGCTCCAAACTCTGGGAGGGTCAGGATCGCTGTTTCCATGACCCACCTCATAGTGCTCTGTCACAACGTGCGATAGCATTCGCATGCGAACTACGGTGCGCGATCTAGTTCTGTGCTAAATTCGATAAGAGTCCTGCCAATACCTACCAAATGATTCAGCAAGCCTATGGGAATTCTGCTTTGTCATATTCTCAAGTTTCAAGGTGGCTGAAGGCGTTTAAAGAGGACCGAGAAGGCGTGGATGATGAATCCCACTCTGGACGGCCATCAACGAGCAAAAGTGACGAAAATGTATCTCGTGTTCATGATGTTTTGAACACCAACCGTCGAATGAGTGTGTGGATGATAGCACAGATTCTCAATATTCCACCATGCACAACACTGTAAGCGACCATTTGAACTTGCGGAAAGTGTGCCAAGCTGATGCCCAACCAAACTGTTGACTGACGGCTACAAGAACAACTGAGTGGGGATCGTGAGCGGACTTCTGGAATGCATGCAAATTGAACCTTATATTTTGGACAGTGTCATTACCGGTGATGAAACATGGGTATTTGAGAACAATCCTGAGATGAAGCGTCATAGTTCCAAGTGGCACACCTCGGAGTCCCCTCACCCCAAGAAGGCAAGAATGAGCAAGTCGAAAGTGAAAACAATGTTAACTGTCTTTTTCGACGCCAAGGGTGTGGTTCACGAAGAATTCATACCCCAAGGGCAGACAGTCAACGCTGCCCACTACGTCGATGTGCTCAAGAGATGGAGAAAAAGGGTCCTCCGAGCGCGAAAGGATATTGCCGACATCTGGCAGTTGCACCATGACAACGCTCCCAGCCATACTTCTCTGCGCGTACGGGAGTTCCTGGCCATGCACAACTTGGTCACACCGTCTCAGCCCCCCTTTAGTCCTGACCTGCCTCCAGCAGACTTTTTTATTTTCCAGAGAATCAAGAGTGCCCTGAAAGGAGCCCGTTTTGAGGCTGCTGAAGCCATGCAAACTGCAGTGACATAGGCCCTAAAAGAGGTTCCCGTTGTCGCCTTGCAGGATGCATACAGTGCATGGCAGAGTCGCTGGCAAAAATGTGCAGATGTCACAGGAGACTAGTTCGAAGAATTCTAAACGTTTGTAACAATATCTTGAATAAACGTTTTTCTATGGACAAAATTGCATTACTTTCCAGACACACTCTGTATACAGTAAAAGCTCATTAATTCGAATTCCACGAGGATGCTACAAAAACTCGAATTATACAAAATTCTAACTAATGAAAGTCAGAGAAAAAGAATCACTCAGTTAAAGCGCATATATAGTCCCGATGCGGTGTGAGCATGCGCACACACATGCTACGTCACGTTGGCGTGAACAACACTGTCTGTAGTTCGAATCTCTGGCGCAGCCAATATAACCGGATGGAGCCAACGCAGGTCGATGTGCCCGACATCGAGATGGCTCTAGCTCCATCCGTGCATTCGTCGCGCCTACTGGCGTGGAGAAAAACGGAAGTGTCGCGGTTTCGCCTGAAAAACGAAGCATTCATTGTGATAGCAAATTAGTAGAGAGTTATACGAAGTAAAGGTAGTTGTTTTATCGGCCGTAACAACTTGTAAACATTCGCTTACTAACTAAATTAACAAGTCTGGTGTCATGCGCGCACAGGTAAACATGAACACATCTCGCTCGATGACCGCGGGGACTCGCCGAAAAACGCTGGAGTGAGGAATCGTGGCAGTAGCAGCGAGCCAATTGACCTTTGTACCAGCTATCGCTTCAGTGCAAACGAAACGTAGAAAGCACATCGCATACGAAGCTACTGGCCATACACGCACTCTGCGAACACCACAGATCGCTTTGAAGGTGAGGCTTACACGGGTGCGCAGTTTGGCCACGTCACAGATTGCTTTCAAGATACAGTACTCACATGGCCATGCCATAAACAGCAGCCACCGGGAAAGAACATCAACCCCTCCTTCCCCCCCCCCCCTCTTCCCTCCCTCCGCCTCAACCCCATGCCTCGCATGCAACAAAAGAGGGCTCCTTGCTCGCGCATAAAAGATTGAGCCACGTGCGCCAGTTCACCCTCGCACACTTTCGCTCGTGCATACGGCACACGGCGGCGATTTTATCGCCCTTGAGCTTTGGATGGAACCTCACGGGGGAGAAGCGACTGGCAACAGAGGTGTTGGTCATGCCTGGTCAGGTGCAAACACATCTCTCTCCAGTCAGGCCTAAACAAAGCAAAGCCGCGGGGCCTGTACGGCCACACCAGCATCACCAACATGCTCCCACGCATTAGCACTCTCCCAATCCACGATGGCGCGGAGTTCGAATTATTGGTGACAGTGTGGATTTCATTGTGAATTAGCGGGATATGTTGAATATTGCTTTCACTACACTGCTGGACGGACCGCAGCAGCTACTGCGAATTATCCGAAATTTCGAATTAACAAGTTGGGAATTAATGAGCTTTTACTGTATATTGTGTACCTGAATAAATCAAGCTGGCTAGGTGACTATGTCCCAGCCGCATTTCAAAGGGAATGCAAATAAATAATAATAATCATCATCACTAGCAGGCTAGGTGACTGTTTGTCACTGCTTTGTATCAAAGGGGATGCCAATAAATCCTCATCTTCATTAGCATCGTGGTGTGCTACTTGTCACGCAATGCACGCCGCATAGCATCATTATGCGCACACTTTATATTGGAGTTGCATATTGTCACGAGAGGAAAAGCCAGTCAGTCAGTTCTAAGCGAACGGCCGTTTACAGTTCGTTTTCGCAGCAGCTACCACGCACACTTCTTCCTCGACATCTAGCGTAACTAGCGTGTGCCATTACCCCTCCCTCATTAAAAAAAAAAAGAAAAACCAAATAAGTAAATAAATAAAGTTGGGGAGATGTTAAATGCCACAAGGAAAAAATAAAAGAAATGAGAAAGACAACGGACGAGACGACAGGGGCCGCATCACAAAGTTTGTGGATGAGAGTCGGCGCGAATGGTAGGGCTTCATCCTGGTAACGTGAACAATGTCAGAGGAACGTGGTCTACGGGAGTGGTGCGAACTGTCGGCTGGAACAACTTCGTAGTTGACAGGACTTAGATGACGCAAAACTATGTAGGGTGCAAAGTATCGGCGCAATAATTTTTCTGACCGGCCTCTTTGACGTATAGGGGTCCAAACCCATACAAGATCTCTCGAGTTGTATGTGACGTCCCGATGGCATATGTTGTATCGACGAGCATCTTGACTTTGTCGGGATACAATTCGTTGCCACGCAAGGTGCCGCGCTGCTTCGGCACGCTGAACAAAGGCGTCTGTATCTGGTGCGGTAGGTAGCGACGAAGTTGGCAGGAGCATCACGTCGAGCACAGTGGTGACGTCGCGTCCGTAGACCAGACGAAAAGGAGGAAACCCGGTGGTTTCTTGTGGGGCAGTGTTGTACGCGAATGTCACATACGGGAGCAGTTCGTCCCAATTTTTATGGTCCGTGGCAACATACATGGAAAGCATATCCACAATCGTTTTGTTGAAACGCTCAGTTAAACCGTTAGTCTGTGGGTGATACGCAGTTGCCGTACGGTGCGTTGTCCCGCTCAGCTGCAGCATATCTCGGACCAACTGGGCAGTGAAGGCCATACCACGGTCTGTGATGACGACAGCGGGAGCACCATGTCGAAGGACGATATTTTTGATGAAGAAGTTAGCAACATCTGATGCAGTAGCTCGCTGAACGGCTTGTGTTTCGCAGTATCGAGTGAGGTAATCGGTGGCGACGACGATCCAGCAGTTATCAGCCGAAGACTTGGGAAATGGGCCGAGTAGATCCATCCCAACTAGTTCAAAACGTGAGCAAGGAGGTCGGACAGGCTGAAGCAGTCCGGCTGGTTTCAGTGGTGGAACTTTGTGACGCTGGCAATCTCGACAACTTCTGACGTACTGCTTCACGGGTTTTGTGAGTTTTCGCCAATAGTACTTCTGCTTGATCCTCGCGAGAGTACGTGTGAAACCAAGATGCCCGGACGTTGGTTCGTCGTGGCATGCACGTAGAACGTCGTCGCGGAGAGTAGCGGGGAAAACGAGCAGGAAAACGGTTGCGTAGGGTGAAAGTTCCGCTTGTATAGGATGTCGCCACGTAGGCAGAAAGATGACAAGTGACGCGCGAACTGCCGTGGGGGTTGTGGGCGGCTTCCTTCAAGGTATTCAATCAAGGGCTGGAGCTCGGAATCTTGGTGTTGCTGTTGAGCAAGGTTTAAAGACGGAAGAGTACAAAGAAAACCCGAATCGTCGTCAGTATCTAGTGGTGCGGGTTCGACGGGGGCGCGGGAGAGACAGTCGGCGTCAGTGTGTTTCTGGCCAGACTTATAGACGATGGTCACATCAAATTCCTGCAACCGAAGGCTTCATCTTGCGAGACGGCCTGAAGGATCTTTGATATTCGCCAGCCAGCAGAGAGAGTGGTGGTCGCTGACGACACGGAAGGGGCGTCCGTACAGGTATGGGCGGAACTTCTGGATAGCCCGTATGACTGCCAGACATTCTTTTTCAGTTGCTCAGTCAGTCAAGAACTTTATTGAGTCAGTCAAGAACTGCTGAGTAGTTTTTTTCAGCAGCAGACAAGGTTCGGCTGGCATACGCAATAACGCGCTCAACACCAGCTTGAAACTGTACGAGTGTCGCTCCGAGACCAACGTTACTAGCATCAGTATGCACTTCTGTGTCAGCCTCGGTGTCAAAGTGACCAAGGATCGGTGGTGTCTGTAGACGTTGCTGAAGGTCGTGGAAGGCATCGGATTGTGCCGGGCCCCAAACAAATGTGACGTCGTTCTTGATGAGTCGTTGCAAAGGTTCGGCAATTTAAAAAAAATTGGGTACAAAACGGCGGTAATACGCGCAAAGCCCTAAAAATCGGCGGACATCGTGTTTTGTCTTCGGTATCGGGAACAGAGCGACTGCCATGGCTTTGTCAGGGTCGGGGCGCACACCGGTGCTGCTGACAATATGACCTAGAAATTTGAGCTCCTCGTAGCCCAAGTGACATTTTTCGGGCTTCAGGGAGAGGCCGGCGGTGCGGATAGCTTGAAGAGCCGCCTCAAGCCGCTGGATGTGTTGTTCAAACGTGGTGGAAAAAACAACTACATCGTCTAAGTAGACTAAACACGAGTTCCACTTGAGGTCAGATAAAACTGTGTCCATCATGCGTTGAAATGTGGCTGGAGTGGAACACAATCCAAAAGGGAGGACCTTAAATTGATAGAGACCGTCGGGTGTTATAAACGCCGTTTTTTCCTGGTCCCGTTCGTCAACTTCAATTTGCCAGTACCCACTACGCAGATCCATTGAAGACAAGTAACGGGCATGTCGCACGCGATCCAAGGAGTCGTCAATTCGAGGAAGTGGGTAAACGTCTTTTTTCGTGACCTTGTTCAGTTTGCGGTAATCGACACAGAATCGTAGTGAACCGTCTTTCTTTTTAACTAATACAACAGGTGAAGACCAAGGACTTTTCGATGGTTGAATGACATCATCGTCGAGCATTTGTTTAACTTGATGACGAATAGCATCCTGTTCTCTTTGCGACACGCGATAAGCGTGTTGGCGAACAGGTTGGATGGTCGGTTCAGTGATGATTCTGTGTTTGATTAAAGGAGTCTGTTTGACCTTCGACGTGGTGGCAAAACAGTCGCTAAATGATGATAGCAGAGTGAGGAGCCTCTGCTTCTCATTTTGGTCTAGCTGTGGGTTGACGTTGATGTGACTGGTCAAGTCTACATCGCTGGGTTCCGGAATCGAGATTGTCGTTACCGAAGCACAGGCGTTGGAATCGGCCACCGTTTCAAAGTAGGCCATGGTGGTATGCCTCGCAAAGTGCTTGTATTCGCCACTGAAGTTGGTAACGAGAATCGTGGTTTGCCTATGTTGGAGCTCTACGAGACCTCGTGCGACGCCGACTTCGCGATCCAGCAATATGGTGAGGTTACCTTCGGCAATGCCTATTCCTAGTTGTTCTTGGGGGCATTCAACGAGGATGAAGATGCTACTTCGAGGCGGTAACGTCACGCAGTCATCGACCACGCGTAAAGCCGCGCGGTGATGTTCATCCTCCACACTCGAATCCGAAGAAACGTAGTTAGAAAAAGTCACGAACAAGTCACGAAGGTTAATGATCGCCCCATACTCCTGGAGAAAATCCATGCCCAGTATAACTAGCCGAGAACACTTGGGCAGCACAAGGAAAGACGCTACGAAAGTCGAAGTAGAAATTGCAACAGGGTGTCTACCAAGTTGACATTTCCAAATTCCCTGAGTTTTCCAGGTTTTCCCTGAGCACCTTTGTGAAATTCCCTGAATGAGTCAGATCTTTGTTTTATGTCAAGACAGGCTGACACCACGTTGCCCGATGCTGTCACTCTCTAGTAAGCATGCTGAAACAAAAAAATAACTTAATCCAGTTTGAATAGTAAGGAGTAATATATATTTTATTTAAAAAGAAAACAGAAGGAAGGTGTTAGTAAAATGCACAGCAAAAGAAATGGTAAAGCCCATTCCAAATTGAGTCGAACATTTTCAAATACGAATGAAAAGGAGATGCATACATAAGTAAACATTTTTTTAATATCAGCTATTTCTATCAACTGATAGCAAGCTCATCTGTATGAGCTCCTGAACTTTGTCACAACTAAGGTTCTCTCTCAGCAGCTGGGAAGTCAACCTCAACTGTCCTGACATACTCTCAGCCCGTACACAACATCTCAGTGTTGGGTTTCACTGCGTAGACAATTTATTTTGGTTTGGATGAGGGACACCTGTGTCTCAGCATCAGCCATCACTTAGTTTTTTTAGCTCAAGCTTCTTCAAAAAAGGTGGCGGCGCCCTTCCTTTCCCGTTAATTCCTCAGTGCGTCGGTCCTTTCTGTTCTCAACCTCCTTCTACCACGCTTTCACCACATGGATCATCTGAAGCATCCTCTTGGTCAGTTGTACAGTCAACATTTGATTTCTTGGACTTCCGAGGGGCCGCAAAAAAAAAATTGAAAAAAACGGGCAGTCTGAAAAAAATTAATGCATGTCTTTACCTGCCTTTAAGGGCTAAAATTGCCACAGGCACGTCTCAAAAAGCTCTGAAGGCCTGCCAGTACGCTTTTTAGGCATATCAGGGCTTGTACTGTGACAGAAGACGACGTGCACGCATGTGTAATTAAGGAATGCATACTGTGTCCCGTGACAATTGCTCCTTCCCACCCTTGTTTTGCTTCACTGCCTAGCACTACTGCACTGAGGCGAAACTAACTTTTGGTGACTGGCATTACGCAACGCGCTGTGCTCTGCGAGCTTTGAAGCCAATCGCGAGGATTACAAAGGCGGAGTCGGTGCCATTGCAGACAGCGGCGAATTCTTTCAATGAAAAACACGGCACCGCACGGCAAGAAGCTTAATAGCGAACATAGAAGCAGCTAGGCCTGACGTTGCCGCGGTGGTGGTTACGGATTTGCGGATTTGCCTGCGAGAGTGCCGGTTCGAGGCGGCGAGATAATCAAAATAGCGGCGGTGGCGGCTTTGATTAATGCCATTTCAGACCTGCAGTCGGGGCAATATACATTGACTATATGGAGTACGTGGTGGTGCCGCAAAACCGTGCAAATTATCGGGCATGTCCGAAAAATCGGGCGTCTAGAAAATCGGTCGTTAACTACTCTGGCAATACATCGTGCCGATGACACGGCGTCAATAATGATTCGTTGCGATTCCTCTGCTACTGGAGCCAGCATTACACGACTTTCGTTCCCTTTCAATAAAGTTACAGCTAATTTTCCCTGATGGAAGCACAAATTCCCTGAGTTTTCCCTGAGTTTTTCCAGACTGTTCAAATTCCCTGAGAATTCCCGGTTTTCCCGGTTTTCCCGGTTGGTAGACACCCTGTGCAAGTCTGGCGGTGCATCGTCCAATGGGTGACACGAGGTGTCCTCCGGCCGTAATCAGATGTGGGCCGTGCCACGCTGTCAGCACCTTGCGTAGCCGAGTGGCCAGTGAGGCACTCATAACCGAGTAGTCAGCTCCCGTATCGACAAGTGCAGTTACCGTATAACCGTCAATTGAAGCAGTAATAGCAGCAGAAGTTCTTTTTGCAGTTTCGAATGAAGGTGTCAGCGGTACGTCGCGAGGGGATGGCGTCAGCGGAGGATATTTGACGGTTCGCATGACAGCGGCCTCACCCTCGGAGGTCGCCGTTTTCAGTTTCCCCGGCGCGGGCTTCCACCGTTGACTCCAGCGGAATCAAAGGCGGGTCGAGCACGGTTTGGTGAAGCGTACCGACGAGGTGAAGGCGACCGTGACTGTCTTCGCTGTTGGGCAGGAGGAAGCCGGTTACTTTCTAAGTATTGCTCGATGTCGTGCGGGCGTTCGCCATAGCGCGGGCAACGGGCGTCCGGATGGTATCCCCGCAGACCAATCCGTCGGTATTGGCAGTCGCGATACATGTGACAAGCCTCCCCGCAGTGATAGCACAATGGACTGTTGTCGGGGGTGTGCCATACTGTAGATTTGCGCGGACCAGGATGAAAAGGTGCTTGCGGATTCGTGCGGTGGATCGGACTTGGGGAGCGTCGAGAAATCCCAGCAGGCGGCTGCGAAAAACGGCCCGTCGATGGCGCGGAAGCCCGAAGAGCATCCGCGTACGAGAACGTGGGAGGTTCGGGTCGTGTTGGTGGCGAGGGATGAACCACTTTGCCGATTTTTTCCCGAATGACATCCGTAAGAACCGCGGCACTGGGAGGTGCCGGAGCTGATGCATAGGACTTCTGCAGTTCTTCTCAAACGATTTGTCGTATTAGCTCGGTAAGGGACTCCCTGTCATCATTTGCAGGTACGAGAGAGCATGCAGCAGTCATGGTGGTCTGGCGTTCATACTGCGAGAGCCGCTGCCGAAGCATACGTTCCATGACTGTTGCCTCACGAACGAACTGAGAGACTGTTGTAGGAGGATTGCGCACGAGGCCCGCGAAAAGCTGTTCCTTTACGCCTCGCATTAAGAGACGCACCTTCTTGTCTTCTGGCATTAGTGGATCGGCCCGACGGAACAATCGCGTCATGTCTTCGACGAACATGGCGACGGTTTCGTTTGGCATTTGGAACCTCGAAGACAGTGCCTGTTCGGCTCTTTCTTTCCTTTCGGGAGTGCTGAATGATTCGCAAAGCAGTTGGTAAAACTCCTGCCAGCTGGTAAATTAGGCTGCGTGGTTCTCGTACCATATTCTCGCCGCGTCTAAAAGGGAAAAGTAGACGTTCTTCAACTTACGGCGATCGGCCCAGTCGCTAAAGGCGGCGACCCGGTCGAAATGGTCCAACCAGTCTTCAACGCCTTCAAAGGCGTCGCCATGGAACGGGTTAGGCGTGCGAGGCGCGTTGAGAATGCATGGTACGGCAGCATTTGGGATCCCCTCGGTTTGGCGTGCGGTAGTTGTTGACATCTTCCTCACGGAGCTTGCCAGGGGGCTGTATTGCGGTGGAAGACCTTGGAGGCGACGGCTGCTTCGATAGATTTCTGCCGTCCCCGAGGTACTGGCGTCGGTAGCTTCTGGTTGAGGACCTGTAGGCATACGATGGATGCGTACCCAGCACGTCCACCAGTTTGTCACGAGAGGAAAAACCAGTCAGTCAGTTTAAGCGAACGGCCGTTTACAGTTCGTTTTCGCAGCAGCTACCACGCACACTTCTTCCTCGACATCTAGCGTAACTAGCGCGTGCCAATATTAATACACCAGGTGGCATGCCATGTAGCAGTTGCATAGATCTTTGCACAAGAAAAAGAAGGTTAAGGAGATGTATATGAAAATGCTAGAATCAAAAACCCGTACTATAGCATACCTGAATAAATCAAGCAGGCTAGGTGACTGTCACCGTCCCATTTCAAAGAGAATGCCATTAAATCATCATCATCAGCATTGTATCGTGCCATTTGTCATACGATGTGACATGCATGCCACATAGCGTCAATACATGCAAGCAATGCATTGCAGTTGCATTGTACTTTATGAGGTGTCCCAACATGCAGCAGTTTGCATGTAGTTGCACATAGCAGTTGCATGTGGCATGTAGCTGCACCTGGTTAACTCAAGTAGTCTAGGTGACCATTTGTCACCACTCCGTTTCGAAGGGGAGGCCAATAAATCATCATCGTCATCATCATTAACAGCATGGCATCATGCCACAGGTCAAGGGATGCAACATGTGTGCCATGTAGTCTGGATGCTTGTGTTTACTCTTCGGTTCACGTTATGCCGCCTCTTTGCAAGGTACGAACCTCTGCTGAAGACATGAATTGTAGAGCTATAGTTGGGCTAACGAGACTGCTGTGCAGAGCTTGATGTGTTGTGGCTTAAGCCACAGCTTACTTTACGCTGGGCGGACAGTTCAGATTGTTCTCGTAAAAAACGATGCAAAGAAACTTCGCCGTGAGGACCCTGTTGTGTTTGGTACCAAAAATGGAGCTCCTATAGAGCCACTTTTCCAGCTTATGCTGTGACTGTGGTGTGCGTGCTGCACAGGCCTGTGACTTTTTGGTGAAACTGCTAACTTTAGAAAGCACTTTACATTATACTTAAGCCATGCTCCTTACACTCTATTTACTCGCATAATGAACACAGTTGCAAATGGACACACCCCTGAAATGTTCACTGAAAATAATCAATTTTTGATTTGGCATAACAACTGCACCAACAAGTATTGGTCTGCCGGGTTTGGTTTCAATTTATGATGATGATGATGACGATAGCGGTCAGGTGTTTTCCAGTACTACCTAGTGCCCTCTGTAAAAAGCCGGTACTCTCCTTAATGATTTAATTGCCATTCCCATCGGTCACAAGGGCACATGCACAGTGTAATCAAACTTCTGGCATTTCCGCACAATGGGGTGCTAGGTAAGCTACACCACCTTCCTCAAGCTCAAAGCTCTTGACAGCGCCTCAGAAAATGGCAACTGTGCATCTGGAAGGCGCTATGGTGTCAATGAGGCACACATTCACTATCGGGGATGACAACATGAGAAACTGAAGGCTGTCAATGAGACATGCCAAGCCTTCTTGAGACTGAAGGACATGTTTGCCGCAAATAGGACACCCACGAAAAGGAAGGCACATTGATTACAATAGTTTCATTGAAGCACATTTTTGCACTGAGGATTAGCCACTAACAGCAGATTGGGGAAGCAGTTCTTGAACAAATGAAAAACATTTGGAACAATGACTGTGTTGTAGCAACTAGAACAATATAAAAAGGCGCTTGTCCACTCCCAAAAAAGCATGACATCTTGGCTGAGAACTTCAAGGAGAGCAGCAAGGGGACAACGAAGAGCTTCAAGTGGTGGCATGAGCTTTCTTTTTGAAGAAAGAAGACGCTGTGTCAACCGCTGCCTTCCACATACCAAGAAAAAATTTTGGACTCTCTCCAATTCATATTAAGAATCTGGCAAGATAAGAATATTGTGTTCTTGCAAATTGAGAATGTTGATCAAGTGACACTGAACACTGATATGCCATGGAGCAGGACAGCTCAAAAGGGCACATGGAGCATCTAAATAAAGGCGACTGGCACTGAGAAGCAAAGAGTGACATTATGTTTGAGGTGACATCAGGTGGACAAAAGCTGCCCCTGTTTCCGATTTTCAGGCAGATGACCCCACTGATGGCAACCTTTACAATTAAGATTGACACAATGTGTTGGCGGGCTAGTTGGTGCGAATCCATGAATACTTTGTTTAGTACAAAACCACAGACATAAGAAAGACGACAGGACAAGGCGCTTGTCACGCTTGATTGACACACTTGACACGCTTGAGATCTAAAGAAGACATTGCATGACCACGGAACTCACATGCTTGACTAAGTAACTGCACGGGGACAATGACTGGGGGTACTTCACCTTCCTAGCCTCCTTTTGCTGGACAGCTTATACGCATTTTGGCAAGAGCGTCTGGGTCTAGCTGAAGGAACTGCGCATGGACATCGCGGTCATTCCGAGAAGCCTTAAGTCAATGCTGCTGCCTACAGATGTTTCCTTAACCCTTTCAGGGTCAATGATGTAAATATACGGCACCGCAAACAAGTTCAAAATGGTTGATGCCATATATTTATGGCGTCGTCTGTACGTTTAAAAAGCATGCAATTTTCCAGATTTTTTTTTCCAGGCATGTACTGCCACTATGTGGGAATACAGGTAATTTTTTTTCTCACGCCTCCCTCTCTTGGTTTTCGTTGCATGGTTTGTTTTAGAGCTAGTTTGCTCCGGCACATCTATATACTACCGCTCGCGCATTGGTGCGGGCGGGCGGAGGTTTGGGTTTTGTTCCGCAAGCAGTTTCGGCTTCTTGCACTTGCAAAACTGATGGCTATCTCTTTATAATTGCTCGAAGCGCGGCCGCCTGCTTCTCGCTCGTTTAGTGCTCACAGGGATGAGCATAGGAAGGACGCCGCCGTGCATACGTTTCCTTTTTTCTTTTTGAGACTCGCGATATCTAATTGCATATGGTTGGCGATAAGATGAAGATAAGCGGAATTTTTTCACATTTTGCTTTTTTTGATGGGGCACACAACCACACAGTTTTCTTGAGTGCGCTCACCTACGCAGTTCAATTACGCTATGGATATAAATGTAAGAGCAGGAACATAACAGACTTGCAAAATATTCTTGTGTGCACATATTCTAAGCCTTGAGCTATAACAATGCATCAAATTTTTAATTTTTATAAGTTTATTTCCTTTCTTTATTGTTGTTATTCATGAATAAAGAGTACATATAAACCAACGCAAAATATTTTTTTCTCACTTTACGGTCACCCAGAAAAATTACGGTAATTTTTTTGCTAAATAGGTCCCTCAGAAGAAGTGGAATCTGCAATAAAAAACATCGACCCTGAGCGGTCGCATATGGCAAAAAAAGATCGACCCTGAAAGGGGTAAAGGGACCCTGAAAATTAGACGATTTTGTACAAACCTATCGAGTCTTTAGGGTAGGTTCTTCAGATCATTAAGTGACACTTTTAGGCACTCCGTGTAAAATGTGTACGCCAGTGCATGCAGCAGCTGTAGCGAGCAGTTCTGCTTTCATCTTGTACATATGTCGGCCGCTACGTTCAGAACAGCGGGGTCGCCATCCATGACCGCGTCGATAGAGACCATGGTTTTGTCTGCAGCGGTTGCAGCGAACAGTAGTTTTGTTTTCACTCGGTGTGCACGTCGGCTGCATGCCTTAAAAGCTTCGTGGCCACCATCAGAGTCCTTCAATGCTTTTTTGGTCACAAAATTCTGCCGTAATGCTATGGAAGAGCTTGCGTAGCTGCTGAATGGCGGCGATGGGAGCACGGTGGGGCCTAGACAAAAGCTGCGTGCTGTGCAGGAGAGATGGGTGCCCAAGGAATCTGGCGGCATCAGCAGTCAGTTGTCCTCATTTCATATAACTTGTAGATTTGGCGGCTTTGAGCATTGCGTACGAGGACACAGGTATGGCTCACATGAGTGACGATGCTTAAAATTTGCTGTGTACCAGGTTGTCGCTTCGGCTACTGAGGTATGAGCAAAAACATTGCGTTGTTTTGTCTACGTAGTTATGCTCATAAGCGGGAGAAATGGAAATGTGCAATACCACAACAGGAAGCTGCCAGCTTTACCTTTTACTCTCGACATATCCGAGCGTGCAAAAAAACATTTTGACGCAACGGGCTTTGTTCGAAGCGACGAGTTTGTAATGAAAGGAGACGCTGTGTCCTTGCAATGCAAGAAGGCTAAGCTGTAGCCCGTAGCTGTAGGTTTTTCAAAGGGCTGCCAGTGTACTTGAGCAAGCCGAAGCTGCGATCCCGGTCAGCGAGGATTAAGCCAGCAGCAAAAAGGTGTCGTTTATAATCACCTGACGCTGCAGGAGAAGAAATTCCACCCTGTTCAAGCAGGGAAACATCCGATGCAACCGTGGCTGGCAATAAAGGCAAGCTAAACAGCTTTGCACGACCATGCATGCCTAAGGTGTACTTTGCATGCCTAAGGTGTACTTTGCATGCCTAAGGTGTACTTAAACTGAGTTTTGCATTGTTCCGTAGATGCGAAAGTGGGCATCTAAGTGTGCGAGGACGTAGCCTGCCAAACAGAACAAGTCGTTTGTTCCTTTTCAGAGTTGCAGGCAGTGAAGGGCCAGCTCCAGAGCACAATGCAGCAACTCCGCCAGTACCAGATGAAGCTCGCGAAGATGACCATGTTAGTAAGCAAACAAAAAGGATAGGATCAGAACATTTGGAAGTTGTCTGCTTGCAAAAAGCTGATATTAAATCAGTGCCTGATGAAAGCAAACACGAAGTCTCCAAAAGCTGTCAGGTAAGCTACTGAGATGCGTGCAAATGCTGTATTACTCATAATGACCTCCTCTTGCGATCTGTGTCGGTCAATGCTTTTGAAGGACTTGGATATGACCAAAGCTCCTGGGGAAAAAAAAAAGGTGTCTAGTGCATCGGCCTAGTCAGCTTGGGATGCTACAGCTTAGACCACTTATAATGTAACCATTTATAGCGCAGAAGTGGCTACAATGTGGCCTTTTCTGACTCCCATTTGCCCTCCCATAGAACTCCATGTATATACGTACCAATTACAGTGCAGCCGCATGAGATGGAATACCAGTTATAAGGCAGCTTCCACGAGAAAATCTCGCTCACAAGCACAGTAGTGAGCCTGCTTCTCAACTAGGTGCGCAGGCCGATGGGAAAGAGGGTGATGGAAAGAGGAAAGAGTGATGTGGAGGAGGAGCATGAGATGAGGAGCGAGCAAACTAATTAAAAAAAAAATCGCAGCAGCCCAATCTAGGTGTGCAATCCTTATGCAATTGTCTACGGGCACGAATATATCAAGGACGAACTTCCCATGACGGCATGCCGCCCCACACGCGGCCAGACAGTCTCACCGGCTAGGCCTAAACAGCATGCCTCTTCGGCGACCACAGTTGTGGTTTGGTGCCAATTCAACAAAAGCGTTGCAGTGACGGTATGGCACATTGAAAGTGGAGAAACAACCTTGATAATGAAAATGAGGGCACGGGCGACACTCAAATGGCGGCAACTTGGTCTGCAGTCGCCATGTTTTCGACAAGGTGCATATGCCAGTCAGACCAAAAAATCGGACGAGATACTGTAGTGTGTTTAAAATTTCGGTTGCAGTTTTTTTGTTTAATTATCATTACTTTGGCTTCTTGATGCTATGATTGCGGGTACCTGGACATTAACCTTCCAACGTTCTTAAATTTAAACGAATGAAAAACTACCGGTCGCATGCTTTGATTCTCACATACGCGCGGCTGCTTGATCTACATGTTTAGCACATGTGCAGCCTTTGAACACTGTTGTTTTGGTTATGGCGCAGTACTGCTTATAGTGTGGATATTCGCGATTCCAGCGACTTATGCTATAAGTGATCTATGCTGTATCTGGAATGGGCATATTCGTCTACTTGCAATACTTTGCTGTCTCAACCCTCTGAGGAATGTGCATGCCTATTTAAAGCAAGGAGTTGTAATTAGGAGTCATTTACATGTCATCATGCACAAGTTTATATGAATTGTGGTAATTGCATTGCATTCATTCAGGCATTGCATTTTCTTTTTGCATTGAATTTGCATGCGTGCAAGCATTCTGATAAACGTAAAAAAAAACAGTAAGTCTTCCGTGGTGTAGGATGCTTAGTAGTAGTATTCGACTGTACGAGAGACAAAACCTTTAGTTGTTGCTTGTGATGTTAGCACTGCATTGAATGTAACTCTGATTGTTGGTGGCCTCTGGTAAGTGCCTGCAGCTCACCACGGCAGGTGGTCCGTCATGTTGTAATCGGTCACCTCCGTAGCACATCTGCTCTGTGCACGCGCATCTACAATGATGGGGAGTGTAAAGCTAATGAGCAGTACTTGCACGGCGGCATTTTTTTAGCCTACAGTAGACGGCAATCCTTTTTGTTGTTTACTTTATGCTTATATTTTTAAAGCTCGGCATGTGTGTGCATGGGTGATGCAGCATGTTGCTCCCCATCCACACATACATTTGGTGGCCAAGCTAGCCATTGGACGTGAATTGCATCGCACTTGCACATTTATCAGCATGCCTATGAATGCAAAACGCATGCTCTACTTCTTCCCCAGGTACAAAAAGGAGTGGCTATACAATTGCTTACTTCTTAAGGTAGACAGCTGTTTACACTTTCTTACAAGAAAATAGTTTCCTTCCCCTTCCCAACCCTTTCACTCTGTGTGGCTGGCTACCTGAGAAGCTTCAAGGTCGATTTCTGCTTTGATGCAAGCTCATTTGCTGTCTTGCAAAAAAAACTACAAGGAGTTCCTGAAAGAGAATGCCAAGGTTAGACACCATTGGACATTAACTTACAATTGTTCTGTTCTCAAATAAGCAGGGTAACTGTTGTGTCGGCAGCGGCAGGCAAGTGGGGGCCCCCGGCCAGCGAACGCGCGTCGAGCGCCGACGCAGTGAAGGAGACACGGAGCTAACTGCTCCCGATGAAAACCGGAACGAAGACTCAGCCGACCCGTGGTCGTTTATTACTAATAAAGGCTTCACACGCCAGATGACACCCCCTGATTGGTCCAAGCTCGTCACATGACAGAAGGGGGGTGCGCCATCTAGCTAAACTATAGAACATGCATGTACGATGACACAGAGATCTGACAGGGGGCGACATTATACTACAGTAACTAAACAAACAATTTTTGCAGGTGTACTCATGTTTGATGAAATGAGTGTGAGGGAAAGTGTTCACGTGAGAAAATCCGACATGTCCCTGTAGGAGAAGGTGGATTTTTCTGAGCATACGAGACACATGAGACCAGCGAACCATGAAAAGGATGGCAACAACAAGCTCATGTTTTTGTTCCGGCCCTTTCTTGGGTCTGATGTCGTTTCTGTGAGTCTGATGCTGCACCGGGCTCAATAGTAGCAAAAGTGCTGCTTCAGTGCATTGTGCACCTCACAAATGCTCATGTTGTGGTGGATGCCATCACACGTCACAATTCCACATCAAATCAATCAGTTATGAGGTCCGTGATTAAATATATAAGTATTATACCTGCAGCTTTCAGTTGTATAGTGAAACAACTGAGCTAACAACCATAATTTCTCTTCAGGTATCAGCGGCAACACAAACAGCACCAAGAACACGTGCCAACACCCGTGAGATCCGTCAAGATTTGGTTACGTGGTGATAGGCCCTCCACATATATTCAAGTGCATTCGGAACAATCTGCAGAAGATTGGCGAGTTTCTGGTAAGCAATCAAGTGCTCACATGTGCACTGCTTGTGCTGTAGATTAATTATTTTCTTGCGCAAAATATATTTTTGTTTTTGTAACAGCTGCCCCAAAGCCAAGACGCTTTTCACTGCCACTATTCTGCCCTGCTATAGGATGAAGAGGAGCAGGCTGGGCTTTGCGCCGTGTACAAGCTGACTAAAGTGCACATTGGCCCTAATGCATTTCAAAATATGAGTGTGTGGCTTGCTGTCCAGGCAAATCATCTCAGCTAATGTTTATGTTGTAAACAAAATACGTTCCCACAACCTCTGTAAGTTTGTGTCACTGAATCCAGGGAAGCGTTGTGGCCTAAAAATTATTCTGTGCATTTTACAGTTGTTTAGAGAAAGCATTGCTGCAGCCATGGAGTTCACAGCAAACATGAGGCATACAAGAAGCCACATCACTCAACCGTGACGTCAGACTTCATAAGATGCATGAACAAGCTGTTTGACAGCCTTAATTCTAGCATGCCAGGGCATGTAAAATACAATGAGGGCAAGCACATTGCTGTAAGTAACTGATACAAATCATTACTGTATTAATAGCACTCCTTTTGATGATGCTGAAAATATTATTGAATTTCAGATATTGAAGGAGAATATAGGTTGGCTGGACGAAGTACACTGAGTCGTTGCCTGCGCAGAGCCAGGCATGTCCTCCGACCAAGCCAATGCGTGCATCGCTTAGAGTAATGCTGCACAGTACAGTAGCACTAGTCGAGAGCCTCCTGAGCTCTGGTTTCCACTATGTGCTCGTAGGAAACTTTGTACAAGATTTCTTGGAGGTAACTGTATTTACATTTCAAGCTAATGTGTTTATTATAAATTGGTTTTTCTTCCATCGCTTCTCTGGGATAGTGAGGCACATTGCTGACAATCGACAGCAGATTACCATCCAATTTTTCTTATTCATCTACTGTGTTCTATATGTAAACAACTTGGAGCGACCACCCAAACATGGTTTTGTTGATGGTGATGGGCCACAGCTTCTCTTCAAGCTTCAGAGCCTCTTTGAAAAGGAAGAGTCTTCTAACAGACAGCTAGAACACCAGAGAACAAGGAGGTGGCAAACACTTGGCGGTTTATGTGTTCCCGTTTGTCCAGTATTTTGCTTTCAATATATCAGTCATAAACAACCAATTAGCTCAGAGCTTTCACATGTTAGCCACTCACGTGTGTGTATCACTCACATTCACTCAGTGTTAACCACTCACGCCCCCATGCTCTCAAAAACAATACTGAAGCATTAAAACGAGAAATGTGCATTTAAGGTTGATGCCCTGGCAGTCCTTTTCGACGTTTTATTGGAGCCATCAGACAGCGTTAAGGGTGCCTTTGTTTCAAGCCAAGTGCTCTCTCCCAAAGAATACATACTGGACTACCTCACGGGATATGTGACAGTAACTGGATATGTGACCAAAAAGTTCCTGACCATGAGCTGCCTTAGCTGCATGGAAACTCTGAAAGACTCGTCTTGGCACGCAAGCCACCTAATACTAGCCATGTCAAGAGGTTTCCTTCAGGTGCCGTCATGCTAACTGCATTTCCTGCAGATTGTGGAGAGCTACGTTGATGAATTTAGTGTGAATAGAGTGGCTTGTGCGGACATCTACACAAAAATTGTGGAGAGAGTTCTGCTGGATAACGAGACATCAGCAGCAACTATAGGCTGTGGCTCCCACTATGTAAGCACCACAGCTGAAGTTGTGAATTTTTTTCTCAAGTGCGGTCTGCACTTATTTACAAGGGAAAAGAACAAACTTGCACAGGTAAGTAAGCATGCAACATTCCCAGCCAATGGGGGAAAGAAAGTGATTTGCTTCCTCAACAGCTTCAGCCATGCAAACAAGCAGCAGTTTCTTTTTCACTGCTTTTTTTCTATGCACTAGATAATTGTTCGCTCTTGTAAAAAAAAGCATTCTTTATTATATTCATTCACTAATACGTCAACCATGCTCATTTTTGTATTTTTAATTTGTACTACATTACACCTCACATTATTTTTAACAGTAGTTTGCTTACTTCATGGCTGACCTTGTAGATAGTTTTCTGGCGTTAGTAAAATGTGCCTTTCGTTGCTTGTTGGTTTTTCAGGTGCTTTCCAGCATATTATGTACTTTGCATTGTTGTCTTGTTTGCTGTTGTAAAAAATAAGCATTCTTTACAATTTTCCTTCACTAATATGTCAACCATGTTCATTTTTGTACTTTTAAATTGTACTTCATTAGAGCTTGCATTGTTTTTAACAGTAGTCTACTCGTTTTATCTGCTGGCCTTGTATATATATACTAATTTACTTTACAGGTTGTCTTTCACATCTTGCTGTTTATTGAAGTGCTTTTCATCATATTATGTATTTTGCATTCTTGCCTTATTTACTATAAATTGGTTGCGCAACAATATCATGCTCGTGAAGGTATATATTGAAATATGCCATTATACTGAAGTTTGTTGACGCAATGGGCGTTAATGTCTCCTCAGCTTTTGGGGTATTTTGCCACATGTTATGTGGTTCACATTCTGAATAAATTGGCAATGCAGCAGTTTCATGCTTGTGAAGAGGCGTGCTTATTTTTGTTTAGATTAGTGACATCAGAGCCCCTCAAAAGCATTGAAGGACTCTGCTGACATGAAACATGGCTTCGTTTCATTTAATCAAGTCTCCCCGGCGCAGTCTTCATTACACAATCCATTGCATCACACTGTGCAAGCGTAGTCCGTTGTAGCAACACATGCTGTCAATATAAAGCACGTCAAATTGGAGTGCAGGTGGTGGTGAGACTTGTGCCAGAAGGTCAGACATTTGTGAAAGCGCAATCGATGTGAAAATGAGAGCTCCACAGGTGCCCTTGCATAGCTGCGTGATGTAAACTGAAACGCACTTTTGCTCGTGCAATGCCTACGTAACATGAACTTGCCAAAGTTACACGTTGGAATTGTACAGAAGGTAGTTGCAAACTCGGAGTTACGACTAGGTTAGATCCTAGAGAAATCGTGTATTCACGTGACACAGGGAAGTTACCTTACGAAAGCTTTGTTGTTCCCCCTTTGAAATCTTGCTGAAGCTCTGTGTGATAGGCTGCAGCAGAGTGAAGTTAGGTTTTATGAACTGTAAACACGGGAAATCTATAGCTTTTCTATTTTGTAATGCAGCAGTGGCAGACTTCCATGGCATAGACGGTCTGGTTGCAAATAACTAGCGCAATTGGCGCTGCCTGCCTCAAGTCTTGCTGTGAGGCTTAAATTTGCAAGCTGGCGAGTTTCTTAGGCTTGCACAGGGTCATGAGCCCAAGTAAACAGTCTATGCTTAAATAAATAATCTTTTGCTCCCCTGCCTGAGATAAGGAACTGCACTGCAACACGCACATTCAATATAGCTGTGTCAGCATGACTGGCTCCATCGTAGCCTTGATATCTTGCAAAGGTACGCGAAAGTCACTTTTTCACACCTGGATGCAACAACCACATTGTATGTCAGGCAAATTATGAGTGATGGAATATTAGAAGTTCGATGCAAGACAAACATTTGCCTTAAACCGGTATAAGCAGTTTCAGCAGAGCGCAGTGGGCGCGGACATGGAATGCCCCCACGTTGACAGCGGCAACCCTAGCGGCAGCTTCTCTACCTATATGAAACTGCAGGTGGAGTTTCATGACAAAAAAAAAAAAAAAGGCATTGAAGGACTCTGGCACCATCCATGAATAGCGGTCCCAGATTTGTCCCCAGCGGTGTTGATGAGCAGTAGTTAAGTTTTCTCCCAGTGCGCGCATCTTCCACTTGCCTTCAGAAATGTGTGGTCGCTATCTATGACTGCATCAATAGAGACCACGGTTTTATCCGCAGTGTTGACGATCACAATTGAACGATCACCTGATAAACAGCTCAATGATGAAAATATAATCAGGATGTGTGTTAGCAAGTGAAAAGCATGTCTGGGATACGAACACACACGGCGGCTGTGCTGTGGAGGAAGTCGTGAAGCCTTTGCCTCTGTGAGCATTAATCAGTCACGACACAATGAGAATTGCAGCTTTTACACTGCCCACTGCTTTCGTGCAAAACAGAAACTGGAATTGCTATTCATTCAGTACAGGAAAGCAAGGTGACAAAGTAGGCATTTGTTTGTTTTCTTGATACCCGCGATAACTTGGCATTCACTGAATTGTGACGTTTTTTTCGGTCCCATGAAATTCGAATTAACAAGGTTTTGCTTAGTGGTAGAAAGCACAGATTTTGTAATCTACAGGGATTCCCTTCAGCTGCCATTCTTGTCTTGGCAATCATATCTGGTTAAATCGATCTTATTGCGATAGCAATTATGTAGACACTCCAGGCACCCTTTTGCCATTGTCACCGTGATGTTCCCTGTAGAGTCCAAGGCCGATAACACCATCACCGCGCACCGTATGCTGTATTTGTGAGTGAAAGCGCATGAGGCGAGCTGACAATCGCAGCCCAATCTAACACGTACAAAGAGTAAAGCGGGGAGGAAGCGCGCCACCTTCCATCATGCACAAGGCGTTGGAGGATGAGGAGGAGGGGGTGGCAGTGTTGTACTCTGGCAGCAACTGTGTATTGCGCGGCCATGTGCAGTTGGTGCAGGCCGTATTTTGAAAGTGATCTGCGTAGGGACATAGTTTAAGTGCGCCGATGGCTCATACCTTTGTGTGTGCGATGTTGTCGCCACTCAGCTTGTGTTGAAGCAATAGACAGCACGAAGGCCACTTCGCTGACTGCTGCTGCTGCACTTCCCCATGCCAGTGTTTTGACAGCGAGTGTCAGCGGTCATTGAGTGTGATGTGTTCGAATTTGCCTGCATGCTCTGGCAAGCTGAAGATGCCACTCGAGTCCAAGAACTTCGAGCCATCACCTGAGGCCGCCACATGAAGAACTGCCGGAGTATTCTTTGCTAACGTTTCTTCTTCTTCTACAAGTTTATATGGATGATAAAACCACTATCCTTACTTTGTATAGCTGTCTACTAATTTACTATCTCAATCAATGTTTCATCTTTCAGCTGAAACTGCGACATGTTTATAAATCTGGAGAACTTCTTTTTACGATTGCGACCCCTGTGACAATTTGGCCCAAATAAATGTACTTCTGCACTGCCTGAAGGAACTATTGATCCCAGATTTTTGTTACCTGGCCAGAGTAGCGAACATCAATCCAGTCTTTTGCGTATAATCCATAACCCTCAGCGATGCTACAAGCCCAACCCATTTCGGAGCAGCTAAAAATGCATTCTGGAGCAGTAAAATGGACTTTCAGAGCAGGTTTATGAATGCAATTGCAAGCTATATTGTATGGAGCTTTTATACAGTGGGCAATGAATGCAAAAGCAGTAAGTGGTCACTGGTTCTTAAATCCAAACACTCAACTCAGTTTCTTCTCATTCATTACATAACGAGGGTCTCAAATCCAGCAACACTGATGCCTTCAGGCGGCATATGTGGGTTTACTCACTTTTTTCCTTCACCCAAAAGACCAAGTACTCGTGATGGCTGCGGCAGCAGAAAGGGAGTTGCACATTTTCCGCCAAGGTTTGTGAGTGGTGGCACTGGCTAATACTACCATGGTTAGTTCCAGCAGTAACACATAAATACCCCAGAAAGTGGATGGGCAAACGGTGCCGCAGTAGCTCAATTGGTAGAGCATCGCACGCGTAATGCAAAGACGTGGGATCGTTCCCCGCCTGTGGCAAGTTGTTTCTTCATCCACTTTCATTTCCATTAAGTTATAATTTCTTTAATTCAATTAGTAAGTACAAGTAATTTCCCCTGTGTTGTCTTTGTTTGTTGGCTTGTTGTGATATAATTAATAAAAATCAGGCCCTTCAGTTAACCCCCTTTCTTTTCGTTCATTACATAACAAGGGTCTCGAATGCGGCAACATTGATGCCTTCAGGTAGCATATGTGGGTTTATTGACCAGTTGCCTTCACCCAAAAAGATCATGTATTCGTGACACCTGTTTGTGAGTGGTGGCGCTGGCTAACACTTTCAGGGTTAGTTCTAGTAGTAACACATAAATACCCCAGAAAGTAAATGGGCAAAGGGCGCCACGGGAGCTCAATTGGTAGTGCATTGCATGCATAATGCGAAGATGTAGGATCGTTCCCCACCTGCGGAATTGTTTTTGCATCCACTTTCATTTCCACTAATTGATCGTTCCTTTAATTTGATTACTAGTACGTAAAAGTAATTTCCCCTGTGTTGTCTTTGGCGCCTTTGTTTGTTGGCTTCTTATGATCAGTATGATCCCTTGACTTAGCATGCCATGGAGCTAATGCAGCCACTGGTCCATGCCATTCCACTTAGGCGGTGTGGTAAAATGGCGCTTGAGGGCACAGTCCCGTTTTTTTGAAAGCGCAAGCAACCCTTTTGGCACAGAGTGGATGCAGATTTCCCATATTTTGCTGAAATGTAGAAGAATATACCAGTTAGCCTCTTGGCGCAGTTCGGCGCAACTGGCACAGCGGTAGCATCACTGATAGCCTTAGACCTTGCTGACTAATATCCTCAATCTTTCCTACTTCTCTCATGAAGAATCATGGTGGCTGTGGAGCCCCTGTAGATAGAGCTCAAGCACTCATGAGTAATTCCAGTCAATCGGGCATATCCTGCCAAAGTTAAATTAATGGAGGTCAACTGCAACCTGAATGACAATTTTCCCTGAAAGATTCCGAGCAGGACATGCTCGAGCTGTAACCCATGTGCACTTCTCTAGCAATAAGGACAGCAGTCAGCCATGGTTGCCAGGATTGTGCTTACCATTGTCTCAAAGAATGGTGGGCATTTAATGTAGGTAGAATTGCAGTCCCAGGGGTAGAGGAGGGACTTGGGTGCATCCAAGGTCTGCCAGTGTTTGCTGCCAGTCTGTAACACAGGGAGTTCGAAAGGGCGATGGAAAAGGTTAAAGTTGGTGGCTGTTCACACTTTCTTATGGCACTATGTAGCACGAGAAGATGGGCACAGGGAAAAAAATGGACAAACAAGTGGTGAGGAACCTCACAACTGGGTTAATAGTGTGAAGTCACATATATACACATAAAAGGTGAGGATCAGCTTGAAATAGAAGAGTAAAAAAAAGAAGAAAGAAAATGCACAAATCGTCCATGCATTCTTTTCTGTTCGTCTTTTCGTAGTACATAGCACATGAAGAAAGTATGAGCAGCTCCACACTACCAGCACAAACACAAATGCTCCTTGATATCAGGATGTCTTGATGTGTACGCGTGAGAATTGCTCAGAGCATTCTCATATCCGCAACAATGCCTGTGTTCGTATCAGTGAAACCATGATTAATTTGCAGTGAGAAGTGTTGGATTTTTGGACAGCTGATTTAAACAACTTGTGGGAATACGATTATCAGTAGAATCCCCCCTAATATGTTTTACATGGGACTGTGAGAAAAAAAGTAATACCTGGGAAACATATCTGAACATGTTCTTAAGATCATGTAAATGTGCTGTAAATTGCAAAATGACTTGGGTGAGCTCAGCAGCAAAGGCCGTTCCTCTGTTGGTGATGAGTAGTTCCGGGGCATCATGTCGCAGCAAAATGTCGACGAAGCATTTAGCAACTTCGGTTGCACTATATATACCTTTAGGCAGAGCTTTCGTTTCGGCATAGTGGATAACATATAGTCGGTAGACACTCCATTTATTGCCACATGTTGACATCGAAAAGAGCCCCAACAAATCCATCCTGATCTGCTGAAACGGTTGCAAGCAGGCTCGACCGGCTGTAGTAATCTCGCCGGCCTTGCTGGTGGTGTCTTGCATGGCTGGCAGTCTCGACATGTCTTGAAGTAACGGGCGATGTCGGTGGTCACGCGCAGCCAATAGTAGTTCTCTTGTATTCTTGCATACCGGAAAACCCAAAATGCCCGGCTGTCTTATCATCGTGCAGGGCGTGCAGGACTTCTGACTGGAGTGCTGTGGGCACAACGAGAAGGGCTAGCACAAAGTTCTTTTTCACCAGGACGTCATTTTGTAAGAAAAACGAAGATAATCTGCACCTAAATACCCTCAACACAAAGTCGGTCTTCACTTGCAAGTACTCAGCGGGGCTTCTGAGCTAAGGGTCCAGGGTCCACTCGTACTGCTTGTCAAAGTCGTCTGCACTTTATGTACCTAAAATGTAGTCCTCGTCTTGGTCATCTCGGGGCAGCAGGTCCATGGGAACGCGAGACAGGCAGTCAGCATCAGAGCGTTTTCTTCCAGACTAGTACGATTACAGTGATGTCATATTCTTCCAGTCTGAGGCTCCCCTGCACCAGGAATCCTCAAGGGTCCTTCAAATTTGCTAGCCAACACCTGTGATGGCCGCTGATGACTTTGAATGGCCTGCCATGTAGGTAGGGGTAAGGCACCAGGGCCATTGTGGTTGTTTACTTGGCCACAATCTTCCTGGTCATCTCAGGCATAAGTCCATGCTTCGGGGGCAATCCTTGCAGCCTGCGGCCCCCTCACTGGTCCTTGGTGATGTTGGTGTTGTCTTCAGAGTTTGGGCTTGGATTACAGCTTGTTGGGGGCATCTGGTGCACGAACGCAAAGCACCTCCACCAGATGTCACGTAGTAATGACAGTGAAGAAAGCAGCAAAACTATGAATGACAAAGTTGCTTTTTATCGGGCGAACCTGTAAGCTCAAAAACAGGCTACACTCAAGGAACAACGATAGTGGTGAACATAGTTGGCGATCGGCAAAAATCTGATTAACGGGTAAGCACCTTGGCTTTTACCCATAAGTCATCGAAGGTTCCAAAGTAATCGCTGGTGCCAACGTGTCTTCCAGAAAGTACTACACAATTCCTGTTGCACATACATGCAATCAAATTACGCAAGCTTTGGTGATAACAGACAGCGGATGGAACCATCAATAACATTTAAGAAACTTCCCAATACATGCAGGCGCATCCTGCACTGTGTGATGACATTTTTTAAGCGGTGACAAGCGGTCACCTGGAAAAGATAAATAAGTATACATGTCAATATTGACAAGTGTACTTGTACTTGTTTATCTTTATCGGAGGACCGCGTTTCATTGTCGGAAGTTTCTGGAATGTTATCGGTGGTTCCATCCGCTGTCTGTCACCGAAGCTTGTGTAATCTGATTGCATGTATGCGCAACGTGATTAGTGTAGAAGTTTGTGGAAGACACACGGGTCCCGGCGATTACTCTGGAACATTCGACAACTGATGTATAAAAGCCGACGCGCTTGACCCGCAGATAAGATTTTCGACGATCGCTGACTGTGTTCACTGCTTTCGTTGAGTGTTGAGTGTAGCCTGTTTTTGTGGGCACAGGTTCGCCCAATAAAGTTATTTTTTCCATTCATAGTTTTGTTGCTGTGCCCTTGACCGTCACTACGATGTGACATCTGGCGGAGGTGCTGGTTTGTTCTTGTACCGGACACCCCCAACAAGCCGTGATCCAAGCCCAGACCGCAAAGACAACACCAACATAGTCCCAGAATATTGAGCAAGCCGCCGACTGCAACACCTGCACTCAGAGCACGGACTTCAACCTGAGAAGACCAAGAAAAGCGTGGCCAAGACAACTCTAATGACTGCCCCAGCATGCCCCATTCTGCTGCAAAAACTTCGGGTCCCACCATCTTTCCATGGATCATCGACTGAAGACCCAGAATCCTGGCTAGACACCTACGAACGAATCGTGTCTTTCAACAACTGGGACTCCGAAGACTGGGCATGCATACTTCATCTTAGAAGACGCTGCCAGAACGTGGTTAGAGAACCGGAAGTCAACCCTGACAACATGGGACCTATTCTGTAGCGGATTCCTGTGGACTTTTACGAGCACAGTGCACAAGGAAAGGCCGAGGCTATGCTAAAAGCCCGAGTAAAATTACCCAACGAGACCACAGCGATCTTCACTGAGGAGATGATGTGCCTGTTTCGCCACACCGACCCCGATATGCCCAAGGAGAAGAAAATTCACTTCCTAAAGCGTGGGGTAAAACAGGAACTCTTCGCCAGAATGATATGCAACACGCCCAGGACTGTTGCTGAATTTGTTTCCGAAGCAACAACCATTGAGAAGACACTCGATATGCGGACATGGCAGCATAATCGCCAAAACTACACTGATGTTCAATCACTCGGCAGTGAAGACAAGCAAGAGACCATCAGAGTGGTTGTTCGTGAGAAACTTCAGAAGCTCTTCCCTAGGTCGCAGGCTCAAGTGGCTTCAATCGCCGACATTGTCAAAGAGGAAGTTCAGCAATCACTTGGGGGTTACTGAAGTGCAACCGTCATCGCCATAGCCCCAGCCGGAAATGATGACCTACGGTGCCGTCGCTTGCCGTCAAGGACCCCTGCGCGATCATGCCAGGGGCCTGTAAAGCCGCAATTACGTTGTCCACTGCCCCCCCACCCCCCCACCCCCCCCCCCCCCGCTGCTGGCACACCCACCCCTCGCCCAGGGCAGCTACGCGAGGAAGACGGACATTTGGCGAGACCCCGACTACCGCCCGCTCTGCTATCACTGCGGAGAAGCCGGCCACGTGTAGCGCCGATGCCCATACCGCAACTTGGGACTCTGAGGGTTCGCCGTCAACAGGCCGCATCCACAGCTTGGGGAGCGCCCACGTGACATTGCCGACTACCTCGCCGCCACTCAGTGGAGTTCTCGACGACCATCCCGTTCGCCATCACCAGGCCGCTACCTGCCGCCACAGTGCCATACATACACTGGCCCAGCCGGGGCCGCTCTGCGAGCCCATATTCGGAAAACTAAAAGCAGCAACTGCTGGAGGTGCAGTTTCTGTTCGTCAAAGTGACAAAGATCCTCCGCCGCCAACAACAGCTAACTGTAACGCAAGACAAAGAAGCACCAACCTCGACGTGCTTCTCGAAGGCCATGCAGTCACCGCGTTAGTGGACACAGGAGCCGATTACGCCATCATGAGTGGACACATCGCCAGCCAGTTGAAAAAGGTTAAGACTGCATGGGAAGGCCCTCAAATTCGGACCGCTGGAGGACACCTAATAATGCCGATTGAAACCTGCACGGTAAGAATTACAGTTCAAGACCGGACCTACCCTGCCACCTTCGTTATCCTCCAAGAGTGTTTACGAGATGTCATTCTCGGCATGGACTTCCTGAACCAACAAGGCGCAATCATCGACCTGAGGTCGAAGTCAGTAACGCTGCCGGAAGATCAAGCGATACCACCAGAGGGCTGTCATAGTCACCACACCTTGAGTGTGCTCGAAGATCAAGTCAGCATACCGCCCCGCTCCAGCATAGTCATTTCCGTCGGCACCAAAACACCTGCAGACGTAGAAGGTGTCATCGAGGGTGACCAGCGTCTACTGCTCAATTGTGAAATTTACGTCACAAGAGGGATCGACTGCACAAAGGAAAAGCGAAAGTGATGCTGACAAACTTCAGCCAGGAGTTCAAGCACATCAACAAGGGCAAGAGGAACGCATATATCAAGAAAATTGTGGAAACCAGCAATGCGTTTGTCCTGTCGCATTCTGCCGTATCTACCCCAACGACCATAGTTCTTGAACCTGACTTTGACATGAATCCAAGTCTCCCCCTGACTAAACAGCAACAGCTCAAAAATCTTCTGCAACAACACAAACACTGCCTTTCGACATCATCGAGGATTCGACAAACACCAGTCGCAAAGCACTGCATAACAACCGAAGAGTGCACTCGACCACTCCACCAGAGCCCTTACCGAGTTTCGACGCAAGAATGTGAAGCTATAAGACAAGTCGACAAAATGCTACATGACCACATCATCCAGCTGTCTAAAAGCCCGTGGGCATCTCCTGTTGTCTTAGTGAAGAAAAAGGATGGAAGCCTACATTTTGTGTTGATTATCATCGACTGACCAAGATCACTAAGGATGTACACCCCCTCCCACGGAGAGACGATGCATTGGATCAGCTCTGCAACGCTAAATATTTATCGCCGTTGGATCTCAAGTCTGGCTACTGGCAAATAGAAGTCAACGAGAAAGATCGTGAAAAGAACACCTTCATCATGCCAGAAGGCCTCTACGAGTTCGAGGTCATGCCAATAGGACTGTGCTCGGGGCCTGCAACATTCCAGCGTGTCATGGACACGGTGCTAGCAGGGTTGAAGTGGCCGACCTGAGGTACGACGGCGGCAACAATGTCGCTATCTGAAAACTCCGCGCATGTAATAACGTCGACTTCTCGATAACATAAACACCACACACTGCAGCAAAGATTGTTGAACACCACGACAGCACTACGACTGCAAACACACTGGCGGAATGAAGAAAAAAAATTCATGCAGGAACTTCTCTGGGAGTTGTACAAATATGCGTAAGCATTGTGCCACTTGCTCATCTCCATGCAGCCCGATGTCATTATCAATGTTATGAAACTTGGAGTGGCCAGTACAAACAAAGAAAGTGCTACAGTGACACGAACTGGTGCGCACAGTGCCGCAAGGTAACGGAAGCAAAGTACTGCAGGTGGCAGCGCTCGGTGCGCTGATGACGTTCCGATCATTATAAGCCATTATCGTTCATTAGCGCCTTATCCATCCGCGTCAAACCATTAAGAACCGTGATCAAACGTACACCGGCAGTGCCTGCGCATATGGCACAGCCACGCGGACCGTGCCTTGAAAACGATCTGCGATGCGGGCAGAAAGTACCGACTGCTAATAGGTCCATGCACTGCATTTCTGCCACTGCGCGCTGAAGAGAGACATGTGGGCCCATATTTTGAAAGCGACCTACAAAAGGGGCAGGGTGCAGTTTGTGCCGAAAGCTTCGTTAGTGCTGTGTTCTCGCCGCCTTGTTCGCGTTGAAGCGACAGGCAGCGTGATGGTACAGTCTGGTACAGTCACTCCCTGCTGTGGACTTTATCTTGAAAGCGCTCGTCTTACGGAACAGAAAGGTGGAGATACATTTTTCTCGTTGGGTAAGCATAAAAATTCCTATGCATTAAAAAAAAATCTGCTTCTGTGCGGCTACTACATGAATTGGACTGAAGTGGGTTCGACAGCGAATGCAAATTCACACCCCTACCAACAGCTTATTTGCGTTACCGGAAGCGAATCTCAAAGGTCATGCTTTTGTACGCTGCAATTGGCAACAGCTGTATGAGCAGAAACTACGTCATGGTGGCCATGTTTAAACGTCACTATTGCTGGTGGCTGTTGTCTGGGTGTCGCAACTCGACACTCAAATGTCTGCACACATGAGATTCTGCCAATTTTGTGCCTGTGCATGTAGAACAAGAAAGAAAATAGTATGCGCTAACCGTTTGGTGGGCAATGAGCGACTGGGGCTTAAGCGGTCAGCCAATACGTGGGGTTCAATGGGGGCTGGGTGGGAGAATCCTCGCGACTACAGTCAATGACTGAATTTTCGGACGCCCAAATTTTCGGACATGCCTGATGTTTCGGACGTCTTCGCGGCACCGCCACGAGCCCCATAGAATCAAATGTATAAGGACATCTGAAGTTTCGGACGCTCGAATCCCCCCGCCGTCCAATTTTCCGGACTTTTTGACGCGACGGAAGGTCCTTTAGCTCCTCGCGCAGCCCCTTTGCGCAGGAAATCGACTTGCAGTTGAAGCATATCACCGCTTTGAACCACAACTAGCCAAATCTAGCCGTCACACACCGATTTGGTCTGGCCACGCTGGCTTTGTTCATCGCCGCACTTCCGCTTCCGCCTCCAGCGGAGTTTCCGGAGCGGCGCCATTTCATTTATTTGCGTAGGCAACGTTTTGGCTAGCGTGGTGTGTGGTTGTGCTGTTGTGTCAAGTGTGCTCTGCGACGCTCATCTGCGAACTCCACTGTTCGCAACTTCACTGCTCGCAACTTGAGGATTTCGCTTGCCTTCGATGGCCCCCACTCTGTCTTCGTCGTCCTCGCCGATGGCATCGAAGCGCGGAAAGCAGTACCGTCGGTTAACGATGGAGAAGAAATCTGCTATTATTAGGCAAGTTGTAAGCGGCCCATCGCAGGCTGACGTGAGCAAGGAGTTCGGCATGGAGCAAGGAGTCAGGTTGTGGGGGATTCAGAAGACTCCGATGTTGAAAATGAGGAGCCAATGTCTGTGCCGCCTACAAGCGCCGAGTTGACGCGAGCACTGTTGACTCTTTCATCGGTGTACAGTGCTGACGTGACCCTTGCTCAGATCGAGGTGAATTTGATCGCATGCAACCGGAACGCCGTCCAAACAACAATCAACAAGTTCTTCAAGCCACTGCAGCAATAAAACCGGCTGCCCGACGATGCACATGTACATAATAAACCGGCAGTCGGCGGTTTATTATGGTTTATTAGTTTTTGAATGCGTTTTTTTTGTAGCCACTTCACTGATGCTCTCGCAGGGTTTCGGAAACCTGGTACTTCGCCCGTTACCTTTAGATCCGAGAAAAAAAGAAAGTGAGTTGTTTGCATGCATTCATTTTTCCAGATTGCCTGAATTTTCGGACGTTTTTACGTTCCCTAGAGAGTCCGAAAAATCGGTCATTGACTGTACGTTTAAGCTGCAATTACACATTAAGCAGGTACGTATTAAAGAGGTTTTACTGTAGTGACGTCTACATGAAGAATCAAAATCAAATTTGAACTACGCATCATGGTGACATTCAGTACGCAGAGCGTTGTGGGCACGCCCCACTCCATCGTAACCTTCACAGTGCAAGGCATTGAGAAAGGGGCTGAAGCACCGCATAGGGGACGTTTGATTGCCGATAACTCTGCCTCTTCTGAATGCAATGAAGTACCTTTTGCGGGAAAGTATTTCTGAAATAGTCTATTTCAACTTCAAATGGATCTCTCAACTTCGATGAAAAGTGGTTCAGGGCCACTTTAAACACAATAGTACATCACACATGCTTATAAATTTCATTTTTCGTTTTTCTTCTTTTGTGTATGCCCCGGCACATTTACAGATTCCAGTAATATGAAGAAAAATTGGAAAGTGCATTGGCAGATGAGACATCTTCACCTAGAGCTATACTTGCACTGGCTTTTTACAAACAGCACTCGTGTGTCCTCCTGACAGGAGCAGCATACCAGACAATGCTCACACCAGAGAGAGCTTTGTGCACTTGCTGTTGCTTATCCCGCCCCTCTCACTGTTAAACGGCACTAATATTCTGTGTGGTCGGTGTAGAAATTTATGTAGAAACTGCAACTGTGCACAACCTGCTTAAATTTCGAATGCTTGACAAAAAAAGTTGCGTGTTTGTACCACTAGTCTGCATTGCCGTAGAAGCTGATTGATTACCAGCAAGGGCATGACATACCACTGACAGCACATAAAGCAACGAAAAGTGTTTGAAACCCTGCTCTTCTGAAGGAAAATACTGCGCTTACCTCCACCCTGGAGTACACCTCCTTGAACATCCGTGGCAGCACATGCTCGCTCTCCACTGCCTGCAGACACATGCGTTGCCACACATCACACACAAAAGCAGGGCAGTCAGTCCTGCATGTTAACAGCACATCACAAGCACAGCACTTGCCTGATAACTTGCTCTTTTCGTTATGACAAACACGCACATACAAAAAAGGAGCATTAGTGCTTTTCATTTTTCACAACACGGTGTGATGATGGTTGGAAACTTGGGTGGCCGCAATGTAAAATAAGTGAGTTACGCCTTTACTGTTACTTTGTTTTTTCCTTAACAGCACGTGTTCCCTCAGAATATCTCACCTAATAATGGGAGTAGAAAAATAATTTTATTTAGTGTCCATAGAGAAAATTTTGGGGTTTGTTGCATTTAAACCGGCTGCCCGGTTTAAACCGGTTAAACCCGGTTAACCCGGTTAAACCGGTTAACCTGCCCGGTTAAACCGGCATTTAAACCGGCTGCCCATCAGGCCGTTTCTGTTCACCGCTTCATACCAGGGGAACCACGCGAGCAAAGGACAAGAAAGTCCCCACCGGAAGGCGCTACTGGAGCCTGCAGCAGCTACAAAAGGCTACGCGAGCCACTTCAACCCTGCAGTCAGCGGCAATCTGTTGCAGTGCTCTGAATGTTACTCTGTCTGTTGGCAGGTGAGCTGCATATATATATACATATATATAGGCTTTTTCCCCCCGCTGACTGCAAGGCGTTTTTTCGTACAGTGTTTGATCCGGTACTATGACTGATAGCAGTGCAGAGTGTGGTTTATGCAATGCGATTCTTGAAGATGGGTGTAGCATTACTTGTGCGGAATGCAGTTTGTCTCATCATTTTGGGCAGCACTGTTCTGGTATTGCTGAGTCGACATACACGTCAATGGGGTCTGCGAAACGTGAGAAATGGTGTTGTCGTACATGTCGCGGAGACTCTAGAGCCACTGTCGCTTCTGGGAAGCTGTCGCAGGACAGCTCTTCAGGCATATTGGCAAGGTTATCTTCCCTCGAAGACAAGCTGACAGCTATCCTTGGTCTAAAAGACGTAATTGACAGTCTTGCACTGATACCAATACACGTTGATAAGCTGACGCTCACTTGTCAGTCCCTGCACACCACAAGTGTTGAGTTAAAAGCATCAGTCACGTTCATGTCGTCACAATACGACAAGCTTCTTGAACAGTGCAATAGCAACTCGCAAGCAGCATGAGACTTGATCAGAAAGTGGTTTGCCTTGAGGAAACTGTATCTGAGCAGGCAAAACGGATCAGTCACTTACAATCGCAACTAAATGACAGTGAACAGTATACTGGCAGAGCTAACCTGGAAATAAGCGGATTACCGGTCACGGCAAATGAGGACTTGCCGGCGGTCTTGTCGGACCTGGCTGTGAAGCTCAATTTGCATGACCATACGGCGGAACAGGTATGTGCTGTTCACCGCTTATCAGGAGGCCAGGGAAAAATACCGGTGGTATTGGCTAGATTCACGTCACCAGACTTGCGAGACAAATGGCTGCAGGCAAGGGCTCGACTCAGGGCGTTGGCCGAAAACAAACAGATTCCTGACATTTTTTTCAGTGAGAACCTGACTCGTGCGAACAGTGAACTATTTTGGAGGGCTAGGGTTCAAGGCAAAGCAAAGGGATTTAAATTTGTCTGGGTGCGAAATGGGAAAATATTTGCGAGGAAGACCGAGGGTGCTACTGCTCTAAATATCTCGTCTGTAAGCGACATTGATAAGATGGCCTAAGATTTGTAGTTCCTCGCAAAAGAGTATGTCGTTTCCAGATTTCGACTCCTTTGTTAAGACCTTTCAGCCAGCGTTGCGTTGTTCTTGTACCATTCTTCACATTAATATTCGGAGCATCAGGAAACACTGGGATCAATTTGCGGTTACAGCCTGTGCTCTCAGTGACTTTGTTGACGTGTTTGTATTAACGGAAATTAACATTACCGACACTCTAACCGATGTATTTAGGCTTCCCGGTTACAATGCCTATTTTATTACATGCAACAACAGCAGGGGTGGTGGCATTGCGGTATACTTCAAGGAATCATTGATGATCTCCGAGGTTACCGTTTCCTTCGGCACAGCGGAGGTCATGGCCTTTGAAGTATCCTGTCGTGGTATTTCATTTTATCTGCTTGCTATGTACCGACCTCCTAGTCAAAATGTGTTGGGATTTATTGAAGAATTACAAACTATACTGAAAACCAACTTTGTTGCTAAAAACGTGTGCATGATAGGGGACATCAATATCGATTTGATGAAGGGTGATCACCATGGCACTGAAAGTTACTTAACAGTATTCGCAGAATTTGGCATTGAACCACATGTCGCCGATCCTACTAGAGAAGAATTTCTTAATAATCGCATTACAACTACTTGCATTGACCACGCTAACGTCCGTGCGTCGGACATTTCTTCAGTGTCCGGAGCTGTAATCAGACAGAAACTGGCAGATCACTATTACATTGCGTGTCGCCTTATGAAAACAGACTCTATGCAGCACGCTAACTCTACCAGGTGTGTTGTGACCATTCTAGACCAAAAAAAGTTCGATAATCATGTCACTGAATATGATTGGGATTTATTTACTCATCATAACACTAACGACACTGCATACGATAGCTTGGTCAGGATATTAGGCGAAATAAAGAAAGTGTGCAAAAAAACTTTGGTTGGGAAGAAACGTAAAATTGACTGCCAGTGGCTGACTGCGGAAATCCTGGCTGCTATCAAAGAAAAGGACACTTTCTGGTCTCGATGCCGCAGGGTGCCAAAAAATGACAAACTTCGAGCAGAATATTGTTGCATCAGAAATAAGGTAACTGCACTTATCCGCTTATCAAAGAGGAAGTTCTTTGCACAGCAGTTTCACAACACTCGTCGCGACGTAAGGAACACTTGGTCTCTGATAAACCAGTTACGTGGTAACATACGCTTGTCCGTCCAAGAAACAGTGGAGCATAATTTTGGTGTAGTGTCGCGTATTTTGGCTAATGAGTTCAATAACGTATTTTCGGCTGAGCAACGAGTCGCAGTACAAACTTTGAGCTCGACAAAGATTAAAAACAGTGTATCGCCATCAGCCTTCCTTCCTCTTATGACAGAATCTGATCTTTTCAGCATTTTGTCTAGTCTGAAACGTAATAAATCCGCCGGACTTGACAACATTTTCATAGCTGATCTGATAATAAACATTACAGCTCTGAAACATGTTCTGCTATTTATTTTAAACGGCATAATTGCAACTGGTACATGGCCAGATTCACTGAAGAGTGCTCGTGTTGTTCCTCTGTACAAAAGTGGGAAAAAGAATGATATTGCCAACTACCACCCTATTTCTGTTCTTTCCTGCATATCCCAGATTTTAGAAAAACACGTACTTTCTGTGATGAATGCATTTGTTGCTAAACATGACCTAATGAGTGTGAATCAGTACGGATCTGTTAGTGGGTCTGGAACACAGGTACTATTAGAAAATCTCTCTGATTTACTGCACCAAAGCCTGGAAAACAATGAGGTGGCATTTGGGCTTTTTTTGGACGTAAAAAAAGCTTTCAACACAGTAAATCATCAAATTTTAATCTCTAAACTGTATTCATGTGGATTTAGGGGTCCTTTTTTGTCACTAATTAAAAACTATCTTCACAATCGCTCACAAGTAGTCATGTTTGGGCCTATCTGCAGTGACGCGGTAAGTCTGGTGTGCGGTGTCCCGCAAGGGTCTATCTTATCTCCTTTGTTGTTCAACTTATATGTGAATGATATATGTGACCACATGAAAGCATCCACCGTATTCCTTTATGCCGATGACACTTTACTAGTGTCAAGCAACCCTGAGTTTTCATGTGCCCTGGCTAACCTTCAAAAGGACGCTATTAAAGTTAGTGATTGGTTTGCCTCAAACTTAATACAAATAAATAGCACCAAATCCAGACTTATCTGTTTTCGTAACCCGCACCAAGATGTACCAAGCGTCGCTTCCATATATTTACACCCTTCATATTCCTCTTTGTGCTCTTGTCAACCTATAGCTAGCGTCCAGTCGGTTAAGTATCTTGGTGTGCACATACACAGTGATCTGACATGGAATACTCATTTGACCCACATTTGTGAGAAACTTAGAAGTGTTGCATGTTTGTTGTTTAATTTAAAAACCATGATGCCTTTTTCTATCAGAAAACTAATCGCCCAGGCTCTGGGGTATAGTGTTTTAAGATACGGTATGTGTTGTTTTTTTAATTGCTCTTTCACATGGAAATGTCGAGTTATTAGGATATTGAAAAACATCGCTACAAGCGTCCTCTACATGCCACAGGAGAATTTTCCCAGCAGTGTCTTTAGAACAGCTTGTTTGCCTTCTTTTGAGAATCTTTTTAAAGAAATCGTAGTACTTAAATATTTTTGGAGCAGTGCATACAGGCGCATAAATACGAAACCGGTAACGTTGAGACATGTTCCTCGTTATCTTAAACCAAGAGTGCGTACTCACTACGGTAAAGCAACAAGACGCTATTATGTTCCTGCTATCTTCAATGAACTACCGGACGATGTATTTTCTTTGTCCACCCGCAAAACAATGAGAGTTGCTGTTCAAGCGTTAGAGAACCTTTAATATGTACTGATGTTATTAGTGCATCTTTGATAATGTGTGATGGTTGTGCCAAATGCACAACCAGCTTCTGATGGAGTTCTGGTGTGGCGAGTAGATTGCCGCGGCTGCCGGTTGTCGCCGCACAAGCCCTCTTGTGGCTTCGGCGCTTCCGTTTTGTATACTGTTTTAACTATACTGAATAAAGATTATTATTATTATAAAAAAGAAAAGTGTGCTGACATTAGGTGCAGACTTTTAATTTAGGCAAAAAATTAATTTATTTATAACATTTCTGGGACTTGTAACATAGAAAAAAATCATGACATTTAAAACAAGCACTAGGCAAGCTGACATTAGTGAGCTTCAGACAATATTATACAGTCGAACCCAACTATATCGAGCCCTTTTACATTGAATTCTTCTTTATATCGAACAATTTCTGAACACCGTAAAGTTACAATAAGAATATATAACAAAAAGTATGAATAAATTGAACAAAAATAACAGCCGCTCTCAATATATCGAACTTCAAGTAACGCAAAACTGACCCAGAAGTTGGCTTTTCCATGTGACAACGAGGCGAGCTGCCACACCTCTCCTACCAGACAAAGTGGTTTAGCCCGAATACACGTGTGCGGTGCTGCTCTCGCTCCCTTAGACAGCCACCTGCCAGAAAAAGTCATCCGACCCCTTTCTCTCTCTCTGTCTCACTCACAGCCATGTGCACCTGCATGCGATTGCATGGAGGAAAGAAAAAAAATATGAGAGGCCTTGATGTCACGTTTTTGAAGTAAGAAATTCAGCCATGGGGGTGTGCCATCTCTCTTGGCGCCTCCAATCAGCTTGATCGAGTATATAGGCACGAGCTTTGAACTTGCATTGCTACGAGCTACCAGAAGTGTGGGCTGCTTACGCATGTCAATAGAAAGTGAACGAAACTTCTGTAACAGTTTTAGTGAAGCAGCCGCATGCCTGTGTTTTTCCGTGGCACGTTGAAGACAACGAAGGCCCACGCCGTAATTACTTGAGTGTCTCTGTTACTGGCTGACAAACTCATAGACCCTAATCACAACTTTTAAGCTTACGCACCACGCTCCAAAGTCAGCTTGTCTCGCGAACAAAATGTGCTGCAAGAAAGACACGGGCTGAAAAATCTTCACACTTTCTCCCAGGCCAAGAGCAGCAGCGAGAGGGTCAGGAACACGGTTGCTACAGCAACGTTGACACTTGGAGTACCATTGCCAGGGCTCCTTTGCGATAAAAAGCACACGACTTCTGCCATACTTTCTCCGTTCGTGCTGGTCGGGGCCTTTCCTACGCTTTCCTTCCTCCATGATGCAGTCGCCTCAACTGCCTCAGTGTACAGTTACAAGGTTGTGTGCATTGTTGCATACTCGGAACACGGTGCTCATCCGCTCCTTATAAAATGGCTGCCATGAAACGTCAGAACCTGACAATATCCGCAAAGATAGAGATTATCAGAAGAGTTCAACACGGAGAAAAGAAGACGGATGTCCCCGTAGCGTACAACATCCCAAGAAGCATGCTGAGTATGATATTAAAAAATAAGGATGACTTTAGGGCTGTGGCGGACAAAAGGCCAGGTGCCACCGGTGCCCGACAAGTCCACACGGTTGCATATGAAGACGTGGAGGCAGCAGTGTAGCAGTGTTTAAGTGGTTCCTTGATGTTAAGTCACGAAACATCCCCGTTTCTGGTTCCATGATTGAACAGAAAGTGAAGGATCTCGCTTTCATTCTCAACAGACCCGACTTCAAAGGCAGCTCAAGTTGGCTGCAGCATTTCAAAAAACGCAACAGCAATGTCGGCCGGGCTGTCACCAGTGAAAGCCATGCAGTAAAGTCAACAGCATGCCCAAGTGGACTGAAGAAAATTGGAGCGACATCACAACAAGGCACCATCCCCACGATATACCATATTTGGACGACTGTAAGTCGACCTATGTTTTTTAATTTGAAAATCTAAAGTGGGGGTCGACTTCCAATCGAAACCAAAACATGGCACCCCCAAAAAAGCGAGACCAATGAGATATCAGGGGACCTACAACATAGTTACAATTTTATGTTTGCTCTACGTCCCTCCCTGTAGTTTTCACTCTCCTGCGTGTTTGTTCGTTTTTCAGAAGGGTTTTTCAACATTCAACGATGACACGCTGTGGGACCACAGCAGCGAGGACGATGGAAGCGCTAGTGAGAACGATGGCACAAGTGCAGACAAGTAGTCTAGCGACCATGCCAGCTACTAATAAATTTTCGTCACGGAATGCATCCTCGGGTATGCTTATTTTTTTTTTCCCTTCACACGCGAAATGGGGGGTGAGTTACAATTGTGTAAATATGGTATTTAATGCAGATGAGACTGCTTTGCTCTGGCAAATGCTCCCAAACAAAACGCTGGCGCGTTGCTCACCAACAACGTCGATGGATCGACCAAGCTTCGTCTACTCGTGATTGGAAAGAGAAAATCACCACGATGCCTAAAGAATGCACTTTCGGTTCAGGTGATCTACACGTCTAATGGGAAACCTTAGATGATAAGCAAACTTTTTTGGCAAGTAGCTGAAGTCCTGGGACAACTACCAGACAAACAAAAGTAGGAATGTCTTACTCCCTGACAACTGTTCTGCTCACCCTTGTAAGGTCAGCGTCAGCAACATCGAACTTCGTTTCCTGCCGCCAAACCCAACGTCGATGTTGCAGCCTTTAGACCAAGATGTCATTCATGCACTGAAGGCAGGCTACAGAAAGCGCCTTGTGCAATGACTATTGCTAAACCTTCGTACTGGCCGGGAGTTGAAAATTGACCTCCTGGGCACAATAACAATGTTGAATACATTGTGGAACGACATCAAAGTCATTGTGGGCTCGGTGTTTCCGGCGAGGCTGGTGCAAACTCTTAAGAAAATTGCGATGAACCACTCGAGGAACTTGATGATTTGTTAAGCCAGCTGTCCCGAGTTCCCGGGTGCCATTTGTGATGAGACTGCGGATACAGACTTCGCCTCCGTTGACGACCATATTGCGACTACCGGAAATGTCGCTGACGCAGACACTGTCGCTGACCTGGCTAGGGATCTCGCTGGTGAAAGTAACTGTGAGGACCCAACGAGTTCCGACCCACTCACGTGTTCCGATGCACTTCATGCTTTGAGTGTTGTTCTCCACCACTACGCGTCTATAGAAGGCTGTGGGTTCAGCTGTTCTGAGTCATTCGACAAAGTTGAAAAGTGTATACAATACTTTCAAACTGAAAAAGCGGAAGAAGATAAGCAACTATTTCTCGCACTAATATGCCTGCGGTACATGTATTTAGAAAGTCAATAGCACTATTTAATGAGGTGCATTTTGTATGCTGTTAATTTCTTTATACATTCTATGTCGAATAAAATGATATAACGAACTAATTCCAGTTTCCTTGCGAGTTCAATATATGCGGGTTTGAGTATATATATAATTATATATGGTTTATTGAATTGTATGCTCTATACTAAATTTTTTTTTTTCACCCATATTCAACAATTTCTGTAATAATACTGCCTTCCAGGTCAGAACCTTGCTTTCAAGCAGTCCCTCTTAAAGGGCCTTTCATCAGGCCCCATGGCAAACTTTGGTTATACATGAGGAGTTGAAAGGCATTGTGCCTAGGGTGTGCTTACCAAAAGAATTTTTCAAATAGGTTCATTATTTATTTATTTATTTATTTATTTGTATACATAATCGGTCCAACTCAGCACCACGATAAGAGCGGTAAGGTACATACAAAATTTTGAAAGAAAGTTTCACTAGTCATGTGCATACTCGCAATTCCTGCAAGCTGCTACAAGATGGCCCAAGTCTGTGACCGTAAAATCGGTTGGTGGGTGTAAATGCATTCACAGTCGGCCACCAGTGGCTGCATTTATTGGCACATCAGTGCAAGCACAGTTCGTGGCTTCAGTGAGTTGCCATAAGTCTGCCTCATAAGTCTGCCCCATAAGTCTGCCTCACGTAAGGCACACACCCAAAAAAAATTTAGAAGAAAAGAAGTGCTAGCCTTACAAGAGTAAATATAGCATACAAATGCCGCATCGTTAACACGGCAACAACCTAATAAAGAAACAAACATGTAAGACACTGTATTTACTCACATCATGATCACACTTCTTTGTAAAAAAAATTGACGCAAATTCAGCGGGTGCAATCATTACGCAGGTAAAATTTTCAGCGAAAAGAAAAAACATTATTTTTCATCCCGCATTTGCTGCGGGTTGACAACAAGTCAACAGACAGGTGGCTGCTGGATATAGACTTTCATACAATAATTACTAGAGGGAACTCTGGCACTGCAGTCATTGTACCACCATGGGAATGATGGGAAATACATCGATTTGTCTGATTTTCGTGTTTGTGGATTCAGACATTCTTGTGGCTTTGTATATTACGATATATAAATATTATTGTCGTAAATTTCAGCACAATCTATACTTTTCGAAGTGCAGAAGACACCGCGAACATGCACAATTGCCATTAATTGCAACGATTGAGCTTGTCCAGGTGGCGAAATTGAAACATGCCAAGCGTCTCAAGGCACTGGCATGCCCGCGATAAATTCATAAGGGCGTTTCATTCGCTTGTTGATACATGCATCCGTGGCTTAATGGTTCATCAGGCATCTGTGCTAGAGTTCATGTGTTCGAATCTTCTCATCAGACAATTTTAATAATGTTATTTAATTATTAATTAGGCAGTACATCATTGAAAATGACGAGTTTACAAAGTCACAAAGCCATTTGAAGCCAAAAGGACGAAGTTCAGGCGAACCCATCTACTTCCCATAATTCCAATGCTGGCACAACTGCTCCCATTGCAGCTCCCGTAGACGCTAGCGCTAGAGTTCCCTCTAGTAATTAATGTATGAAACTCCATGGCTGCCGCTGTATGCGGGACACCAAAACAAAGATGGCGGTCGGTGGAGCAAGCTGAACACACCGAAAGAGATTTTTTTTCTTCGCGTGAATCCATTATGTGCACTGAAACAGTTTCTTCCAGATCAGTAATGAATAATATTGTTAATATCGGCAATTCTGCGGCAGTAACATAGCCATGTCCACTGCAAGAGGTGTGAGGATACCAAGTCGATTCCGGGTGGCATAGAGTTGCAGGCATGAGACAGTAGGCATCTGTGTAGAGTGGCAGGTGCAGGACTGCAGGCAACAGTGTGTGGCGGGGAGGGAGAACACGGAAGGCGTGTGAGCGCGGTCGGTATGCGGGGAGCGTGCGACAACTGAGTCAGTGAAGTAATCGACGGAGCAAGCCGCGTGCGGTGCAGTGGGACAAAACACAGACTGCGTGTGTGTGTGCACCGAGGATTCCCGAAATAAGGAACGTACTTGACAAGTGAGGGCTTGTCCGACCGGACCTAACATGAAGGACCAAGAATCGTCTAGTGCCACCCAGCCAGTCGTGCGGCCTCTCCTGCCTTCTTCGATCGTACAATGACTGTTGGCTTCGACCTCCGGGACCACAATGGAGAGGCAGACTCGTGGCTGGTAATGGGGACGAGATCCACGTAAAAAAGCTGGCGCTGCTGTCGGCGTGATGTGGTATGAGGGATTACATGGACACAGTGACCCCTCACCTGTGCCGTTCGTTCATGTGAATGGCACAAACTCGTACAACCCGTGTGTTTGTACTCGCTCGTACAAACACACGGGGCAACTACACTTCGGCACTTCAACAACTTGGGAGAGTGCCTCAGAAATTTGAGGTTCAAGCAATGCAAGGTATCCCACGATTCGAGCCAAACAACTCCGCTGTTTTCACAGCGATTCCCCGGGACACCTGCAAGCAGATTGCCTTGGAAATGGACAAGCGTAGCCGCTTTTCCAGCCGACGGCTACGCGATGTCCTTGCAAGTGCTCGTAACAGCCGGGAATAAAGAACCACTGCTTTAACTGTTGATTGGTAACAGTGTCCTTTATGCACTCATGGACACTGGGGCAAGCGTGAGCTTAATAGGTAGCCGTGCCATCGCAGCGGCAAATGCGCGAGAGCCACTTCCAGTGAAGAAGCACGAACCCTGAGGCTTGCTCAGGGCTGGTCACAAACTGCACAATCGGTTCGCTGTCATATTCGTTGGCAAGGTAGGTCCAGGAAGAAGCGTTTTCTTCTTTTGCCAGAGCTGTGTCACAATGTTGTCCTTGGGCAGGATTTCCTTGAGGTGGAAGGTGTTTCTCTCCACATCGGCTTTGGCAGATGGTCACTGCACGCTGACCCATATGGGCTCGTCAAACTTAAGAAGACACCGAAGCGGCCATCAGCGTGCGTTGCTGGACATCGACCCCTGTCAGTCTGTAAGACAGCATTGCAATGTGATAAGCAAGGTCAAGAGCCTAATGAAAATGTGGCCAGCTCTCTACAGGTACTTTTTGCAGATGTGCAGGATGCATGCCACAATACCACTGAGAGCGGTGAGTTATGCAAGATGCCGTGTGGAGCCACTGGCTTGTGGAAGCATTATGCACTTTCGTAAAAGAACGCGTGTAATAGAGCACAAATGGACAGTGGCTAAAAAGTGTGGAAGAATAAAGGCTGTATTTGGGCAACCATGTTTCCCTATGCCCACAACTTGCTGCTCGCACCACATACACAGACAGCTGAATCACAATAGTTACAACTCAAAGAGAACCAAAAACTTGCTACAATCCAATCCAGGTAATGTCGAATCGAATCTCGATAATTTGAAGACGAAGGCGCCCAAAAATAGGTTCGAATTGAAAGAAGTTCGAAGTCAAAGAAGGACTTGTTCTTGAAGTATTCGTGCCCCATAGCACGATGCATGAACGGTACAAGTTGTGCAATGTGTGCAAGTTGAGCGCAAGTACACAGCGAGTGAGGACCATGAAACTGCCCACGCTGGCCAACACTCGCTTCCCGATACAGTCGAACCCGGCTATATCGAACTCACAAGAAAATACCTCTCAGTTCGATATAGAGCGTAATTTCATATAAGCCTGCTAAAGAATTGGATGTCATAAAAGCACATGCCCTTTATAAAATCACGTCATTTATGAAACAGCTTAGTTTCGCATGAAATAGTCCTGTATTTGCTTCTGCTTGGGCAGTTACGCCACCTGCAACGCACATACTTCTCTACATTATGTAAGGAGTTGGAGCAGCTGAGGCCGCAGCCTTCCACATTCACGCAGAAGCACTGGACTAGTGCGAGCACACCAATCACCTCGGAGGACGTGGACAAAGGACCGTCGTTGCTTTCCTCATTGTGCCCACTTTCACTTGTGCTCGCTACGATGTCGGCAATGCAGTCATCGTTTTCGGACTCTCCTGTGGTCGCGACACCGTCATCTGCACTCACAAACTCATGGACCGTTGATTCATCAATAGCTTCCAGAAATTCTGACGGCTCACGCCAAATTTCGGCAACACCAGCAGCGGCTTCGTCGCACTCATCAGAATTTACAGTCATCACCGGGTACGCGGAAGTCGCCACATCTGAAGCAATTTTGGATGAACCCCTTGGCCGTGCATACGCGTCAGGCACCACGGGCACCGGGTCACGAGCTTGTCCGCTTAGCCCTAATCTTTCCCTTATTCTTCAAGATCGTGCTGAGAGTGCACCTCTGAAACTTGCACACTGCGGGGCATTCGACTTCTCACCGCGTTTGACCCGATTTATGATTTCGAGCTTCACAGGGAATTCTGTCGCTTCATCACGGCAACCCTTTGGGAGAAGGCCCACAAGACGCCAACACAAGGAACCCGAAAAGCAGTGAGACAACTCATGCTTGCGCCATCTTGCACGACGAGGGCACAAGAGCCTCTGGCTGTCTGAGCAAGCGCTGTGGGTGAGCCAGGATTTTTTTTGCAGGGGGTGTCGACGGCTCGCTCGGTGGGGAGAGCAGTTTGATGGAGCCGCGCCGCCGGGCTTCCCCACGAAAACGAGGGAAAGCCAACTTCTGGGGGCACTTTTCCGCCCCTTGACGTTTGGTATATTGGGAGTCGATGTTATTTTTGTTCGATGTAAGTGTAACTTTTGCTATATATACTTATTGTTACTATACCGTGTTCAGAAATTGTTCGACATGATGAATAATTCGATTTAAATGGTTTCGATACAGCCAGGTTCGACTGTAACGGCAGAAAACAAAACTTCAGTAAGCAGGCTAAGCTGGCACCGGGCCAGTGGCACAGGCGGCGCTGGCACGCACACATGGAGACCATCGAAGATGAGAGAGTTGAGAGGGAAGGTGAGGGGAGCGTAGTTACGGGGAAGGGCGGGAGGGAAGTGGATTTGCTTTCCTGCCAGTTTGCTAGATGGCGCTAATTACCTCTGCTACTTACTGCCACCGAAGCAGCGAAGTTGCCGAGGCCGGACTGGGCCTCCGCCGCTGCTTCACTCTGCATGCTTTTTCCTTTGCCTGCTGACAGATCGGCACTATGTTTACATTCTTCGTCCTGCATTTTTAATGCAAGTCATGCCATATCAAGACGACAAAGTCGTTGCCACTGGTCATAAACAGGTTGGTGGGCTCCCTTCTGTTGCGGCGTCGCCACGTTCACAAGACAACGAGCAGAGTCATTACTGCAAAAAAAAATGAAGCTTGGAGCATGTAGAGACTCTACTACAGCGTTGACGACCATCAAAGGCAAGCCAGCTGCCAAAAGGCGTCCAAATCGGTCCAACTTAGGGCAAGAGCGGAGGTTGAATGACCAAAGGTGAGACTGGAGGTTATACTTTATATGCACAACACGTCACACAACATTAAAAAGGTTGTTAACTATCATGGTATTCCTCTGGTTTTTTCCGCACCCAACAAGCTTTCGAAGCTGTGCTCTTGAGTTTTCTGTTGGAGCAGGTGAGGCTGCCGCACAAGGCCTGAGAAGCCCTCTGTAAAGTACTTCAGAGGGGTTGCATATGCAATTATCTTGCACCCTTGTGGGCAGCTGTACATCGGACAAACCGAGCGTTGCGTGAATGACCATTTATGGGAGCATTCGCAAAAATTAAAGGAAAAGGAGGATAAGTGCACACATATGGTGGCTCATGTTGCCCCATGTGGGTGTGACGCTCGATATTCTAAGACTACCATTCTGGGCTCGAGCGGCAATGCCTCTTCTAGGCTTGCACTTGAGGCCTTTTTTATTAAGAAGAATAGAGATAGTGAGTCTTCTATCTCATTACTTGACGCTGAATTTGACTTCTTGCACAACTGCCTTTCATGCACATGTGTCTGTTCTTTTGCTTGGTATGCGCATGCGTGACAAGAGGATATATATGTACGATTCTATCCTTACATTCAGCAGTTATGAGTATAGCGCTTGTCTTTGTCCACCTTTCTTGTATCTGTAGTTTTTATAGCGTTAAGTTACTACTTCAATTATGGAAAACGAACTAGCCCAACAATCAACCCATCTCGCATCACTGGAAATATTCATGTCGATGAAGCGGCACTGTTTTGGTACATGCTGTCAAGGCATTGAATATGAAGGGCACTAAATGCCATGGAGGAAAAATAAGCAAGGTTTCTGTCATAAAATATGGAGTGATCGTGCAGCAAGGGTCTTATTTACACACCATAATACCAAATTTGCTTAATAATTTGCTTAATAAGCTTCACCGCATTTCAGCCATAAAATGTGGCGAAGCATACTGATAACGAAGAGCTAAGCACTGTGCAGTGAAGCATACTACCTGCGGCAGTTCGCTGTCGAAAAGAGGATCGCCATGCTTCTTCAAGAATGTGAAAGGCCAATACACATCTTGCACAAAAAAATGGATGACACTTGATCTTTTCACTGAGTGGCCCGGGTATGAGATCGGTAAATTCCTGCTTTTGATATCTACATTTCATTTTCACATACTACATTCCGAGATGAAGAGAGTTTTCAGATAATCTTCACATAGGCATATTTCATATTTCAAATTATTGAACTATTTCGCGATGCCCTTCATATTCAGGAGGAGTGACTGCTGGGCTATTGGCCTTGCGTTATTATGGTACATTAGCACAAATTAACAAAATGGACAAGGACAGGTGCTTCAAGTTCAATATATCCGGATTCCTTTGCAGAATTAAGGTTCGAAATAATGAAAGCCCATCGCATGGTGAACTTCCATGCTGTTCAGCATGACAAAGTGCACCCCCACTCAGAACACACACATAACGAGCTACAGAACATTTAAAGTCATCAACCAAATAAATTTCGCAGTTTTTTTACTACTAAAGCACAGCGGATAACATGACATAATACCTGCTTCAAATTTTGCGATGGCTGAGGCTGCAAGTGTACTTCGCGCTCACTCATTGTGCAGCCCGATGCAGAGGCGTAGTACTGTATTTTTGCAAGACAGATTTCTTGTATGCAAGTGATGCAGCATTCACACTGTTTGAACTGACCTGAATCTCTTCCCGTGAAGGCCAGATGTCCCTCAGGTGAACAGGCTTGCCATCCGGACCGTGCCCTGTGCATTGCCAACAGAAATCACCAATTAGTCATAATATTAAGGGGCCCGATATAGTTCATGGAACACTGTTTTAATGCGAAAGCCTTAAATTAAATGGCTCATAGGTCTAAAAATTGACCATTCGGCATTATGGCACCAAAATTGATGCGAATTGAATTCACAAACATTGGTGGGAGTTGAACCCATGACTTTTGGTGTTAATTTGGGCAAAGTTAATTCAGGCACAGTTAATTAATGTAGAGCTAAGTCACTCAAACCCACAACCTTTGATGGGAGAAAGCAAGTAACAGGAAGTAACAATGCATTCAAATGAGATTGTCATGTAATTTAATGACTGTCTCATGAGTGCGCAGGCTTTCGTCTTCATCCTCTTTAGTGTAAGCTAAAGTGACTTAACTTTGCATCATGGCACGCCATTGCATTGCACCCAGCACTTGTCTACAACTATCCTACCAGGGAACCGATTCATTGCTAACTATCCAGCAAGAGATTATCAGGTGCACAATAAGAGTTGGCACAGAGCCATTGCATTCATTTTCTTATAAGGAGGCTTTACCTCTAGGCCACCTCAGTTTTACCGGTTCAGATACCGGAGAAATACATAAATTCTCTCATCAGACAAGCACTGAATTGAATGAAATGCAAGAAACTTAAATTTTAACAACTGTTGGAAGCAGAATTGTGATTCAGGGAGCTCAGCTCTTTTACGAATGCAGTTAAACCTCTATATAAAAAACTTTAGTACGACGAAATCCTCGATATAACTGGAAAAACGACACAGTGCAAAAAAGGCAAGAACATGAGAGAGCGACACGCACACAGCACTGACTTACAACATTTTATTAATGAAGCCATGAAAGAACAAATATATAGAGCGTTACCATGCGCAATATGTGAATGATCGGCAAAAAACCTGGAATATCATTTGCAATGCTGACAATGATAGCCATAGACTTACACAGCACACAGAATGCTTGCCACTCAAACCTTGTCAAGATACGCCATTTCCCGAAATGAAAGTGCAATCGAAGGAGAACTGACGCATGAGCTATCAGACTTCCTAATGAAATCTGATTTCACATGTCAGCTGTGAACTATGTTTAGCCAACACTTCACTATTCTTCAAAGTAGGGTACCTGTACCGTGTTGTACACATTGTTATGATGCTCTCTAAGACGATTATTTAAGCCCCTTCCAGCCTGTCCCACATACTCCCACAACAAACAACACACCACTGATGCAGGGCACTAAACCCTTCTTGTGTTTCACAGTACAATGGCCACGCCTGGCTTGCGAAGCAAACTTGCAAAGCTTTGCTAGTTTTTCTGGAGTGGAAAAAAACCACCGCAACACCAGCACGTTGGCCTACCCTCTTAACGCTATGTCACCTCGATATAACAAAGTATCTAACTTATTATAACCTTTTTACCATAGAACACCATGTACTTAGATGCTCACCACAATGAAGTGTGCTTATGCAGGATTTCAATACAACAGAATTTCACTGTCACCCCAAATACTGAGTAAATGGAAATACTGAATAGTGAATAAATGGAAACTTCCGTGGATGCAGATGGTCAAATGGTTCAATTACAAACAGCTGCTTGCAAACACACACTCATCGATTCATATGCAGCAGCGGCCACTGAAATGGAACAGCATCATGCCATGTATAATGTCCAAGGGCAATGAGATCCTAATCAGGTTCCCACACCCGTAATGCTTTGGCTTCGAGCAAAAGCATGCAAGGCTGAGCTGAGAAGGATGGTGGCTTGATGAGCACAGTCTTCCCATGCGAGCAAGAGGAAAGGGGGGAGGGGGCAAGCTGCAATGCTGTACTGGTTTGTCATGATGTCCTGGATTTTGACAGTCTGGTCAAGGTTAGTTAATTGTTCCTGAGAGAAGGAGGACTACATTGCATTTCAACTGAACCAGAGCCCTGCCTAGAAGGTATTGAGAATTTTTCATGTGCCCAAACAACCCAAGCACAAGAAATTACTTTTTAAATTGTGACTAACACTTATGTATTGAATCTCAGGAACCAGTGGACAATAAATGAATACATAAAGAACTTTGACCCCTAATTTCTCCACTAATAATTTTTTTCTGCCAAGTAAAGAGAAATAGTTCATAAAGAACAGTTTGCCAGTCTACACTCGTTTGGTCCTCCTGATGCAGTATTGCTGCAGACTGTAGCAAAACGTATCAAAAATCATGCAAACTGCTACATTTTTAAATCACCAATGCACTGAAAGAGAAAAGATAAAGAAAACTAACACGGATCTCTCTTCCTGACTGGCCTTCATTTGCTTGGAAGAGGGACACCAGAATATGTGGCTATATTTGCAACATTGTCGCCATAATTACAGTCTGTTCAAATTTAATCATTGATGTTACTTGCTGTGGCAGCCCAGTGACATGACATTGCCCTGCTAAGTTCGAGTTTGCAGGTTTAAAACAAAACTACTGTTTAAGTGGGTACAGTTTAACAAAGTTTTACTGTTTGACGCAATAGTTTTGCGGAAACCTGCAGGGTGGAGAGAAGTAATTAATTAAGGGAAAATGAGACATCCACCCAATCGTAACAATTGCTACAAAGGAAACCCATACAGGTTCCTCAATCCCATATGGATTTCCTTTGTACCCCCTCATTTTCCCTTAATTATTTCTCCCCACCTTGCGAGTTTTTGCAGAACTATTACATCAAACTCTTGCCTTTGCTTCAAGTTGTTGACAAATTCCACTTCGCCCTGCCATCTGCTAGCCGCCTGGTTAGCTCAAATGGTAGAGCGGCTTCCCCGGAAAGGCGATAGCCCCGGGTACGAGTCTCGGACAAGGACGAATTTTTTTTCAACTGCAAGGCTTTTCTTTCGAGGAACCCTTATGGGTTTCCTTTGTGACAATTTTTACGATTGGGTGGATGTCTCATTTTCCCTTAATGAGGTTTACAACCGGAATACAACCACCGAAATAGTGACCGCCATGGTGGTTCTGCCATTTTCATCTCAAAACAGCTTTCCTACAAATGCCGCTTTGAAATTACATTTAAACTTGATAAAGTCAAATCCATGTGGGTTAAGTTTGACCGCGCTTCTTTTCCGTCTGACAAAAACACTATCATTGCATCCATTTATCGTTCCCCTTCGTCATCATACATGAGTTTCTGAGCAGAACTCGATAACATTTTATTCCGCCTGAATCGTGAAAACAAAAATTTAATTATCATTGGTGATATAAACATAGACATTACAGATATCACGAACAGCTGTTGCGCAGAATACACAAACTGCTTTATTGGCCATGGAATGGAATCACTGTTACAATCACCTATACGCTGCATGTCACACAGCCCTGGTACTCTCATCCATCATGTTCTAACAAACAACATTTCACCTCAGATTGCTGCCGTTGTTATCTTTGATATCACGGACCATTACCCCATTTTCTTGTTGGTTGAATCGCACAACCAATGCAAGGTAAAAACTTCAAAAACAAATTTCTTCGACGCCAAGTTGTTTCAACAGAGAATTTCACAAATTGACTTGAACGTTTTCATCATGAACCGAATGTTGAAGCAGCTTTTAACAATTTCTGTGCTAAAATAACGGAAACAATTAGCTCATGCTTGACATTTTCTCTTACTTACAAACGATACTTGGCCTCCAGAAAACCATGGATCACAAATAACTTACTGCGGTGTATTCGTAAAAGGATAACTTACATAAAAAAGTTAAATTGCGACCATTTAATCTGCCTTTGGAAAATCGCTTCAAAAAATATTCTCGAACATTATCTAGAATTTTAAAAGCCGCTAAACGAGGTTATTACCAAAACCAGGTTATTAAAATGGGAACAATAATCGAAAAAAATTAGGAACTAATAAGAGAATTTTTTAACATGCCTAAACAACGACCTGTGGCAAATGAACTTACCCTAATGATGCTGGCCGGCGTTCACTAACCCTCCTGATATAGCTAACGCATTCAACAAGTTTTTTTCAACGGTGACCTCAAACCAATCAACTCATATTTCGCACTATCCTCGCTGCTCCCAATCATTTCATTTACAACCTACATCACCAGAGGTTTTACGTGTTTTATGTGGTCTGAAATGCACTGGCCCAGGGTTAGACCTCATTCACCCATCTAAAATTAAACTGGTCGCCCATGAGCTATCGGGTGTCCTTGCTGCCCTAATAAGTAATACACTTAGCAGAAGTATTTTTCCCTACGTACAAAAACAAGGAAAAGTTGTGCCTGTTTTTAAAAAAGGAGATCCAAGCGTATTAGGTAACTATCACCTGATAACAATCTTACCATGTTTTAATAAACTAATCGAGAAACTCTTTGCTGACCGCCTCATGAAGTACTCTGAAAAATTTAACCTTTTGACAGCGCATCAATTTGGTTTCCACCCTAATTTTCCCCGGAACTTGCTCTAATAGAATTCACTGACCACATTAAAAACTTCATTAACAATGGGTGCTGGGCCGTGGCGTTATTTATTGATTTTACTAAGGCATTTGATACAATTAACCACACCATACTTCTTTCTAAGTTAGAATCACTGGGTATCACTGGACATGCTCTAACCCTTTTACAGAGTTATCTACTTGACCGTACCCAGGTTGTCCAATTCGCTGATGCCCATATCACAGCCAATAACTACTAATCACTGTGTTCTGCAAGGATCCATTTTAGGCCCTCTTCTTTTTCTTTGGTATATTAATGACTTGCCTAATTGCCTTAACAATTCAGAATGCATACAGTACTTTACACTGATGATTCAAGTATATTTGCTGGAGATAAAGACCTTAGTAATTTACCAACACGACTAAACAAAGACCTTAGAAAAATTGCGTCTTGGTGTCTTGACAATGCGCTGCAAATAAAAGCTACAAAGACATGCTTCATTATTTTTTCATATTCATCTTAAGCAAACCTATTTAGTTCCGAGTCTTAATCTAGATAACCACATAATTTATCCATCTGATACGACCACATTTCTTGGCGTTGTTCTTGACTCTCATTTGAAATTTAACAAACATACCACATCCCTTGTTAAAAAAATTGGTTTTGGTTTACGTGTATTAATCAAATCTCGACAATACTTTCAGCAGCATATCTTACAGTCGCTGCATTACGTATTTATACACAGTCACCTGATATATTGCCTCACTTCATGGGGAAACACGTATGAAACACACATATCATGGATTCATCACTTACAAAACCAAGCAGTACGCCTGATTACATTTAGTCCACACTTGGCATCTGCCCTCCCACTTTACCAAAGTCGGAAAATCCTTCCCCTCCCTTACTCGTTACAACTAAACCTTGGCCTTTTAATTTATTGCATCCGACATTAAGGTACTGTCAGTAATAATATTTCTGCCCCCCAACTACTCAACCGTAACATTGCAAGATTCTCGTAACAAAATAATATGTTATTACCTAAAGTACGCACAAATTACAGGAAGCAGACAGCGCTCATTTCGGGAATTGCCCATGAACATCAGGTGCGTGCATCCAGAACACTCATTTCATAAAGCATTGAAAATTCACTTGTGGTCAACAGCCTGTTAGTAATATGTAACCTCTATTGACAACGAACTGTGCTTTGTTTTTTACACTTTACATTATGTATAACCATCAAGTACTTAATTTGTCTTATGTATATTTCTCTGTATAATGATGTTCTACTGAAGTTATGTGTTCTCATTATATTAATTTATCTTTGCTAATACTGTTTCACTGCTCTGCAACACCAGTGGCTGTCTGTATTTTATTATGTTTTTTTGTATATAGCACAGGAGGTCCCCTTGGCAGTTTAAACTCTGGGACCTCCTTCTGTACTAATACTTACCATATACTTTCCTGTATTCAAATACTTTCAATAAAAAACTCTTAAACCTTCCACTGCATTCCGCCAAGCCCCCTATTACACCGAACACGCAAAACTAATCCATTAGCTGGCATGCGAACTGGCATTGGGCCTCCAGATTTAAGAGCTCTCTACCGTTAGTGGCCACCGCAGTTAACGCGTGTGGCGCCAATGACTGTGCAGAGCAATGCCGAGTGACATGATGTGCATTCCTCACTTTTGTCTGTCGCACAGATGAGCCTTAACATGCTGACGCTAACACATAGAAACCACTTGCCATAAAGATGAAAGAACCCTCCTGTTTCCCAGAAGAAAACTGGAAAGCAATACTTTCTAACTATAGTAGATTGCCATTAAGCATTGCATGGCCCACTATTACTGAAACCCCATTGGTGTTTAGGATGACTTTGCTATTTCTTCAGCTTCAGAGGGAGAAAAGCACCAATCCTATTTGACTGAATTTTATTCGACCCATAGCGTTTAATGTACACATGCCATTTCTCAGATTGAATGTTACCATCTTTGCGTGGTTTACGTAGTTTATGTAAAGTATGGCGGCGGTCCCAGCTACCCACTTTGAACTGAATTTGGCATTGCTTTTGCAGAATTTGCTTCGTTCTTAGCAAATGACAGTGTTAATGGCTTTTGCTTAGTCTCAAACCACTTTGACGATGGAGTATTATGGATAGTATTGTTGATTTTTCAAGGTTGCTAACTGTTTCAAATGCCTTGAGGCCTAATGAGAGAAATCTCTGAGATGGCAGCATCACCTGTTGGTGAAGTCAGGAGATAGGTGCGATGGCATATGGCTTCCGAGATTGGAAGAACTCGGAGGCTATGGTCAACAGTTTGTACTGCTTGTACTGAATTCACCATGAATCGGCAGATATGGAAAGTACAAACACAACATGCTCCCGGCTTTCATTGCACTGCCTCTCACACTTTTTGGACACACACACAAGGCTTGGCAAATAGATAGGATAGATGAGAAAGTGAAAGCGTAATGGAATAGCATTCTGCACATGAACTAAGCTATCACATTTTACTAAAACTCACTTTCTGCAAAGTTCGTTTGCGGAACAGCAACACTCTTTCTCTTAACCCTGCTATTACTCTAACGTTAAACTAAAACTGTCTAATGGGATAAAGAGCCACAAACTGTCGTGGAAAGCTTGTCATTAATAACAGATTTATTCGAATCTAGGCCGATAGCTTTTTCAAATAATCATATTGTTGCAGGAAGAAAGCAGGCCCACGAATGTAAAATAATGTATATTTACAACTGAGGTTAATGGCGTTCAGGCAAGTGCCAGACTTCGTCTTCCTCTCATCCAATCCAACTTCTTCCTTCACTTCACCGTAACATCACCCTCCCGGCGGAGTAGCTCCGTCCCGGTGCAAGTTATGGAGCCTCACTTAATGGGGGGACATAGGGCTTCAGCCTGGCGACGTGAACAACATCGCTGGTGACGTTGGAATGCACTGAAGGCTGACCGACTGGGGCGATCTCGTATGTCACGTCGGACAGTTGGCGTAAGATCTGGTACGGTCCAGAATAACGGGAAAGTAGTTTTTCGGACAAACCGACGCGACGTGAAGGCGTCCAGAGAAGGACAAGGGAACCAGGTGAAAAATGGGAGTCTCGGTGCCAAAGGTCGTAGCATCGCTTTTGAGAAGCCTGCGAGACTGTGAGGCGATGATGGGCGACTTCTTGGGCCTGGGCGGCTAAGTCAATAGCATCGCGAGCGTAATCAGTGCTGGGTGATTGTACTGCGGAAGGTAGGAACGTGTCAAAGGGCAAGGTGGGGTCGCGGCCATACAACAGGTAAAATGGTGAAAATCCGGCAGTATCGTGACGGGACGAGTTGTATGCGAAAGTGATGTATGGTGAAGCGACGTCCCAGTCACGGTGATCATCGGAAACGTACATGGCCAGCATTTCAGTTAGCGTGCGGTTGAGTCGCTCGGTGAGGCCGTTTGTTTGAGGGTGATACACGGTAGCAATCTGGTGTCGTGTAGAACAGGAGCGGAGCAGATCATCGACGACCTTCGATAGAAAGTAGCGGCCGCGATCCGTCAGCAACTGGTGAGGGGTGCCATGGTGCAGGATGACGTCGTATAGTAAGAAGTCGGCGACATCTGTAGCGCAGCTGGTTGGTAGCGCTCGTGCGATGGCATATCTCGTGGCGTAATCGGTTGCTACAGCAATCCATTTGTTTCCTTTGATGGAAAATGGAAAGGGGCCAAGGAGGTCTAGGCCCACACAGAAGAAGGGCTCTGTAGGGGTGTCAATTGGTTGCAGGAAACCAGCGGGAGGCATAGCAGGCGTCTTCCGGCGCTGACACAGGTCGCAAGAAGTGACATAACGGCGCACAGAGCGATAAATGCCGGGCCAGAAGAAGCGTTGCCGCAGGCGGTCGTATGTTCGAGTGATGCCTAGATGTCCAGCAGTAGGAGCGTCGTGAAGTTGCTGGAGCACGGCTAGTCGAAGGTGCTTGAAACGACTAGGAGGAGCTCCGGGCCGTCAGGACGAACGCTACGACGATATAAAGTTCCATCGCGGAAGGTGAACATCCGGAGGGACGGGTCATTGGGCGATGAGCTTAGGCGTTCCATAAGCGTTTGAAGAACAGGATCATTGCGCTGCTCGTCGCCAATATGGAGGAAGCCGGAGAGGGATAGAACACTGATGTCCGAGTCTGCATCAGTATCGTCCGGTGGATCCACTGGATTGCGGGACAGGCAGTCAGCATCTTTATGCAGGCGCCCTGACTTATACATAATAGAAAATGTATATTCTTGTAGACGCAAGGCCCAACGTGCAAGTCGTCCAGTGGGGTCCTTCAAAGATGAGAGCCAGCAGAGGGTATGATGATCGGTTACGACGCAGAAGCTCCGACCGAAAAGGTACGGCCGAAATTTCACGACCGCCCATACGAGCGCGAGACATTCTCTCTCAGTAATGGAATAATTTTGCTCGGGCGTGGAAAGAAGGCGGCTAGCGTAAGCGATGACATGGTCTTGGCCCTGCTGACGCTGAGCGAGGACAGCGCCGATGCCATGACCACTCGCGTCAGTTCATACTTCAGTGGGCGCAGAAAGGTCAAAGTGTGACAGAATTGGGGAAGTTGTAAGCCGCTCAATCAGGGTGGAGAACGCTTTCTCCTGCAGTGGTCCCCAAGAGAAAGAGACGTCTTTCTTAAGAAGGTCAGTGAGAGGGTGAGCTATGTCAGCAAAATTTTTCACAAAATGCTGGAAATAAGAGCATAAGCCCAGAAAACTACGGACATCGTTGGTTGAACAAGGTACAGGAAAATTTCGCACGGCGTGAACTTTCTGTGGATCAGGTTGGATTCCGGCGGCGTTTACGAGATGGCCGAGCATGTTCATTTCACGGCGACCAAAATGGCACTTGGAGGAGTTTAGCTGAAGGCCAGCCCTGCGAAACACGGAGAGTATGGTTGTGAGACGCCGCAGATGGCTCTCAAAGTTCGGCGAAAACACAATCACATCGTCGAGGTAACAGAGGCATGTAGACCACTTCAAGCCGCGCAAGAGAGAGTCCATCATGCGCTCGAATGTAGCTGGCGCATTGCATAATCCAAAGGGCATGACTTTAAATTGGTACAGACCATCCGGAGTGACGAAGACGGTTTTCTCGCGGTCCATCTCATCGACGCCAATCTGCCAATAGCCGGAGCGGAGGTCAATTGATCAAAAATATTGGGATCCGTGAAGGCAGTCAAGAGCGTCATCAATGCGAGGCAGGGGATAAACATCCTTCTTTGTTATTCTGTTGAGGTGACGGTAGTCAACGCAGAAGCGCCACGAGTTGTCTTTCTTCTTTACTAAGACAACTGGTGATGCCCACGGGCTACTGGAAGGTTCAATGATGTCCTTGTCCATCATACTGTCTACCTCCTTTTGTATGATGGCCCTTTCTGTTGCGGAGACACGATATGGCCGCCTATAAATGGGGCTGGCGTCACCGGTGTTGATGGGATGCGTGACAAGAGATGTCTGACCAAGTGGACAGTCGTCCAAATCAAAGATGTCCCGATAAGATGACAGGAGGTGAAGAAGAGCTGCTGTTTGCTCGGAAGGAACGTCTGGGGCGATCATCTTAGAAACATCGTCCGTAGGCGTCGAGGACGGAGGAGTGGGTGACAAAGGTCCGTTGGTACTGAGGAAGGATTCAGAGGTCAAAGAAGAAACCTCAAATTCTGCCCAAGGAGTGATATGCGCTATGGCGATACCGTGTGGCAGCACATGCGACAAAAATCCAAAATTGAGGATGGGCACGCGAGCGCAGTTTTCGCGGATCCGGACGAAGGTGTTCGGCAGGGCGATATTGCGCGACAAAACCACGTCAGTAAGCGGCGACACGACGTACTCGTCGTCAGGTACAGGAGGACAGGACGTCAGGAGGACATTTGTAGCTGCTTGTGGAGACAGCCTGGCAAACTCAGCTGAACATAAGCGGTGTGAAGCGGAAGTTGGTGCGTCAGCAGGAAGTGGCAGATCCAACTGTACAACACCTGTGGAGCAGTCAATTTGGGCAGAGTGTTTGGAAAGGAAGTCGAGGCCGAGAATTAGGTCGTGCGGACAGTGTTCAAGGACGATAAATAGAACAACGGTATAATGGCCCCCAATGGTCACACGTGCTGTGCACATTCTACGGACAGGTGAAGTACTCCCATCGGCGACTCGCACAGTGCCCAGTACGGCGGGTGTCAGAACCTTCTTGAGCCTTCGGCGGAGAGCAGCGCTCATAACTGAAAGCTGCGCTCCTGTATCAACGAGAGATCTAACAGGAACACCATCAACTTCAATGTCCAGTAGGTTTCCACATGTAGGCAGGGTCAACAGAGGATTTGTGGGCCGGGTCGTAGATGCAGCTTCACCTCCGAGAGCTGCACCGCCTAGTTTCCCGAAGCGAAGCGACCGGTTGCAGAAGGGGACGAAGAGCGGTGAACGAGAGGCGAACGGGACCTACGACCTTGCGGAGACGAGGAACGGCTAGATCTTGGTGGAGCACTGTCGGCGTTGATGTTCCTAGACGGCGTATAGGGCGAGAAAGTACGATTGTCTGGTACTTGGCGGTAGTGACTCAGAGACGACCACCAAGGAGGCGACGACCAATGGTTACGGCAATGACGGGCGATGTGTCCAATACCGGAACAATTAAAGCAGATGGGTTTATCATCTGCTGTGCGCCAGTCAGCTGGGTTGCAACGGCGTGACGGAAAGCTTTGCGTCTGGGAGCGAGCGGCCGGAGAAATCTGGTAGGTGTTTGTATGGCGGACCGAGCAGAGAGATGGAATGCCCAAACTTGCTATTTCCTACCGAACGACCGCTTGTATAAGAAAGATAGCGGGCACGCTTTCCCGACAGTCGGGACGAACTGGAGCCGGAGCCATGGCCTCAAGCTCACGGCGAACGACGCGCGTGATTTCTTCCGGTCCTGCGGGCTGAACGAACCGCGGCGGGTCTTCGCAAGATGTCGCGGCAGTATTGGGCAGCCGGTCGAAAGTTTGAGCGACGTGGCGGCCCTTCGCTTGTTCGAAGCGCCGGCACTCCTTTACAATTGCATCCACAGTCGCACAATCCTTACACATTAGGAGATTGAAGGCATCGTCTGCAATACCTTTAAGTATGTGACCAATCTTGTCTGCCTCGATCATGTTGTCATCAGCCTTGCGACAGAGGGCCAGCACATCCTGTATGTACACGACATAGGATTTGGTGGACGTCTGAGCGCGGCACGGAAGTTCTTTTTTTGCTGCCAGCTGACGACCGACAGGTCTGCCAAACAGGTCTCGCATTTTTTCTTTGCAGACATCCCAGCTCGTTAGGTCAGCTTCGTGTGGGTCGTACCATTCCTTCGCAGTTCCTCTTAGATAAAATATCACGTTTGCAAGCATCGTTGTTGGATCCCACCTGTTGTTGTCGCACACTCGCTCGTACATCATAAGCCAGTCCTCGACGTCGGCGTTGTCCGTGCCACAAAATGTCCCCGGGTCCCGCGGGTGAGCGAGGATGACCGTTGGCACGGGCTGCTGAGGAATTGTCGCTTGTGTCAGTTGATTTGCCATTGTGGCGGCAGGTAGATGACGTCCGCTGCGAAGTTCCGTGATTGTACCCCGCACCTTCCACCAAAATGTTGCAGGAAGAAAGCAGGCCCACGAATGTAAAATAATGTATATTTACAACTGAGGTTAATGGCGTTCAGGCAAGTGCCAGACTTCGTCTTCCTCTCGTCCAATCCAACTTCTTCCTTCACTTGTGGGGTGATGAGGGGTTCTCCTCTGTGCTCTTGGGAGAAAGGAACGAGAACACAATAGTGCAAACAATCACAAGGGCATTTATTGCACCTTTCATAGATCAATGCCTGCTAGCCGAGTTGCTATCCACAAAACATGCCGAAGGGCTCGCGACAAATCTAGCAGTCCGACTCACCGCGACCAGAAGCGAGCGAATATGTTCGCCCCATGCTGGATCCCAACGCCTGGTCGTTCGCGTGTATGGTCACGCGAATCGTGGCGCGTTCGAAGGCGGCCACGCGAGGCGGTCTCGCAGAAGCATTGGTCGCCGCGCGCGCGGAATGTCCGCGCTGTTCGCCGACCCGCCGGGAAAGAGGGTCGCTGCACGCGCGGCACGGCACGTCCGTGCTGCTTGCTCCCCGAACCCAAAGAGAGCAAGCGCCTTCCTTTCAGCGCCCAGGTAACCTCGCCTGTCGGCGGCGTTAGCAGCGCAACACTCACGCCATCTCTCGCACTGCGCTTCAACCACATCGACGGCGCGGGCGTCATGCAGGCCACGCGGTGAAGCGGGAGTACAGGAGACGTGCTATGCGGGAAAAACTCTCGCGCGTCCCCACACACTTCACCGGAACAATATGCCAAACTCTAGGGTCGACTTAGATTTGAGGATTTTATAAAATGTGCCAGTTTTTAACAGAAATTGATAATGTTGTGCATAGCTAGCGCCACCTAGAAAAGTCAGTATTGTAGCCACTACTAGCCGCGCCAGTAACCAATTGAAGCACATGAGCGACATTGCCATTTTAGCCTGTGTCGTATCGGTGTGCGGTGTGGTGTTATCGTAATGGCACCAAACAGGTGATGCCACTACAGGGCCACTTTCAAATGAAAAGTTCTGCTAGCTGCAGAGGCACCATCAAACGTCCAAGCTGGGTAGGACTTCGGCATCAATGAGAAAAACATCCGTCATTGGAGGGGGCAACGGGAGATGCTTTTTGTGTGCACCGCAGCAAGGATGGCATTTAGCGGACCACAGTAGCGATGATGACATAGAATGAGTTCGGCATGTTTATATTAAAAAAAAAATGCTGCTTTCTTTTTGTGAATGCTGTCCAAACTTTTCTGTTCAGCCTAATTCGAGCAAGTTTTTCTTTCTTTTATTTTTCTGGCTTTGGTCTTATGGTGGTTCGCTTAGAATTGGGTAAATACACTATGTTCCTATGGGTAGCTCACAAAGTGGTGTTCGGGTCCATGGGCAACCAACTACCGTGAGCATGCATGCCAAGTTTGTCTGTGTGCTCGCATGTGGGTTGTTACGAACAGCCTGCAAGGGTTGGCGAACTAGAGGAAAAGCGACCGACGAAACCTGCCCGGCCCACTGCGATGACTCACTTTGTGAAAACAACAATGTGCCGAGTAAACAGGCCATCAGCGCCACCATGTCTGCTGCAACGACTTGCTTCGTAAGGACGACAATACGACAGTCCTCAACCGAACAGCGCTGGGATGTATACATGCAGTCGGCGGACCAGGTATTAGAGGGTTTGCTGTCAACGTCACAGTTTGTTTGAAGTGGTGGAACTCTTGGAAGAGGGTGCTTTGCGGCGCCGTCTCACGGGTCTTAGAAGTCGTCAGTCAATGAAGAGACGCAGCGGCCACTGTCAGCCGAGTCAACTCTGGGACCAAGAGGCACCTGCTCATGGCAAGACTAGTGTCTGCGAAAAGTCTTTCGCCTCGGTGTAGTTAGTGAAACCTGTGTGGAAGCGAGTGTGTAAACCCTCCCCCTCAAAGGCGGGTCGCCTACGATGACTTTGGACGCTCCGAATTGGTCGACGGTTGAACGGCCGTCCTCCCTCACCTAGGAATGTACAGAGGACAGAGCGTATTTAAGCAGCCGTCATCGACTGTTCAGGGTGCATTCTCTTTTCAGTCATGCTAGACTGATGAACTGTAACGTTCTCATGTAGATACTGTAAATAAATCCCATATTCCTCGTTCTCGATGAGAACAAGTCCCTCCTTTCAGCAATGTCCTCAGTGTGGATGAGTTGTACGACGGCATGGGCCAGCTACCATCTACAGTGAAACCTCGTTAAACCGTAGTTGGCCGGAGCTCGGAAAAACTACGTACTAAACGGTAGTACTGTTTAACCGAAATAGCATTAGATCGCCCACTTACGTGTCGAAAACAGAACTCAGAGAAAGTGCAATGAAAGGGGAAAAAAACATGCAGTATTTATTCACTTCGCGCGACAAAAGTGTTACTTTCGTTTGATGCCGCGGCGGCCTAGCACGACAACAGTGGCCTCAAACTTACTGATGCTGCGTGCCAGCTTTTCAGCCAGCCCCCTCTTCTCGGCAAACACTCGCATGGCAGATTCCTCATTGGCGTTGCATATTCTCTGGGCACTTGTGCAGTAGTGCTGCAGAAGTCCCGGGGGCACATTTTCACTGCTGGGTGCCGGAGTCTGGAATACTTTTGGTTTGGAATAGAATTACATTATCGCGCCCCTGTTCTCGTCGCGACGTTTGCATTAATTAGGCTGACGTAATGCGTAGCTTCTGCTACTGTCGGGCCTGAATCACTCGTGCTGTCACTTTCCATGTCGTCCTTATCCCTGTTGTTAGGCGACACTTTGGCAACAACAGAGGCAACGATGGCGAAAAGTCGAACCTCGTAGCCGACATGTCTTCGGGTTGCAGCAGCGCTGCCGAGCAACTTCTTTGCATTTCAAATGCCATACACCGTAGTGAACAGCAGATCCTTGTCGCGTGCCAGCGTTGACTTTTTCATGTCACGTTCGATAGCACGGACGATGTCTAATTTTTCTTCTATGCTGAGCAACCCAGCGTCTTTTTTATTCGAGCTTCGGAATGACGCGAGTCCTCGCTTGCACGACGCCATAACGTACTCTGGCACGGCGTCAAAATGATGCTGATGTTGATGTGGCTTCACGCGCAAACGCACAGGGCGCTTGGAGACCGTTGTTCCGATCACTGAGGCTTGTTGTTCTGCCGGGCCGCCCGATGGAAATAACGCACCGCCGTGTTTTGCGCGACGAAAAGTTGAGACGCTACGTTTTAACTGATGCGTACGCAATAAGCTGGTACGGTTTATGCGGATACAATACACATTATGTTCAATGGCTGCCGAGTTGGGGATTTGACTTTACTACTTTTTAAATGAAACTACTGTTTAAGCGGGTACGGTTTAATCAGGTTTTACTGTATTTCATGCCCGACCCCAACTATTACAGGGTAAAAATGTCCAAGCTGTGCGAATCTGCAAGCCTGAACACTGAATTCGTGTGTTCGATGCGATCACCATGCCTTCCGGTGGCTAATCGGCCAATTTCCACACATGGTTCCGTGCTTTCCCCACGCACTGCTTTGGTTGTTCCCTCTGTTCGATTAGTGCTGACCATTTCGATCAGGCCAGTCTACCTGGACCAATATAGATTGTGCACTGTTGGAACACTGCATGTGTCAGGGAACCGACCACAGTGGGGTGATTCACCAAAGATACCGATATTCGAAAAATATTATATTAATTATTCAATTTATGATTGGAATTATTTGAATGTTTGCTATTCGATTAGAATATTCGAGTATTTGCAGAACCCTAACATTCAGCTTTTTTTATTGCCTGATTTGATTCAATATTAGATTGGAAATCTACTACAGTGCAATATGTTTATAACGTAAACCACAGTTCTGTGAGAAGTGGTCATTATATTGGTAGTTCACTATATATGGACTTGCCCTTAATGATGGTCAAGAAATAACCACACTAAAAGTGGCATCAGCAATTACGATATGGCAGCAATTTGGTCAGAAAACCAGATTTTCATTGTCATTTTTGTTCCCAATGTGTTTCCATGCCTAGCCACAACTTTTTGTTAGAAACTTCCATCTAAAATGAAATGTGACGTCGTATAGCTGTCTTGAAACGGCACCCGGTTCCGATTGCTGATCATTTTGAAACTGCAAGTACAGCCGCCATTTTTTATTCAAGAGCTTGTGATATATTTTACTACTAGCAGGACATGGCCGTATTCTGCTTAAGAGATCAAAGCATTTTATAGTGCAGTCCACTTATAGCGATACTACATATAACGATGAGTTGACTTAAGAGTGTCGACTTATACATTAGGGCTATGAGAAAAAAAAAAAACATTTACAACAAAACCTTGGCGATACGAACCTCAAGGGCCATGTAGAATATTCATATCATGCAAAATTTGTATCACCAAAAAACAAATTGAAGTAGCATGTCAAAGAGGTAGAAACTAATTTCTAGGACTTTATTCACAATGGAAGAAGCCCCGGATGTCTTTCCAGGTTTTCTTCTTTGCCAAGTTGACCTGCGAATTCGCGAAGTTGTACGCAAACTTCACAAAATTGGCTCCACAAGAATGTTGGATACAGCACAGTGCGAGCCTCACGAGCAGCGTTATGTGGGAGAGACACCAGTGCCGAACCGTTTCCCTTCCGTACAGTACATGCAGTTGCCACTGTATTATCGGCTGCCTTCTGCTGGCCTCCCCCTGTGCTGCAAACATACAAACTGTCCGCCTACCAACCCGCCTCATCGTGCTCAAAGCAGCCTCCTCGCCACTCTGCTGCCGGCGGTCGCGGCCATCGCAACTCCCTCATTGGCCAGAATGCTTCCGCTCCGCACAGAGCGCGCAGTTGCTGCTGTGTTATCGGCCGCCTTCTGCAGGCCTATCCCCGCACTGCGAACATGTAGACGGTCCGCCTGCTGTCTCACCACTGCATGCTTGGCTGTCGCGCCTCTCACATTCGTATCACCCAAACCAGTGCGGGAGAGCGTTTGGGACATCCTAAATGTGGTTCATAGTATTGACACGTCTACTTGTTTGTCTTTATCGGGCGACACGTTTCACTGCCTAACAAATGTTATCGCACAGCACAGGATGAAACTTGCATGTATCGGAAGTTTCTGGAATGTTATCGATGGCTCCATCCACTGTCTGTCCCCAAACCTTGTGTAATCTGATTGCATGTATGCGCAGCGCGAATAGTGTAGAACTTTGTAAAAGACACACGGGTCTTAGCGATTACTCTGGAACATTCGACGACTCATGTATAAAAGCCAAAGCACTTGACCCGCTTATCAGATTTTTGACAATCGCCGACGTGTTCGCCACTTTCGTTGAGCATTGAGTGTAGCCTGTTTTTGAGGGCACAGGTTCGCCCAATAAAACGCTAGTTTCGTCTTCCCCAGTTTGGCTGCTTTCTTCACTGTCACTACCACGTGACAGTATACAGCATGCTTCAGCTGGGGAATTGTACGAATTCACACTATCCCGAAATTCGTACCAGCCGTGATCATATCACCTAGGTTTTACTGTATAATGATACGTTATTCACCGCATATCGAATATAATAATCAAAATTTTGCCTTCTGCTGCATCCTGCCCGCGTGCTTATTGCAAAAGCCACAGAGAGAATAGCTCGTTGACGCAGCGTGCCAGAAGATGCCACCAGCCATTTCGCATCCATTTTGCCTACGATCAAGCCATGCGTCATGAGAAAAAAAAAGTGAGAAGCGATGCGGCACCTGCCCTCTGTCCCCTTCTCAGCGAGCACAGAAATTCACTGCGGAAGCAGCAGCGGTCAGCCCAGTTGATAGAAGATGGTGCCACAAAGTGCAATGCTGTGTTACTTGAGATGAAGTTGCAAATCTTGCAATATGAGCTGTGGGGATGCGCGACTCTCACGTGTCCCCTGATATGTCGTTTTCTCGCATAGCTCCCACCTCCTGCAATCCGGCTTCGCCGCGTGGCTTTAATGCTGCGGTCGGTATGCTTGCAGGGTAGCACGAGACATGGCGCGAGTGTTGCTCTGCTAACACCACCTAACGGCGGGTTTACTTGGGCGCAAAAAGGCGAAGGCTCTTTCTCTTTGGCCCGGGGTCGGCAAGCGGCACGGACGTTCTGTGCGTGCGCCCATCCTTGCTTCTGCGAGACCGTCTCACGAGGCCTACCCCAGAATGGACAAACAGCAATCATTCGAATGCGGCACCATTCACGTGACTGTATGCGCAAACGAACAGGCGTTGGTGTCCAGCATGGGGAGAACATATTCGCTCGTTATCCGGCCGTGGTGAGTCGGACTGCTGCGATTTGTCGCGCACCCATCGGCATGTTTTGTCGATAGCAACTCGGCTAGCAGGCATTGATCTATGAAAAGTGCAATAAATGCCCTTGTGATTGTTACAATTGTTAGGACGTGTTACGAAGCGTTGACAACTTTGGTGGTTTGTTTGTGCATGCGATGATGTCAGTGACTTGCTGCCAGATAGTGCACATCTCGAGAGGAAGCTGATGAATCGTGGCTGAGCAAACGTCCAGAAAAGATCCCCAATCTTTTTTTTAAGGTGAGACTAATCGCTCACACCTCCTCCAATGAAATGCTTGGCTGTAATTTTTTTTTAAATAATTTATTCTACCTTCCTTGGAGCAGTGCAGGTTTGTCCTTAGAACAGTGGAGGCTTGTGCCGCAGGCATATTCAGGTGATCTGTGCCCTTTTTTTTTGGCAAGACTGAGTGTCAGCGCATATATTCTTAGTTTTTTATTACATGGCGGTTTCGCGTGGTCCCCTCAAAGTCGTATAATCGGGTTTCAACTGTACGTTGATACACAGAAACATACAAAAAGATAGATGAAAGTGTCCCAGTGGCGTAGCTAGATCATCTGGCCTATGGGCCTATGGGCCCCTAACTAGACCCAGGGCCCATAGGCCCATAGGTCTAGTTTGGGGACTTTGGGTCCTCAATTCCAGAATTGCAGCGTTTCCTCTATAATTGCTAATTACTGTATTTACATGATTGTAAGTCAACCCCCCCCCCCCCCCCCCATATCGCATGTGACAATACCCGAGGGCGCATTCGATAACAAAAATTTATTGGTAGCTGGCATGGTGACTGGACTACTCGTCTTCACTTGTGCCACCGTTCTCCCTAGTGCTGCCATTGTCACCACTGCTACGGTCCCACAGCACATCATCGTCCAGCAAAATTCCAAGCGAAATTCCACATTTGGCAAACTACCGCACCACGAGATCTTGTGGAACAGCAGCCCATGCCGAATGGAACCAACCACACGCAGCCGTCAAGGAGGCTCTTTTGACACGTCCAGTTGGCGTAAGTTCGCGGTCTTCTGCCGCCAGCCACTCACTGTACTCACGGCGGAGCAGGTCCTTAAAAGGCAAAGATACAGGCTTGTTTCACGACCATGTCGCACTTCACTGGCAGGGACCGATCACGCATTTCAGTGACGTATGCCGCAAGCTTGGCTTACAGCTCCGGAAAGTGTCCAGACTTCGGTCTGTGGGAAATTCTTCGCTTGCCGTCACAGGCTGAAATTTCGCTTCGCTGCAGTTGCCACTCGCACCACCCATTCAGAAACATCGAACTTGCAGCCCACTGCACAGTGATTCGTTTCTTCGGCATAAAGGATGGCAGCCCTCTTGAACACTGCTGTGAACAAGCGCCGTATGTTTAGAGAGCCTGGAACACTCATGACGACTGAGGAAGCATGGAAGTAGCATGTAGCTGGCAGCCAAGTCGAACGCATCGAACTATGAGCTACAGGGAAAGAGAAACACATGAGCGGTGTCTGGTCTTCCATGAACTATCGATACTGGCCGCAGGCGCTTCTGTTCTGAGGGTGCCGCGACGAATGCAACAGCGGCACTTCCATCAGCTATTGGCAACCTTCCATGAGTGTTGTGTGCACTGTAAAACTCTAAAGAATGTTAAAAAACCCTTCCAAAAAGCGAACAAACGCGCGGGATAGTGAAAAGCTACGGGCAGGACCATACAGCAAGCATAAAATTGTAACTACATTGCAGCTCCCCTGCTATCTCATTGGTCTTGCTTTTTTGGAGGCGTCATGTTTTGGTTTCGGTTGTAAGTCGACCCGCCCACTTCAGATTTTCAAACTTTAAAAAATATGTCTACTTCCAATTGTGTAAATGTGGTAAGCAGTTATTTAACATATCCTATTTTAAGATTGCACGGACTGTACAGAAGAGGGACCCAAGAGCCACATTGCTAGACTGCATGTTTAGCGAAGCATGAGCATGAGTGAACCCCACGAGCACACTGCACATGAAGCGTTCTGCTAAGGCAAATACAGTCAAACCTCGATACAGTCGCCGACCGATTTTCCGGACTCCAAAAATTCGGACATGCCCGATTATTCGGTCAGCTTCGCGGCACCGCCATTCTCCCCATAGACCATAATGTATAACAACTGCCGAAAGTTCGGACACCTTGCAACCTCTCGTCTGATTTTTCGGACTCTCCTTGAGCCAACTCGGTCGAGAGCACCGTGCACCGACTGACCGGTGCATGGTTCGACTTGCTGAACGCCATTTTTGTTTTGAACGGAGCTTCCTTGCTGCCCCATGGCTGCCCCACGAAGTGGCGCTACTGGAAATCCCCGCTCATCATCATCGTTTCTGCTGGTTCGATAGAGTGGCTCTGCAGCAGTTCCGGTTTCAGCTTAACAAGCCATGTCAAGACAATCCAGCAGCTGATTTGTTTCTTCGCACACGACGCAGCGAGCAGGCCGCGTTTTTTTGTTTGTGTGACTGGTGTTGGCACGGTGGTGTTTGCTTTGTCCGCTGTGTCGAGGTTTCGGTGATCCAATGCGGCATACGGAAACATCGCGTCAAGTCTCTAATGGCGCCGACAGTGCCCGCGCAGACTGCGCTGCGGAATGCCGGCAAGTGGGAGCCGAGAGGCCCAAGATTTGTCGCCTTCCGAAGTGCTCCCTACCGACGCGGAAAATGTTCTGCCGAGACTTGCGCAGTGGTTGCATTGGATTCCGGACACCGTCTAATTGACAATTTCACAGGTGGTGACACTGCTGTACTGACATGCGCAGAATTCGACGACGGCGAGATCATTTGTCAGGTTTCTGCTGCACCGCCGGACGATGACCGAGTCGGAAGTTGACGCACCATGTGCTACGCTGCCGTCGCATGCGGATCGTGTACAAGCAGTGACTGTGCTTTCAGCCGCCTATAGTGACCGTACGACCCTCTCCGAGATTCAGGCTTTTCTGATTGCGCGTAAACAGAACAGCATGCAACGGCGCATTCACGATTTCTTCAAGCTTACTGCCGAGCCCAAATAAGTGCGTGGAAATAAAGGATTTCATTTTTTTTTTCTTAATCTGCTTTTTCGGACACCTGTTTATTCGGATATTTTCGCAGTCCCCGTGAGGTCCGAATAAACGGTCGGCGACTGTATATCGAACACGGATATATCGAATTATTGCGTATATCGAACAATTTCTATATCACATGGAAAATCGCATGCATTTTTAATTCTTTATTTCGAACGGGGCCGGATGTAAAATGGATATATCGAACTCCGCCGCCCCAGACCAAGTGCGCTCTGTTGACAGGAGGCGAGCTTTCCCACAACACTCTCGAAGATAGCGGCGGCGCGATCGGCGTTCCAGACTGCTGCGTACGACAGCTGCCCACATCGGTTGCGCCGAGGGCGCCATTTAAACGTAGCGGCGTACACATGCGGCGGCTTGGAGCCAGCACGGCCGCCTCGATCACGCGCGTACCTATGCGCGCACGGCGGGGCAAGCCGCCTCGATCACGCGCGCACGGCGAGGCTTGCCCCCGCCGTGCGCGCGTGATCGAGGCGGCCGTGGAGCCAGTTGTCGGTGCCAGCGCTTTGTCGGTGCTGAGCCACACATCATGTGCATTGCGGACTTCGCTGGCGGTGACGACAGCACCGGAACAGTGGCGGAGCTAACAGACGTGGAGATCGCGGCAGAAGTGACTGCTGAGCGGCCAAACGAAGACGCTGCCGAGGCTGATCCAGCGAGCGCTGAAACTGCAACTGAGGCTGTAGCTGCTTTGGCCGTTGTACGCCGTTACTGCGGCGCAATAGAAGGCACTGGACTGTCTCTTGTGGACCGTTTGGACTATGTTGAGGACGCCGTGGTCAAGCACGCGGTTGCCAATATGAAGCAGGCTACGCTGCTTCAGTACTTTCAGCGAACTAAATAAATACTTTGTTAGAAGCTTCATGTGAGTATCTATTGCGCCACGATTAGTTCATTGATTGATTTGTGCTAGTTTTTGACGCGTTTTCTACGTGATTTTATATATCGAATTCTGGCTATATCGAACTATTTTGCGATCACCGCGCTGTTCGATATATCGAGGTTCGACTGTATATTTTAGCAACCACTTAGCGAATTAAATTTTTTAGTCCGCACATTCGCGCAATTGTGTAGGATGTTGATAAAGCTGCAGCCGGCAATTCTGCGGCACTGCAAATCTGGTACATCGGGCACACAAGCTGAGGCTGCTGTTTACCAGAGCATTCTCTACCATTTACGCCCAGTCAAGCCTTCGGAAAAAGAGGGTCTTCATACAAATATGACACCCCCCCTTTACTACTACATCACCGAAGCACCCAAAGTATACTCCTAACGCATTAAATATAGGCAACCAACCAGTGACGATTCACTATAAGTTGTGGTAAAGGAGGCTTTGAAATGTACTTTTGTTTACATATTTACTTGGTCGGTGACTGTACTAAGAGCGCTGACATGTCCCCTTGGTGCACCACCAATAGAATCAGGCTGCACAAAAAACGGGATGAAGATCTTTTGCACTGTTTGCCCCTGAGGCCACAATATGTTGTCCATAACCCACATTTGAGTTGTACGTGCCTTCAGTGAAAACGTGGGCAATAGCATAGCTAGAGGAGTAATCCTAGTGGCTGGCCATACATACCAAGGGGCTCCCTGTTGAGGTCAATGTCGACGGTGCCCGCAATGGCGTATGCCACCACCAGGAGCGGGGAGGCCAGGTAGTTGGCTCGCGTGTTGGGGTGCACGCGGCCCTCGAAGTTGCGGTTTCCGGAGAGGATGCCCACCGCCACCAGGTCACCCTGCACCCACCCACAGGGTCGTCAGCACACCACAGCATGGAGGGATAAGTGCTCAGAGTTCCGAATATGCACTGGACTATGCATCTCAAAAAACAGTTGCTTAGCTCAAAATTGGGTTTCATAATGCACGCCCAACGCAATCAAATGCCTTTTGAATCTCATGGATTTGTCGTGCCAATGATGCTATTTCATTGCAACCCTCTATTCTTAATTTTTCTAATAAGTTCAACACGGACCATGCAGAACCCCCTCTGTAAATGCACTGTGCAGGACGCAAACAATTGAGACAGAAAATCAAGGCAGTGATCATGACCGATGGAGGGCCCTCAGTAGTCATGAGAAGACAAAAGGAGAGGACATCTGCTGCTGGAAGAGGGTAGCCAGCCATTTAATTTGCTTCTATCTCAGCTAAAAGAAAAACCTTTTCTGAAAATTCTTGCTCTGGAATGCTCTTTCGATTGCACTTTGCAACTCCTAGTGCATAACCAAAATTTCCAACGGAGCCTCGTAAGTACCCTTTAAATGGGCCCCATGAAACTTTTGATTCAAGTTGTTCCATATTGAATGCATTCCATAGAAGTGGAGTGATTGGCTCGTTCGTTCTTTGATCTGAACATTGATGTGTTCTGCCAGAACACAAAGTAATGGCTACTGTCTTCTGGAATTTTCTTCAGCAGGGGTTGACGATCGCCAAATACTATGCTATCCTGATTTACTGCCTGTGGACACCATCAAGGCTAGATGATGTGGAATGCCTTTTTCAAATGGGGCATTCTCCATCAAGACAACTTGCCTTCACACCAGACTTATCCAGCGATGGCTACCATTCTTTGGTGCAGATTTTATGTTTTATTGTCCCTCGTACTTTATGGATTTTGCATTGTCACTTTCACCTCTTCCTCAAGGTGAAGAAGGAACTCTCTGGGCACCACTTAATCATTGGTGTTGAAGTCACTCAAGCCACAGTCCTCTTTTTAGAAGGCAACCTTCCCTTCCCTTCTCTTTCACCGTTTAGGCTTTCCAGTAGAGCTGATAGCGGACAATATGCTCTACTTCATGGCGAAGGTGTTCGTGGGTGCGTGTGCCATTTTTGGCATTAAGCACCGCAAGACAAACATGCATCACCCACAGGCCAACCCAACAGGGTGAATTGATCAGAACCCCAAGCCCTTGGTCACAGCCTTTGCTAGGAAACGCAAGGATTAGGATGTCCGTCTTGACGAGATAGGCTTCTCCGTGCAGTTCGCGCGCAGCTTCTGCCACTGCCGGGCCTGAATCGGCCGTGTTGTCGCTTTAAGTGTTGTTGCTTTCCGTATCGTCCTCATTACTGTCATTAGGAAACACTTTGGCAACAAAGGCATTAATGGAGAAAAGTCGAACCTTGTAGCCAACATGTTTTTGCAGTCACAGCCACACTGTCGAGCAACTTCTTCGCATTCCAAATGCCACACACCGTAGTCAACGGTGGATCCCTGTCGCGTACCAGCGCAGACTTCTTCGTATCACGTTCAATAGCACAAAAGACGTCCAATTTTTTCTTCTATGCTGACCACCCGACGTTTTTTTTATCTGAGCTTCAGCATGACGCGAGTCCTAGCTTGCACGACACCACAACGCTCTCTGGCACAGCAGTACAGCACCAAAATTATGTTGATGTGGCTTTACGCGCAAACACACAGGGTGCTTGGAGGATGTTGATTTGATCTCTGAAGCTCGTTGTTCCGCTGGGCCGCTCAATTGACGACACAAGGCCATGATGGCACGACGAAGAGTGGAAACAGTACGTGTTAACTGATACATATGCAATAAGCTGGTACGGTTTATGCGGAAACAAAACACACTATGTTCAATGGACGCCGAGTCAGGGATTTGACTTTACTACTTTTAAAACGAAACTACCATTTAAGTGGGCATGGTTTAACGAGGTTTTACTGTATTGAAATTTGACCTTTTATGCAAGTACAGTTACCAATAGATTTTTCTTACAAGGGGCCGCAGAGTTTTTCGAATTATTGGGCAATCGAAAAAAGCAAATTTGAATGAGAAAACAATTTATTTTCATGAATTTGGGAGTCAGCGACGAATGACATGGTTTCATGCCACCTCGACACACATCACATCAGTGGTACGAACTAAGGGAAGGCATTGCTTTGAAAATCAACTTCCTTATTTCTTCATGGATTTTGATGAAAATTGGCACAAATGTTTAGAATGTCTCCCCGATACTTCCATAAAAGTTTCTTCAGAGCAATACCTTGAGAACATTCTACTGAATTTTATTGAGCAGAATTTTTCTCCCTCAAACTTTCTGATGGGCCTGGGAGGTTAAAACATGCAATAGAAGGCTTGTTGCATATTGACTGCATAGCTAAATGCGTCCTGAACGTCGTGACAGTCTCGCTATTTATTTTCTCGCGACAAAAAATATATTTTTTTTCAATAGATGAAGCGCCAATTGTGACGACACACTAGGAAGGAACAAAGACAGGACAAGGCACCTTGTCCTGTCCTTGTTCCTTTTGAGTGTGCCTTCACTACTGGCGCTTCATCTATTGAAAGCTATGTAACAACTAGCCCCACAAAGTGTTTTACTACAAATTCTCTTAGTTTTTTTTTTTACGTTCACATCAAACACACTTCCAAGGTAGACAAGTAGCCATGTCATAAATTTATAAAAATTCAAGATAAGAAAGCAAGACTGCCACGACCTGCGCTGTAGCCCAAGCAACGTGACAAAAAAAGATGGAGTCAAAATATGCTAAGCGGTAACAAAGGAATTAGGTCCGGAAACTGTGCACAAAGGCAAAAAACAGTTTTGAGAAAACAGCTCTTAAAGTTTCACCTTCGCTTCAGTTCTCTAAAAGGCCCCAAATTAGCAGTCTTTTGGGTGTTTTGCGTGATGTGGGGCTTGTTGTACGTGTGGCCTCTGGTCTGGTGTGCCTTCGTTCCCCACACCCCCTTTTTTTTTGTATGGCGTTCTTTGCTGCTGCTCTACAAAGAGCATGGTGCCCGGGTTTCAAACCAAGTAAGGTTCAGGACTCTGTGTGGACATGAATATAGTTCCAATGTTGTACCTGCAGGCTGCCTCATTGATAGCAGTCCCCAGTACAATCAGTGAGGCATTTTTTTTCTTTTGGTAGAATCGATCACGTTACTGAATGAAGGCTCCGAGTCTCAGCAGCCTTCCAAGTCATCTGCCCATGGCAATGGGCAGATGACTTGGGAGTGCTGATAGGGTTAGCCATGTGTCCGAGGATTCCGCGTGCAAATATTGGTCGCAATGTCCACATCACCGATGCTCGATATGCTTAGCCGCTGGTCTGAGACATCCACAAATGTAGGGATTGGCCACGCTACCCCAATGTCTGCGTAGCACTGTTTTGACACATTGAGACTACGGCGAGTGGAAACATCCAGATTCGCAAGGTTTAATGAGCCAAATAGACAACGCAAGCGCCGGACCAATGGTGAACCGCGCTGGAGTTACGTGGCAGGCGCAGCCAATCGCAGACTCTGGCACGACCTTCAATCATTTACTTTTCGTGTGCTTGTTTCTGTATGGAGGAGACAGCTTAATTCCAAATTTTGAAGACATAGAAATGCGCTTTCCAATGAGACTAAAATGGCGGCGCTCAGTTTCGCTGTATTGGAGATATTGTGGCTTGAAAAACTGTTTTTTCTTGATTTCCAAGAAATTTTTCGCACCCTTGGCTGATTAAAACAATTTTTTAGAGCACTTCTACGTGGTTTACAGTGACGATATTCCGGAATCAGATAGAAAAAGAGTTATAGAAACTGAAAATGTTATTTTCAAAAAATCTACTGTTTGTTCATTTTTCGCAATGCGAAAGCGGCATCCCCCTTAAGCAATCGAGACCAGCCATGCTATTGCGTGCACTCCGCCCCCGCGGCTGATAGCATCGCCCGCATTGGAACGACACTATCATGAAAAGCGCCAGCAGCGGGGGGGGGGCTAACGCATCGTCTGCCTCTCGCTCCGTCTAGTCACCGAAACTCAATATTACACGACCTCCAACACTAAATGCGCTGGAAGACATCTAACAGTATGCCATGCCACCTCGGCATTCCCATTCTTTGCACACGCGGCAGATTACCTCTAAAGCAGGGTGCACGGCTGCAAATGGGCTCAGCTGCGCTTACAGCCATTCAAAGCCACAGCCAAGACACGAGCCAGAAAAAGTGAAGCGCCAACTTACCCCCCAACCCCTCACGCATGCTTGATTGTGTTACTGCAAGCGAGCTTCCGTTCCTCTCTTGCCTTTTGCTCGTGCGGGAAGGTGGCACTCGTGAAGCCACACCATCTTTCTTGTCTCACCCTCGTACACTTTTTACTCGCACCTAAAGTACAAAGTGCACAAGCTGTGATAGGATCTTATCACACTTGGATTTTTATGGAACATGATGCGGCTCCACTGCCCCTGTCGCTCTTGTCTTGCCGCGGGCAACTTGAGAAGCACATTTCCAAGCAGACGCTTATAATTTGATCATTTGACCATCGGCGGCCACGGAAGTTTCCATTTATTGTCTCGACATACTTTTGTGGCGGAAGCAATACTTCGTTATGTTTAAATTGCATACAAATACACTTTGTTATACTGAGGTTCTAAATACATGGTGTTCTATGCACAAGAGGCTATGAAAAGTTAAATACTTCGTTATATCAAGAATTTTATTATATTGAAGTTCGTTATATTTAGGTTTAACTGTATCAAGGTTCTCTACATTGACGTTTAACTGCGTATCAGTTCAATGTGCCAATTTCTACTTTATATGTTTTTATAACACTAGCTGCCTGCCCACAGGCATAGCCAGGAATATCGGAATAGCAATGAGCAACAAAGGACCATGCGCAATGCCAGGTGAGGAAATAAGGCTGAGAACCTTTTCAATGGCCTCCACCACTGGTTCGGGTAGGGGCCCACTGTTGCCAATGCAGGTCATACAGCCGTAGCCGACCACACTGAAACCTAGCTTTTCCAGGTAGGGGACAACACCCGACTCCTGCAGGTAGTAGGTGACCACCCCACTGCCTGGCGACAAGCTGGTCTTGATGTAAGGTGCAACAGTCAGGCCCCGCTCCACGGCTTTTTTCGCCAGAAGCCCTGCATGGGGGAAAAAAAGAATATTACACATTTCATCATGTGGACCTGATCTCCTTGACACTTTCCTGTCAGCGCTTATATCCGTCGATAACATATTGACATGTGTGCTTGTTTAACTTTATAGGAAGACTGCTTTTCACCGTCTAAATGTTATCGCTCAGCGCGGGAGGCGCCCACATGTATCAGAAGTTTCTCGAATGTTACTGATGGTTCTATCTGCTGTCTGTTGTCACCAAAGCTTGTGTTATCTGATTGCATGTGCGATGCGAATTGCGTAGAACTTTCTGGAAGACACGCGAGCATAAGCGATTACTCTGGAAGTTTCTATGACTCGTATAAAAGCCGACGCGCTTGACCCACAGATCAGATAATAATAATACAGTCAATGACTGAATTTTCGGACGCCCAAATTTTCGGACATGCCTGATATTTCGGATGTATTCGCGGCACCGCCACGAGCCCCATAGAATCAATGTATAAGGACATTTGAAGTTTCGGACGCTCGAACCCCCCCGCCGTCCAATTTTCCGGACTTTTTGACGCGACGGAAGGTCCTTTGGCTCCTCGCGCAGCGCCCTTGCGAAGGAAATCGACTTGTAGCTGAAGCATATCACCGCTTTGAACCACAACTAGCCGAATCTAGCCGTCACACACCGATTTGGTCTGGCCACACTGGCTATGTTCATCGCCGCGAATGGCCGCACTTCCGCTTCCGGCGGAGTTTCCGGAGCGGCGCTATTTCGTTTGTTTGCGCAGGCCACATTCTGGCTGGTGTGGTGTGTGGTTGTGCTGTTGTGTCAAGTGTGCTCTGCGACGCTAGGCCTAGGTGCTTCGACGCTCGTCAGCGAACTCCACTGTTCACAACTAAAGGATTTCGCTTGCCTTCGATGGCCCCCCACTCCCGTCTTCGTCGTCCTCGCCGATGGCATCAAAGCGCAGAAAGCAGTACCGTACCCACGGAAATAACTTTTGAACAGTTTGTTGAGGTTGACAACGAGCTAAACTTCTGCACAGAACTGACTGACGAAAGAATAGTCCGTTAGGTTGTGGGGGATTCAGAAGACTCCGATGTTGAAAATGAGGAGTCAATGCCTGCGCCGCCTACAAGCGCCGAGTTGACACGAGCACTTTGACTTTTTCATCGGTGTACAGTGCTGACATGACCCTTGCTCAGATCGAGGCGACTATGATCGCATGCAACCGGAACGCCGTCCAAACAACAATCAACAAGTTCTTCAAGCCACTGCAGCAATATTACTGGCTGCCCGACGATGCACATGTACATAATATACCGGCAGTCGGCTGCCTACAGAGTTTTTGAAAGCCTCTTTTTATAACACCTTCATTGATGCTATGGCAGGGTTTCGGAAGATTGGTACTTCGCCCTTTACCTCTAGATCTGAGAAAAAAAGAAAAAAAGGTGCAGTTTTTTGCATGCATTCATTTTTTCGGACTGCCTGAATTTTCGGACCTTTTTACATTCCCTAGAGGGTCCGAAAAATCGGTCGTTGACTGTAATAATAATAATAATAATAATAATAATAATAATAATAATAATAATAATAATAATAATAATAATAATAATAAACTCTTTTATTATTTCTATACAACCTAATACATTCATCAGGCCTGGCAAAGCCACACTGGGCTCGACTTCAATGTCCCCAACCGTGTTAGCCACTATCGCTGTTCTTTGAGTGTAACTTTGTATTGTGGGCACAAGTTTGCCCAATAATAGTTAGTTTCATCATTCATAGACTTGCCGCTGTATTATTCACCGTCACTACTATGTGACATCTGGTGAAGGTGCTAGTGTGTTCATGTACCAAACGCCCCCGCAACGCCGTGAGCCCAGCCCAAGCCACGAAGACAACACCATCTCTAAGGACCAGCGAGCCAGGTACAGGCTGCAAGAACTGCCCCCGGAGCACGAACTTTTGTCTGAGACCAGGAAGTGCATGGCCACGACAGCAGCTACAATGACAGCCCCAGTGTCACCAACACTGATCATGCTACAGCAGCCCAGGTAGCCACCGACGTTCCGTGGTTCAACATTTGAGGACCCGGAAAGGTGGCTGGAGATGTATGAGAGGGTTGCTACATTTAACAGCTGGAACAGCAACAAGCTGCAACATATCCTTTTTTGTGTTGGAAGACACCACCAGGATGTGGTTTGAGAATTTAGAAGCCACCTTCATGATGTGGAACCTGTTCCAGAGCGGCTTCCCACAGACATTCACAAGCGTCGTATGCAAAGAGTGAGCCCAAGCTCTCCTAGAAACCCGAGTACAGCTGCCCAATGAGACTATCGCGATCTTCATGGTGAAGATGGCCCGTCTTTTCTTGCATGTCGACCCAGAAATGTCAGAAGAGAAAAAAGTTTGCATCTTGACGAGGGGTGAAAAGCAAGAGCGCTTTGCCGGATTGATACACAACCCACCTAAGACTGTTGCTGAATTTATCTCCAAAGTCACAACCATTGAGGAGATGCTTGATATGGGGACAAGGCAATACAACCACTGAAACTACACCAATGCTTAAGTGCTCAGCACCGACAACATGCGAGAGACCATCAGACCTGTCGTTCGTGTGGAACTGCAGAAACCACCCACCTGCCGGCCAGTGAAATGCACTGAGAAAGACAGACATTTGGCACGCCTCCGACCACTGCCCGCTCTGCTACCGCTAAGGAGAAGCCGGCCATGTGTATCGCCGATGCCCATACCGTAACTTGGGACTGCGAGGCTTCGCTGTGAACACGCTGCGTCCACAGCTTGGGGAGTGCCCACGTGACATCGCAGACGACTGTCCCGTTCGCCATCACCAGGCTGCTACCTGTCACCGCGGCACTGACCATACACTGGCCCAGTCCGGGGCTGGTCCGCAAGTCCATATACTGAAAACTAAAAGCAGCAACACATGAAAGTACGGTTGCTGTACATCAAAATGACAAAGATCCACCACCGCCGCAGACAACACTTCAAGATCTAGCTGGACGACGTACCAACAAGACGACACCATCCCAGTGAAGCTTGAAAGTCAAGAATACACCGCTGAAAGACGACCTGGCAGCGTGATGTTCCAGCTTCAGGTCAACACGATGCAGCCATGATTCAAAGACAAGACCTAATTGCAACACAAGACAAAGAACCACCGACCTCGACATGCTTCTCGACGGCCATGCAGTCACTGCCTTAGTGGACACAGGAGCCAACTACTCCGTCATGAGTGGACCCATCGCCACCCAGTTGAAGAAAGCTAAGACTGCATGGGAAGGCCCTCAAATTCAGACCACTGGAGGGCACCTCATAGTGCCGACTGGAATCTGCATGGCAAGAATTACCAGTTATGACTGGACTTACTCTGCCACCTTCGTTATCCTCGAACAGTGCTCATGAAACATCGTTCTTGGCATGGACTTCCTGAACCAACACGGTGCAATCATCGACCTGAAGTCTAAGTCAATAACGCTGTCGGAAGATCAAGCGATACCGCCAGAGAGCCCTCGTAGTCGCCACGCCTTGAGTGTGCTCGAAGATCAAGTGAGCATCCCGCCTCACTCCAGCATTGTTATTTCAGTCGGCACTGAAACACTCGCTGACGTAGAAGGCGTCATTGAGGGTGACCAACGTCTATTGAAATTTGCGTCGTGAGAGGGATGGCTCGACTCCTTGGAGAGAAAGCAAAAGTGATGCTTCAACCAGCAGTTCAAGCACATCAACGAGGGCAGGACGATTGCGTACACTGAAGAAATTGCGGAAACCAGCAATGTATTTAGCCTCTCGAATTCTGCCACATCAACCCCGATGACCATAATTCCCGAACCAGACTTTGACATAAATCCAAGTCTCCCCATCATTAAGTACCGACAGCTCAGAAGTCTGCTCCAACAATACAAAGATTGCTTTTCGAAGTCATCGAGGATTCGACTAACACCAGTCGCAAAGTATTGCATAATAACTGAAGAGCGCGCTCGACCGCCAGAGCCCAGAACGTGAAGCTATTAAGGCAACAAGTCGAAGAAATGCTGCATGACGACATCATCCAGCCGTCGAAAAGTCCATGGGCATCTCCTGTAGTCTTGTTGAAGAAAAAGGACAAAACCCTACGTTTCTGCGTCGATTATCGTCGACTGAATAAGATCACGAAGGACGTATACCCCCTCCCATGGATAGATGACACATTGGATCGGCTCTGCAACGCTAAATACTTCTCATTGATGGACCTCAAGTCTGGCTACTGGCAAGTAGAAGGTGACGAGAGAGATCGCGAAAAGATCGCCTTCATCATGCCAAACAGCTTCTATTAGTTCAAGGTTATACCATTTGGACTACGCTCGGCGTCTGCAATATTCCAGCATGCGATGGACATGGTTTTAGCAGGATTGAAGTGGCAGACCGGTCTTGTTTACTTGGATGACGTCATCGTCTTCCCCAGAAATTTCTACAATCACTTTAAGCGGCTTGCGATAGTACTAGAGGCCATCAAGTCTTTCGGGCTCACTATGAAGTGGGAAAAGTGCCGTTTCGCTTATGATGAGCTTCTGTTCCTGGGCCACATCATCAGCACATCTGGAGTCCGCCCCGACCCACAGAAGACAGCCACTATCGCAAAGCCCCAGCAGCCCCGACAAGAAGGCAGTGCGTAGATTTCTTGGCATGTGCACCTACTACAGGCGCTTTGTCAAGGACTTTTCATGCATCACTGAGCTGCTGACACATCTAACTAAATGTGATGTCGAGTTTGAAGGGAAACACTGCAGGCCAGGAGCATAGCCGGGGGGGGGGGGGGTCTTATGGGGCTTCAGCCACCGCCCCCCTCCCCCCTCCCGAAATTTGCTCGTGCTGTCATATACTGATGAACAAAACAACCCCCGGCACCGGAAATCACTCTGGATTTTGTCTAGAATCTATTTTTCCTGCTCAAAAAGACATTTCGGTGCAAAGATTGTGAACTCGGGCTGGATATTGTGGAAACCCCCATGCACCTGGAGTCACATAATGCAAAGAGCCCCATCTGAGAACAAAGTTTCAAGGGCGTTTTGATGGCGAGCGGGCTCGTCACGGCATCTCGCGGAATCTACGGAGAGCATGGATTTCAATTCCGAAACTTTATGGGTATAAAGATCACATAAACGTTTGATGCGAAAGGTGCATTGACATTTTCAATGTCATGCTTTAGATTTTCAATTCCGGATCTTTGTGGGTATAACGTTGTCATAAACATTTGACGCCAAAGGTGCATTGACTTTTCTAAAGTCGTACATCGAACCCTACAACGAGACAAGCCAAATCAAATCAACACACTATCAGACAAGTTGACAAAGCACGCAGCAAGGTCCGATGAGACAAAGCGTTGTGATGGTTCATTTGTGCCGTTATGTCACAGAAAAGAATATCAACATTTTTTTCACCTGCGCCAAAGCATCCATGTCGAGACACTATATAAAGCCAGCAAAGGTAACTACGTTCTTATTTATTTTTTCTACTTTGACTTTTATTCACGAGGACACATTGAGCCTCTTCAGTTTTCTTGTTCTCACCAACCGCGGGCTGCCAGAGCCAGCCAGAGGTAATGTGTTTTTCACGTGTTGTCCTGACAACCATGCAGCGCACTTCGGTGCGCAATCGTTTTTCTCTGGCCGAGTGGATTTTGGCCTCGCAAAGTTTTGGACACTTTCTGGCTAGCCGACGAGAAAAAGAAGCAATGGTCGCTCGCAGCCACGACTGCGGGATCTCGACGGATTGCAACACGTTCACTTGAGGGCATCACCTTACTTAATTGATTATTGGATTTAACATGGCAAAACCACTTTCTGATTATGAGGCATGCCGTAATGGAGGACTCCGGAAATTTCGACTACCTGGGGTTCTTTAACGTGCACCTAAATCTAAGTACACAGGCGTTTTCGCATTTTGCCCCCATCAAAATGCGGCCGCCGTGGCAGGGATTCGATCCCGCGACCTCATGCTCAGCAGCTCAGCAGCCCAACAGCATAGCAACTGAGCAATTACGGTGGGTGGCATCACCTTCATTTCGATCTTATCGCAACCTCTCCAGAGTGTCTTTTGTCTCACCAGTGTAGGATGATAACGAGCAGCATGTATATGGTTCTCTGTGGACCAAGCATCTCACGTTTTCTTCGATATGCCTTCGGTAGCCTCATTAGAAGCCCAAAGCAGGCATTAGATTGTGCCCAACATGCTTTCCTTTGCGTCTTTTTAAAAAAATTTCTGTGGACCGACCCCACAAAAAGAAGAAAAAGATCTTGTTGTGGCACAGCGAATCATAGCATGGTGAAAGCTCGATTTTGTTACTTCTTTTGCAGAAAGGAATGGGCCACGGCACTCTACAGTTGCCGGATACGCTTACTATATTATTACGATAGTAATGATATGGACACTCAAGGCGCATTCCTGTCGTCGCCGTCATGTTCCGTATGAAGTCCAAGGGCAATAACATCACCACCGCACGCCGCATCCTTTATGAGTGAAAGCGTAGGGGGGGATGAGGTGAGCTGACGATGGAGGGTCAGTCCTGTGTGCGCAATGGAGAAAAGCGGGAAGGAAGTGCACCGCCCTCCATCACGCGCAGTGCATCGGAGTGAGTGGAGGGAGATGGGGGGGGGGGGGGGGGGCTTAGGATTCTGTAATCTGTGAATCTCTGATTGCGCATAATGTTTATTTGCGTTGTTTGACGCACTATACAAGGTGCTTCAGCTAACTTTATCCAGGTTAAAAATATGCCGATGCACTTTAAGACGACGCGACCAAATGCGTGTTGCTCCCTTTTATATGCAGTGTATCGTGGTATTTTTTGTATTTTGTTTAACTAGATGCTTAGTCAAGATTAGTTAACCTATTTCTGAAGCGACGAAGCTAGAAAAGAATTCCAATTAGAAAGTTGCAGAGCAGTTTACAAAATGTTCGAATAAACAGCTTCTGTTTTTCTATCTATTAGGTATTAGTGTTTTTCAGCTTGCTGCGGGTACCCGTGAAATACAAAAAAAAAACTAATTCAACGTGACATACCCGTTGCGCGTTGTGATTGCACTGCTCCCAAGCATTCTGCGCACAAATAGCCACAAGTGCGCTGCTGCTTAAAGAAAGACAGGGCAGCAACGCAAGCATTGGCTGTTCGATTTAAGCTAACAACCGTAAATTGCCAAGTAAATATCCACAACGCACACTATTGGAGTGAGCAAAAACCCCACTGGCTAGTAATATCCCGCCACCAATATCAGCGGTCTTTTAACGTTTGGTGCAGAATATATGACAGCACCGTCATTGGCCCAGTGTTTTTTAACAATCTGACCAGCAATAGGTATGTAAGTAAGTGCCTCAAAGGGACGGTTGAAGAGTTCTGCTGCAACATGCCACTAGCCGGGCTTGACGCTACGTGGTATCAGCCCGATGGGGCGCCAGCCCACACCTGCAGTCAAACACGAGCATGGCTTGATGTCATCCTTCCCAGGGCAATGGTAAGGGAGAAACGGGCTTGTCCTGTGGCCAGCGAGGTCACCCGACCTCAACCCTCTTGACTTTTTCTTGTGGGGCTATATTAAGGATTACGTATACATGACGGCAATCTTCTCCAGAAGCCTTGCAGGAGAAGATAATTGAAGTCTGCCACAGCATTTCACCGACGGTGCTCAAGGCATCGACAGCAAGCCTTTTCAGAAGATCCCAGTGTTGTGTCGCTGCAGAAGGTGACCTCTTCGAGTACTTGCTGGGAAAGCGCATGAAAAATAAGTGTAAATGCAGTGAAAGATGGCGTCTGACCATTTAAGATATGTTATTCTACCATTTTCTGCCTTCTGAAAACTGAGTTCTTTTTTTTAGGGAATTTTCGACGTGTGGCACACAGGCTTTGTACCATCGTCTGTGCCGCCGTACATGCTGGCTCTCCAAGGGGAAGAAACCCCTGGTGCAGATGGGGAGCCAGTGATGGACACTGGTCCGGTGCCAGACCTGAATGAGGCAGTACGGCAAGCCAACATAGAGCTGCAGACAGAGAACAAAAATCTGCATGCGCTGGTCACCTTATTGCACGAGAAGAACTACAAGCTCACCCTCAAGTTGTCGGAGCACCAGGACCAGGTGGACTCGCTGCAGAGCAAGAATGACGAACTGCGCAACCGAGGGGAGGAGCTCGAGTACGAGCTGAGCAAGGTGCGCGCGCGTGAGGAGAAGCTCGACTGTAACCCGGCCGACTGCCTGCAGCGCATCAAGAGCTTCCAGATGGACGGCATCGACACTTTGCCCCTGGTTGCCTCTGGCGGGGCTCTGGCGGTGGTGGCGGAGAAGGCTCCCTGCGCTTGGAGGACCTGCAGAGCAAGCTCGAGGAACAGCGGGAGCTGGCATCGGCAGGTCCTCCAAGCGCAGGGAAGCTTCTCCGCCACCACCGCCAGAGCCCCGCCAGAGGCAACCAGGGGCAAAGTGTCGAAGCCGTCTACCTGGAAGCTCTTGATGCGCTGCAGGCAGTCGGCCAGGTTACAGTCAAGCTTCTCCTCACGCGCGCGCACCTTGCTCAGCTCGTACTCCAGCTCTTCTCCTCGGTTGCGCAGTTCGTCATTCTTGCTCTGCAGCTAGTCCACCTGGTCCTGGTGCTCTGACAACTTGAAGGTGAGCTTGTGGTTCTTCTCGTGCAATGAGGTGACCAGCGCATGCAGATTTTTGTTCTCTGTCTGCAGATCTATGTTGGCTTGTTGTACTGCCTCATTCAGGTCTGGCACCGGACCAGTGTCTATCACTGGCTCCCCATCTGCACCAGGGGTTTCTTCCCCTTGGAGGGCCAGCATGTACAGTGGCACAGACGACGGTACAAAGCCTGTGTGCCACATGTCGAAAATCGGCGGGTTCTTGGCCACCACGTGGAGCCTGGCCGCGGAAGAACTTGAGCCTGCTGCTACACGCCTCCGCCGCATACGGCTACCCTGGCCGCGGGCCTGTGTTGTACCTGGGCTTGAATCAGGCTGCTGCTTGCTGTTCGTCCTCCGCCTTCGGCATACACGAGCCAGGTGCCCAGTTTTCCCGCACGCAAAGCATTGTGCTTGAGAGAACTGGCACTGTGAAGGGGAGTGGGCACCACCACAGCGACCACAGTTACTGCCCTTTGTCGCGAACTTGTTGACCGCCGCTTCCACCGACGGTGAGCCAGTCGCACGGGAAATCTCGCCGGCGTCCTTGGCGGCAGCTTCCATTGCCAGCGCTGCCTTCACGGCGGCGTCCAGCGACGGGTCGGGAAGCTCCAGGAGTCGCGTCTGCATGGCGGGGTTGTTGATGCCGCAGACGAAACGGCCCCGGAGCAGCGAGTCCAGTTGATCCCCGAAGGCGCAGACACTCGCTAACCCTCGTAGCGCAGCAACGAATTGTCCAAGGGTCTCTCCTTCCCGGCGGCTCCGGTTGTTGAAGCAGAAACGCTCCATTAGTGTGGACGGTGCTGGATTAATATGCGAGCGCAGTATGGCAAGCAGCTCACCCAGCGTCTTAACGTGCGGCGTGGCTGGCTTGAGAAGGTCGAGCAAGAGGCTGAAGACGCAGGTCCCGCAGCTGGCGAGAAAAATGTCCCGTTGTTTGGCCTCGGGTGTGTCGTTTGCCCGGAAGAACCCGTGGACTTGCTCCTCGTAAATTTGCCAGGCGGACCCATCTCCCTTGAACGGCTTGAGCCTTCCGTACAACGGCATGGCGGCAGCAACGGGGAGCGGTGTTTCGCCGCTCGCGGCACCGTGGGACAATCCGCGGGTAGTCGTCGCCATCCTCATCGCCAGTACGTCTATTCGATTCAGCCAAGTTTCTCTGCACCTTCTGCACCTATTCACGGTGCACTGCACCTAAACCCTCGATTCCCCGAGGTGCAGCAGTGCACCCTGCACCTCCATGCTCGATTGAATGGGGTGCAAGGCAAGGTGCCGCTGTGGTGCACTGAACCCTTGAACCTTGCAGCGAGTGGGTGCAGCCCGGCACCCCCTGCACTTTTTCGTTTGAGATGCCGTGCACCTTTTTCTGAATCGAACAAACCTAGTGTCACGAGGATCCCATCCTCGTTGCCAGTGTCACGATCCACCCTGGGTCATGAACAAAAAGGGGCTTGTGGCACCCTCCGATAGATGGACGCTCCGCAGCGTGGTGGTGCTGAACGATGACTGACCGGCGAGCAGCCGTGCTTGTCGTGTTTATTGTGGTGCGGTGACCAATGTTGCCTGCCGAGCTTTAGCAGGTCGCCGAGCTTGGCGGGCGAACCAAGATTATGTCCGAGTGGGCGTCACATACTTGCTACAATTACATTTCCTTACAGCTATGTGAAGTGATGGTCTTGTTGCTTTTGGGAGTACAAGTGATAACCACTCCGTTTGCTTATCGCTATAACTAACTGTCGCGAGGGGAGCACATCGCTGGTGTAAATGGGACAGCCAACACCTATGTCGCCGCCCTGTCACCTTTTAGGCGTCAGTGCACCAATGGCTATTTGTGCGCAGAATGCTTGGGAGCAGTGCAATCACGACGTGCAAGTGGGCAGTCACGTGGTGTTTAGTATTTCGCGGGCATTAGCAGTAAGCTGAAATACACTAATACTTAATGGATAGAAAGACAGAAACTGTTTACTCGGACGTTTTGCAAACCACTCTAAAACATTCTAATTGGAATTTTCTTTCTAGCTTCGTTACTTCAGAAATCCGTTAATTATTCTCCACTAAAAATCTAATTAACCAAAAGTACAAAAAATAGCATGACACACTACATAGAAAAGCAAGCAACATGCATTTAGTTGCGTTGTCTTAGAGTGCATCCACATATTTTTAAACTCTGGCTAATGTAAGCTGAGACACCCTGTATACAGCAACTTTTGCTTACATACATAGATTTATTGGAGACTTACACGTATATTTAAATATCTTATTACGAGGTTTTGCGGATACATGCTGTGAACTTTGTTTTCAGTGACACTTTTTTACCCTTTATCAAGCTTTATCTTCGCATTTGTGTATTCCATTCTATCTTCGCATTTCTAACGTATATTTTGCAGAACTACTGCTTTTTATATTTGATCTCTGTTGCAACTATAATTTCGGTGCAATCACAATACACGACTGGTGACAGCTGCTCCTGCGCAATACAGTGAAACAAAGGACAGCGTCCTTGAGATTTTTTCCTGGCCGTTGCATATGTAAAAAAATGTAAACAAGGTTCTTCAATGGCAAAGTTTCATTAAAATATTTGTCCTCAGCTCGTTCATTTCACGGCCTTTACATTTATCATATCAGCGGCATGCACTACTTCGCTGAGTTCAAACTGGTATAGTTCTAAAGTTCGTGTGATATGTTCTTTACTTGTTAAATAGATAAATAAAAGGGGGAGCACTGATATCAGTTAATGGCACAATTCTTGGAACATACGAATATATTCTTTAAAGAAAAAATACATATTTTGCTTGTCTTCACAGTGCGTAGCGTCCAGGAATTCCTTTGCAGCATCTTTCGCAACGGCAATGCAGTTATTATTCATGTATTTGATTCCTCTACAAATTCCGTAAGGAGCAGGCCAAGCTCCAACGTGAGCCCCCCTCCCCCGAACGAAATTTCTGGCTACGCCACTGCCGCAGGCCAACGCATTTCAAGAACTCAAACGACGCATGTAGTCGCCACTGGTACTTGCACACTTCGACGAGGGTGCCGATACAGAAATCAACACTGACAACAGTAGCCTTAGCCTCTGCTTCCTTGTCCAGAGGAAAGAGGGACTTGAACGGGTGATAGCTAACGCTAACTGCTCGTTGTCAAGAGCCGATAGAAATTATTCTATGACCAAAAAGGAATGCCTTGCCATCATTTGGGCTACAGCAAAATTCCACCTTTACCTATATGGCAGGCCATTCAAAGTCAAGCTTAATAGCGAACATAGAAGCAGCTAGGCCTAACGTAGCCGCGGTGGTGGCTACGGCTGCCAGCGCATCTGCGTGCGAGAGTGCTGGTTCGAGGCGGCGAGATAATCAATATGGTGGCGGTGGTGGCTTTGATTAATTTCATTCCAGACCTGCAGTCAGGGCAATATACATTGACTATATGGAGTACGTGGTGTTGCCGCAAAGCCGTGCGAATTATCGGGCTTGTCCGAAAAATCGGGCGCCTGGAAAATTGGTCGTTAACTACTCTGGCAATACTTCGTACCGATGACACGGCGTTACTGGCGATTCGTTGGGATTCCTCCGTTACTGGAGCCAACATTACCACAACTTTCGTTCCTTCTCAATAAAGTTGCAGCTAATTTTCCCGGATAAAAGCATAAATTCCGAGTTTTCCCTGAGTAATTCCAGGCTATTCAAATTCCCAAAGAATTCCCGGTTTTTCCGGTTGGTAGACACCCTGAGCTCTTCCATGGGAGCTGAGGTTCTCGGGCTACTGGCATCGAGCTGTTGCGTGCTGACAGACAGCACTGCACTGCACACACTTTGATATGTCAGCCTTCATGCCCAGTCAAACAAACCATGCCAAGACATATCTCATGATTTTGAAAAATCCGGCATGGCCTGCATTGGGCTGGTCAGGTGCCATTTCAGTGCCAGGTGTGCGATGAGCATCTGATGCCCTCTCGGGCATAACCTTTGTTGGCCTGCCAGGCTCAGTGGCCAGCCAGGCTCGGTAGGCAACATTGGTCACCGCACCAAATAAATACCGCCAAGCACAGCTGCTTGCAGTCAGTCATCGTTCACCACCACCACCATGCTGCGGAGCAACTCTCTAAAGGTGGGTGCCTCAAGCCCCTCCTCGCTCACGAACCCAGGCAGATCGTGACACTGGCAACCCACACCACCGCTGCGAGCGGCGGAACAATGCCCCCCCCGTTGCTGCCGCCATGCCGCTGTATGGAAAGCTTGAGCCATTCAAGAATGATATGCCTACCTGGCCAGTCTACGAGAAGCAAGTCTACATGTTCTTCCGGGCAAATGACACACCTAAGGCCACCTGGCTAGCTGTGGGGCCCGCACCTTCAGTCTCCTGCTCGACGTTCTCAAGCCAGTCACACTGCATGTTAAGACGCTGAGTCAGCTGCTCACCATACTGCGCTCGCATTTGAGCCCATCGCCGTCCACACAAATGGAGCGATTTCACTTCAACAACCGGAGCCGCTGGGAAAAAGAGACCCTTGGGCAGTTCATCACCGCATTATGAGGGTGTGGGGATGCGCGACTCTCGTGCCTCCCCTGATGTTTTTCCCGCATAGCGCGTCTCCTGTACTCCCGCTTCGCCGCGTGGCCTGCGTGACGCCGCGGTCGAAAGTGGTTGAAGCGCAGTGCGAGAGATGGCGCGAGTGTTGCGCTGCTAACGCCGCGAGGTTACTTGGGCGCCGAAAGGAAGGCGCTTGCCCTCTTTGGGTTCGAGACAGCAAGCGAGACGGACGTGCCGTGCCGCACGTGCAGCGACCCTCTTTCCCGGCGGGTCGGCGCACGGCGGGGACGTCTCCCGCGTGCGCGCCGACCCATGCTTCTGCGAGACCGCCTCGCGTGGCCGCCTTCGAACGCACCACCGTTGGCGTGACCGAACACGCGAACGACCAGGAGTTGGGATACAGCATGGGGCGAACATATTCACTCGCTTCCGGTCGCGGTGAGTCGGACTTCTAGATTTGTCGCGCGCCCATCGGCATGTTTTGTGGATAGCAACTCGGCTAGCAGGTATTGATCTATGAAAGGTGCAATAAATGCCCTTGTGATTGTTTGCACTACGGTGTTGTCGTTCCTTTGTCCCAAGAGTACGGAGGAGAACCCCATATCTCCCACATCTGGCGCCCAACGAGGGGCTCTTGGGGCATCGGACGATAGTTTTAAGTTTTGCTTCGTTCGACACCTTTGTTCGAACCGAAGCGTAGGCCTAGCGTGAATTTTGATCGCTAGCGTTGGCGGCGTGCTTTCTTGAGCGAGGTGATGGTGACTGTAGTGTGTTTGAACATGTCAACATGCTAAGCCTTTTCGCAAGTGTTTTTTTTTTTAAATGACATTTGTCGGTACGAGAGCCATGTGGTCTGCATCCTGGGAGAGCGAGATTCAGCGCCCGCGGAGCATTGCCAAGCCTGAAGCGAGTGAGTACGGAAGCCTCGGGGGTGGTCCGAATTTTTTATGTAAATAGCTTCTCCTATCTCTTTGACTCTGATGAAGTCGCGGCTCTGGGAGCCGGGTGGCCGCGGGCCACGGGTGCCACTACGGGCTGACTGGTATTGCGGCCTGGCACCGGGCGCTCCGACACCGTCTGGGACGGTGGGCGCCGTCAACTCGGATGCTGTGTGCACCGAGCGGAGTAGGACCACCTCACAGAGCTGACGTCTCTTCGCGGCTGCCTGTTTTGCGCTCATTTTGGCTGTTGTTTTTGGATGCCGGTTGTTGTCAGGGTAGCGATGCTTTAGGCCTAAGGCTTTACGAAGCTGCCTGTCGCACGTGGAGGGACACAACCTGGTGGACCGTGGCGTTGAGGTGTTGCAATTTGCTTCCCTCATTCTATTTAGCCTCGCACGAATTGAAACTACTCCTTCGACTCAAGAAAGCGAGCCTCGTTCACGTGAACTTAGCATCTGAGTAGCTGCCCGATCTTTTTGCTAGCCGAGTCGAACATCGTACCACGTGGGCGATGCGCATGCAGGCTTCCTCTCCCTTGTACTACTTTAGTGTTTGCCGAGTGTTTTGAGTGTACGCAGCGTGATTGGAGTCACCCCTGGCTTGCTGTCACCTGCACATCGTCTGCGCTGCTGCTCCGGACTACGATCGAGCCACCCCGGGCGATGGTGATGCTGTGGCCAGTTCGGCGCGGCGACTTCGGCGGCCTCCTGTATCCAGTTCACAACCCTCGGCGGCGGACAAAAGAGCCGGCGGCCACCGACAGCTACGGCGGCTCTTGCCAGCAGGGCGCGTCGGCGCGAGCGACGCTTGCTCGTACCGACTACTGCGTCATCGTCTCCGGAGTCCTGGCCTGGGATCGTGCCGTCGAGGCTGCAAAGCCGCTCCTGTGACCGGCGGACGCCAGCGGTGCACCCATGGACAGTCGGCTCGCCTGTTATGGACAGCGTGTAGACATTTCTTCGGCACGACCACTGTTGCACTATCGTGTTCGCGAAGCATGGGTTAATGTTAGACCGTGTCACATGTTTCGCCGGAATAAGAAGTGATTTAAGGTTGGGGGGATGTGGGGATGCGCGACCCTCGCGCCTCCCCTGATGTTTTTCCCACATAGCGCGTCTCCTGTACTCCCGCTTCGCCGCGTGGCCTGCGTGACGCCTGCGCGGTCGAAGTGGTTGAAGCGCAGTGCGAGAGATGGCGCGAGTGTTGCGCTGCTAACGCCGCGAGGTTACTTGGGCGCCGAAAGGAAGGCGCTTGCCCTCTTTGGGTTCGAGACAGCAAGCGGGACGGACGTGCCGTGCCACACGTGCAGCGACCCTCTTTCCCGGCGGGTCGGCGCACGGCGGGGACGTCTCCCGCGTGCGCACCGACCCATGCTTCTGCGAGACCGCCTCGCGTGGCCGCCTTCGAACGCACCACCGTTGGCGTGACGGAACACGCGAACGACCAGGCATTGGGATCCAGCATGGGGCGAACATATTCGCTTGCTTCCGGTCGCGGTGAGTCGGACTTCTAGATTTGTCGCGCGCCCATCGGCATGTTTTGTGGATAGCAACTCGGCTAGCAGGCATTGATCTATGAAAGGTGCAATAAATGCCCTTGTGATTGTTTGCACTACTGTGTTGTCGTTCCTTTGTGCCAAGAGTACGGAGGAGAACCCCATATCTCCCACAAGGGTTAAAGAGTGCCTGCGCCATTGGGGACCAGCTGGACTTGCTGCTCCGGGACCGTTTCGTCTGCACCATAAACAACTCTGCCATGCAGACACTACTCCTGAAGCTTCCCGACCCCTTGCTGGACAACACCGTGAAGGCAGCGCTGGCAATGGATGGTATGGCCAAGGACGCCAGCGAGATTGCATGTGCGGCCGGCTCACCGTCCGTGGGAGTAGCCGTCAACAAGATGGCGACAAAGGGAAGTACCTGCAGTTGCTGCGGCAGTGTCCACTCCTCCTCCCTTACAGTGCCATTTGCCGCATGCGCCAATGCATCTGGTGCCGAGTTGCGTAAAATCTTGCAAAAGAGATAGTATCTCGGAAAGTTATCGTAGTTGAGCACAAAATGAGCCCACCACAAGTTTCAAGAAAACGTGCTCTGGCACCGTCATATGATGAGGATGACACTGCGTCTAATGGCTCTGGTGGTAGGCTCTTGCCAACGCTGTGAGCCCGGCTTTCATTTCATATTCGACTGTAACACACATATAATTTCCGGACTCATCTCTCCAGAAAAAAAAAAAGGTGTGCGTTATATTTGTGCAAGTAAAGCAATACGCATGGAACATCAAGCATAACAGAATCGAAATGACAGGAAACCCTACATACATATTCACCTTGCATCTGTGTTCTGTCTATCAATGAAATACATAGCGACTTAGGACTGGATATGATGTTTGAGTTATTTCTCCTTAAAAAATTTATGGCGGAGCTTCCCACACAATGTGCAAAATGTTCATGCATAAACAGGTTATTTCTATAATTTACACGTTTCAAAAAAGTGCAAAAATATATCAGGGTATTTGCTTACACTTTATTAGCCTACTGAATGTTTCAATTAAGAAATACATTCACATAGTTCTGTGAGGCAAGCATATTTTACTGTATCATATAAGATACGCCATGCTGTTATAGGTGTCTTGTGGAGGAATGAAGAGATATGTTTCCCAGCGTAAATATGAACTTTGCAGCAAAATTTATTGTCAATTTATTATCAAATTTTAATGAAACTTGTACTAGCTAAAGCTTTAAGAAAAAAGCTCCATCTCTAAAAAGCAATGTGTAATGGTTATGATATATTTTGCAATTTTTCTGCCATTCGGATGTTTTCTTTTAGGGGTGTGCGAATTACCGAATAGCACGTTTCGAATCGAATATTGAATCAAATCAAGAAATAAAAGCCAAATATCAAACGGAATATAGAATATCTGAAAACGTTTCACAAAATGTTATGCTTAGAAATTTTCAGCAAGAAAATATGGTTCTTCACATGTTGGGGAGTTTTCCAGCATTGCATAACAAGAATATTATCAAGAACGTAAATGAGAATAATGGCACGCTATCAGCAACTTAGGTACATAGAAATCAAGAAACATATATAATGTATACACTCTTCTCTTATTAAAGGACCACCAATTAGGATGCCAGATAATATATACACTCTTCTCTTATTAAAGGAACACCAAATTAGGATGCCAGCACTGATTACAGCTCAGTCATAGTACATGAGGGTCCAGAAAATATCTTTTTTTATCAAGAGAATTTCTGTTGAATAGAATCAAGGGCATTTTTTCCTATGAAACTAATGAATTAGTGACGTTGTGTTGTATTGAATACCAATGAGGTCATCAGTTTAATAGTTAACCTGTATCTTGCAGCAATCTTTTATTTATTGCACAGAAAGCTTTTTGTTCCAGTTTCTAAAATACAGAAGGGTTAAACCAACTTTATGGCAGTTGAGTTATGGTAGTAAGATCAATATGCGTGACAGACGAAAGAACTGCACATTACGTGACTCGATCACTGCTCCCCGTGTAGCCGATTCCGACAGTTAAGAGCAGGAGCTGTCTGCACCATTTAATTGTCAGGTTCAGCATGATTTGCCACTGGTTGAATATTCTGAAATTTGGAGGGTCACAGCAAGCTAACGCAAGGTTCCCCCTAACTCTTCTCTCCCCTTGTGGGCATCTGCCGTCCGCAAAATATTGTAGGCAACAGGCCACGACACTTTTGTGCTCATCGTGTAAATGCCAAGCTAGTCTTCTGATGGGTTGCTCGAAGCTACAAAAAGAGACTGACGTGCATCTATAAAAGGCATTGGGAACGAGAGGCCTGTCGAGCCAGTCGCAAAAATGGCGGCCGTTAGCAATTTTGTTATCCCCCAGTTGACTCACTTAACGTTTGCAAGGCGATTTGTTGGCATCCTGAGTGTTGCGCAGCTGTCGGGAACACATCTGCACAATGTGTTGGCGGGCTAGTTGGTGCAGATCCATAAATACTTCATTTAGCGCAAAACAACGGACACAATTGTCGCCTTTCTTGTGTCCGTTGTTTTGTGCTAAACGAAGTATTTATGGAACACATCTGCATTAATTCAGCACCAAACTGCAACGTTAGTCACCAACGCCTGATGGGAGTCCCAATTAGGCGTAATGGCCTAGGCATTGAGGTTGTGACGAAAATGCGCTACTGGCTGATGTGGTAACGGGCCGCAAGCCATCATGGAATGCTTGCTGCTAATGTGTTCGTGTGGGATGTTCATCAGTGATTGACGGTTATCTGTGTGCCTATCGCTGGCTAATCCGCCAGATTTTCGGACTTTCCAAAACATGCATCGCTTTTGTTGCCATGCCCCCTTTGTTCGGGTCACATTATTTTGATCGGTCCGGTCGCCCCGGACAAACCTTGTATCGACAAGGATGGCCCTAACCAATGTGACGCCATTCTGCGAATTGCGGCATTTGGGTGCTTTGTGTGCACGATTCCCGCATCGGGCCGACACCAGAGAGCGCTCGCAGCGACAAAGTCTGCTACCACATCAGCCTGGGGCAGCCTGTCCATGGTGCATTCGGTGTTCCTTTTGCACCGAAAAGGATGTGAAGTGCACGCTTGGGCAGCACTGAGCACGAGGTGCACCATGGACCACGCGACATGTGGCGCTGCATGGTTCTCTACACTGAACATAGTGAATATTTGAAAAATCCAATAGCAGATACAGTCGACTACCGATGATTCGGACTCCACTGGGAACGTAAATAAATCCAAAATATCGAAGGTAAAAAAAAAATGAATGTATAAAAAAATTGCTTTATTTACGTTTTAAGGCCCCTGTGCAAGGAGCAAGTGGTCATTCATGAATACTTTGTTTAGCGCAAAACGACAAACACAAGAAAGACGACAGGACAAGGCATCTTTCTTGTGTTTGTCGTTTTGCGCTAAACAAAGTATTCATGGATTCGCAGCAACTAGCCCGCCAACGCATTGTGCTGAGCAAGTGGTCAACTCATTGCTGCATGCACTTCCACTTACATGCAAGCAAGTCCGCCTGTATTTCTGCCAGGTTTCAGTTTCGCTGTATGCCGATGCAAGGACTACGAAGGCTTGAGCCAGATCATCCGCATGTGGAAAGCCCCGATGCATGCAGCACATCATCATCCGAATCAGAGTCGCTGTTTGATGGCGGGAGAACTTGCTCAAATATTTCGTCATCGTTCAGTTCGGCATGCAGCGAAACCACGCTGTCAACGTCTGCAAAGTCTTCAAATATAACGGCGGCAGGAATCGACATACCGCAGCTCAGCAGGTCATCAATGATGTTTGCATTTGAGCTCGTGGTAGGCAATGGTTTAGCCTCTTCAGTTGCGGAGTTGGGCTCATTCGGGCTGCGACTCAAGACTCAATATCAGAGTGCGAGGGCACCGTTGGTGCCATTTGATGCGGCCTATCTATAACTTCATGAGAAAGACTTCTTGGAGCCAGCAGAGCGCTGCCTGGAATGCAAACTAAACAAACAAGCACAGTATGGTAGAACGTCATCTGCAAGGCAAACTCGAGCAAACAGGGTGTGAGCGTGGGCAAGTTGGTATTCCATGCTGAAGTGACTAGTGCAAGACTGAACATGGGACACTAAAAAGGTGACAAGGACAAGCGCTAACGTCCAACTGGTGCTTATTACCAAAGGTATGTATATATACTCTCGCACACTTTATCACAATCAGCTACAATCGTGCAAGTCAACATGGTGATGTCAGCCATGCATGCTTTACGCAAAGCTTGCCAACATCTTTCTTCAAGGCATCCAAGCGCTCCACGTAGTGCAGCGGAAGGTTTCTCATGAAAATGAAGCCCCGGAGGGGGGCCTCCTGTGAGGGCAACGTTGAGGCCGCCTGCATTACCGCATCATCGCTGCCATCGTCGCCGTTGCTATCCGATGAAAGCATGCTCGCGACGGTCGTCTCATCAGTTCGAAGCACTTAGTTTCAAAATCTATAGTTGTGCACTTTCTTTTCACCAGCAACGTCGTGCAGTGCTGATGATCAGCGGGCGTATCAGCCAGCATCCATTTCGGCGGCGAGTCAAGCGAAGTTGAGAAACCGCGTAGTCAGGAACGACTTCGACACAACCACCAAAACAAACACGAGCGATTAAGCTGTTCGCAGAACTGCACTGAATGAGAAGCCAGCAAGAAAGATGCAAGCAATCTGCTTGCAGTGCTGTTGGCGCAGTCTATCGGTGTTTCGAAGGGTGGGGCGGCATAGAGCTATGGGCGCAGCCCATTTGTGTTGGTAGGGGTGGAAAGGCAATGAGAAAGAGCCGCGTGGAGATAGCTGCAAAATTAGCACGCAGCAGCTGCTGAAGCAGCGGCTCATCGTGGAGCAGCTCGAATTTCTCATTTTCTTTTTTTCTTTTCAAGGTTTTTGCATTTCACTACCTTTTGGCTCGGACACCCTGCAGCCAGACTTCATCGTTATAACCTATACTGTGGCATCGGGGCATTGTAGTAATCAGGTTATTTCACCATGGAAAACATACAAAAGTCGACGGTGCAGCAGCTTTTCATTGATTGTTATAATTGATATATTGTTAAAATCGTTATAAGTGTGTTCGACTGCAATATAAGTCTTTAATATCAACAGAGAAACCCTTATACGGAACAATTGACGTTCTCCTTAAGATGCTAAATTACCCGAGATGAAAAGTCGATTGGCTGCTGCTCCAGTGTTACCTAAAAGTGCACCAGATTAATGACCCATTCTTAGTTAATAATTCATCTCAGATAATTCATCATCTTAAGGAGAACATCAATGTTCCGTATAAGGGTTTCTTTGTTGATATTAAAGATTTATACTACAGTCAACGACTGAATTTTCGGACGCCCAAATTTTCGGACATGCCTGATATTTCGGACGTCTTCGCGGCACCGTCACGAACCCCATAGAATCAATGTATAAGGACATCTGAAGTTTCGGACGCTCGAACCCCCCGCCGTCCAATTTTCCGGACTTTTTGACGGACGGAAGGACTTTTGGCTCCTCGCACAGCGCCCTTGTGAAGGAAATCGACTTGCAGCCGAAGCATATCACCGCTCTGAACCACAACTAGCCGAATCTAGCCGTCACACACTGATTTGGTCTGGCCACGCTGGCTATGTTCATCGCCGCACTTCCGCCTTCGGCGGAGTTTCCGGAGCGGCGCCATTTTGTTTGTTTGTTTGCACAGGCCACGTTTTGGCTAGCGTGGTGTGTGGTTGTGCTGTTGTGTCAAATATGCTCTGCGACGCTAGGCCTAGGTGCTTCGACGCTCGTCAGCGAACTCCACTGTTCGCAACTTGAGGATTTCGCTCGTCTTCGATGGCGGCCACTCCGTCTTCGTCGTCCTCGCCGATGGCATCGAAGCGCGGAAAGCAGTAGTACCGTCGGACGACGTGATCAACGACCTCCGCTCTGCTGGGGTTTCCATACCCACGGAAATAACTTTTTAACAGTTTGTTGACGCTGACAATGAGCTCAACTTCTCCGCAGAACTCACTGACGAGGGAATAGTCCGTCAGGTTGTGGGGGATTCAGAAGACTCCGATGTTGAAAATGAGGAGCCAGTGCCTGCGCCGCCTACAAGCGCCGAGTTGACGCGAGCACTGTTGACTCTTATCGGTGTACAGTGCTGATATGACCCTTGCTCAGATCGAGGCGAATATGATCGAATGCAACCAGAACGCCGTCAAAACAACAATCAACAAGTTCTTCAAGCCACTGCAGCAATAACACCGGCTGCTCGACGATGCACATGTACATAATAAACCGGCTGCATACATAGTTTTGCATACAGCAAGTCGTCTGCATACAGAGTTTTTGAACGCCTCTTTTTATAGCCACTTCACTGATGCTGTGGCAGGGTTTCGGAAGCCTGTTACTTCACCCTCTACCTCTAGATCTGAGAAAAAAAGAAAAAGGGTGCGTTTTTTTGCATGCATTCATTTTTTCGGACTGCCTGAATTTTCGGACGTTTTTACGTTCCCTAGAGGGTCCGAAAAATTGGTCGTTGACTGTATTCCATTCCAGATCATGTGCTCACGGGCATCGTTGAAGAAGCCATTTTTTAATTTGGAGCTGCGGCGTTCCAGAATGAGTGTGGCGTCACAGTCAACGTTCTTTTTTTTTATGTTCTAGCAATTTACCTTAACTCCACTTTTGCTGAATGGAATGGAAAAGTTTATCTGCAAAAAAGCAGCATGTGTATAGGTTCAGGCATTGCCCCTATTCTGAGTGATCTGCTTTTGGCAAATTTAGATAGGAAGGTTGAAGCTCTTTTATCTGGTACACATGTAGTAAAATGTTTTCAGTTTGTTGATAATTACCTTATTCTGTTAGACTGTAATGATGCCGGCTTTTATTCATCCCTCCAGCAGGCACTGGCACTGTTTAGCGAATGCTTGGAACCGCTCACTCTCACACAAGAACATCCTGAGAATGGTGCCCTAAAGTTTCTTGATTTGAGTTTTTTTTTTTTTTAGGCGAGCATGTCTCTTGGAAATATGAGCCCCATACTAAAAAAAACCCTGCTGCCTTTTTTTATCACCCTATAATAAATTGGTCAAACATGACATTGTTCAGGCATGCTTAAAAAACGCCTTGCTGAGAGAGAGAGAAAAGGATGCATAGAAAGGCAGGGAGGTTAACCTGAGGTAGTTCCGGTTGGCTACCCTGCACGGGGGAAAGGGGTGAGGGGCACAAGAAGAGAAAGAGAGGGGAAGGGGAAGTTGGAGAGAAAGGAAGACGAGCACGAACAAACCGCATACACTACAGAGCGGTAGGGGGTGGAGTTCTTAAAGCCTACCGTTTAGCCCCGTAGACAGCAGGAACCTTAATAATGCAAGTAACCCATTATTAAATAACCCAATGCTTTCAGTTTTGAAAGTGGACGATTGTCCAACTGATCCAGTACTCTGCGCCTCACATGTCTCCGGGCACTATATCGCAGGCAGACACAGATAATATGTGCGGGTGTCTCATCGCTGTTGCATGTGTTGCACATGGGGCTAATGACCATTCCAATAATGAAAGCATATGAGTTCATAAACACAACGCCCAGCCATAGACGGTACAGCACGGTCTGTTCACGTCTTGATAACCCAGACGGTAGGTGCATCCGTATGGCCGTAAACAACGAATGCAAACGGCACATGGTGAAAACATTCCGAGTCCCACAGGGCCAAAGTACATTAATCCTGTTACCACTCAGTACAAGAGAGCTTTAGCTCGCAGATAGTTCGTGTGGAGGCTGTTGGCTGTCCCAGCTGCCTTATTGTTTCAGTTTCAGAGACAATACATAAGAAGTTGCAATTTTGTGATACCCCTCCTGGCCCACATGATACTATTTGCAGGAATTTAGCGGTCATCCCATACATTCACGCTATCTTGCATAAACTAAAGAATATAGGCCAAAGGGTGACAGTTTGTCATTTTTTTCTGCGACCCACAAGTTATCTCAGTTATGCGCCAAAACCAGCCCTGTCAGCAGACAATCAAACAATCAACATCACGCAACATTGCGCACAGAAAGAGTTTTGGCGATTGCTCGAGAGGAGTAGGGTGTAGCCTACCTCTTTGCTGCGGGCAGTGTCACGTCAGACAAACAAGAAGGTGCCTAAATGTGAGACTACAGGAACATAATCAGAAAGTGCAAAAAGGGAGAGAGGGTTTCCTTGAAATACATTGCTCGCAATGCAAAATGTCATCCAATCTTTGAAAAAACAGAAATAATAGCAAGCAACGCGCAAGAAAGCACCAGACTCGTCATTGAGGGAGCGGCTATCGCAGAAGGCAACTACATTAGCAAACCATCCCTAGCATTGACTATTAAAAAATTGCATACTTGGGTTTCGTATGTGGGAGGCCGCATTAGGCCTTGGCGAATTCATGTTTATTTGGGATCACCATGTTGACTTGCACGATTGTAACTGATTATGATCAAGTGCGCGAGAGTATATATCCATGCCTTTTGTAGTAAACACCAGTTGGAAGTTAGCGCTTGTCCTTGTCACCTTTTTAGTGTCCCATGTTCAGTCTTGCACTAGTCACTTCAGCATGGAACACCAACTTGCCCAGGCTCACACCCTGTATGTTCGAGTTTGCCTTGCAGATGGCGTTCTGCCATACTGTGTCCTGTGTTTAGTGTCCGTGTCCCATGTCCACTTCAGTGTGTTTAGTGTCTCGTGTCTACTTCATGAACAAACAGAATGGCAATAACGGGCCATGGGTGGGGGTGCCGAAAAAGGATGCGATGATTGTGATGTTGATGCGACCTCACAATTCAGGCAAAGCCTCCAAGATTGGCATTTGCAGTTAAATTTCAGAGGCTTAGAGCAGCAAACTAGGCAAGGCCTCAGAGATTTCCATCTAGCGTGTAATCTCTAAGGCCATACTTGATGTCTTGAAATTGCCAGAGGGGATAATGGAGGCACAGTCGGCTTACACTACAGCCACAGATGGAGTTGGGATAATCGAATGTAGGGCTGGAGGCTGTCCGAAATATCAGTTGTTTTTAGACATTTAAGTCTATGGGGCAAATGGCGGTGCCGCGAAGCTGTCCAAATTACCGAGCATGTCCGGATTATCGGTGTCCGATTTATCGGTGAGCGACTGTATTTGATTTGCGGTTTGAATCCCTTGAACATTCACTATTTGGTTTGATTTGGTGATATTCAAGTATTCGCACATCCCTAATGTTTTTTGCATGGTCAAGAAAATATACCTAACTGCATGCTGTGTTATCATATACAATATGCAATAATTTCTGCTCAGAAATTTGGAACCAAGAGTTTCTTTAGAAAAGTGAGATTGGTTTAGGCATATCTGGCCTAAACAAAGGCCTGTCTAAGTTAAGTGCAAGCTCTTGGGCCAGTTCGTGCATGATGAACTTCAAAAAGGAGTACCAGCAAATACACAAGGTCGCATACACACAGAAAAGGCATTAGACATGTGTATCTGTGTGTCTAATGCTAGTACACACTTTTCAAGCCTGTCTAACTTTTTCACATGAAAGTAAAAATCCATGCCGTAAGGGATGCAGACGCCTCCCATTGTGACATTCTGCGCACAGCTGCTCAGTGGGAATGGCAGCATGTGCATCTGCACAATGCTCATGCGAGTAGGCGAGAACAGAATGCAGCCTTGGCTCTGCTGCCAAGCCAAGTGAACAGAGTGTTGTCCACTTGGCTTCTTTGTTTTTGCAGCCAAACTCATTGCTTGTGTGTGGAGATCTAATCTTCTATGTGCAGACCCCGCATGTGCCGTCAATACTGTGACAACACGAATGAAGGCAGCGGTGCTGAAACGCCTGTTTGAGTGTCCATATCTCAGAAAAAGAAAAGGGGTTTCATGCCAACAGGATGTACAAGTTGACAAAAGCTGAGGCTGCCTTGGCTGCGGGAGGTTGTGGGTTCGATTCCCACCGCTGCCGAGCATCCACTGGTTCAGATGGGCACAAGTGCACCCCAGCCTGGCGTTTGGCTTTCTTCAGAAGTGATACACTTGGGAAAGGAGCCTGTGCCCCAAATTCCCATCAAAACCATTGTGAGCACAAAAAAAAGAAAAGAAAGAAAGAAAATAAGAGGAGGTTTGGGCCACTCTCATGGCGGCAATTTCCCATGTGGCGCTCAAATGGACCTATTGAGGTGGGGACGCCTTTGGGTTGGGAACAAGCACGCCCTTCCAAGCGTTGTGGTCCCATAATGGCCTAGCACCAGATCAGGAGAGCACCAGATGGCTTGTACCTATTTTGCCGGTAGGTCCTCAGGGGCAGCACTTGCCTCCCACAGCTGCGGTGGATGCTCTTCAACAAGGCCGCCTGTGGCTGGACAAGAGGCGCCCAGAGGCAACTTGGCAAATCTCTACTGGGCAGCCTTTCGAGATGCGAACCCCCATGAGAAGCCAAGCACCAGGCCTGAGAACATCTTTACTCATTAGAAAAAAAAAAGGTGGGTTTCAGGTGTTACAGGAGTGGCAAAAACATAATGCGGAAACGTATGCACGAAACCCAAAAAGCGTTGTGTGCACCGTGTGTGTGGCACACTTGCTCGAAATGCTGATGTCTACAGTGAACAGCACAAGCGGAAAGCATAACAGGAGAAGCTGCAAAGTTCGTGCCAACAGCAATGCTTAAGCTAGTGAGCATTCCACTGATCAAGAAATTATCCACTGTGGAAACAGCCCAAGAGAACACTGATATGCTTTTATGCACTGCATAACACCACATGGAGGTAGCACAGAAACAGTGTGCTGAACTGGGCTGGTTGGTGTATGTTTAGAATGGAATCAAACAGTGCAACAGACAGGACAAACTTCTCTGTGCAGATCCTCGTTACTATAGTTGACTTCCGTTGATTGAACCCTGATGGAACTGACAAAATTGATTGAATTGTCTGGCAAGTCGAATTAAACAAGGTGCAGAAAGAATGCCAGAACACTATGTTGATTCATTTAGCAGTGCTTGCCCGATCCTTAAACGCCCCCAATTACATGCTCAACAACTTTCTATGTGTCGAAAGTAGAAAACTAACATATAAATGACAGTAAAGCTCCTAAACAAAGTAAGAACTCGCATGCACCCAATTTTCTAGCAAGAAAAATGAACACATATTAGGGGTCAATCAAAGAGTGGAACACCCATCATCTCTCGTTGCAAATGCCTATTTCCGGCCTGCCCTAGGAAGATTTTCAAGCAATAACGAAAGCACGCAATGTCTGATTATGGTATTTATGTGATTATAACACTCATCTTTATTTTTCTTAAGAAAATTGAGCCAGAAATTTCCTGTGCGATGCAATTGGACACGATACCAAAACTGCCATTGTGGCATTCATATGCTTTACCATATAACAAGAATGTATTGCGGCGAAGCTGACTTTCGAACACTGGCAGCCATAGTGCAGCACATATTGACCCTTGCCCATTTTTATTACTGAAAAAACGAACGCATGTCAAATTTCTACTTTGCTTAGGAGCATTACACTCATTTCTATGTTAGTTTTTTACTTTTGACACCTATAAAGTGGGTGTGTATTTAACTGAAGGGTAAGTTAGGATTGTGCAAATACTGCCGAATGAATCTGCGGTGTTTTGTATTTTTTTTTTGCATCTTGTTTAATTCAACCTGCTGGATAATTTGATCAATTTCGTTGGTCCCATCAGGGTCGGATTAATGAAAGTCGAATGTATGTATAAGATTGGGCTTCTTTTGTTCCATAAGGTATGGTTGCAAAAGCGCATCCTTGTCCCATGTTTTCTGTGCAAAGTTGCATGTGAGCATGCCCGTACTGACCAGCGCCTAGCATGACCGATGGGTTGCTGGTGTTGGTGCAACTGGTGATGGCCGCTATGACGACTGAGCCATGCTGCAGGGTGTGCTGCTGCCCTTCGTGGGTGAAGGCAGCCTTGGCGGCCATCTGCTCGGGCTTCAAGCCGTAACCTTTGAAGCCAACCTGCAAGACAGAACAACACCATCACTGTGCGTTCTGCGAATTGATCAGGCATCAAAATGAGGGGAAGGCTTCAGCAGCAGTCATAAAACTAATTCTGCAACTCGCTCGCCATTTCACCATTTACAGTACAGTGAAACTTTGTTAAACCGTAGTTGGCCGGAGCTCAGAAAAAGTATGTACTAAATGGTAGTACTGTTTAACAGAAATAGCATGAGATCGACCACTTACCTGTCAAAAACAGAACTCAGAGAGAGTGTGATGAAAGAGGAAAAAAACATGCAGTTTTTATTTATTTCGCTCGACTGAAGTGTTATTTTCGTTTGATGCCACGGCGGCGTAGCAGCAATAACAGTGGCCTCAAAGTTACTGAAGCTGCGAGGCAGCTTTTCAGCCAGCCGCCTTTCTTCTCGGCAAACACCCGCATGGCAGATTCCTCGTTGGCGTTACGTATTCTCTGTACACACATGCGGTAGCACTGCAGAAGTCGCGAGGCATCTTTTTCATTGCAGGGTGCTGTTCTCGTCGCAACGATTGCATTCACGAGCCTGACGTAATGCGCAGCTTCTGCCACTGTTGGGCCTGAATCGCCCATGCTGTCACTTTCTGTGCCGTCCTCATCATTGTTGCTAGCTGACACTTCGGCAACAACAGAGGCAACAATGGTGAAAAGTTGAACCTCGTAGCCGACATCTCTTCCCGGTCGCAGCAGTGCTGCTGAGCAACTTTGCACTCCAAATGCCACACACCGTAGTCAACAGCAGATCCTTGTCGCATGCCAGCACCGACTTCTTTGAGTCACATTCAATAGCACGAATGATCTCCAATTTTTCTTCTATGCTAAACACCCAGCGTCTTTTTTATCCGAGCTTCGGCATGACGCGAGTCCTCGTACGTAATGCCACAACACACTCTGGCACGCCGCCGAAATGATGATGCAGCTTCACGCGCAAACGCACAGGGCACTTGGAGGCTGTTGTTTTGATCTCTGAAGCTTGTTTTTCTGCCAGACCGCCCACTGGAGACGACGCACTGCCGTTTTCGCACAATGAAAAGTGGAAACACTATGTGTTAACCGACACGTACGCAATAAGCTGGTACGGTTTATGTGGATACAAAACACATTATGTTCAGTCGCCACCGAGTCGGGATTTGACTTCACTACTTATAAAACAAAACTACTGTTTAAGCGGGTACGGTTTAACGAGGTTTTACTGTGCAATGATCTGATATCATATATTAACAACTGTAAAGGAAGATTTTGAGCTTACCAATGCCTTACTTTTCGTCACATTTCATCATGTAGAAAACATAGCTCATTAATATTGATATGCACACAGTGTTTACCTTATTCCAGTGACCCTTTTTTGTCAACTGACCACTGTTACGAAGTTATCGCTCGGCGCAAGGCATGCCTTCCTGTACCACAACTTTGTCACCAATTCTATAGCCAAATAATCTTTGTCTAATCGAATTGCGTATGTGAACTAGATAGTTTTGTAGATTCTAAAAGTACACAGGCACCAGCGGTTATGCTGTTGTGTATGATGAGTAATGCATAATTAGCCCATGCATTTGACCCATACATCAGATTCCAACAATCGACTACTGTGCTAACTGCCATCATTGTGTGTTGTGTGTTGTTTACTTTGCTGGGCACAAGTTCACTTTATAAAGAGTTAAATCCTCAGCTAGCATTTCTGGCAGTGGTATTCTTCACTGTCACTAGAATGCGACATCTGTTGGAGGTGCCTCTTTGTTGTCCACCTGACACCCCCCCCAAGCCAAAGCTGTGAATAACACTGATGTCGCAACGTACCAATGAGCTAGCCACAAGCTTTAAGGACTGCTGCCAGAGTACGGGCCCCTCTCCAAATAGACATGAAAAGTTCAACGGTGATAACAACACCTCCAGCGTCGCCATTAATGATCACAACTCAACAACTCAGGGAGCCACCTGCCTTCTGCGGAGCTTCATCGGATGACCCTAAGACCTGGCTCAAAATGTTTGAAGGAGTGTCAACCTACACGTGTAACTCTGAAGACAAGCTGCGCCACATCTATATTGCATTAGAAGATGCCACCGGGACTTGGTTTGAAAATCAAGAGTCCTCGCTAATGACATTGGACCTGTTCTACTGTGCATTACTAAAAATCTCCACAAACATCACAAGAGAAAGGGCCAAACTTCAGTGACAAACCCAAGTACAGCTGCCCAAGAAGAGCATCGCCATCCTTACAGAAGAGATGACCCATCTTATCTGCTGTGCTGACCCAGAAATATCCTGAGAAGAAAGTTCATTTTCTCAAGTGCAAAAACTCTTCGCTGGACTGATGTGCAACCCTCCCAGACCGTAGCAACCTTTCTGTCCAAGGCCACGACAACCGAGATGATGCTTGAAACATGCACTAGACAATTCAAGTGCCACACGATGCCAGGCTGCGCAGAAATTTAAGCAATCTGCTCCAAAGACCTGCGGGAGGCTGTAAGACAGGTTGTCGGTGAATAACTAGAAAACATTTTTGAAACATCCCAGTTCCAGGTTGCATCAATTTCTGACATCATCTGCCGAGAAATCTATCAGCCTCTGGAAGTTCCATAACTGCAGCCTGAGCCACAAGCGATGACATATGCCACCACCGCTGTCCCGTTTCTGCTCTACGCATGCACCAAGGTCGCGTAACACAGCAATTTTATTGGTGGCAGTTGCTACCGCCAGCATGCCCGCCCATCAAATCACGCAACACCCCAAGGAACGCAGATGTTTGGCGTACCTCTGACTGCGGCCCACTCTGCTATCAGTGTGAGGAAGTTGGCCACATCTTTCACCATTGCCTGCACTACCAAATGGGACTACGAGGATTCATCTCAAATGCGCTGTGCCTGCGACAAGAGGAATGACCCTGAGACATCACCGACTACTTGGAAGCAACTAAGTGGAGATCTTGACCTAGTTCCCATTCACCATCACTAGGATGATGCATGTCGTTGTAGTGCCGATCGTACACTAACCCAACCTGTGGCCGGAAAACTGAAAGCAGCAACCAACAGAGGTGCGGTTTATGTTCTTCAAATGCCAAAGATCCGTCACTGCTGCTTCAAGTTCCCTCTTGATGTCACAACAACAAAGCCTCAAAGGCAAAACTGTGCCACCTAAAGAAGACCTGACAACGCCATGTAACAGCAGTGGGACAATGCGACAAAGCTGTGATCTGATGACCAGACTGTAATGCAAAACCAAGAATTACCAACTTCGATATGCTTATCAATGGCCACAAAGCCACTGCTCTAGTCGACACAGGTGCCGACTACCTTGCCGTCAGTGGACCATTCACCACTTAACTGAGGAAATAAAAGACTGAATAGCAAGGCTCTGAAATACGGATAGCTGGAGATAAGTTAATAATACCGGCTGAAGCCTGCACACCAAGAATCATGGTTCATAACCAGACAAATCCTGCAAGCTTCGTAAAGTTGTCACATTGCTTGCAGGATGTTATCCTTAGTGTGGACTTCCTAAGCCAACAAGGCACAGTAATCCAAGATCCAAGTCAACAACGCTGTTCACTGACCAAGCGATACCACGGGATAGGACCCTCAGTTACTGCGTCATAAATGTACCCGAAGATCAAGTCAGCATCCGTCCTTGCTCCAGCGTCGCCATTTCTGTTGGCACCAAATGTCCCTCAGATGTAGATGGCGTCGTCGAATGCAACTGACACCTGCTGCTCGACTGTTAAATTTGCATTGCAAGGGGATTCACTCGGTTGCATGGAAGAGAAGCGAAGGTGATCCTGACAAACTTCAGCCAGGAACACAAACACCTCAACAAAAGCATGACAACTGCATTTATAGAAGAAAATGTGGAAGCAAGCACTAACTTTGTCTTCTTAGATACCACCACACCTACCTTGACAGCCTCTATTTCCCAAACCAACTTTCAATGTCGATGGAAGTCTTCCATACATAAAAAGGAACAGCTCTAAAGACTCCTACAACAAAAGTTCGACAAACACGAAAAACATGATAAAGAACAATGCGGCGGTCAAGCCCATGATGACACTTTCTTGCCAATTCTTGTGAAAGAGAATTGCAGTGACTTATGCCTGGATAAATAATGTTGCCCTGTGTCAGCATATTACACTTAAGCACACTTTAGTGTGCCACAGAATAAGTGCATTCCTATTAGGCATCCTGGCTACAGACATGACAGGAAGTTGCGCAGGCACCACTGAATGGTTTGCAAAGGGCAAATAACACGTCAACTAGTACTGCAAGGATTTCTAATTTCAGTGCTCACTGCATGGCTTGATAGTGCAGGTGAGTGCAATTTTGTGAAAACTTCCCATTCGGTGATTAAGTTGAAGCTGTGGTGTAAACTTTGGCAAGTCAGCTGGTAAAGACTCCTCATACCATGTGCACCTTGTTGCGATTTGTGCCCCAACAGGCTGCATTCCCCACACTTGTGCAATGCTTCTTGAGCTGACACAGTTGACTTCCATTAATTCGGCTCCAGCTAATTCGATTTTTCAGTTATTTGTTCCAGACTGAAGATCCTGGCATGTACCCATACATTTCTATGGCCCAGACTTTCGTTGTTTGAATTTCAAAGCTGGCCTTCGCCGAATAATTCAAACATGACTAATCAGCTTCACTGCAATACAGCGTTGTTATGCGGTGAAGCATATCAAAAATTCAAGGGGCCACTGTCACGGGACAAAGTATGTGTTCCTTAACTACACACGCGTGTGTGTGCCGTCTCTGGTCACATTAAAAGCACCTAGATGCTAAATAAGCATACTGGCAGCTATTAAAAGCTGCTTCTGACACTTCTGTGGCAATTTCAGTCCTCATTTCGCCCACTATGCATGTCTTGTATGTGAGATCGTTAATGAGGCCTGGTCATCATGATCATAAGCCTATTTTATGTGCACTGCAGGATGAAGGCCTCTCCCTGCAATCTCCAATTACCCCTGTTCTGTGCCAACCAATTCCAACTAGCACCCGCGAATTTCCTAATTTCATCGAACATCCTAGTCTTCTGCCATCTTCTACTGCGTTTTTCTTCTCTTGGTACCCATTCTGTAACACTAATGGTCCAACGGTCATCTAATCTGTGCATTACATGACCTGCCCAGGGTCATTTTTTTCTCTTCATGTCAATTAAAGTATCAGCTATACCCGTTTTCTCTCTGCTCCAAACCGCTCTCTTTTTGTTTCTCAAGGTTATGTCAAGCATTCTTTGATCCATTGCTCTTTGTGCGTTCCTTAACTTTTTCGCAAGCTTCTTTGTCAGTCTCTAAGTTTCTGCCCCATATGTCAGCACCGGTAAAATGCACTGATTGTACACGTTCCTTTTCAATGATAACGATGTGCTTCTAGTCAGGAGCTGACGATGTTTGCCGTATGCGATCCAACCCATTTTTATTCTATGAATTTCCTTCTCTTGATCAGGGTTCCCTGTAATTAATAGACCGAAGTAAATGTACTCCTTCACAGACTCTAGAGGCTGACTGGTGATCCTGAACTCTTGTTCCCTTGCCTGGTTATTCATCGTTATTTTTGTCTTCTGCATATTAATCTTCAGCCCAACTCTTGCACTTTCTCTGTTAAGGTCCTCAATCATTTGTTGTAACTCGTCTGCATTGTTGCTGTATGGAACAATGTCATCGGCAAACCAACGGTTGCTGAAATATTCGCCGTCGATCCTTACTCCAAAGCCTTCCCCAGTTTAATAGCTTGAGTGCTTCTTCCAAGCATGCAGTGAATAGCATTGGAGAGATTGTGTCTCCCCACCTGACCCTTTCTTTATGGAGCCTAGTATGTGTGCCTTAATTACACACACTTGCACACACTGCACACTGAGAAGTGGAGAAAACCCATCTGTGTTGTGGGGAAGCTAGCAAAAAGGAAGGCGGCAAGATGAAGAAACTTGGAAAGTCGAAGAAAAATTTGGAGCGAATAAAAGAGCGAGGGTATATATAAAACTGAGGGCCTGCCAGTAAACTTATTAGGCATCTCAGTGCTTGTACTGTGACTGGAGATGGCTCATATGCGTATATAAATTAAGAAACACATGCTATATCCTGTAACGTCACCTCCTCCTCCTTAATATGTTTCACTGCAAAACACAATTGTGATGCGGCAAAGCTAACTTTAAAAAGCTGATTTTAAGTTTAATAAGTGGCGTTGGGAGTTTTTCAATACTTTTCATCTGGTCATGAAACTTCCCCGTAACGCTGTGGGCGAGCTTCATATAGTGCCTGCAGTGGATGCACCGTGGCACCGACGCAAATAGAAAGTGGACTAGAGCGGACGCCAAACAGACGCCCCAAGCATTCTAAGCATATGCTTGCTATTGTACAAGGGTCGATTGCCTTCATTGGTGTGTGAATATCGTCGAAAAAATGTGCAAATCACTGCCCTGTATGTGTAAGCTGTTCAGAAACTTAAACGTTAACAATTTCCAAACAACTACAACGCCTTGTTTCATTTCCAGGTTCAATTGCATTCGCAACAATGGCTTAACACACAATTCAAATTGCAAACATGGGGTAGCCCATTTTTAGAAACTGACTACAGAGCAAATTAACATCACACTTTCATGAAATCGTGAATAAGAAAACCTCCGCTTCAAACTAACAAAACCAACTGATTACTAAAATTATCTTGAATTTATTGAATGTATTACTAATTATTGTTAAGCCATTACTAATTATACTAAATTAATTGTCAACAAATTATAATCCCAACTAATTACTAAACAAAGCTAACCAACTGACTAACCAAATAGGTAATTAGTAAACTAATTATCAAGCTAATAATTAGTTGAAGTAACCAACTAATCTAACAACTACATTAACTAACTCAATATAAGTACCATAACAAGATACAGTAACAAAACCAACTCAACCATAATCTAATCACAAAGTAATTAACAAAACAAATTAACAAATCAAACAAAGCTAACCAACTGATAAACTAAGTTATGTAGCTGGAATAACAAAATGATTCACTAATCTATCATAAGCAAATATAATTAACTTACTAATCAACTAATCACTAACACGCGGATCCAGCTAACCAGATGTAACTGATGTATTCAACTAATTAGACAAAGTGCAAATACAGACACCGGAAGAAACAGTTTGTACAAGGAAGGCTACTAGCGGGGGAGGGGACGATGTCAATCATAAAATGGTGCCGTGTATAATTTAAACACAAATGCATTGCAAAAGTTCCCCGTTGCACGCTCACTCTACAAACATGCTGTAATAAACATGAGAGGCACCTTTCCTCGTGAAAGATTTGTATGATCACGCAGCCCGACCATCTGAAGCGGGAGATTGTTCACCTACTTATACCAGCGCCTATGGTGTCACCTTTTGTCCCTATATGAAGCTTTTGGGGGAAGTTTCATGACAAAATGAAAAGTACTGAAGGATCTTGGCGGAGAGTCCCGGCATTTTTTCAGTCTGTTGTTTAATGTTCATTGTTCCGCCGGATAATTCTACTAGTTCCGTTGATCCCGTCAGCATCAAGGGTCGACTAAACTCCATTCCTATTCTTTTCTCAGCTTATCCCACCACCATGATAGCTAACTAAAGAAAGCAACATACTACACTCACAGACCACTCTTTGTTGCAATGAAGGGAAACCTACAGAGGCAAACAGCAAATAAAGTGGGAATGTTCCTGAAAAAATGACCCACTTTTATATCCACATTAGCTTAAACTGGAGAAAAGAAAATGTAAATGCCTTATTTACAACAGCAAACTCAAACAAAATGCACAATTTACTGTTAAACTTGATTTATTTTCCTACTTTTCTCCTCTGTGTGTGAACAAATGTGAAACCGTCGCAAGCGGAAGCTGCACCAATTTAGCAACTGTTCCAAGAAACTGAAAGCGCTGTCCAACTCCACCGAACTACTTGGTGCAGTAAAACATGTGCAGAAGCATGGATCTTCTCGTTGCTTCATTGCCAGAGGAAGCTGTCCACATTTACAGTCATCACTTTGAAAGAAGCCTGACCCTACAAAGACAATCAAATCTGGATTCTCAGGAACATTTGTCAGTTGAAAAATCATTTGTCTTAAACCTGTAATTGAACTCATTCTAGTCTGAAGCATTCAATCTACCAAATGAGCTAAACCAGAGGCAAGTAGGCGGTAGGGCAAAATCAAATTATTAATTTAATATTGTAACTGTCAGAACACGCAAAAGCACAATATATTCTGTGGAAATCTGCAAGGCGTAGGCTGTTACATAAATTGGAAAGTTGTCATCGACTTGGAAAAGTAGCACAACTTAGCAGTTTCACGAAAAGAAAGAATAGGGGTGCCAGGAGTATGTGACTCTTCTGGCTAACTGACAGCTTGTCTAAATTCGGAACACTTCTGGATACACATTACTAGCTCATTTCATTCAGAAAAATATCAAGTATGTCTCATTTGTGGCAATTCCTGAATGGTGGCGACACACTTGACTGCAATGCTGAAACAAGGCATGCGCCAGGTCTTCCCTAAACAATGACAGATGGTGCCATGATTCTTATTTACACAATGCTAAGCCCATAGTTCAACTCCAAGCTGTGCCTGGACATAGCAGCCAAGGAGGAGTGCACACCTTCGTGGAGAGGCACTGCTGGAAGTCCTGCTGCATGGTCTCCATGGCAACCCGATCCTGAGGCCTCTTGGGTCCGCTGAGCGAGGGAACCACGGTGGCCAGGTCCAGTTCAACCACCTGCACAAACAGGACACAGAGTGGCAGCACACGGGACGAGTTCAACGATTCCTCCACAAGGGTTCAGTACACCGAGCTGGCAAGATATCATTCTGCACTCATGCGAATGGTGTAAAAACGCAGGAAGGAAGAGCCTCTACATGTCCATTCCTTTTTCTCGACTCATAGTGTTTTCTGCGCCAGTCACAAGCACTTCCCAACTCACTTAGCCCTATAAAGCTGCAGTTTGGTCTTTGTTTTCACGCCACTTTACACAACAACAAAAAAATCAGTGTGAAGTTGTTTCCTCTTTCAGTTGAGTCTTTAATAAAAAGGCACCACATTTCCTCCTTAAGTTGAGTCCTTAATAAAAAAGCAGCAAACTGCACCAAAACAAAAGAACGATTGTTCAGTTACCATGGTTAAAGCGCAACTCCTTCTGGGATACAAAGTACTTAAGCACAGCATGCATCACATTCAGGGGCAGTGTGACACGCAAGTTGTACAGTGCAAGCTGAAGATGAATAACAGGAACTAAGTGTAAACTGAATACAGTCAAACTTTGTTATAATGAAGTCACATCCAACACAAAAATATTTTTGTAATATCAAATATTCGTTATAATCATCTATTCATTACATGTGGATATCGATATATAGAGTCGAACCCCGTTTAGACATTTAACAAGGAACTGTAGAAAAAAAGAAACGTAACAGCTGGGAAAACACAACAGTGAGGAAGGTAACAAATTGCCACAGCAACATCAGAAGTGGCTCTGAATGACTGCCAGTACACTTATTAGATATTATTACAGTACATTTATTACAGTATAGTTATTACAGTACAGTTATTAGATGGACTAACGATCGTGTACTTCTGGCATTTCAGGGTGGGACAACGGGCAGGGATGGCTACTCATGGCTTAACCATGAGTAGGTATAGTACATTTATTGTCTTCGTAGCAACGTGCAAGAGAATGTGCCTCTGTGACGCTAAATTTACATGACCACTGCTTTCCAGTCCAACGTAACATGCGGGAACATTACAGAATGGCGATGTATCAAATTGGAACACAGGAGACAATTTTAGGACAAGAGAACTAAAATGCGATGTAGCAGCCGGGAAAACGCGACAGTGAGGAAAGTTTCCATGCTGTTTCACTGCACATCCATGTTCATTATATTGAGACATCAATCAGATGGAAGACAGAGATTTCGGTGTGTTGCGGATATTCACAGGATATCCACATTGAGCATCCTGACTGGGGGTTACCAACTACGATACATAGCAGGTCAACTAGTGATCTTGAGAGTAGACAATGGGGAGCATAACCTGCTCCTGTGCAGACTGTTTCAAGGGCCGAGAATGAAGTAGCAGCCACAGCCAACAAAAGTGCAGCTATGGTGGAAGTGAAACAGCCGACATTGGAAATGTGCTCCCAGCCAGTGTTTTGCATGGCATGAAAATCATTTTTTGGACTGGTGGACAGAGTGAGGACAGTGAACGAGGCCTTGCTAACAGGGGTGTGCGAATCGTGAGTTTTGAGACCGAATCGAATACGAATTGAATAGTGCCTGAAGCAAGTTAAATTGAATCGAATATCGAACAGTTTTTGAATAGTTTTTGAATGATGAACAGCCGCTATCACAATTAGTATAAAGCGGTGTTGACACACTAGCATTCCTAAAGTTATTAAGTTTGTGCTACTACACGTGTAATGGGGTATATTGAAGAGTTCAGATAGCGTCTGTTCGTAACCGAGAAGGCCGGTGACGCAGAGCAGGAACAGCTGGTTGCCCAAACAGCTCACACTTGTGCTAAGCACTGGCGATCCGGCTGGCCCACTGGTTGCACTGCAGGCATGGAACAGACGATTTGGCTGGCCTTGTCCTTGTGCTCTTCTTCTTCATTACACATGGTATGTTATGAAGCATTGTTTATTGCAAGCAGAAATAAAGCATTAGGAGCAAACAAGTAGCTTCTTTGCAGGCACAGGACCCTTCAGAGAGTGCTAATGATTACTGTATAGTCTGTAAAGTATGGCTACCTAAGCGATGCAGCCTCTCATGCTTTGTGCATATATATATATATATATATATATATATATATATATATATATATATATATATATATATATATAAACTACGTCCACAGGGATAAAAATTTCATCGTACTTTTACTCCAATTTTATGTTTAATTGGGCGCAGTTGACATTTTGAAATACTTCAAAAGTATTCAGAAAATAATTGCATTTACGAGGGGTGTTCAATAAAGATTTCCCCTGACTCACTTCTATTTATTGCAGGATGCTGAAACTGCGCATGTGTAATGACATAAGTCACTATAGGTCACGTGCCAATGTGCAACTCTGAACTAATAACGGTCTTTCTTTTACAGGTGCTGAAGTGGTGTGAGGTGTGATAATGGATGCAGTGGAATACAGAGCAGTCATCAAGTTCCTGTACTTGAAAGGCCGCACTCCAAGGGTTCGATGAGATAAAAGAGATTTAAGGGGAGAATTTCCCATCATATGAGGTAGTCAAGAACTGGCATCGTCAATTGAGATGTGGTTGAACTACAGTGGAAACGGCTCCAACTGCAGGGCGATCCCACTTCGCTATCGATGAACACACCATCCAGCAAGTGGAGGCCACCATTTTGAAAAATCGCCGCATAATCGTTCGAGATCTAGCCCAAAATGTCAAGATTACTGTGGGGTCCGTGGAAAAAAAATAATTCAGGACCGTCTTCATATGCGTAAGGTATCCGCTCGCTGGGTTCCCTGGCTGCTCACACCTTTCCAAAAGCAGGAACGAGCGGAATGCTCCCAGGCTCTTTTGACCATGAGCCATGAAAACCAGGAGGACTTTTTCAACAGACTGATTACACAGGATGAAAGCTGGGTCCATCACTAAGATCCGGAGACTAAAGTCCAGTCGATGCAATGGAAGCACTTGGACTCACCGCCTCCAAAGAAGGCAAGCGCCCAGCCCTCAGTGGGCAATGTCATGCTCACAGTCTTTTGGGAACAGCACGGAGTAGTCCCAATGGAGTTCTTAGCAAAGGGTGCCATGATTACTGGGGCATACTATGCTTCACTGCTGCGGAAATTGCGGGAGGCCATCAAAAGCAAGAGACGTGGCATTCTCACCAAAGGTGTCCACCTTTTGCAAGACAATGCCCCAGTTCACAACTCACATGTTGCCCAGATAGAAGCATGCTGCTGCGGCTTTGAAATTCTACCGCATCCCCCTTATTCACCTGACCTCACAGCATCGGACTTCCACCTCTTTCGAACAATGAAGTAATATTTGAAGGGCAAGCATTTTCCAGATGATGAGACTGATTTCTGAAGTCACAACATGGCTTTTGGAGCAACCTGTCGACTTCTACAAACGAGGTGTTTACAGTTGCATAAAAAGATAGGAGAATTGTGTGTCCCTGGATGGCACCTATGTAGAGGACTAATTAATCTGCAAAGTTTCGTTGCTCTCTGTCCACAGGAAGTGGGTAAGGTAAACCTTTATTGAACGCCCCTCGTAAGAACAGTGACTATTCAATTCAAACGCCAAATCAAACAGCACACTATTCGATTCGTTATTCGAAAGTTGCAAATATTTGCACACCCCTACTTGCTAAACAATGTTTAGCAGTGGTTCCTGGAGCTGTTCATGGGTATTGGCCCAATGAAGCAAAGGTACAGCATAAGGAGTCAGGCCAGTTGCAGATGCCATGGGGTGGGTAAGACATGCTTCCCTGAAAGTGTGGGGATGCGCAACTCTCCCGCGTCCCCTGATGGTTTTCCCGGATAGCGTGTCTCCTGTAATCCGGCTTTGCCGCGTGGCCTGCGTGGACGATAGTTTTAACAGTTTTGCTTCGTTTGAGACCTTTGTTTGAACCGAAGCGTACGGCTAGCGCGGATTTTCATCGCTAGCGTTGGCGGCATGCTTTCTTGAGCGAGGCAATGGTGGCTGTAGTGTGTTTGAACATGTCAACATGCTAAGCCTTTTCGCAAGTGTTTTTTTTTTAATGGCATTCGTCGGTACGCGAGCCACGTGGTCTGCATCCTGAGATAGCGAGAGCGTCCGCGAAGCATTGGCAAGCCTGAAGCGAGTGAGCATGGAAGCCTCGTGGGTGGTCCGAATTTCTTATGTAAATAGCTTCTTCTATCGCTTTGACTCTGATGAAGTCGCGGCTCTGGGAGCCAGGTGGCCGCAGGCCACGGGTGCCACTACGGGTGACTGGTATTGCGGCCTGGCACCGGGCGCTCCGACACCGTCTGGGACGGTGGGCGCCGTCAACTCGGATGCTGTGTGCACCGAGCGGAGTAGGACCACCTCACAGTGCTGACGTCTCCTCGCGGCTGCATGTTCTGCGCTCATGTTGTTTGGGTGTTGTATTTGGATGCCGGTTGTTGTCAGGGTAGCGACGCTTTAGGCCTAAGGCTTTACGAAGCTGCCTGTCACACGTGGAAGGACACAACCTGGTGGACCGTGGCGTTGAGGTGTTGCAAGTTGCTTCCCTCATTCTATTTCGCCTCGCACCAATTGAAATTACTCGTTCGACTCAAGGAAGCGAGCTTCGTTCACGTGAACTTAGCATCTGAGTAGCTGCCCAATCTTTTGCTAGCCGAGTAGAACATCGTACCACGTGGGCGATGCGCATGCAGACTTCCTTTCCCTTGCACTACTGTAGTGTTTGCCGAGTGTGTTGAGTGTATGCAGATGAGCGGAGTCACCCCTGGTTTGCCGTCACCTGCACATCGGCTGCGCTGCTGCCCCGGACTACAATTGAGCCATCTCGTGCGATGGTGATGCTGTGGCCAGTTCGGCGCAGCAACTTCGGCGGACAAAAGAGCCGGCGGTCACCGACAGCTACGGCGGCTCTTCCCAGCAGGGCGCGTCAGCGCGAGCGACGCTTGCTCGTACCAACCACTGCGTCGTCGTCTCCAGAGTCCTGGCCTGGAATCGTGCCGTCGAGTCTACAAAGCTGCTGCTGTGACCGGCGGATGCCAGCGGTGTACGTAGGGACAATGTCGGCTCGCATGCTATGGACAGCGTGTGGACATTTCCTCAGTGCGGCCACTGTTGCATGTACTATCTTGTAAGCGAAGCACGGGTTAATGTTTGACCGTGTCACATGTTTCGCCGGAATATGTAGTGATTTAAGGTTGGTGGGATGTGGGGAGGTGCGACTCTCGCGCGTCCCCTGATGTTTTTCTCGCATAGCGCGTCTCCTGTAATCCGGCTTTGCCGCGTGGCCTGCGTGATGCCCGCGGCGGTCGATGTGGTTGAAGCGCAGTGCGGGAGAGGGCACAAGTGTTGCGCTGCTAACGCCGCCGACAGGCGGGGTTACTTGGGCGCCGGGAGACAAGGTGCTTACTCTTTCCCGGCGAGTCGGGGAACGGCGTGGACGTCCCGTGTGCACGCCGACCGATGCTTCTGCGAGACCGTCTCGCGTGGCCGCCTTCGAACGCGCCACCGTTCACGTGACTGTACACGCGAAGGACCAGGCATTGGGATCCAGCATGGGGCGAACATATTCACTCGCTATGCGGTCGCGGTAAGTCGGACTTCTAGATTTGTCGCGCGCCCTTCGGCATGTTTTGTGGATAGCAACTCAGCTAGCAGGCATTGATCTATGAAAGGTGCAATAAATGCCCTTGTGATTGTTTGCACTACTGTATTGTCGTTCCTTTGTCCCAAGAGCACGGAGGAGAACCCCACATCTCCCAAAAAAAAGGCTTGATTGTCTGGAAGATACAGGCATCACAGCATGGCGTCGAGCGTCGTCATCGGGTTCCTGCCATAGACTAGCTTAAATGGCGTGATCTGTGTTGTTTATTGCACCGCCGTGTTGTAAGCGAATGTTACGTACGGCAGGACCGCATCCCACGTCTTGTGCTCAACGTTGACGTACATTGCTAGCATGTCGGTGAGGGTCTTGTTCAGGCACTCCGTGAGACCATTCGTCTGCGGATGGTAGGCAGTTGTCCTCCTGTGACTTGTCTGGCTGTATTGCAGAATGGCTTGCGTGAGCTCTACTGTAAAAGTCGTTCCTCTGTCGGTGATGAGGACTTCTGGAGCACCATGTCGCAGCAGGATGTTCTCGACGAAAAATTTTGCCACTTCGGCTGCGCTGCCTTTCGTTAGAGCTTTAGTTTCAGCGAAGCAGGTGAGATAGTCCGTCGCCACGACAATCCACTTATTTCCGGAAGTTGATGTCGGAAACAGTCCCAACAAGTCCATCCCGATCTGCTGAAAAGGTCGATAAGGAGGATTGATTGGCTGTGGTAATCCCGCTGGCCTTGTCGGAGGTGTCTTGCGTCACTGACAGTCTCGGCATGTCCTGACGTAACGGGCGACATCGGCGGTTAGGTGTGGCCAGTAATACCTTTCTTGTATCCTCGATAGCGTCCGGGAGAAACCGAGATGCCCAGAGGTCGGATCGTCACGTAGGGCGTGCAGTACTTCTGGACGCAGCGCCGACAGAACAACAAGAAGGTAGTTGGCGCGGACTGGTGAGAAGTTCTTCTTCACGAGTAGGTTGTTTTGAAGCGTGAGCGAAGACAATCCACGCTTAAATGCTCTAAGGAGAACGTCAGTGTGCCCTTCCAAATACTCGACTAGGGCTTTTAGCTCCGGGTCCCCTCGTTGTTGTTCGGAGAAGTCTTCCGTGCTTATCATTCCAAGGAAAGCGTCGTCATCCTCGTCATCTTGCAGCGGTGGGTCAATGGGGGCACGTGATAGGCAATCGGCATCTGAGTGTTTTCGTCCAGACTTGTATGTTACAGTGATGTCGTATTCTTGTAGTCTGAGGCTCTACCGTGCCAGCCGTCCTGAAGGGTCCTTTAAGTTAGCTAGCCAACACAACGCGTGATGGTCGCTGACCACTTTGAATGGCCTGCCATATACGTAAGGGCGAAATTTCGCTGTAGCCCAAACGATGGCGAGGCATTCCTTTTCCGTTGTAGAATAATTGCCTTCTGCTTTTGACAACAACTGGCTAGCGTAAGCTATCACGTGTTCATGTCCATTTTTTCTCTGGACTAGGACGACAGCGAGGCCTAGGCTACTGGTGTCAGTGTGGATTTCGGTATCGGCGTGCTCGTCGAAGTGCGCAAGTACCGGCGGCGACTGCATGCGTCGTTTGAGTTCTTGAAATGTGTCGGCCTGCGGTGTTTCCCAGTTGAACTCGACTTCACATTTAGTCAGCTGTGTCAGCGGTTCAGCGATCCGTGAAAAGTCCTTGACAAATCGCCTGTAGTAGGCACACATGCCAAGAAATCTACGCACTGCCTTCTTGTTGATGGGCTGCGCGAACTTTGCGATGGCAGCTGTCTTTTGCGGGTCGGGGCGGACTCCAGACTTGCTGATGGCGTGGCCTAGGAACAGAAGCTCATCGTAAGCGAAGCGGCACCTTTCTGGCTTCAGAGTGAGCCCTGATGACTTATGGCCTCAAGTACTCTTGCAAGCCGCCTAAGGTGATCGTCAATATTTCCGACGAAGACAACGACGTAATCCAAGTAAACGAGACAGGTCTGCCACTTCAATCCTGCTAAAACCGTGTCCATCACATGCTGGAACGTTGCAGGCGCCGAGCACAGTCCAAATGGCACAACCTTGAACTCGTAGAGGCCGTCTGGGGTGATGAAGGCGATCTTCTTGCGATCTCTTTCATTGACTTCTATTTGCCAATAGCCAGACTTGAGGTCCATCGACGAGAAGTATTTAGCGTTGCAAAGCCGATCCAATGCGTCGTCTATCCATAGGAGGGGGTATACGTCCTTCTTCGTGATCTTGTTCAGTCGGCGATAATCAACGCAGAAATGTAGGGTTCCGTCTTTTTTCTTTACCAGGACAACAGGGGATGCCCAGGGGCTTTTCGATGGCTGGATGATCTTGCCGCGCAGCATTTCGTCGACTTGTTCTCTTATAGCTTCACGTTCTCGCGGGGAAAATCGGTAAGGGCTCTGGCGGAGTGGTCGAGTGCACTCCTCGGAGATTATGCGATGCTTGGCGACTGGTGTTTGTCAAATCCTCGATGACGTAGAAAAACAGTCTTTGTATCGTCGGAGCAGACTTCTGAGCTGCTGTTGCTTAATCACGGAGAGACTTGGATTAATGTCGTAGTCTGGTTCGGGAACCATGGTCGTCGGCGCAGATGCGGCGGAATCCGAGAGGACAAACGCATTACTGGTTTCCAGAATTTCCTCGATGTACGCGATCGTCGTGCCCTTGTTGATGTGCTTGAATTCCTGGCTGAAGTTTGTCAGCAACACTTCAGTTTTCCCTCCATGCAGTCGAGCGATCCCTCTTGCGACGCAAATTTCACGGTCTAGCAGTAGACATTGGTCGCCTTCGATGACGCCTTCTACATCAGCGGGTGTTTTGGTGCCGACCGAAATAACAATGCTGGAGCAAGGCGGGATGCTCACTTGATCTTCGAGCACATTCAAGGCGGTGTGACTACGAGGGCTCTCCGGAGGTATCACTTTATCTTCCGACAGTGTTATTGACTTCGACTTGAGGTCGATGATTGCGCCGTGTTGGTTCAGGAAGTCCATACCGAGAATGACGTCTCGTGAACACTGTTGGAGGATAACGAAGGTGGCAGGGTAAGTTCGGTCATGAATGGTTATTCTTGTCGTGCAGATCCCAGTCGGCGTGATGAGGTGTCCTCCAGCGGTTCGAATCTGAGGGCCTTCCCATGCGGTCTTAACTTTCTTCAACTGGGCGGCGATGTGTCCACTCATTACGGAGTAATCGGCCCCTGTGTCGACTAAGGCAGTGACTGCGTGGCCGTTGAGAAGTACGTCGAGGTCGGTGGTTCTTTGTCTGGAGTTGCAGTTGGGTCTTGGCGTCGGATCACGGCTGCGTCGTGTTGAACTGAAGCTGGAACGTCGCGTCGTCAAGTCGTCTTTCGTCGGTGTAGTCTTGGCTTCCCGACTTCGTCGGGACGGCGGCGTGTCGTCATTAGGTCGTCGGGATGGTTTCTTCGTCGTCTTCTTCGGTGGCGGAGGATCTTCGTCAGTTCGACGAACAGCAACCGCACCTCCATCGGTTGCTGCTTTTAGTTTTCTGGATATGGGCTCGCTGACCTGCCCTGGGCAGGGCCAGTGTATGGACGGCGCTGCGGCGACAGGTAGCAGCCTGGTGACAGCGAACGGGACGGTCGTTGAGAGTTGTACTGAGTGGCGGCCAGGTTATCGGCGATGTCACGTGGGCACTCCCCAAGCTGCAGACGCAGCACGTTGACGGCGAACCCTCTCAGTCCCAAGTCGCGGTATGGGAATCGGCGGTACACATGGCCGGCGTCTCCGCAGTGGTAGCAGAGCAGGCGGTGGTCAGGAGCGCGCCAAACGTCTGTCTTCCTCAGGTAGCTGCGCTGGGCGACGGATGGGCGTGCTGGCGGCGGCGGCAGTGGTCGACGGAATTGCGGCGTTACAGGGCCCTGGCGAAGTCGTGGAGGGGGACCTTGACGGCGGGTGACGGCGGTGTAGGTCATCGCTTCTGGCTGGGGCTGCCATTGGGGTTGCCTTGGCCACAATCTTCTTGGTCTTCTCAGGTAGAAGTCTGTGCTGCGGGGGCAGCTGTTGAAGACGGCGGCTTGCTCGATGGTTCGGGACTACGTTTGTGTTCTCTTTGCGGTCCGGGCTTGAATTACGGCTTGTCGGGGGCGTCCGGTACATGAACGTTAAGCACCTCCACCAGATGTCATGTGGTAGTGATGTTGAAGAACACAGTAGCAATACGCAGTACTGTGAAAGACAAAACTAACTTTTATTGGGCGAACCTGTGCCCACAAAAACAGGCTACAATTATAGCACAACGATAGCGGCGAACACGGTCGGCGATCGTCGAAAATCTGATCAACGGGTCAAGCGCGTCGGCTTTTATACATCAATCGTCGAATGTTCCAGACTAATCGTTGGGACCCCTGTGCCTTCTAGAAAGTTCTACACCATTCGCATCAAGCGATGAAATCAGATAACATAAGGTTCGGCGACAACAGACAGCGGATAGAAGCATCGATAACTTTCCAGAAACTTCGGATACATGCAGGCGCGTCCCGCGCTGTGACATAACTTTTGTTAGGCGGCGAAACGTGGTCGCCCGATAAAGATAAGTACACATGTCAGTATGGTTCTCGGTGGACCAAGCGTCTCACGGTTTCTTCGATATTCATTCGGTAGCCACATTAGGTGCCCAAAGTAGGCATTTGATTGTGGCCAACATACTTTGCGTTTTCTCATTTTGGTGCCCCCGCCTCCCAAATGTAAAAAAAAAATATGTCTTGTTGTGGCGCAGCGAATTGTTGCATGGTGAAATTTCGATTTTGTTACTTCTTTTGCGGAAAGTAATGAGCCACGGGACGCTTCAGTTGTTGATACTCTTATATTATTGCGATAGCAATTATATGGACACTCAAGGCGCATTCCAGGCGCATTCCTGCCGTCACAGTCGCCCTCATGTTTTGTATAAAGCCTAAGGGCGGTATCATCGTGACCGTGCGCCACGTGCTGCACGTGCGAGTGAAAGAGTAGGGGAGAGGGGCGTGGAATGTGTGAGCAGATGATGGTGGTTCAGTCTTGTGTGCGCAAAGGAGAACAGCGGGGAGCAAGCACGCCGCCTTCCGTCATGCGCGATACATCGGGGCGGGATCTAGAGTTCTGTGAATCTGTGATTGCACAACATGTTTATTTGCCTTGTTTTACGCATTATATACTGTAATTTTTTCTTAGATAGGTAGATTTATTGGAGACTTAAACGTATACTTATGGCGTTTTTCCCTGGTCGATTCAGGGCAGGATTTTTTGCTTTGCGACAACAAATCCGAATTGCACTGGTCGATCTGAAGCGTGTTCGCGTTTTCCACTATTCGTTTCGGATCAACTCGCTTCGCGCCGGATCGCTCTCACTTGCTCCGCCACCGAGGCGCGGATTCGGGCGGAGTAGATCGCGTCACTTCCGTGTGTTGCTTCGCAAAATGGCCGCGTTCGGTGCTTCTGCAGAACTCGCCTTTAGCGATGAGAGCTCGGATGACAGCGATTACAAAGTGACGCATGTGCTGTACGAAGCCTTCTATGAACGTTGTCCATGCACAATCCTTGCACGTGCGATATGGAAATGACGAACTCTGCGACTGCCGCGGTCAAATTACGCACGGGGGACGGCTACCGTGTTTACACGATTGTAAGTCGACCCCTTTTTTAAAATTTGAAAGTCTGAAGTTTGGGGGTCGACTTACAATCGAAACCGAAACATGGCCCCGTAAAAAAAAGCAATACCAACGGGATCTACAACGTAGTTAGAATTTATGTTTGCTCTATGGCCGTATACCCGTATCTTTTCGCTATCCCGCGTGTTTGTTCGCTTTTCGGAAGGGTTCTTCAACATTTTTGAGAGTTTTACAGTGCATGCAACGCTCATGGGGGGGTGTCGATAGTTGATGGAAGCGCTGCTGTTCCCATTTACGGCGGCACCCTCAGAACGGCGGCGCTTGCGGGGAGTATCGGTAGTTCATGGAAGAGCAGTCACCGCTCGCTGGTTGCTCTTTCTCTGTTTGAAGGCATTGGTATTGGTTTGACGCGTTCCACTTGACTGCCGGCTACGTGCTACTTCTATGCTTCCCCAGTCGTCATGAGTGCTCCAGGCCCACTAATCGTTCGGCACTCGCTCACAGCAGCGTTCAAGAGGGCTGCCATCCCTTACGCTGAAGAAACAAATCACTGCACAGCGGGCCGCAATTTCGATGTTTCTAAATGGGTGGTGCGAGAGTGGCGACTGCAGCGAAGCGAAATTTTCACCTGTGACAAGTGAGAAATTTCCCACGTGCCAAAGTCTGAACGCTTTCCGGAGCTGTAGGCTAAGCTTGCAGCGTACGTCGCTGAAATGCGTGATCGGTCCCTGCCAGTGAAGTGCGACGTGGTCATGAAACAAGCCCGGACCTTCACCTTAATTTAAGGTTCTGCTCCGCCTCGAGTACAACGAGTGGCTGGCGGCAGAAGACTGCGAAATGACGCCAACTGGACCTGTCAAAGGAGCCTCCCTGACCGCTGCATGTGGTTGGGTGCATTTGGCGTGGGCTGCTGTTCTGCAAGATGTCCTGGTGCGGTCGTTTGCCAAATTTAAAATTTCGCTGGACCCCGACGCGCTGTGGGACCGCAGCAACAATAACGATGGCAGCACTAGTGAAGACGAGTAGTCCAGTGACCATGTCAGCAACTAATAAATTTTCGTTATCGAATGTGCCCTCGGGTATGCTCTTATTTTTTTTTTTTTCCCCGGTCACGCGACATGGGGGGGGTCGACTTACATTCGAGTCGACTTACAATCGTGTAAATACAGTACTTTAGTTGCCGTGGAAACGTACAGAGCGGAAGTTGGGCATGGTTTCCGCAACCGGTTTTTGTCACGCGTACGCAGACTTCATGTATGATCCTCCGTGGAGCGTTTTTGCGCTCCGCTGGCTGATTTGGATTTGTGAAACCCGAGCGCTCGCTCGAGGATTTCGGCAGCCACTCCAGATCGACCAGTGAAAAACGCCATTAAATATATTGTTGCCAAGTTTTGTGTATACCTGCAGAGAACTTTGTTTCTAGTGACACTTTTTTGCCCTTTATCAAGCTCGATAAGCATCGATGAACTGGCAGAGCGTGTGGACATCAATCATGGTTCGGTTTACGCCATAATTCCTGAACATCTCGGTTATCGGCTCTTGTGTCTGCAATGGATGTCCAAGATTTTGAACCACTGCCAGAAGACGGAGAAGTGCGGCGCTGCCTTGTCTCATCTTATTCGGTATCATAATGAGGGTGACGACTTATTATCTGCAATTGTGATTGGGGACGAACCATGGGGCCACTACTACGAGCCTGAAACACGACGGCAAAGCTTACAGTGGAAGCATTCGAATTAAACGCCCCCAAAGAAAGTAAAGGCCGTCATTTCTGCCAGAAAGGTGTTGAGTTCTTTTTTCGATCGTCGGGGGCCATTACTGACAGAATTTGCTAAATCTTGAGAGAATATCAATTATTTCCAATATTGTGAAACGCCGGATCGGTAGCGAGTCGCAATCAAGAACAAACGACGGGGAAAACTGACGAATGGGGTCATCTTGTTCCACGATAATGCCCATCCCCACGTCGCTGATGTGGTTAATATAAAACTGGCAAAGTTCAAGTAAGAAACACTGCAACATCCGCCACACAGCTCAGACCTGTCGCCTTGCAACTTCCACATTTTGGGGCAACTGAAAAAACCGCTCAAGGGAACCAGATTCGTGTCGGATGATGACGTGAGAGTCAGTTGCAGGCTTTTTGAAGCAGCAACCCAAGGAGCTTTATGAGACGGAAATTACGCGACTCGTTAGTCAATGGGACAAATGTCTAAATGCTCGTAGAGACTAGTTTTAAATAAAGTACCCCGTCTGTCATGTATTCCCATTGACTAATTTTCATTTGACTCGCCCTCGTATATTTTGCAGAACTCATGCTTTTTATACGTGCTCTCTGTTGCGACTATAATTTCAGTGCAATTACTCACGATATACGACCGGTGACAGCTGCTCCTGCGTAATACATTCCAACAAATGACAGCGTCATTGAGATTTTTCTATGGCCGTTGCATATGTACGAGAATGTGAACAAGGTTCTTGAATGACAGTTTCATTAGCACATTTTTCCTCAACTTGTTCTTCATGACCTTTGCATTTTTCATATCAGTGGCACGCACTGCTTTGATGGTTTCGAACTGATCTGGTTCTAAAGTTCGTGCGATATTTTCTTTACTTATTAGACAGACAAAAAACATGGAAGCATTGATATCAGTTATTTCGGGCACAATTTTTGGGACATATGAGTATATTCTGTTATGAAAAAAATACACATTTTGCTTGTTTCGACAGTGTGTAGCGTTCAAGAATTCGTTTCCAGCATCTTCGGCAATGGCAATGCAGTGATTATTCGTGTCTTTGATCCCTCGACAAATTGTTTAAGAGGAAGGTTTAGCTCGGGCCCAACTCCGACGCGGCCTATTCAAGTACATGTAAAACGTAGAAACGCTTTTCTGAGATATCTCCTCGATCGCTTTCATTGAAATTTGTTGCACTTGATAAAGAAAGTTAAATTCTAGTGTCTGCTGGAAGCAGAATTATGATTTAGGGTCTGGATTTTGTTTAAATATCTTGAAAAAATCGAAACTTCGAAAAAAAGAAGCACGACGTTTAAGAACTAATAGTTCTGCATCAAGAACAGACATCGCGGTTCTGTAAACGGCATGTATTCTAACAGTCAAAGCGGACAAATTTGGTATGTCAATTTGTATCTTACGCGAGTTTCTTACGTTGTGTACAATGGTTCTGCAAAAGCCCTATTTCCATAATACTAAAGTTCTTGAGATTCATGGGTGACATATCAATTTTGTCCGCTGTAGATGTACTATTACATGCAATGCACAGAATTACGATATTATTTTTCATTCTTGGGTTACAGAGTTTTAAACTTGATAGGTTAGTTTTCTGAAAATTTCAGTATTGCAATGTTTAATAAGGAATTTACAACATAAATGAAAAACTCAAAACCAAAAGTCAGTAGAACTTAAGTTTTTATATTAAATCCAACAAACCTCGTCAAATTAGGTGCAGTGGTTGCCGCGAAAAACGAATTCTCATTCAATGTGTATTTACAAAGGAGCATCCGAGCTAAAGCTTTCTCTTGAGGAGGAGGCCGAGCTACAATGTGAGCCCCCCCCCCCCCCCCCCCGAACTAAATTTCTGGCTACGCCACTGCCAGTATCGCAATTATAATAAAATTATGTTCATATCCCGGTATTCTTAAAGTTAACAAGTTGCTGTCGTTATATAGTACTTTATGATGCGTTGTTTATTAAAAGCACAAATGGAGCATTAGGAGCAAACAATGAGTTTCCTCACATGCACAGGGCTCTTCAGAGAGTGAGAATCATCGATGTATGGCCTGTAGTGATGTAGCCTGCTCCACTACGCAGGTTCTTATGCTTTTTATCTTTATTATACCCACAGGGGTGAAAATTTACCATTTACCATATTTTTGCACTAATTTTATGGTTATTTGGGCATAGTTGATGGTTTGAAATATTCCAAAAATATTTGCGTTTATGACTAGTGACTATTTGATTCAGTCTTTGAATCAAATAGTACACTATTTGATTAGTTATTCGGAAGTTTCAAATATTTGCACACCCTTAGCAGACATAACTAAGCAAATATAAAATTTAGTTGGTCAGCCTTAAATTCAATGGCGTATTCTCCTGCTATAACGAAATTGAAAATGTGGGTTCCGACCCGGTATTGGTTGTAGGGAAGCCTATTTTGTTTGTCTGTGCCTCACACTATTCTGGTAGCAAAAATGTCAAATACATTGCCAAACAATTTTCAGACCCCCGACTTTTCAGACCTGCACAATTCCTGTGGCATCACCACGTACTAATAGCAATAATCGAAATTTCGGATGCCTCATAGTGTTTTGAGCACGAAGCATGCGTGTGTTGCTGCAAACATGGCAGCCTTGAACAAAGTTGCCGCCACGTCGACTGGGCACGAAACTGCAACTTCCGTTGCAGACTCCCAATGGAGCAGTGCTGTTGGTTAAGCCTAGTGTACTAAGCAGTGCAGCTGGTGGACTGGCTGGTCACAAGCCGCCGTGAGAAGCTCACTACCAACATTTTCGCACTAGTAGACCTTATCACTGATCAAACGTGAAATCAGTTACACATGCTAGACTAACAGCCGTAGTAGCAAAGTACGGATCCAGGTGTGGTACCCTCCGTGTCTGAAAAGTCTGTTGCCAGCATGCATGTTTTGGTCAGCAGCTTGGTTTCGTTGAAACACAGTCGGCAAGTCAACAATCTAATCCTGCACAATGACACCGACTGATTGCACAGTTGTGTAATCACGGCAGTAGAGAACACATGTATGCATCGTATTTTCACAATTCTGAGCGCCCCCATACTTCCACAAATAAAATTGGAGAAAAGTTTGCATGCATATCTAAGCACCACCTTTTTTTGCAAAGAAGAGCACATAGCCGAGTCCGCCAAGCACACTTGCTCACTCTGTTGCCAAGCCGCAGCCGTTGGAGCCGACACTACACGACAGATGGCAGCACAGGACGCCAAAAAATGTCCTAAAGCGACTCCATAACTCCATGAGCATATTGTTACGTGGGCCTGATATCAGTGGCGCTCGGCAGATTTCACGGGCACTGAGGACGCATGTTGCTTTTTTTGGTGTGAGTTGTTTGACAGGCCTAACTGAAGTCGGAATGTATTTGAGGAGGGCTGTCTACAGCTTGAAGTTCAAGCAAACTGTAATTGTGTTTGCCGAGATAATGGCAACCACAGTGCCACCTCAGAATTCGGTGTGCACCACGCCTGCATTATCAGGTGGAGGAAGCAGAGGGACCAGATTAACAAAAGCGCCGCAACACATAGGAAGTTCACGGGACCGCACAAGGGCTGACATCTGCAAATTGAAGAAGTCTGGAAGTTTGTTTGCAGCAAACGATGCAGCAGGGGCTTCACTGTCCCTGCCAATGCAAACCAGATGAAAGCGAAGGAGATCACAACAAGAATGCTGATTTCCCGCACGGTGTTCTGCGCAGGGCAGGGCTGGGTGGAGCTTATGATAAGAAGAAACGGATTTTCTTTGAGATGCCGGACAACAATATGCCAGAAGCCGCCAGCCGATTTCCAAAAAAAACTTTCCACTTTTTAGCGGTATGTGAAATAGCTCCGCAGGGAACACAGCTACGAGCTCGGCCAGATCGGCAACGCCAATGAGACACCGGTGTATTTTGACTTTCAACATGCCAAGGGCGTGTACAGTTAATGAAGTAGCAGCCCGCGAAGTGAACATGAAAATGACAGGGTACGAGAAGCAGCGTGTCACAGTGATGCTGTACATAACAGCTGACAGCCGAAAGTTTCCGCCATACATCATCCTCAAAGGGAAAAACATACCAAACATGAATGTTTTCCTAAATAAGTCATCGTAAGAGTCCAGCAAAAAGGGTGGATGACAGCCGAGCTGATATTAGAGTAGATTCAAGCCTTGGGGCAGCAGCGCCCAGGAGCATTGCTCGGCAGACCTACAGGTACGTAGTCTACGCTTCTGTTGGACCCATTTTGTGGCCATCTTACCCCGAAGCTTCAGAATAGCAAATGCGACTTGGTTGTGATTCCAGGCGACATGATGCCAGTACTGAATGCCGTCAATGTTTCAGTCAACAAACCTTTTAAAGCTAATCTTCGACAGAAGTACGAATAGTGGGTGCAGAACCCTAACCAGAAGATGATGCCGACGGGAAAGCTGCAGGAAGGGTCCCCTGTCAACCATCACAAGGTGGATTTCGGACGCGTGGAAGCGGGTCTAAGTCGACATTGTGGCCAAGTCACTGAAGAAGCGTTCAATTACAAACCACTTCGACGGAATGGAAGACGACCTGCTGTGGGATACTGAGAGTGGCGGATTCGAGTGACATTGAGAGTGACTAAGTATCAGACACAAGTGGTCGGTTCACTGTCTGCACCAAGGCATTTTTCTTTTGAATGTTCACCAAATAAAATGTTATTAGTCGTGCCCATCTTATGGAGATATCGCCGCGAGAAGAATGCGAAGGGGGGGGGGGGGTCATTTTAGATTTTTCGAATCTAAGAATGCCCCTTTAGGTATTGTGGTCGTGAAAAAAAGGGGGTGCTTAGAATTGAGTAAATACAAATATATATTATAGTTTTTGTGCCTCATGTGAATTCGGCAAGAAGCTCATGGGTCATTGAAATTCGCAGGAGACCCATTGGAGGCACTTCTAAGCGCAAGGCATAAAGCTGGGCTAGTTGGTGTGTCATCATTATTCAAAAGCCTAGCGCAAAATAGCAGGGACAAAGACAGAGAAGACGACAGGACGAGCGCTCGTCCTGTCGTCTTCTCTGTCTTTGTCCCTGCTATTTTGCGCTAGGCTTTTGAATAATGAGGCACTTCTCTTAATGTTTCCTATACAGAACTGATCGAGAGCTTTTATCTTCTTTTCACCAATATCTGCATGTCTGCTTATAATGAATTTCAGATAACTATGTAATTTCGTGGTAATGAGGTGTGACTGCACTAGGGTGTGAACATTGTGTTATACAAATTGTGAAAAATACTGTTAATTACTTCAATTTGCTTCTGGCATTATTTGATTTGTATTTGATTCAGTCTCAATATGTACTATATTTGCACACTCATATCAAATGGCAACACGGCACGGAACTTACCTGTGAGTAAACAGGGTCCTGGGAAGCATCCGAGTAATTTCGAAGCATCTGGTTGGCCAACAGGTAGGCCTCCGCATAACGCAGGGTTTGCTCATCTCGTCCTGGAGCAAAAACAAGGATGGCAGCTGCACTAAGACATAGGCTGTGCAACTTTCAAAGAAAAAGAAATAACTAAAATTTGTGCATGCGAGAAATTTCAGACATGTTGCACATATTGACCTAACCTGATGCTGCCTGTGGCAGCTTTAAAGAAGACATAGTTGTTAAAGAGCCCCCTCACCAGGTCTGGCCACATTGAGCTGACAAGCGCAGAGCATACAATGCGTGCTAACGATCGTGTTTGCAAAGAATTGCATAGCTACGCACCGCAGAAAGGTCTAAAATTTCAATCCAAATGCCGTTTTCCCTTTCTCTTGTGGTGACTGTGCTCTAAGCTGGACGGTGACATAGTCGTGTCCCTAGGCCTATGTAGTTGTGTCCGCAGTGTGACGTCGCTCGTGGTGACACGTGACTTCGAGAATTATTCAAGGCAACATCTGCTATTTGTGTGATTTGTTGCTCCAATAGACAAATTGCAGTTTAGAGAAATAATAAAACACAGAAACGGAATATGTGCGTGTTTTTTGTTTTACTTTGCACCACAGGAAGAGAGATGCACTTCCGTTTCGTCTGCCTGTTCTCACGTGCAGTCGCGCATGCAAAAACTGAAAATACCGTAAAAACCCGCGTGTAAAACGTGGGCTTTTTTTTCCTGTTATTAGCGTCCCAAATTTTCGCCTATATGCGGATCCAAATGAAAATTTCCGTCAGAAATTTGGGCTAGAAGTTTTGGTTTCGTTATTGCTATGTGGCTATGGCTTGACTTCGTTATTGCTACGTGGCTACGGTTTGGTTTCCTTATTGCTGTGTGACTACAGCATCGTTTCTTTCTTGTTGAGCGCGCAGCTTGGCAGCACACGTGCAAACCACGCTTCGTGAAGTGCATATTTTTTATTCTGCATTGAAGGACCAAGATGTCCAGACTACGAAAACAGTACTCGGCTGCTTTCAAGAGAAAGGTTATTTTAGCCGCACAGGACATCGGCAACAGTGTGGCCGGGAGGCAGTCTGGGGTAAACGAGGGAAGCATTCGCGGATGGCGTCGACAGAAGGAAGCCCTTTTCACGTGCAGCGGAAATCGAACTTGCCCTGACAGAGTTTGTATGCGAACAGCAAGCCACGCAGCTAGCTGTGAGCGCGGAGCTTATGCAGGCAAAAGCTAAGGAGCTTGAAAGAGAAAAAGGGCTACCGAGTTACGCCTTCAAAGTGAGCAGGCACTGTATTTATCGCTACATGCGCTGTGCTGGTTTTTCCTTATGCCGCCGAACTTCGATTTCGAAAAAGCTGCCCGAATCGTTCGAACAGCTGCTTGTGGCTTTCCAGCACCACGTTATTTCGCTGCGCAAGTCCAAGAACTTCCAGCTAGGGCAAATCGGCAATGCTGACCAAACGCCGGTTTATCTTGATGTGCCATCGCCCCTCACCGTGCATGAAAAGGGCATCTAAACAAGTTTATGTCCGGTTCACTGGCAACGAGAAAACGCGAGTTAATGCCATGTTGTCATGCATGGCCGATGGACGCAAGCTTCCGCCCTATGTCGTCTTCAAGTGCAAGACAGTGCCTAAAGGTGAGGAGCTGCCAAAAAAATGTGGTCATGAAATGCCATGAGAAAGGCTGGATGAATGAGAATCTTGTGCTTGACTGGATAAAGTCCGTCTGGTGTAGGCGGCCTGGCACACTGTTGTTGTTCCCATCCATCCTTGTGCTGGACGTATTTCGTTGCCATTTGGCGGACTGAGTGAAGAGGCTGTTGCACGAATCCTTCATTGAACTCATTGTTATCCTGGGTGGGATGACATCTCAGCTGCAGCCTTTAGATGTTTGCACAAACAAGCCAAGCCGTTCAAGGACACCGACTGGGCGGCTGACATGGGTTTTGCCAGCCACACTATGCAAGTGGATTGTGGACGCATGGGCCAGCATACCAGAGGACCTTGTGCGTCGCGCATTCAAGAAGTGTGGCATCTCGAACACACTCGATGGCACAAAGGATGAATACCTCTGGGAAGATATGTCCAACAAAGAACCGTCCTAAGAGAGCACAGCTGAGGAAGACAGTGATTGAAATGCGAAGTGCAATTTAAATACTAAATGTTTTCCTCGAGTTTTCTTAACTCATATTATACGCAGATAAAACTTTTTTTTCCATTTCAAGTCCCAAAAATTTCACCTCGTACTATATGCAGATTCGTATTATATGCGGGTTTTTACGGTATGTCATTTTCTACCGTGTTCCAGCACGTGATCATGCTCTGTGATCTGCTTGTTCTGCCTCAGTATTCCTGTAGCACTGACCAATACCGCTAGATAGGTGTTCCTGTGCACAACGCACAAAATTGCGTGCTGCGCGAAATGAGACCAATGCAACAGCACACATCTGACATCGTCCACAGAAGTGTGCCGCGCAGCAATAAATCGAGAGGGGAAAAAAAATTAGTGCAGTGCCCGTGAAGTATGCATCACGTAATACTCAAGCTTCGGTATGGGAGAACGCAGGGAAGGTATTTCACCTGCTCAAGTTAGGCGGGGCAAGTGGCGAGAGTGTCTCTCTTGGCAGCGGCCTGAGATAGTGGGTTTGTGACACTGAAATATTTCTGTGTAGGCTATTAATGAAACAATTAGAAAAATTGCAGTAGAACACTCACTAAAAGGCACGTAACAGCTTCCAGCGTATAAACAAAATTTGCTATGTGACCTGCTGAGGCGCCCTTTAATGCATCGGCACTTGGGCTTTCGCCTTCAAGTCGTCTTCGGGATAACATAAGAGACCCTGGGACTTTCTTTTGCTACCCGGAAAGGAATCGTCAAACAAAAGTGTCACAAGTTCTCTTTATTTCCTAATTTATTATTGGAATACGTTATCTGAGGAGGCAGTGAACTCCGCCTCGTTGGAATCATTTGTTCAATGTATTAGTAATATCAACTTTTGTTGAAATTTGAGTCCAATAGTGGAGTACACTCTGAGTTGATGATACAGTATTTCCTTGCTCGAGCATTCATTTATGTCATCTATGTCCAGTGTATTACCATGTTTTTCCACGTTTTTATGTATTATATTTTTGCAATTATGTCAAGTTAGTTTAAATTTACTTTTCTTGTTTGTATTTTAAGTATCCACTCCTGCATTGACCCGAGAAGAGCCTGCAGTATCTGTAAATAAAAAAAAAATATAAGAAATCTGGACTGCTTGTCAATAAGTGGTGTGGTCACGCTTAAGCAAGGTTGCATATCTGCAGCCACATTCAACCTGTTTCTGTATTTGCTTTTCAAGTATGCAAGCCTGAAAAAAGCGTACCCGCATGAATATGTAGTAGAAAAGCGAAGCAAAAGCTTTACAGCCATTTTATGGAGAAGGGGAAACATTTCTACAGTCCCCAACTAGAATACCTCATGGCTTGAGGTGACCACGCCCGCCAGAAAAAAAAATAAGAAAGAAAAAAAAAGAAATCAGTGTTTTGCTGATTTATTTCTGATCTACTTACTCTGATTTACTGATCTATTTTACTAGAGTGGGTTTTGCGGACCCCCAGAAAATTGCTTCAAAGACCTTTCAAATGACTTCACAGGCTTACCTTTCATTTTCATCAGTAATAGTCAACTAATTTCCACTAAATTAATTATGATAGTATTTTGAAAGAATACCACTGTAAAGCGATTAAGTGTTCAGCAGCGAGTTCAAGTTGCATTTCACACACCGTGGTGGATCAGTGGCTATGGCGATCTACTCTGCTTAGCCAAAATAAAATTGCATGGCTTAAATGTTTCCATGTTTCACTTGAGCTGTTTCACGTGTGACAGTAGCCTTCTGCATTTATTATTAATCATCATTATGCAGTTACACTTTTGTTTTGCTTATGATCATTAAGGTTACAGAATAGGTACCAAGAGAAGGGAAGTGCAGTCGAGGAACTAGCCAGAAGACTAGGTGGGGCAATGAAATAAGGAAATTCGCGGACGCTATTTGGAATCTGTTGGCGCAGGACAGGGGCAATTGGAGATCGCAGGGAGAGGCCTTCGTCCAGCAGTGGATGACAGCTGATGATGATGACAATGGCAATGATGATGTACAGCAATATAAGGGTTTTGTCGATGTCACGGCATGGCTCAGTCACTGAAAAGCATACTCATCTCGTGCATACTCTGTGCGAAAAAGACACTGCAGGAAAAAAAAAATTCCGCGCAGAAACCCCTCTGGTAGTTGTCGAAGCATGAGAAAGAATTGTGCCACTTGCTCATCTCCACACAGCCCGGCATCATTATTGATGTTATGGAACTTGATCCGACCAGTATAAACCCTTACCAAACCTCATCGGTCCTTCGCTTATCATTTTCGACAGCGAACATGATAAGGCAAATTTAATTAAGAGAGTTCATTATGGCACTGAAACCTGCGCCCATTGATGTTGAAGTTAATAAGCCACATTTAATTAAGATATAGTCAATTAAGGTACTCGAACCCTCTACATTTGGTGGGAGTCGAACGCACGACCTTTGGTGTAAAGCTGAATTAGGGTTAATTTAGCAAAGCTGTTGCAAAACCAGCATTACATTTGCTGAGGCGGGTAAGCAATGCTTTATTGATGGTTTAGACGCTTGTTTTGAGCTTGTTCTTTATTGAAACGTATGCTGTTGCGTGTGTCGTATGGGCGATTTTAATGAATGTATGGACTGTTTGCTTCACTATGCTGAGCGCTTTAGCCTCTATCTTACGTGGGTATAATCCATTTGTTGTCCTACGTAACGGGCAAGTTTCTCATTGGGTAGGCATAGAAATGCTTAGGCATTTAAAACGCACGCGACAATGTCCACAGCAAACCAACACAGCTCAGCAACTTGGGCGTATGTGTTCGAGCGTAGCACAGGCCGCTGCACCGCCGCTCTTACGCTCCACTGAAGCCAACGCCAGTGCCACCACTCAGCCTATCAGAGAAGCACACACCGTCGACGTTCGTGGAGCCGCCGCACCGCATAACCTCCGCCGGTGAATAAGCCCACAACCCCCTTCTAGTACACTGTAACACGGCAGAAAGCACAACGTCTGCTAGCTCTGCTGACGAGGAACGATAACGGCAGTTGCTTGTGACCACAGCTCTGATGTGAATGTAGGCTCCTAATATACACATCGTCAGAGTGTGCCAAAGCAAAACACGCACGTGCATTTACGTCAAGTCAATTGAAGTGGCCGCAGCCAATGCTCCAGTGCGAACAAACATGACTACCACAGCCAAAGCCAAAGAGGCCATCAAGTCACTGGATTGAGAGTAGCTTTCTGTAATTAACGTCATCAAAGTAATAATTAGGTTAAAGTAGCATGACTACCACCTCCAAAGCCAGCGAAGGAGGAGAGGGCTCACATGTGGGTAGAGTGAAAATAGAACACGCTAGTGCACTCAGCTTGAGCGGCTGCAGTGTTGGCCACTCCCGAGATCCCACTGCACCACGGCTGGCTAGCCTAAATAAATCATGGCTACGGCAGCTACCTCATCGCGCAGCCCTTCCCACAAATTAGTGACACTGGACGACCGAGCCCAGCCATGCCAGCACCAGTGCACCGACTCTACCAAGGACGGTGACGTGGCCTCACGCAGTCTGGCCGGCGTCTTATGGTTGTAGGGTGTCCGGGTATTCTACATCAACACACAAGACATCTGGTTCACCCAGCTGCACAGCCATTTCTTTCTCAACAAGGTTTCAGGCTCCGGCTGCGTTCCAGGCTCAGGATGTCATCCCCCAGGCCCAACTTCTATGCGAACTTGTGGGCAGCCGTCCTTGCTCACAATGTCACCTCAAGTGCTCACTCACAACAGCTCTCACCATTGGAACCGTCGCGTCATTCCACGTCCTGTCGCCCCACACTGCCTGCGTCCACCCGTGCCAACCGTCAGCACATGCCGGCCCCAGCATCAGACCTCTATTTGGTTTGGGAACCTCCTCTCCAGCTAAAAGGCAGCTGCGCAGCGACTCTTTCCAAGGAATACACTGGGACAACCGTCAGTGCTTTCAGCTATTCTGTGGGCCACCACTCTCCTTGCTTGGACGTTCCCGCAAGCTGTCCACTTTGCGTTCGGGGGCACCTCACTCATCACCGACACAGAGGCTATCCCACTGGCCTTACTAGGCGCAAATTTCACTCTCGCAGCCACGGAGGCACCACAAGCACAACCTTTGCAATGCATTCAGCGACCACAGCAATCCTGATGCTATCGGAATTCGAGATTTCACTGTAAGCAGCAGCAGGCGAGCCTTCCGATCTTCTATGCTCACACCTTCTTTGGATGCATGGCCTACCAAAGTTTTACAGGAGCCAGCTCTGCCATTTAGTTTCTTCAGCTCAAGCACAACTCCTACGTGCATCACTTCTACATGCATCCCACAACCTTCGCAAAATGGGAAGTTGTGGGATCGTTCCCCACCTGCGGCAAGTTTTTTTCTCAACTTTCATTTACATTAATTTATCGTTTCTTGATTTCATTTCTTAAGCACAAGTAATTTTCCCTATGTTGTCCTTGGTGTCAGTATTTGTTGGCTTCTTATGATATGACTAATAAAAATCGGGCCCCTCGGTTAACCTCTTTCTTCTCGTTTACTTCTACACGCAGGTAGTGCAAGAACAGAACACGCCAGCGCGCTCGACCTGAGCAGCCGCGGTGTCAGCCGCCCCCGATATCTCGCTGCACCATAAACCGTGGCTTTGTGCAGCTCTTCCCACAAAGTAATAAAATCAACAGAACACTAGTTATTTTTTGTTAAACAACAAAAACCTCGTACTGTTTGTGAAGCTGACCAGTAGGCTCCTGGTGTCGAAGATACACATTCAGTTCCAAAACAAGCGCGAATGAGTTTGGTGAACTCATGCATTTGGAAATGTCATTTTCAACTAATTTCATTACGTTATACCATGTGACAGCAAACAAATGGCATTATGAGTGAATGCCATTCATTGTAAATGACATTAGATTTGCCGTGTGACAGGAGTATTACTTTTGCTAATGTGACACATCATCTTCTCATTCTATCCACAATGCAAGGACATGTTCTGAGCTGTAGACAGTGCCTTCAAGAATGTGGCAATCCAGGGCTGCTTCATGCAGGAGAATGCAAAGAGCGAGGGCTTTGCAATGGCATTTTTTCTTTAGTGCATCATGAAGACAGGTCGCAATAGTTTAGCCTTGTTGTATCAAATGTTAAGAGTACCAGGAGGTTACTAAGCTTGGAGCAAACACGAGAAGGCAAGCATGAAAGCTCTGTGTGTATTGGTTCCAATTTTAAGTTAATTAACTAAGCGTTTTGGGCATGTTGGCATGACATGATGAGGCTTACAGCGCATGAAAGGACAAGGACAGAAAGACGCAGCGCCTGTGTTTACCATGTTTTTGTGTCCTCGTCCTTTCATGCAGTATAAACCTCTCCATGTAAGCTGATGTTTTTTCATTCAGTAGTTCTACTCTATGTGAGCAAACATTACACTGAAATGTACTCTGAAACGACCAAAACATTTCACAAAGGCTTAACTGCACAGCAACGATTATGTCTTAGGTCAAGTAATGTTTTAGACAAAAGCCATATTCACACATTCCTGCAGAGACCAGTGACACCAGATTTTTGTGGAGGTAAAAAAAGATATTAAATTAGGGTGTTTTACGTGTCAAAACTATGATCTGATTATGAGGCATGCCGTAGTGGGCGACTCCGGAAATTTGGACCTCCAGGGGTTCTTTAACGTGCACCTAAAGCTAAGTACACAGGTGGTTTCACATTTCACCCCCATCAAAATGTGGCCACCGTGGCCGAGATTCAATCCCGCGACCTCTTTCTTGTAGGTAGCGTTGCAAGGAAATGTATAGGCATATTTGATTGGCCATTTCAGAGCATTCTGGCAGCACTTCAAATATCATGCAACACATCACCTAAGCTTTTACAGCAAGCATAAATGGGCTCAAAAGGTGACAATGAAGCCCGATTACCACTAGCTGGCTCAATTATCATTGCAATACAGCTTTAAAGCAGCCTTGCACAGCCTTATGAATGCAGTCTAAGAGGCAAGAGATGTCCAGTTGGGTGTGGTCCATAAGTGCACTTCCAGCACAGCACACGTACCTGTCTGTCGCAGGTACTCCAGGGTCTTGGCATCAACAGGGAAGAAGCCGACGGTGGCCCCGTACTCGGGGCACATATTGGACACGGTGGCACGGTCAGCGATGGACAGCTGGGCCACGCCCGGCCCAAAGAACTCGACAAACTTGCCTACAACGCCCACCTGGCGCAGGTGCTTGGTGATGGTGAGCACCAAGTCTGTTGAAGTGGCCCCAGCTGGCAACTGGCCGGTTAGCCGGTAGCCCACCACGGGAGGTAGCAGCATGCTGGTCGCCTGGCCCAGCATCACAGCCTCAGCCTCAATGCCACCCACACCTGAGCAACGAATGGCACGCATCTGAGCAGCTCCAGGAGAGCTTGGCAAACTGACCTCGAAGCATGACTGCCAAATGTTGCATTAAGTAGGGGCACCAGGTATGTACGACTCTCCTGGTTAGATTGAGCTCAAATTTCACACAAAAGTGGCATCTTGCAGTGCATGTAGTTTTATGACTATGTTTGAAAGACAGTGTGATGTTTCCAGCACGTAGAGATGCGAACACTTAGTAGGAAGAAATGCACAAGACAAAGTTGGTTTCTAAGTGGCCCCATCTCTACTTGCTGGAACCATCACACTGTCATCATGCACCAACCGGTCCAGAAAACCACCCTAATCAGATGTTTCAGAGTAATATGCTCCCCCCCCCCCCCCCCGAACTCCCTGCTTCACCCAAAATGAAATTGAAGTACATGCCAATCTGTTGCGATGCAGATGACAAAATGCAGTTTCTGAAAACAGAACAGTTGTGCTATCTGTCACTGTGAGAGTGAAATGCAGTGTGCTTTGTTTTGTTGTTTCAGTGAGAGATGGCATCACTGCTCTGTTCTGGCAATTTCTGCCGTTTTGTCTGGTGCCAGCACGGACAGAGTGTACATCCCATTTATTCTAAATGAAACAAGCAACTAATGCACCCAAACATAGTATTAAACTGCATCCACCACAAAGTGACACCTCAGTGCAAAACTTGAGTGTGAATGTGCCAGTAATTCAGCCAGGAAAGTCCCGCATACTTGGCACTCCTATTTAGATGGACTCTAAAACAATTGTGACAATTATGTGCAAACACCGAGTCAACGGGGCAGGTCCTTATGGTCAACAAAGGCCAAATTTAAGTGCTCTGCACAAACCGTGTCACTTATTTCCTAGTGCTTAAACCACTCCACGCTATTTCACCCACCTCTGCCTAATCTACATATAGCTTGAGGGAGTGATCTGATAGGCTTTCCATGTGACATCATCAGGAATACTGTTAAGCCTGCTGATCCACTAAGCTTTCCTTTGATAGTATATTAGTGCATTTGTAATTGTAATGCAGTCGCTGACTAGTAACTCTGACACGACAGGGGCTGCCTAAAAACCAGAATTGGGAGTCTGGAATATCAGATTTGCAAAAAAAAGTAAGTGATTTTATTTGACTAGTGGCCAACAAAGCTTGTCAATGCGTTGTGCTGCTGCGTGCTCGTATGCTTGCCTGTGACCTGGTCAGTCCACATTTCAACGACTGTCGCTGTGCTGCGGCTGCAGACAGACAGGCCAAAGTACATTTGATCCATGTGCCAAATCTCCATACCATGTCAAGTAAAACCAAGGTTGACTGCACACCAATAGCTGAACGATTGCTTGTTTCTTCACAACAGCCGTGTGACACTTCCCTCACTTGAGCCGTCAGTGCAGACATTGAGGGTGCAGCCACTCAAAGCTGCTTGATGACTGTGAGCGACAAACATTCATAACAGCAATCGAAGGAGCCACCCGGGACTGTGTCGCTATTTAACAAATGCTGGCCGTGTGGAACTCGCATGACAAACTGCAAAGTTGGACAACATTTTTTGTGCAAGCAGACAGGTACACCATGATGCGCTAACTTGAAAAATGTATTCTCTGGAAAATGAATGCATCTATGCTCCCACAAACCACTCCAGGTCAAACTGTCATACTGCTCTTTCCGAAAACGACCTCTAATTATCAAGCAGGTCCACAGACACGGTGCTAACACATGTTTCCCCATTCCATCTAACAGCCTGTGCTTCTATAATTTTACACACGTCCTTATCTGTATCCGAAAAGTAATCAGTAAACAAAGGTGTGCATCGGCACTCTTGGCAGCCGAGGGTGAAGTAATTTCTTACGTTTAAACTATGTTTTCTTACGTTGTCATTAGACACAGAAAACACAACATATCAGAAACATAATGGACAGAACACCGTCCAACTGCAAAGGCAGCCTTTCAAATTTAGTGGCTCGAAAAGGATAGTGAAAGGAACTATAGTTGGTGGCTGTTCATCTTTTCTCTGCGCTCCATGTATGGAAACATGGAGACCAGGAAACGTAGACCAGAAATTTTGGTGGTCCTTATACATTAAGCCTATGCACCTGTAGCGGTGTCCTTCGTTTGCCCGCGTTTTTCTGTCTCTTTGTTTCAGTACATAGTGCAAGAAGCAAACTATGATTAGTGGCTTGGCTTGTCACGAGTTAAGTGAGGTTGACAACTACTAGATCAGCCAGGCTTCACTAAATTAGGATTAGCAGGAGGCACCAGCGACATGGCCAGCAACGTACCAAGGTGAAAATATTGCTCTTCCTGCTCGACTCAGCAGCTGAAATAACACACGGTTGTGTAGACAAAATATCAGCAGCCTGTTGCAAGATGTCCTTACATATAGTTATATTGCAGAAGCCCCACATAAGGATGTATTTACAATATTTACAAGAGAGACGACAATGCATAAAACCTCTCAGCGGGTGCCAGGAGGCAACTGGCATATGCAATTACATGCTCTGCGTTACACTGCCGTTGAACAAGTACAGCCCCAATTCCATGACCACTCGCATCCGTGTGAAGTTCAGTGGCGGAGATGGATCATAATGAGCCAGCAATGGGGGAGCCGTGAGCAAGCGTACGAGGGCGGAGAAGGCTTTCATTTGAGCAAGGCCTCCTGTGAAAGCAACGTCCTCCTTAAGTAAGTCGGTGAGCGGGCGAGCAGTTTCGGCGGAATTCTCTGTAAACGACGGAAATACAAGCATAGCCCAACAAAGCTTTTTACATCTGCAGTGGAAGACGGAACAGGAAAGTTCTGGACAGCGCAAATCTTGTAAGGGTCGGGTTGAATGCCAATGGCACTGACGAGATGGCCAAGAATGGTAATTTGACGACATCCAAAGTGGCACTTGGATGACTTCAATTGCAGGCCAGCGCATTGAAAAACAGCAAGAAAAGCCAATGGACACATTAGATGGCTCGTGAAAGTTGGTGAAAAGACTATGACACCATCTAGATAACACAGACATGTGGACCATTTATAGCCACGAAGTAAGGAGTCCATCATTCGTCCGGGCATTATTCGGGCATCATTCGGGCATCACAAAGGCTGAACGGCATAACCTTGAATTGGTAGAGGCCGTCAGGTGTTACGAAGGCAGTTTTTTCACGGTCTGTGTTATCTACTGAGATTTGCCAATAGCCTGATCGGAGGTCGATCAATGAAAAGTACTCTGCTCCGTGCAAGCAGTCCAAAGCATCATCAATATGCAGCAAGGGGTAGACATCCTTACGTGTGATTTCGCTGAGGTGTCTGTAATCCACACAAATGTGCCAAGTGCCGTCCTTCTCGACAAGGGCAATCAGGGATGCCTACGGACTGCATGATGGCTCAATAACGCCTTTATTCAACATCTCATCAACTTCTCGTTGTATCACTTGTTGTCCAGACTGTGAAACACGGTATGGCTGGCGGGGTATCGCATTGGCGTCTCTGGTGTAAACACGATGGGTGACCCCCGATGTCTGGGCTAAAGGGCGGCCGTCAAAGTGAACAATGTAGCGGTAAGTTTCCAAGAGACGGCAGAGGTCAGCAGCTTGTGCCGGAAGACGGTCATGTGCAATCATCTTGCTAAGTTCGTCTGTGAGAGTTGGTGAATTGGAGGCTGCTGTAGAGGGCGACGGAATTTTGGCATCAAGAGCCGATACCGCACAATCGTTCACAGGCAAGATGTCACCCAAAGACATGACTCTGGGAAGTATCTGAGTCGAGCAGTTAAAATTCAGGAGGGGGAGCGAAGTCTGATGGCCTGTAACAGTTAGCAGTGTATGGGGAACAGCCAAATTTCTTTCAAGCAGTATGTCAGCGGTGGGACATAGCACATAGACACTGTCAGGAACAGACGGGAACGGCAGTAGAGTGACGTACGTAGTGGCTTGAGGCGACAGGTGGATGTCTTCGGGACAGCATAACCGTGGTTGTGTGACTGGTGGACTATAGCAGCCGTGGGGCAGTTCAAACTGAATGACACTAGACACGCAATGAAAGAGTGCTGAATGGGACAATAAAAACTCTAAGCCGAGTATTATAATGTCGCAAGCACATTGTTCTAAAACGGCAAACAAAACAGTCATTAGGAGCCTCGCAATGCCAACGCAAGCAGTGAACATATCAAGCACAATAGCGTGCCTCCGTTGGCGACGCAGAGGGTGCATGATGCAGCAGGTGTGAGAACTTTGTTCAGGCATCGGCGCAATTTGGCACTCATCACAGATACGTGCGTGCCAGTGTCAATGAGTCCTGGGACACTGACGCCATCGACTAAAACGTCCATCAAGTTCTGTTTGGTCAGTAAAGTGATCAGAGGGTTTTGCGGTCGAGTCGTCAATGCAGCGTCACCTCCGGGAGCTGCATCACTTAGTTTTCCGGAGATGGGCATTGGGGGCTACGTCGGGGATGGTGGGCGACGAGCCTGTGGCGATAGGGACGATGCTCAATGAGCGGGTGGCAAATGGGACTGGTGACATCGGAATGATGACGAGGGACAGTTCCAAGGAGCACAAGCGTCACTGTTTGGCTGTTGCAGTACCAATGGAAGCTGGTAACGACGCTCGCTCTGTTTGGGACGATAATTACTGGTGAATGGCAGTCGCAGAAGGGAGGAGACAGTACGGTCATTACAATGTGACCACTACAATAGGTAAATGTGACAGTACAGTCCAGCCCACTTATAACGATACCAGTTATAACAATATATCAGCTATAACGATGAGTTGACTTCAGAGTATCAACTTATGCATTAGGACTATGAGAAAAAAAAGCATATATGACTATATTTTATTCACCGCATGTTGGATATAATGATCGAAATTCTCCCTTTTGAGCGGCATTTTCCATGCAGGATAATCCTGAAATTTGCTTTGCTAAGTTTCCCTTAACCAAAACGAGGCGAAAAGTTTGTCTACGCAAGTTCGTATCTGCCACCACTACCGCGCAGCACGTCCCACCAGCACTCGAAAGCAAGTGCAGATTTCTGACTATTTCAGCACGCCTAATGCTTGACACAATGTTTGGATGTATAAATAAACATTTCATTTTTCACAGCCTTCTTTCTACAACGTCAATTTTTTTTATCGTAGGTGGTAAATTCGGTTTCGGAGCTGCAAAGATATGTTTGGCAGCTTCTTTTTAAAATTTTTTTTATGGCAGTCTAGACATAGCGATGATCGGTTAAACGATCAGATTTTTTGTTCTTCTTGATATTGTTATAAGTGGACTGCACTGTACGCACATCGTGACTGACACGCCAGCAGGCAAAACATATTAGCTGATCATCTGCGATTCACCACTCGGCTGGATTTCGGTAGCATGTAGAATACCACGGACCAGTTGACGCATCTGGAATATGAAACAGCTGTGAAACAGCAACAGCACTTACAGAATGAACTCCAAGATTAGCGAGTTCTTCGCAGACTATTGCCTGCAGAAATGGTGCTGTAGGCAAGTTGTCCGGCTCACTGGGGTGGGAAAAAGGGCTGCAGGTGCCATGGCTTCAAGTTCTCGCCACGTGATTCATATCAGGTCATCTGATGATGATGGTTGCTGCACTCCTAGCCTGTCCTCACAAGAGGATGTCACAACTATGTTCGGTAGACGTGCGAACGGCGTTGCAAATGCGGCGGCTCTTGGCCTGCTCAAAGCGTTGACACTCTATTATGGTGTCCTGTACTGTCTCACAATTCTTGGACATGAGCAGGTTGAAAGCATCGTTAGCGATCCTCTTCAGTACGTGCCCAACCTTGTCTGACACAGCCATATCGCTGTCAGCCTTACAGCACAGAGCCAGCACGTCCTGGATGTAAGAGACGTATGATTCTGTGGATGTCTGGGTGCGAGTTGCTAGTTATTTCTTAGCAGAGCTCTTCCGCCGCGTGGGACAGCCAAACAAGTCCCTCAGCTTCTTCTGTTTGCACGTCTCCCAGTCGTGAAGCTTTTCCTCGTAGTTGTCATACCACACCTTCGCCGTGTCTTGTAGGTAGAAGATCAAGTTAGCCAACATAATTGTTGGATGCCATTTGTTGTGGGCGCTTATACACTCATATGTGCTCTGATGCTGGCGATCCAATCTTCCACATCAAGGTGGTGGGTGCCCCCAGAACATTTCTGGATCCTGCGGCTGAGCCAGCACAACTGTCAGGGTTGAAGGCATTGATGTGGGACGCGCCACGTCTAGTCCCTGTTTTGTCTGTCATGTTGTCCAGTCCGAGGTGATCACCACTGCGGAGCTCTGGTGTTGTTTATCACGGCTACTCCGCCTCTCTCAACAATCTGTTATGTTGCAGAAGTCACATACCGTATTTACACGATTGTAAGTCGACCCCTTTTTTTAAATTTGAAAGTCTGAAGTTGGGGGGTCGACTTACAATTGAAACCAAAACATGGCCCCGGCAAAAAAAAGCGATACCAACAAGAGCTACAACGTATGTAGTTACAATTTTATGTTTGCTCTATGGCCCTACCCGTATCTTTTCGCTATCCTGCATGTTTGTTTGCTTTTCGGAAGAGTTTTTAAACATTTTTGAGAGTCTTGCAGTGCATGCAACACTCATGGGGGGGTGTCGATAGTTGATGGAAGCGCCGCTGTTCCCATTTGCGGCGGCACCCTCAGAACGGCGGCGCTTGTGGGGAGTATCGGTAGTTCACGGAAGAGCAGACACCGCTCGCGGGTTTCTCTTTCTCTGTTTAAAGGCATTGGTATTGGTTTGACCAACTTTTTGACGCGTTCCACTTGACTGCCGGCTACGTGCTACTTCTATGCTTCCCCAGTCGTCATGAGTGCTGCAGGCCCACTTATCGTTCGGCACTCGTTCACAGCAGCGTTCAAGAGGGCTGCCATCCTTTACGCCGAAGAAACAAATCGCTGCGCAGCGGGCCGCAATTTCGATGTTTCTAAACGGGTGGTGCGAGAGTGGCGACTGCAGCGAAGCATAATTTTCACCCTGTGACGGCAAGTGAGAAATTTCCCACGTGCCGAAGTCTGGACGCTTTCCGGAGCTGTAGGCTAAGCTTGCGGCGTACATCACTGAAATGCGTGATCGGCCCCTGCCATTGAAGTGCGACGTGGTCATGAAACAAACCTTCGCCTTAATTTTAAGGTACTGCTCCGCCGCGAGTACAACGAGTGGCTGGCGGCAGAAGACTGCGAAATTACGCCAACCGGACCTGTCAAAAGAGCCTCCCTGATGGCTGCGTGTGGTTGGGTGCATTTGGCGTGGGCTGCTGTTCTGCAAGATGTCCTGGTGCGGTCGTTTGCCAAATTTGAAATTTCGCTGGACCACTATGCGCTGTGAGACCGCAGCAACGATGACCATGGCAGCACTAGTGAAGACGAGTAGTCGAGTGACCATGTCAGCTACTAATAAATTTTCATTATCGAATGCGCCCTCGGGTATGCTCTCTAATTTTTTTTTTCCGGTCCAGCGATATGGGGGGTCGACTTACAATCGTGTAAATACGGTATAAAGATGTATTTACAATATTTACAAGAGAGACAACAATGAATAAACAAGATGACTGTTGAGACCGATTCCACCTCTACACATCAAATCGTCGTCTTTTGACTGGCGCCACTGTTGGTTGCTCCATAACAATATTACATCTATGAAGCCAGTGGCAGCGCTGTGAAGCTGCGTGAATAACTGAGCATGTCGAAATTATCAGTCAGCAACTGCACCTGTATAATAAGAAAGATAAGTGCAACATTAAAAACTAAGTGGAAAATAAAAAATAAGTGCAATAAATACAATAAATGCAGATGTTTCTTCAAACCAATGGTGCACTTCCTCCCAAGTATGCAAAATGCAGCTGTTGTCTGTGCATGTACATTTGTGCATGCATGCAATGAAATAATAATTTTTTTTTTTCCAAATCGTTGGGTTCTGTGGTACACTTGTGAAGCGACACAGAGATGGGGAGGGGTGACAAGACAGAAGTTAACAACCGTGCAGTGGCAACAGCCGCCTGTGGGACGCAGAGATGTTATGAACACAATACCTTCATCTGGCAGCACAAACATGAATGCAAATGCAAAAGAGTTCCGAGAATCTGCGCTAGTTGATTTCGTTCAACATGGCAAAACAGCGAAGACGACAAAACAGGTAAAACAGGCAAGACAGTGCGCATTATCTTGTCTTTTTCATCTGTCTTGTCACCTACACTGTTTCACCTTGATGAATGCAAATGCAAAGTGCAGAATCTTCCTATCGTGTGTGAAAAAAAGCACAAAGAAGATTTCTATGAGTGACTTCTATGAACTCTGGGGCTCACCTACGACCAGAGGAGTAGCTGGTGCTACCATTACAATATTTGGTCTGTTGCAACAACAAGGACCAGCGTGCAGTTGTTCCAGCTGGTGCGCTGCAGCAGCACCAGTGCAGAGTCACCACTCACCCCATCCCAGTACGCCGAGGCCATTGATCATAGTCGTGTGTGAATCAGCTCCCACAAGGCTGTCTGGGTACAGCCAGCCATCGCTGTGGAACACAACACGTCCCAGGAACTCGAGGTTCACCTGATGTACAATTCCCGAACCGGGTGGCACAATGCGCATGTTCTGCAGTGCCTGAGATCCCCACTGGGTAGAGAGAGAAATTGCAAATGCAGCCACTGGCTACAACCATTTGTGTCGGCAGGAGAAACAAGCAGTAAGCTGTCAGTAACTAATCCTTTTCAACTGCTTTAACATGCTCAAGACATGCTGCACAAATAGGAGCACCAGCTGTAGAGGACTTTTCAATTATGCACACCAGAAATTTCTTACAGAGGCACTGCACCACCTTCGAGATGAGTGGTGCTTGATAGTGTTCAAAATTTGCTAAGTCCAGTCTTTCACTCTTTCAGAATACAAAGTAGTCAAACCTGGCTACATCAAACTTGCAAAAAAATGCCTATCAGTTCGATATAGGGCATAAATTCGATATAAGCCTGCTAAAGAATTGGATGTCATAAAAGCACATAAAATTCATAACATCGCTTTATTGATGAAACTAGCATAGCTTTGCACAAAATAGCCCTGTATTTTCTTCTGCTTGGACAATCTCGCTGCCTGTGACACACTCACTTCACTATATTGTGTAAAGAGTTGCAGCAGACGAGGCCGCAACCTTCCACATTCCCGCAGAAGCACCAGACTTGGGCGCGTGCACCAATCACCTCGGAGGATATGGGCAAACGAACATCATTGCTTTCCTCATTGTGCCCGCTTTCACTTATGCTCGGTACGATGTCGGCAAGGTAGTCTTCGTCTTTGGGCTCTCCCATGGTCGCAACACCATCATCTGTACTCACAAACTCGTCGGCCGTTGCCCCCTCAATGACTTCCGGAAATTCTGACAGCTCGCTCCAAACTTCGGCAACACCGGGAACGGCTTCGTCGCACTCATCAGAATTTTCAGTCACCACCAGCCCGCGGAAGCCGGCACATCTGAAGCAATTTCAGATGAAGCACTTGTACATGGCCATGCGTACGCGTCGGGCGCCACGGGCACCAGGTCACAAATTTGTCCGCTTAGCCCTAATCTCTCCCTTATTCTTCAAGATCGTGCCAAGAGTGCTCCCGGAATCTTGCACGCTGCGAGGTCATCTGACTTCTCACTGCATTTGACCCGATCTATAATTTCAAGCATCACGGCGAAAGGAAAGTTCTCCTGCTTCATCACGGCAACACTGCGAGAGAAGGCCCACAAGGCGCAATCACAATGAACCAGAAAAGCAGCGAGACAACTGACACTTGCGCCATCTTGAAGGACGAGGGCACAAGAGCCTCCAAGTGGCTGTCTGAGCAAGCGCTGTGCGCGGACCAGGATCATTTTTTCAGGGGGGTGTCAATGGGTCGCTCGACGCAGCACAGTCACAGAAGGGAGAGTGGTTGCATGGAGCCGTGCCGCCAGGTTTCATCGCCGCCGCGAGGGAAAGCCAACTTCAGGAGGCACTTTTGCGGCGCTTGTCGTTCAATATATCAGGAGCCACTGGTATTTTTGTTCGATGTAAGCGTAATTTTTGCTGCATATACTCATTGTGACTATACCGTGCTCAGAAATTGTTCGATATACAGAATATTTAGATGTAAACGGGTTCAATATAGTCTGGTTCAACTGTAGTACTTCCTTACCAACAAAAAATTCACTGGGCCCAAGCAGACTCTGTTGGCATCATGGCAAGGTGGTGCAGAGGCAGCATCACTGCCTATCTTTTTCTAGCATCCCCTCTGACTTGCCAAGCAAGAACAGTAAGAGTGGCATTTTTGAAATTGTAGAAGGCTATCAATGCTTTCCCAGTGCATCAGACCCAGACAACACAACATATTCAAAACATAATAAACAGAACGCCAACGAAAATGGTGTTGTCAAAGGGGTTTCGGCTTACACATGGAAGCCTTGTTTACATTTTGTGAACAAGGCCATTTTAGGAACAAAGTAATGAGTGAGCAAGATTTCTGTGTGGAAGCCAAAACGTCAACTTCTTGTGAACAAGGCTTTTATTGCGATAGCAATTATATGGACACTCCAGGCGCATTTCTGCCATCGGCGTCGCTGTCGCCGTGAAGTTCCGTATGAGTGAAAGCATGTGAGGGTGAGCCGTCGAACGCAGTTCAATCTAGCGCACGCGAGCGAGGAACACGGCCTGGATGCATGCCCTCTCTTGTGGCGCGCGAGGCAATGGGGTCAGGCGAGAAAAGAGGGGCGTTCTCCGGAGGCTGCTAGGATGTCTCGATGTCCTCCTCACCTGCCGCTCCGTACAGAGTGGAGACATTGTGGCGTCTACTACGGCGTTGGCCACACAAATCGCAGATGCCATAATAGACACCTTTGGTGGACACCGTAGGGATGTGTTGACGGCGCTCGTGTATCTTGAAAGCAATCTGTGACGTGGCCAAAGTGCGTACCGGCGCGAGCCTCATTTTGAAAACAATCTACAATGTTTGCAGAGCATGCACAGTGCCGAGAGCTTCGTATGCACTGTGCTTTCGACATTTCATTCACGTGGAAGCAGCAGATGCACGGTCAATTGGCTCGTAGCTGCTGCCGTGATTCCTAAATCGATCGTTTTCACAGACAGTTTGCGCTGTCACTTATCGAAATGTGTTCATGTTTACCTGTCCGCGCGTGACATCGTGCTGGTTTAGTTAAAACGCATTGATGGGCTAGTTGGTTTGAATGCATGATAGAATAAGTAAGCGCGACTAAGCAAGGACATAGAAAGAAGCGCTGTTTCCGTGTGTCTGTTTCTTTCTACATCCTCATTGAGTCACAATTACACATTCTATCATTGTTAATTTAATTAGTAAGCGAATGTTTACAAGTTTATACGGCCAATAAAACTACTACCCTTACTTCATACAGCTATCTACTAATTTGCTATCACAATCGGTGCTTCGCCATTCGGGCATAACTGCGAATTTTTCGGGGAAGAAGGCAATGAGTGAACGAGGCTCTTTCTGTGTGGAAGCCAAAACTTCACACTCCTTTGACAACACCATTTTGGTCGGCATTCTGTTTATTGTTCCTAATATAAATCTGCCTCTCAACCCGACAAGATTCTGTTACATTATCGATTTCGGACAACATAATAGAGACACATAGGTTTGCGTGTGTCTATCCTGTTGTTCGTGTCTAATGCCGCACCAAATAGCTCAACCTCATAGAAGAATTTAACCAATTTTTCTCTTTATTGCCCCCTTTGAAGCGAACTGTGTCTAATGCAAAAATATCAGCAAGGCAGGTGCAAGATGAGCATACCTTGAGAAAGAGAAAGCGCTCCTTGTTACGTTCGAACTCCAGGTCTTGGTTCTTCTGGAGAGCGTCGGCCCTGCAAAGACAAAGGACACTAGTACCCTGCTCACTTCTTTCATCACAGCTCACAATACTGCAATGCTAGTCAATTGCAATGAGGGGGGAGAGGGGGTTCTACTGGATGAGTTTCATAAGGGCACACAGTGTACTGCATAAAAGGAATTTATTCTTTCATAGTAGGTGTGTTCCAAATCTCACCAGCATTGGAGACAGTCTACATTGACAGCTAAGAAGAAAGCTTCAAGTCAGAGTAATGAAAGCGTCTGGAACCGACGGAAAGGAGTCTCTGCGATAGGATGCCAGCTCATGGCAACAAGAAAAAGGTCAGAAAAGCAGATGCAGTCGACTCCGCTTAAACTGAACTCGAACAGACAGCAAAATGTGTTCTATTTATCCCAGGTTCCATTAAAGCGAAGGATGCGAAAATTACCAACAATCATTTTATTTGAAAAATATCCGAGTGTTCCGACATAAAAAATTAGACTTTACTGCGGCCCCCTTCTAATAATGTAGCTTCTATTGTGAGAAGTTGTCTTGATGTGCGAAAGAATTGGCAATAATTCTGCACAGTTCTCGCGTTCGAAAGAGCACTGTAGACTTCCAGCTGCCTCTGTTGCTGCCTGGTCCAAAACAGTAACGTTCACTGGAACAGTAATATGTACTGTACAGACTCGCATAAGAGTCATACCCCCAACTTGGCAGCCGAAAATTTCGAAAAGAAAAAGTTACATCAGAGAAGCACTTGCATACGGTGCCTCGATGCCGCCCGCGCATCGGCAAATTCTTGCATGCTGTGCACTTCCGTGTGCCCCTAGATGGCGAGAGCTGCACACTGACCTGTGATGCAATCGTAATTTCAGGGATACGGGGTGTGCAGCAGTTGTAAAGCAGGTGGCAGTAAAGCAAGTGGCAGTTATGGTTCAAGTTTCGTTTACCCGAAGTTCCCCCCAAAAATGAATTCCGTTAAACTGAATTTTCTTTACACTTTGTCTATGGGTGGCCAACCACAGCTGATATCATTGTTCCGTTATTCTGGAATCTATGTTTAGGCTAGTATTGTTTATCTGCAATGCACGCTATTTTCTCTGTGTTTGAGCTCTTTGCACAACACAACGCAACATAGCTTATTATGTTAAGCACATAAGAAAGCGTGACTAAGTTTTTCTGAGTGCATACAACCTTCCTGTTGAGTTTGAAAGCCTTCTGCTCAGCCGCAATCTTGTTTAGACAGCCTCCGTCCTCCTTGCCGGCTTTTTCAGAATTGTAACGAAACTTGAAATGGCTGGTGTCTGCTTAGCCATCCACTTTGCTGTCTACGGCGGGCACTGGAACACAGCCAGCATTACGCATTCATAGTAAAACAGCACCAGAAAAACATGGGTGAGAGAAGAACACAAGGATGGGCACCGACAGCCAACAAAAGGCAGTCAGGTTCTCCCATTCGTGTTTTTCTAGAGCTGTTTCACTAGGAAAGTACCATACCAACTAGCTTGCACCCATACCGCATTCAGTGTTATACAATATGGCTAACAGTATCATCTGGATCTTTAGCTGGCTAGTTATGGGCCCACAACATAAAAGTTGGCATGAATTGCACTCTAAAGCAAAAAACAAACATAGGTAATCTTATATGTATGCTTTAAAGTACATTTTAATGATGGTACAATATCTGAAAGCTTTTTGATAAAGTTGGGTATTTAATTCCAGATTTCTGCACCCAAATGATAGGGGTAGTTCACTGTATCGGTGTTGTAAGTGGCACTTGGTCTTTTGGAGCAGCTTTTGGGGCAGAAAAAAATGCAGTTTGGAGAAAGAAAAGAATGCTTTAGAGCACCAACTTACTGCTCTGGTGCAAAGAGGAAGCTCTGTATAAGTTAGTACTTTCTGAAACGTTGCACTGAATACGTATTAACTAAGACGCAAGTATTTCTTCTCCAACTTGCTGTTCCCTTTTATTGTTGTTATATAAGAAGATGAAGAAAAGCCTAAACTTAATCCTAATTCACCATTAATTCTACATTTCAGTAAAAAATTTAATAAATAATTTATTTTCATCTCAAGGAATTGAGCCACCTGCAGTGTAGATAGCCTATCACACGTTGACGTACACAGGCAGCACGGTCAAAGCTACATAAATTGCAGTGTGTATGTTATCAACGCGCCTATATGTGTTCCTTATATTTATATACATTTCTATATTTATTTATGAAAATAAATAATAAATATGTGTTAATGAATTTCCGCGAGCGAAGTAAGATGTACAGTTAGTACAGAGTTAGTTGATCACATGGCTGCGACAAACAGCTAGGATTACGCGGGCCTATACACAACCGGAATCACCGTAGGGCCAGTACCTCGCCAGTCCCATATCACCCAGCCCAGGCGATCACTTCCATTGCCGCTCACGGCGACACAGAAATCTGCTACAGTTTGTTTTTTGCATAACGTAGTACTTAATAGAACATTAGATCAAATGCGCGAGTGTTTCGTAAAGCAGCGCCTATTACTAAACCACTGGCATGATCAGCAGCAATGATCCGACATTTCGTCTCACAGACAGAGAGCAAACACTGATCAATGAGGCGGCTCGGGTGTATATGTACTACATTTCGTTTGCTATTTGCACCGACAAAACCAAGAAAACCAGTTCATTTAAGTCCACATTAATCGTGTTGTCGAAAATAAGTACACTATGACGAGCTGCGGCCAGGTCGCAGGCGCTGTCGGTCATCATTATTGTAGTAGTCAGAGAGATATGCCTACCGTCTTGTTCGGTCGTACATCGATGGGTGCAAAATGCAAGAACGTGCAGTGAGTGCATGTCAAAGACGCACAGGTAGTAAAAATTAGTATGGAGTTCCGTACTACCACGTGCCTCACAACCTGATAATGAAATCGTGGCTTCGGCACTTCAACCCCCCCACCCCCAAAAGCTCAAGCGGGGGCGCCGAATGTGGGCAGAACCTATGCAATGGCAATATAGGCCCTACAATACTAAAGAACACATCGACGGTGCCTTCCATTTGCAAACATGGTTAGGTCTCTATGCTGTAGCTGGGATGGAAAGCGTGCGAGGGTGAGGGGGTGGCTTGATGCACGGCGCCTTCATGCGTGTGCAAAATATGTGTTCCCAATTCAGAGCAAGTGCGGATCGGTGCAGGCCTGGTGCAATACCTGCCATAAACGATAATTTTGCACAGCATGTAGCAGGATTTGCTTCACGGAGCAGTTTGGCGCAATTGGCGCAGCACTTCCATCCCTCCCATATACATTATAAGTGCTTTTCGTAATTTAAATTTACACAATACTATGCGCAATGCCACAATGTGCCTTAGTGGCCCCAACCACAGGAACTGTTGCTTTGTCAATAAGACAAAAACATGGGCTAGATGGTGCAACATGATTCAGACTTCAAAAGAATGGCACTTAGACAAAGCACACACGAAAAGAAAGCCAACTCATTGAGAGGTTCACTAGGTGGCCAATCTCTTCGTCCTCTTGTCGCTGCAAATGTCAGCAAGGTTTTCGTAGGTTTCAGATTGTGCAAAAATACTCAAAGCAAGGTGCCCAAGAAATATTCGGAGCCCTTCTTATACAGCATGCCATCACTGTTATTGCACGAAAAAACATATTAATAATAATATCACGTGTTGCGATATTTCTCTCATGTGTTCCCAACCCAATGTCAACCCTTCTCCTCCTTTTTCATTGTTGTTTTTTGGGGGGCTGTATAAAATATCTAGACAAAAAACAATAAACTTGAATGGTTGTTAGTCCACAGCACGACAGGTAAGGGAGGAAGAGCATAAGAACTGTGCTCTCTATTAATATGTCACCCTTTTTACCCACACAGAGTAGAATCACACAATTCCCTACTCTACCGTTTCCATCCCTCTATGGCAACACCTGGGTCCCATTATGCATATGGTGCCGCTCTGGCAGACCGTACAAGCCACTTTGACAATGGGCTTTCCTCATTTGCTCCACACCATAAAATGCATGTTGCATCACTAAAAAGCCCAACTTTTTCACTGCCACGAGAAAATTACCACCTTTCAGTGATTAAAAAAAAATAATTAGTTGCCACAAACATTGCTTTAGCAGATAGTGAAGCCTTATGAATGGAGAAAACTAATTGTCATTTCCAAAAACATAATTTGCAAAAAAAATATTAATAGACAAAAACTTCTAAGCTACCACTTCTGTGGGAACTTGAATTAAAGAATATTGAAAGACCTACGAAATAACTAATGAAATTTCAGAATATACATTTCAAAGATATTTGTCCTAAGAATGCTCTAGTACTAAAATGGAAAAGTTATGCGGATCCAAGCCACATGATGTTGGCATCTAAAAAGGGAAGCTTTCGTGAAACGGTTAAATAACTGCCATGCTAATTGTTGTGTTTTGCACACTGTGTTGCAGCACAGTATTTACCTGCCTGCCAGTGAAGACTGTAGGACACAGAAACCCCCATCACGTGGCCATTATTTATACTGCCATCATTTATACTGATTATACTGCCATAACCGGGATTGGCGCCCTTTGTTAAGCCATTGCATCCAAGGCCAGTACGCCGTCTAGAGGAGGCAAATCCTGCAGATAGTGCTTCAATAAACTGCACTTTACTTGGAAAACGACCGACCAAGCAGATGAGCCAGCCTGACAACATTGTTTTAGGGCCCAGTGCCATTTTCAGCACCTTTAGTGCTACCGATTCTGTATGCTACAAGAACTAACAGTAAAATCCAGTGATAAACTCAGTAGAGCCGAATTCTGGGATATACCGAATAATATGGGGATGTTTGGTTGGTTTTCCACAGACACAACACACGGTTAATTAAAATCCGCTTAATAAGACAGTTTCTGACGGGTCGCAATGGCTTCCTCACTTGAGCAGCAATAGCGATATTTACATTTTTATACGTCACCGGCATGGTCTTCAGACACATTGCCGGTGCTTCTTCAAAAGGAAAACTAGCGAAGCCTAGTCATAAGGCGACAACGAAAGCAAGGAAATACGAATGTAGTTGCAGGCAAAGTGAAAGTACGGTATGGCATGTTTCTCCTATTTCTGCAAAATAAACATCCTTGCAAATTTGACAACTGATACAGGGCGTGCAAACGGAAAAAGGACCATAGGGTCTAGGTGACACTACGGAAGCAGTCACATGTCAGATCAACACTTTTGTGCCCACTACGGTAGCTTTGAGGCTATGGCATTGCTTGACGTCGTGGCTTCGATCTTGACCGCAGCAGCCGCATTTCAACGGTAGTGATATAAAAATTCTATTGCCCTTATATTTAGGTGCACATTAGACAACACTAGAGTGTCAAAATTAATCCGGAGTCTGCCCCAACCAGTAGGTCATGCTAAAAGCCCTAGTTGCAGAGTGGCAAATCTAAAGTTAGAATGATTTGGGTATGATTCAATATTTTTAGGCACTAGGGAACTGAATAGGAATGGAATGACGACACCAGTCAGGCATGTGAAATGGGAATGGAATGGATGCCCGAAATTACGGAATGGAGTTGGAATCAAATGGGCACATAGTCCTGGAGCACTAAATGTTGATTTTACACAAAACTAAAAAACTACAAAACCGGTAACTTTACTATTTAGGCTAAATTAGACTTGGCCAATATACTGTGTTTCTCCTACCAGCTATTGTGCTGTCAAACTCAGGGTGATTACCTCTGCCGTTGTAAATACTCATATGAACAACTTGGTATTCTGCACATTCTACATTTCTGAAAACCCGAAAACCTTTCTGAATTACAAGGTGTAAGTGCATTTGAATACAGCAACTTATAGTCATCAAGAATGATTCGGTTTAGTGAGAGCACGCTTGACCAATGACACAATGGAGGCCAAGAATGATGTCGCATGCAGTCGCGCCACAGTGCACATTTATTTAGGATGCGCGCTATGTTTTTGTGCATACCCTCAAGTATTTTGAAAGTGCAATGAAAGGAGGTCTGAGAGGCTTCCTGGAAAAAATGGGGCCACCTAACATGCCAGTAGATGTGAAACAAAAAAAAAAGCTCTTCCTGATAAACGTATCAATGTGTTTTGTTTTTACGTTAATAAGCAGAGTAACGAAATAATCTGTCTGGATGCATGGCACGCCCAATGGTGTAAGATCATTTTGTTCTCCTTTACTCAAATAAAAAATAGTGTTCGAAGAACGACAGATTTTTCGAAATTGGGAACTTCATTTAGAAGGCAAGCCTTGCTTGCCTTCTAAATGCGGCCGTGCACTGTGGTCGGGAACCGCCTGACACATGTGCAGCTACTTAAGTGGCTACGAGCAGGCAGCTATAGGCTAGTATATGATGTCATAAACTAGTGACATGTTTGGCTTCATCCTGAATCGAAAAAAAATGTGTAAGCACGACAAAGCGTAATGTCACTTGAGAAAACGTCAACCAATATAGACAATTCTTGACGTGAAATGTGTTTTGGTTTGGCCAGCATAGCGACTAGCTTGCTTGAACCGCATGTTACGAAAGCATTGTACTATGGTCACTTATGTATCTGCAACTGTACTACCCAAGGGCCCTGCTTTGGTATCGCTGTGTAAAGGAAAGGAGCCACTACTTAATTATGCAAAGGGTTACGTTGTGGGGTGATGTGGGGGTTCTCCTCCGTGCTCTTGGGACAAAAGAACAACAATACAGTAGTGCAAACAATCACAAGGGCATTTATTGCACCTTTCATACATCAATGCCTGCTAGCCGAGTTGCTATCCACAAAACATGCCGATGGGCGCGAGACAAATCTAGAAGTCTGACTCACCGCGACCGGAAGCGAGCGAATATGTTCGCCCCATGCTGGATCCCAACGCCTGGTCGTTCGCGTGTTCGGTCACGCCAGCGGTGGTGCGTTTGAAGGCGGCCACGCGAGGCGGTCTCGCAGAAGCATGGGTCGGCGCGCACGCGGGAGACGTCCCCGCCGTGCGCCGACCCGCCGGGAAAGAGGGTCGCTGCACGTGCGGCACGGCACGTCCGTCCCGCTTGCTGTCTCGAACCCCAAAGAGAGAGTGCCTTGTCTCTCCCGCACCCAAGTAACCCCGCAGCAGCGCAACACTAGCGCCATCTCTCGCACTGCGCCTGTACCACTCCGACCGCTGCGTGCGCGGCGAAGCCGCACTACAGGAGACGCGCTATGCGGGAAAAACATCAGGAGAGGCGCGAGGGTCGCGCATCCCCACAATGTACACAGATGGTGCTGTTGAAGCACCGAGCATGATGCATTCAGAGCTAAATTTAGCCTCTTGTTCAGCGTTTAGAGGCATAGCTCGGCAGTATGTTTGTCTAACCCTTTGTCTTTAGAGAGCTCACAGAAACAGAACAGCTTCAAATGTTCTTGCAGAGCATGCTACTTTGACAAGGTTTGCGATGCAAGCGGCTCTGCCATTTGGCTCAGCATGCCAGCACGCTGAGGCATCTTATGATTAGTTGTTGCTACAGCAACGGTGCAAGGACGCTTCGGGCAGCATGCTTGAAAGCTAGGCCTTCTTCGAAGTTGATCCTTCGTTTCTTTGTTCATCACACTGCGATTGCAAGCAGTAGTTATTTGGCGCTCGTTTTAAGAAGCATGAAACAGGACTCACGTAGGGAAAGCAAAGCGCAAAAACTATCTGTTCACACGGCGAGAAAGAGGAAGCACTTGTCGCAAGGATTAGACGAGCTGGCATGTGAGCAGGTGATTGGATTGCGGCTGACCGGACCATAGAAGTTATCAACACGTCGTGCAATCCCATATCGCGTCGGCAGTTTAGCTGTAGCAAAGCAAAGCCTTGTGTCATGGAGTCACGTACTATCCAACAATGCAGAGGTCGTGCACTTGCCAATTTACTTAGCAAACCATACAATGCACCAGCGCTTGTTCCCACAACTTTCTGCGGCAATGCGAGTTCTTGAAGTCTAGACCCTGTTTTGAGACTAGGTACATCTATAATGTCACTATTAGCTAAGACAGCACATTCACAACACTTGGAAATGCGAACAGCACCGGAGTGTGTCCGCAGCTTATGTGTTGAACACGATGTGGGTCTCGTGCATGTACCATCGACTGTGGCGAGTCATGCAGCGCAGGTGCCATTTTTGCACCTTGAAAACAAATGCTGTGACACAAGAGCAGGGAATTGGCCCACTTTTAGACATACAAAACAAGAAATAATTTGCTGTACCTCAAGTTTTCCTAAACAGGTTTCAATAAATTCAGTTCCATTGTGATCAGCAAAAGCTGGGCTTCATTTTAAAATCTTTCTTTTAATTATAAGGTCAACAAATAAAATTTGCAACATTTTCAAAACTTTTAATGTGATTTTCTCAGCTTTGTTTTTTTTTGTGAGGTGCCTCTGCATTACAGAAGTTTTGAAGATGTTTCCAGGAAAGGATTTAAACAAAATTGGCATCATTCTTCCCGTGATAATTCAATACCTTGGTACACTTGTAATTAAGTGACATGTCAGTCAATTAATGCAACATAACTTATTACTCCAACTTTGAAAACTATTTTTGATCAATAAGATAGCTGTATAAACAATTTATTGGCTTTAGCCTGTGTGGTGGACCTTCGCTTTAGCCTATTTAGCCTTAGCTTTAGCCTTTGCGGTTTTGGTTCGCCCACGAACCCAAACTGCACTTCATAAGCGTGAACTTTTTGCAACGGCATGCTGCACGACTCACTCGTCAGCTAGGCTTAACCAATGCTGCCTCGCCAATAATCTGCAACCAAAATTGCAGTCTGCTGCTGAGGCAACAAAACACTTCACAGTGGCTGACAGCGGAGGGCACTTGGAGAGCAAAGGAACCACCTCGACAATGACGGTTGCAGCACGGGTGGCACATACAACGCTCAAATGGCAGCAGTTTGGTTCGCAGTCGCCATGTTTTCGACAACACGCACTTGGATCAGTTCGAAAAATTTAACGAGGAACCATATGGTGCATGGAATTTGGTTGCTGTTCTAGATTAGTTCTGTGGAGTTGGTGGAACAGTGGGGTGGGGAAATATGAATAATAGGCTTTCTAATAGCCTTTCTATTAGGCTAATAGGAATAATAGGCAGGCTTTCTTTTTTTCTCTGTGCTCATTCGTCTGCTTTATGCGAAGACCAGATGTTCTCGAATGTTAACCTTCCAACGTTCATAAATATAAATGGATGCAAACAACCCAGTCGCATGCTTTGAATCTCGAAAGCTGCTTGGTCTACATGTTTTACACGTGTACTGCCTTTGAAAAATGCCGTTTTGGTTATAGTGGGGTGCCGCTTATAGCGCAGACACTCGCGCCTATGGTGACTTGTGTTATAAGCTGTCTATGCTGTAGCGTTTTTGTACTCTTTCAATATGCATAATGTAGGAAATGCGTGTAATAGGTTGGCAGGATGTGACACCTGGACAGCAGGGCATTTCGATTTACAAAGAAAATCCCGATTTTGTTGTCTAGAGTTGTCTCTCAAAAAGTAAACACTAAAGGAAAATATAAAGTCAAACTAGACTAAAACATCAGGCTTTAGTGATAATCAATTCATCATTTGTTGCACATATACGGCTTCTGTAATGAGAAAATTACGAAAAAGAAACATCAGAGTGGCACCACCAGTTGTGAACTATGGTACCACTCATGTGACGACAGCGCTGGCAAATTCAGAGAGAGTGGCATAGAGGGACACCACGTCAACTTGTCCGTTTTGCAAGGGCTGTTCAAACTGAGGAGCAGCAGCGGGGCGTGGCAATTTCCAAAAGAAAAAAGTTATATGTTTGTACACAGAAAACGATGGCAGACATTTAGACAAATAATCCATAAATCTAGCTCCGCTTAAAATTTTCCTTTAATGTTCCTTTAAGCTGAATCTTTCAAGACGGACCAGCTGGGCTAACAAGAACTCTTGTTCCTCGAATGATGCTGTGTGCCCTTATGGGACTCACCCACCGGCAGGGAGACATGGAACACTGCCCTGCATGTCAGTTTATGTGGGCCCCAGCGAAAGACGCACCCGACAGCCGGGCGGCCATGAAAAGGGCAGACGGTGTGCTGCAGGCGGGGCCGCGGGCCTCCTCCTCCTCCTCCCCCCGGGTTGGGCGCCTGGCACAAGAGGCTGGAAACAGGCGCCATTCAGAGGCCCCCCCTTCCTCATTGCAAAAGTTGGGCCTGCTCTCATGCATGTCAGGCCGACAAACAGGTTCCCTACTGTACGCATCAGGCTTACAGCATACATACACATGAAGCCAACAAACTGCACAGCTACTGCCAGTCGACGGAGCAAAACATTCTGCTCACTCTAAGTGCAGCCGTGCTTCCTACCCTGGCACATGCAAAACACTCTGAGCGCCTCGCATATGTGCACCCGACTAAGGCGTGCCCCTCACATGCGAGAGAAGTCCACTTGGATGGAGTGGTCCACAACCAAGTCTGAGGGACAGAGCGGGTTGATCTTGCAGGGGTCCCCTCCCAGCCGTTGCACAGCATCGCGCATGGCAGCAAAGTCCACCACTGCTGGAACACCCCTGCGACAGCAACAAGAGCCTTGGTAAATGTGCGCCCGTTTCCCATAAGCTACTTCACACTACAGACAACATTCCTTGATTGTGCAAGTTTAGGGGTGCACTAGTTGTGGAAGATTCAAGAAACATACACCCTGGCAGCTCTGGAAAGAACTATGCATCCTGTGGTTCACTAACCACAAATACACAGTGCACCTAAGGCGAGGTGCACCTACAACACCACTGCATCTTTGTGTCCTGCTTTTGTGCGCTAAAAATCAGTGATGTAACCTAACTAGCTCCCCAATCTATTCTGGCCAACTCAACGAGTACAGCCATTGATACTACGCTGTTCTGTTATGCTGTGGCAGGCACGGTGACACACGAAGTTAGTGTAAAACAAAGAACACAAGACAGGTTCCCTGCCACAGCGCAACAGAACGATGAAGCCACACAAACTAGGCCCTTTTCAAGCTCTGCTTGCTTCCATTGGTATTACAGCCACAGACTTATGTAGCTGTAAGATGACAATAAGTACCTGAGAGTACATTACCAGAAGGGAAGCAAGGCCATCACACAAGCCCAAACACAATATGAACTTTCCTTTTCAATAGGCTGCTTTAGGAACTCAATTGCCTGGCTAATGTGGCCTGTAAACACCTGCTGCACTATCCTAGCTGTAGCTACTGCACCTGTGCAGTCAAGTTAAGGTGTCGGCAGTTTTGCATACTTCTCTTGGTGATCTCTCAGCTAATTGACATTTTGGGAGTATGTGAAGGGGCGCTGCAAGGCTCTAATTTTGTACAATGCATGTCACAGGACCTTGGCGTTAAAGATACTGTTGTTGTTTACAAGTGTCTGCTTGCCAAGTCAGCCAGAAGTGTATGGATTGAGGGAACCCTCACGCACTGTTGTGTCCCACACCACTGGCATTCATCATACTCCATGCCAGCACACCAGTGCTTAACACACTAGTCAGTATATTCTAAGCAGTACGCTGTTGTTGTTGCAATGTGGGGAAGGCACAGTTAACCTTTTAAGGACCAGACATATCAATATGAGAAGGAAAAGCTTATTTTTCATCTAAACATGCAAAATCCCCCTAGAATAAGCATTTTCATTGTACGAGAAAATGTATTTTGTGGAAAATCTTTCAGCAATAATGAGGCAACACAAGGCAGAATACTAGAAACGAGCTTCGCCCTTAGCCACCTGCACTCTGTTTTGAACTTGCACAATCAGTTCTCACTGAGCATAAAACAAAAGTGTACAACCGCATGCAGTATGAGCTGCAACACTGTGCCCATGGTTGAAGGGTCTCCAAGACTGCATGCCAGTGCCAACATACCAAAACACTGGAGAAGTAAACATCATTCCGATTACTTGCATTTATGAAACCAATTCATCATATGTCAGCACTGCGGTGTAGTATTGGAGTGCCTTCAACCTATGGCACCATGTTGCAGTCATGTCGCACGCGAGTGTACATTGCACTTCCTCTACAATACCGGTCTGGTACCACTCAAGCCGAGGACCTTGCATTGGCCTTTCTCTTCTGACCAGGCTTCAAAAAAAATTTAGTCGTGCACCAGACTGTCTTCCCCATCAGATAATCCTCTAACCCAACAAATCAGACCTGTGGCATGTCATTTGGCGTTGGCAGAAGACAATTATCCAGAAAGTTCGTGCCCAACACCAGAACTCTGCAAGACAACATTTTTGTGTTGCATTGCCTGTAGTTGTCCACAAAGTGTTAACAAACGATGTGACTGTGCACCACTGGCAGCCTGCAAATGCAGCCAGGAGTCTGTGATTATAGCACAAAGTTCTTCTAATGCATTTTTAGTTACAAAGGCAAACATGCTGCTCATAAGCCACCGCTAGCTTAGCAGGTCACAACATTGCAACATGGTGACTGTGCTTGCCAAATTCTGCACCACAAAGCCCCAACACTATTCCAAATTTCTTTGCTGATTGCCCTAGCAGCCAAACAGCAAATCACCCTATAATGAGAAAAGCAGATAGCTCTGCCATTTACCGAGAGCAACTTTCTGAAGCGCCACATGCGAGTTTTGTCTAAAAAGGTCAAGAAAATCACTTTAGAGTGCCTGAATTTTCAAATGCCGTTTGACACTGGCCCCACCTGGGGCTATGCTGCAGCAGTCCTATAATTGGGGAGACGGTTTTCAGTGCATACTTGAGGTCGAGAGAAAGGGAAGGGAAGAGAAGAAAATGACAATTGCTAACCAGAAGTCACTTGATTCAACAACCACCATGTGACGTTTCACGGAGTGGGTGTTTTAAAACAGGCCCTTAAAATAAAGCAATGCGTAGGACGGATTGCCCTTTGCATGGAGAGGCAACACAAGTGGCGAGGGCAGCCTTTGCTGCCAATGCAGGCGGTCATACCAGTGCTGTGCTTACATGGCGCCATGATTGTACCTCAATAACTTCGTCAGTACGATTGCAAAATAAAGAGTACGAAACGTCCGCCCAGAGCACGTTCATTGCAGTGTGTCCATCTATATAGTTTCGACAGAAAACAAGGATTTTTATTTCAGCTTATAATGGGAAAAGAATATATAACGGCACATTTTTTGCTTTTGCGCCTTTAATTCATTGAATGCATTGTGAACTGTTGTGATGTCTGACTTATTCCATTAGCAAAAGCTCATTGTACATTGTGGAATTAGCTCACGAGCAGTCTAACGCGATGTTGTGGTGAGCTTCCCAATTAACAGTGTGCAGAGGTCTCTCAAGGAAGCTTGAGATACATCTGCACTTAACTTTATATATAGCTTTATATAGTATACCAGTGGCCAGGATTATAAGAGCAAGACAAAATAGCTTTTGCCCGGAGGAACAATGACTCATCGTATGAGAATTCAGCGTAATCATGGTAAAGGTCAAGTCAAGGGCTGCACGAATACGAGACTGATCGACATCTTAGTTGCGTAGAGGTTTACATGCCAACCATAAGTTCAATGATATTACTTACTTGCAGTATGGATTTCTGAAAAACAAATCAACAGAGCAGGCACTTTTAGCAGTAAAAGAAAAAAATTCTTAACAATATCGAAATGAAACAGTGTGTCACTCTTGGTTTTTTTTCTTAGATTTCCCAAAGGCATTCGATTGCGTTCATCACAACACCCTGCTACGCAAGCTTAACAGTTATGGCATACGTAGTATTGCATCTGACTTGCTAAAGAATTATTGAAATAACAGATTGCAGTATGTTCAAGTTAATGGCATACCCTCAGAGAAATTGGGAATTCAGCATGGTGTTCCTCAAGGATCAATATTAGGGCAGTTATTGTTTTTAGTATACGTAAATGATATCGCTAGCATATCCGAATCGCCTAATCCGGTCATGTATGCTGACGATACGAATATATTCTTTTCATCCCACTCCTAGGTAGGAGGATCTATCCACCCCCGCATCCCAAGCTGACAAGAGAAGAGGCGGTGATCTTCCGAAGACTACAGACCGGCACATTCCCGCACGGCACCCTGCTACACGCCATGTATCCTACGAGCTATACTCACAAATGCGCCTTCTGCTCTACGCCCAGTACCCTCTACCACATGGTATGGGAATGTCAACAAAACCCATCGACACCGCCCATCACCGGACCAACGGTCGAGCAGTGGGAGGCCCAGCTGACAAGCTCGAGCCCTGAAGACCAGGATCGCCTGATGAGCAGGGCCAAGCTATCAGCTCAGGCCCACGGCATCCTGGACTAGGGACGCCGCCCACCTCGGACGATTTTACTGTCGGCTCATTTCTACTAATAAAGCTTATTCCTCCTCCTCCCACTCCTTGTCCTAAATGGAGGCTACGGCAAATGCATATTTAAGAAAGCTATGTAACCAGTCATTGATCAAGAGGCTAAGCCTTAATTTATCAAAGACAAGCTACATTATTTTTCATCCTATTAGTACAGTAGAAAGTATCACTCTGAAAAGTTTCTATATGCATACTGAATTAAAGCGTGTTTCAAACCAGAAATTTCTTGGTGCTTGGTTCAATGAGAATCTTTCTTGGAATTTTCACACCACCAAATTAATGTCTGATCTAAGTAAAACAATAGGTTGTTTGTATAAGATATCTCATTTGTTGCCCCCCTGGTTAAAGATATCCATGTATTACGCACTTCTGTATTCAAGGTTATCATACTGTATCCTTGTTTGGGGAACTACGACGTCCAGAAATTACCTTAAGCTAATTTCACTTCAGAAACGCGCTTTGCGTACTGTTGAGGGGTTTCATGGCAGACCTTCAGATTTACTTACGTCACCGCTATTTCATAAACATGGCTGTAGCAAGCATGTGACGCCCCTTCAGGCATAACCTTCGTTGGCCCGCCAGGCTCGGTGGCCTGCCAGGCTCAGTTAGGCAACATTTTTCACTGCAGCAATAAACACCGGCGAGCACTGCTGCTCAGCGCTCAGTCATCGTTCATCACCACCACGCTGCAGAGTGTCCGTCTAACGGAGGGTGCCTCTAGCCCTCCCTTGTTCACGAACGCGGGCGGATTGTGACAATGGCATCCTTAAAGTAAAGGAAGTAATAATTTAAGTACATACATCATCATCCATTGTTCTTTTATTGTCCAGATAATTCCAGCAGCCATTATGCTTTTTGGACGAAACGTAAGCTTGTTCCAACCACATGGACCAATTATGGCAAGCAAACACTAAGCTACCAATTTCCCACAGTAATAAATCAATTTCTCTTTGAAACTGAATATTACCTTCCACAAAAAAGTTTTAAATCTACAATTAAAAGATACTTATTGAAACATACGGAATGAGATATTTATTTAGTCGACAGACTTTGTATTTATTTGTATTTATTTTACTACCTTTCAAATGTTTTTTCTATGACGCACATGTTGTAAGCTTTGTGATATTGTTTCTGTGTTTTAGGGCTGACATTATTATGTTTGTAAAAAGATTATGTATCTTTATATCACTCATACGATAAGTTGCATATCCGATTAATTTTTTTCTAGTACAAATTTGATGCATGTTAACTTACTGCGTCATGCTTTTTACAACGCTTGAGAAATTAATTGTGAATTTGTTGTGAAGAGCTCGCGCACAATGCCAGCTATTCTACAGGGGACCAGGACCTTCTCAGGCTCTTGCCTTTTGTCTTGGTGCCCTCTTTTCGTTGAAAAGAAAATAAACTTTCACTTTCACTTTCAAACGGGGCACGCTCATCCAACAAGCTCAGACGAACACACCCTGCTCACTCTAGCACAGAAGCACCTCCTGCAAGGCCTACTTGCTGAAGACCTCCCTCGCTGTAGCCACTGTGAGTTGTATCCTCCCAACACACCGCACATCGTATGGCAATGCCATCCAAAACTAACCCCTTACCCAAACCCTCATCACTCCCACCTATCTTTCCGCCGAGAGGCTGACCGCCACAACCACCCTCCATGGCCAACGATTCCTTGCGGACTTTATTGGTCTAGTGCTGAAGCATGCCGCAAGCAATGCCCCTGGACCGAGGGCATCGATGCATTTTTTTATTATAAAATAAAGTGATTTCTCTCTCTAAGCTAATCATGTTGTGCCGGTACCAATATATGTCAATCGATGTCATTTTGTATGTCATGTGGAGACCACAGAACTCGGAGTATTGGCTCACAAACATGGTTGCGTATAAGTGAAATTATCAACCGTGACGTCAGTTTGCCTCTTGAGAAGCCGCTTTGCGCCCAAGCCCACACACTCGTGCCCTGCAGATTTGATGTCGCACATGGTTGGCTTGAGCGTCAAGTGCATTGACTGTGAGCTGTTCTGGTTGCTACTGTATTAGCTTGGGCGAATCATTTAGCTGGTTTGGTTGAGTCTACAGTTGAGTCTGTCGCATATCTTTTTCTTATAGTTGAACCTTTCCACTTTTCATATGCTTCATCGCATAACCAACTCTACTGTGGCGAAGCGAACTTTATCCAGTGGTGCTTCTAGCGCAAAGACTTCTCATGCTTGTGAGTCTAGCGAACATCTCGTTCGGACATTCTTATTTGTGCGGTCAATCATGTTAATAAAGTGATAAAGTTTCTCTGGTGTTTAAAACCAAATTATGCACTTTAAGAAGCTGAACTATGCACTTTGTTTGTGTAATGGCTGCAACAATTAAATGATGGTTAAATATGTCAAACAAAATTATATTTAAGTTGCGACAGAAGCAGGCTGTTCTCGTGTATTTCCAATGCGCAGACAAGCACTGGTAGTGACTGGTATGTAGCTATACTTTTGCCAAAAAGAAAGTAGAACTCCAGTTAGGAAAAAAAAAAAAATTGTACAGCCAGACTGCACATCAAAATAATAGGAATGTTCCCGGCCAGACTTCAAGATAAGTGCCGAGCCTGTCAAGGCTTACATAAGACAAGCAGACTAGCATTTCACTTTTGCAGGAAGCACTAATATAATTATGTGGTATGCAGTTCTTAGACACTATCAGTAACAATAAAAATTCCATTCACCTAGAAATGTGAGCTGAAGTAGTTTCAATGCTATTCTGCATAACCAGACAAGTCTAGCACGAAAATAGTAACATTATAGAATAATTAGAAGCAGCAAGTTCGTAATGTTACTCAACTGTGAATTATTAATTTGTATCGTCATATATCGGTAAGAACATGTAGGCGCAAAAATGGGAAAATCCAGGACTGCAGAAACGCAGGCATGGTTCAGACACACTGGTTTAAAATATGGAACACTGGATAAACTTTATCGCTTCATTAACGTGATAAACCACGCGTATAAGAATGTCTTAAACGAGATGTTCACTGCACTTGGTAGCAAGAGCAGGCTTTGCACCATCTGCACCATCAGCACCACTGCACGAAAGGAAACATCTGTATGTACAATCCGAACATTTGTACCCACTGTTTAGGCCCACGCACACACGAAAAGGGTCCACCACAGCAACAATAAAGTCGTATGAACATACACAGCCAACACTACGTGCTCAACCAATCACAAAACGAAGTTGAATGATGCCGACTGTTGGTAAAGCTTCTAATTCGCGTCTACCGAGCTGTTGTGATATTTCCAGTAGTTTCTTTTTGTTTGTTTTTACTTTCTTTTCCTCCCCGCTCAACCTGCTCTATCGACCTCAAGTGCGCACCGAAAACGATCTTCCCTGCAACTGGGCCAGTCAGAAAAATTGTGGGTTTAAAAACCTGGTTCGCTATGGCACACTATGTTTTGAAAACAGTTCAGTGCTAGAAAGGAAAGGAGCCCTGAAACACTTGTTGAACACAGCAAGAAAATGTTGGAAATCAGTAGATGAGGCTATTGTGAACATGCTGGCCAAATCTTATTCAACTGCATGGCAGCAGGGAATATATTGTCACGTGGTAGTGCCAGTTGAGGACACAGCAAGAAAACTGTGAATGGCAAAATTAACTTTATTGGGTGAATCTGTGCCCACAAAAACAGGCTACACTCAAATCTCAACGAAAGCGGCGAACACAGTCGGCAATCAGCGAAAATCTGATCTGCGAATCAAGCGCGTCGGCTTTTATACGTCAGTTGGCGAAGGTTCCAGAGTAATCACTGGTGCCCGCGCATCTTCCAGAAAGTTCTACACCATTCGCGTCGCGCATACATGAAATCAGATTACACAAGGTTCGGTGACACCAAACAGTAAAAAGAACCATCGATAACATTCGAGGAACTTCCAATACATAGGCGCATCCTGCACTGCGCGATAACATTTGTTAGAGGGTGAAAAGCGGTCACCCGGAAAAGACAAACAATTACATGTGTCAATATAATTTCCTGTCAAAAACGGTGACAAACTGCTTGCTCTCTTTCTTGCAGCATTGTCAGCAGCTACGTCACAAACAGCCAACCAACCAGTATTGGCAATTTTCATGATCGCAAGAATACTATTCTCGGTAATACTGTTATTTGTAATCTTGAGTTGAATAAATAGAAGATATATCTGTCTGCCATCTCAAAAAGAACAAAAACGTATTTCACATTTACACTTCCGGTCTACACACAGCCGTGTGTGTATAGCTGTGTCCACTGCGAGTAGCGAGACTGCACCGACGTGCTGCGTAGTGTAGATAACGTGGCCGCTACGAAATACCGCGACAAGTCCTCTGGCCACTGATAACCGTGTGCTCCGAATGGTTTCCATGGATGACATAACTACAGGGGAGCGTGGTGGCACAAGGCAGCCTGAGCGTCCATCTTGCATCGCTTTCTCTATGTGCACACCTGAACATAGAACTAGCGTCGCAGAGAAAAAAATAAACGAAAATGTCTAACTTTTAGACTGGGCCCTGTGTAGCTTCCAGCGCGCTAGAAAGGACAAAAAGAGAAATCTGCACATCAGTTCAATTATACTTGAAGGATTCAAAAAATGGTTGCAGCCGGAGATTCATGAGGTGAAGTTCTATAATAGCGAGGCCATTCTGTGATTAGTTAGAAAAGTGTTTCAGAGCCCCATTATAAAGCTAAACGTGGAATTTGCGATAACAAGTTAGCTTCATGAAAATACACTTGGCTCCCATTAATTTGCCTTCTTGCTCAATTTGAACATACTGAAAAGTCCTGGCAAGAAACCAAACACTGTTACAAAATGAAAGCTCACCTAATTTGTGTGTTGCTTTGGGTAATACGAGCCCATTGGCACCACCTCACATGCGTAGCAGCTACAAAAAGGTTGAAAACAAAAAATTCAGCTGACCACGCCACTGCTTCTCTCTTCTGACGATTTTGTCAGCACCAACGACAGTGTTGAGGTCTGTGCACCACTGACCTACGGCATCATTGTCAGCAACATGATGGCAGTCCAAAGCAGAGGCAATGTTTAGACACGTTGGCGCCCTGGTGGTTAGTTCCACTTCAAAAGCAAGAAGCAACAAGGCATTACAAACTATCTACTTCAAGGAATTAAAAAGATTATTGGATTCGTTCACTTTGCTGCCATTTGTCAACTTGATTTTCGGATAATTCAACTAAACCTCGCTGTTCCACAGTGGTCAAATTAATGGGAGTCAACTGTATAACGAACCAGAAGGCTGTTCAAAGCCAAAAGGATGAAGCTTGGGTCAATTCACGTACGACCCATCATTCCCACGATGGCAGCCCACGCTGCCAGATCTTGATCTGGCAAAGACGCCAGAATGAAACACTGCACATGAATACAGAGTGCTGGAATATGGTGATGTGCTGCATTCGTGTGAATGTGGCCTATTGCATGGCTCATTGAAACAGCCACCCATGCCACACCACCTCATGAACCACTCATCACATAAAACTGCTGAGCAGGCTAGGCATTAGTGATGTTTCCGTCCCTGGTTTCTGCCGAAATTGCGACTGCATTAAATATTGTGTCCCTTTTCGCCCTTTGCCATATTGGACAGATGCAATTACGAGGTACTACTAGATTGAGTCACACGACAGACAAGTTCCTAAGTAGCATTACGACAAGCACACATTGATGTGGAAGAGCTCAATAGCAAAACATTAGGTCGAGCGAGACTGGAAGATTAGGCTTCCCCGATAACGAATTTGTCATTTGTTGCGAGAATTAAGCTTTCTTAAGTTAGAAAATGGCAAAAATCGAAAATCGGAGTGGCGTCACTGTTGTGGGCTGTGGTACCTCTAATGTGACGTCAGCACTGGCTAATTCACAGGCAGTGGCATACAGGGAGGCCACGTGGACATTACGTCAACTTGACCGTTTTGGCTCAGGTGGTTTAAATTATCTATTCAACAAAATGGTATATAGTGGCACACAGAAAATGACGATAGACTTCTAGACGAATAACCTATCAATCTAGCTCGACTTAATATTTTCCCTTAGTGTACCTTTTAAGCAGCTCATTTCAAGATAAAACTTTACATGGTAACACTGGCACTCTTTGCATCTTTTCAATCAACCTTTCTCGATGCAACCCTTAAGAAGCTCAGAGGAACTTGGCAGTTCCTAGCGACACTGCCAGCATTGCTTAACAGGAGCAGACAGCTGTGAGAAGCACTACCATGAAACCCCAGAGTGGCGAGGGCTTCGTGACCTCTGCAGTTTGATGAAGGTTGTGGCAAATCAGGTGCACCTTCAGTCAAAGAAGAACGTTTTCACAACAAATCGTGCCTCCCATTGTCGATTCAATGGCAGCAGCACACTTGGTCAGTCATGGACAAATGCTAAATCACATACACACATAAGCAGTGATTCTCTGCAACTGAAATTCTTTGCTGTGCAAGGCGCATTTATGGCCATGCTGAAAAGACCAATGCACTGTGAAGGAATCAAGCTCACTGGTGAAATCTTAGAAGCAATTGATATTCACAGAATGAGGGACAAATGCGTCACTCACCATTTGATGGCTTTTCAGAAAAGAAAAATTTTTTTGCTAAAGTCAACGATGATGTATCAGATGGTGCCATTTTCAGTTCTACTGCTTATTGTTTGTTGTGGTTCATGCTTTTGGCCTAGAGATCATATACATTTGGTGTGACCCTTTGACCGCTCCTTTTCATCCATGCATGCATTCTTTGGTTGTGTGTTTAAATAGATGAGTCAAATGGAAATTAAACCTGTAGAAAGTTTGTGCTAGTCCATATCTCTGCCCTCTTGTCTGAATCGCACGTTATCTTCTTCCTATGCATTTTGAACCAACAAGATTTACTGAGCCACACTTCACTCACGTAAAATCCTGGAGAAGCACCCGTGCTGGCTTGAAGGCTATCTCGACATCTTTACCCTGCAGAGACTGCCAGTCCAGTAGTGCCTCCACATCCCGCTTCTTGACTTGGAAGCCATCACAGTGACGCACCGCAGACTCGAGCAGTACGCGCACCGCAAATGGCAAACGGCCTGCAATGGTTCCGTCCAGCATCAGCTTGGTTGCCCGTCAGACAAGACAACTCAAGGCAAATGATATTGACCAGACAAGTTTTGTAATCCAAAGGCACTGCAAAGGGCAACTCCTTCTCCGGTATCCAGGGCAACCAAGTTCAAATATGCCACATGTCTTCCTTGTGATGCTGCTGCTTGAAATTGAACTTTTTGAAACTTATTTCAGTTTTTTTTTTTCACTAAAACCAGAAAATTGCTATGCACAATGTTCTAGCACTCAGCCCTCCCTTTACAGTAGAATGACAGTAAGTTTGGCAAGTGAGAACAGATTAATTATAAGTGATGTGCAAGAGGAGTTCCCTGTTACAGACATCTTTGTTGAAATAAATTCCATACAATGACAACGAAGAAACCTTGAAATGCTTGTGATTGTGTATACATGTTGTGCAAATGTTTGCTGCCAGATTTAATAAAGTTAATGAGAAATTATCGACTGCTTTACTCACTTATTTCTATTTGTGTACCGGTACAGAGCAAAGCCTACAGGTGAAACATAAGTTTTAAAAAAAAATTTAATTATGGGGTTTTACTTGCCAAAACCCTGATTTTATTATGAGGCATACCATAATAGGAGACTCCGGAAATTTGGACCACCTAGGGTTCTTTAACGTGCACCTAAATCTAAGTACACGGGCGTTTTTGCATTTCTCCCCCATAGAAATGCGGCCCCCATGGCCAGGATTCGATCCTATGACCTCCATGCTTAGCAACCTAACACCATAGCCACTAAGCAACCACAGCGGGTCAAAAGATAAGTTGATTGAATGGTGTCAGCAAATGATATCAATTAGGTACATGCTTTTCTCAGTCCCAGACAAGATGATGCCGCTCTACGAGTATTGAGCACCACCGTATTTGTTTTTGTATGTCCATGGCACTGATCTGTTGTAAACGCTGATCTCAGAGACTATAAAGAGCATAGAAAGATGCATCACCATTATTCCGCTGACAAGCTTGTGGTGTTTATTGTGGTATAGGGTATATGCACTTTAATTATTTGCATCACTGTTTCTATACTTTACTGAAACAGATGCCAATATTATGCTTCAATCTCTTTCCAACTTCTGGGAATTTTCGTTTAAAAAAAACAATTGTATAAATAAAAAAAAGCTGTTCCAAATATTTGGCAGACCGTTTAGGTGCAGCAAACCTAATCAAAATGGGTTCAGTGGATACCAAACAAAACAATCTCTTCTCTCCCGCCAGTTCAGGTAGAAGCGTATGAGGCAATGCTTGCTCTTCAGGCCCTGTGCACTTAGTGTTAATTTATGTGCCCCTGTGCAGCACAGGTATCGGAGAGGCAATGTTACTTTGGCAGGCACACATGGCCTCACAATGCAGCTATAGCAAGCCACGCCCCACTTGATTTAATTTATAAGATTTAACATCCAAAAGCAATGTGGGAACAGTGAGAGATGCCAATCTAGAGGCCTTAGAATTTTATTTCTGGTGCTAAATAAGCAGCTGTCTGAAATAAACACCAGTTGGAGGTTGAGCGCCCGTCCTACTGTATGTACGTTTTTCCATCCTCCTCCCTAACGGAGTTATACGAACACTGTTAACATGCACATAATGCCTGGTTCACCAGCATCCTTGCACTCCATCTCCATTTGAATGCAGCAACTGGGAAACTCAACATGCAACATCATACTCCAAATGCAACAGCCACTGAACTCCCACGAAGGCTTTGCTTGTACTTCGTATGACAACTGCTGAGAAACAAAGATGAGCAAGCAGACAGGGGCTCATCAGCAGTACAAGTCCTGCGATAGCCCTGAGGGCACGAGATAGTGCAGGATAAGGGTAGCTGCGCTTGTTTGCGCAGCATCTGTACGACCCCTACTCTCCATCCTATCATTTCTCAAACAGTGGAGAATTTAAGTCTATGCATATTTTATGGTTTGATACCATTCCACCACATGAACGATAGGAGATGGTGTTTTTTAAAAAAACAAGCAACCTGAAATGAAGAAATGAAGCCACAGAAGATGGTAGCAGAGACAACACATTCAAGTTTGTATCTCAGAAGTAACTACCGTGCAACCACCCCTGCGTCCTCGTGCTTAGCATGTGCAGTGTCCGGAAAGCAAATATAAACAACAGACTGACTACCTCTTTGTATTATTTGATGGTTTGTACAGAACACCTCACAGAAAGTGAAGGCCCCTGAATACAACTTTTCAATTTTAAAAGCTTTACAGCAGCTGCACGTGCTCTGATAGTTTGCATACTCCCACAACACTGAAAGGCTGCCCAACCTTTCAAGAAGGGAATTCACACATACAGTCCCCCAAAACTACTGCCATTTATGTACTACATTTTACCTGTGCACTCATACAAATTTCACAAGACCCGTAAGTAGCCAATACCACGCATACAATAAACTAAGGATATTTCTTAAACGGCCCCTTTCGTGCTCTGCAACGCCATCTGCAAACAAGTTTTTTTTGTCTGTAAACTATTACACAAGATTTTATGCCTATGACATGGTGATAACTGAGAGCATGCCTGCAGAGAGGCCCAGCTTAGGCATGAATATGAAATAGAATTCATTTTTGTTAAAGGTATAGTTAACAGCAATGAAAAGGAAGACATTAGGTGGAAGCATTACATCATGCAGGCAGCTCTTGCAAGCCAACCCTTCGCTTTTTCTCTCGGCCCCAAATGTGATGCTGCACTCGGAAAACAGTGTTTGCTGTCTCGCAGGTTGCCATCGAAGTAAACTAATTAAGCTACTTTGCCAACCACTCTGCACATTTTCTCTTGGTGCACTTGTGCAACTTTGGCCATTTCTTGTAACATATATGTTTATCTTTTACATTTAAATGTGCGAATGCAGATGCTATATGTTGCCACTGCAGCCACTGTCACTTCAGAAAAGTGTACTGGCCATGGCCGTAAGAGACAATAAAAACTACTGCGACATGATCACTTGCTGGGAAAGCTTTTCCTGGCTTCAATTTTATCCTGTGATGCTCCTTCCTTGTTGCTTTCCTTTCTCCATGGCATCTTGGTATCAACGGTACAACAGGTGGGCAAGGCAAACAACAGAGGTGCCAAATGGCATTTATTCGTATAGATTTCAACATATAAAATGGGAAGGTGCATGCATTAAGCATGTGGCTTCCTGTCATGTGTATTTCATACTTCAAACAAACGTGATTTGACAGTCATGTCTGTCTTATATGCCTTGTTTAACGCACATCGTTAGAGCTGTTATTGCAATGCTACATTCACTATACTCAACAAAGTGGTGTTAAAATCTATGATGAACAATATAAGCTAGTGTCCAGGGCAGCCTCACCATCTGCATTTCATTCTGGCTTATGAAGCGTTCTCTAGAAGTGTGTGGTTGTTTTACTACTACAGAGGAACTTGCTTCAGCTGCTGCCTGAGAATGTTCGCAATGTGCAGAATTCACATTCTGTATACTGTACACTAACATAAAAACTTGTTTGTTATTTATTTGGCCGTCATCCTGAGAGGTGCTAGAAGTGTTGCCAGACCCGAAATTCCCCAGGGAGGACATTTACATGAGGCTGAGGTGAAAAATAATGTGATAATATACGGAGCGAAGCCAGCGTCACTATTAAACTGCCGCATGAGAATGACTTAAAGCACTGATGACAGGTCAGTCATGACAACAACAGTTTGCTGTAAACACTTGCCTCAGTTTATTTTACTGCTGCTGTTGTTCAAAAATATGTTTGTCACAAGCAATTACATTGCACTTGCTTTCACTAATGAGGTGCACTGCTTAGCTATGGTAGCTAGAGGAGCAGGTGTGCCAACTGACTGTAGTTCACAACTTCTCCACATCAAGATGCAAAAATGGCAATGCACTCAGTAGAATGGTGCTCCTGCACGTGTTGTCGTCTGTATGCAGGGAATGGCGTGGTGCACACAAGAGGTGTACTTGAGGATATTGCTGCCACAGATTACAACTATGATGTATGCTTCAAATGCCGTTCTGAGAAGTGCAAGCGAAGCTGTATGGGTAATTCTGCTATTGTCAGAAAACACAAAGTGCTAGAACTATTTTTCTAGCTTCAATGCAAGAACCTCACACTACAGCTTTAAACGAGAATGATGGGGGTTAACTGAGGAGCCCGATTTTTTATTAATCATATCAAAGGAAGCCAACAAACAAAGACATTAAGGACAAGATAGGGGAAATTACTTGTACTAATTGAATTAAAGAAATGATAAATTAATGGAAATGAAAGTGGATGAAGAAAACAACTCGCCGCAGGTGGGGAACAATCCCACATTTTCGCATTATGTGCACGATGAACACGAAGAAAAGAACATGTCATCCCGACGACTGCTAGAATTTCTAATTATTCAATCGACGGCAGCTACGATGAACCGGACACCAGGGACTATGCCTGCCATTAACGCACATTCGTTACGTCCCGTGCTGGCTATATAAGTGACGACGATTTGCTGTCCAACTCAGTGAACAAGGAAGCCGTACGTGGTTCCGAAACGTCACATTATTCATCAGACTTGGTCAGTGAGCGTGATTCCCTTCATTTCCATGCCTGACCAGACGAACTTTCATCGAACCCTTGATTACAAGACACTGAAGTAAACAAAAAGCACGCTCTCGATTCACGGCAGGCAGTTGCTTCGAAATCAGGAGTTTGACGAAATCTTGTCTGGCCGGGAAGTAACGCATAATAGAAATTAAAACAGAACATCGACTAAAATGGGGTTGTCTGAACAATTTTTATAGACAACCCAATTTTTTTATAAACATTTTTTAGACAACCACATTTTGGTCGGTGTTCTGTTCTTATTTCTATTATGCAGGTTGCAGTTATGCAGTTGCTTTGCTATAAAACCCGCTTTAACAATTGTTGTAAAATATACCTCCCTCATTACAGCATATCAGAGGTCAACCAGGCAGCTGCTGGCAAACGCTTCTCCAGAACAGATCATTAGTTTGTACAATGGCAGTGGCGCGAGCACACTGATAACATTTGGTACCTCTTCCACGGGGATGTCCCAGCCAGATGGCTATCTTTTTCTGCACTCAAGAGTGACTGTAAATACTGCATTCACTTAGGCGCATGTACATGGAATGGACTGAACGAGCAAGTGCTGAATTGACTCACCATAACGGGCATCCCCTAGGTCGGGAAGACTGTGATACCGGTATTCCTTGCCATCCACACCAAGAGTTCTCACGCAGTCACTGTACGGGTTCACTGCAAATACCATGACGTTAACAGCTAAGCGCTCCTGAATGCCACAAAATCAACCGAAACTAATGAATAAGTTGGCGCATTATGAACACCGCTGAACGTGCCGATCCTGCTGTTCTAGGGGCAGCGGAAACTCGCGGAAAACTCGCCTGCCACGAATTGGTTGGTTTAGCTCTTATCATTCAACGCTTTCTGAATTACTTTGCTTCCCACTAAAGGCGACAAGGTAGAAGATATAGTAACGTTCACGATCATTATAACAGATATGTGCCTAACACCAGACTGATCGTCAATAAACATGTCCATAAACACTTCGAGCCTCGTCAGCTGTTATCCTAACAGAACCATGCACAGTGGTATCCAATTCCACACTATTCCATCGTTCACGTTTATTTTATGCACAAGCCACGGACCGCTGCTCCAGGATAGGGCACTACGACGCACAGAACAGCACTATGGGCATACCACTTGCCATGACCGCAGACACGAAGCACACGTAGCGCTGGCAAAAACAACTCCACCGTCCGCACAGCTAGCAAGCCAGTCCACCGCACCAACCCTGATAAATGGAAAGAAGGAAAGTGCTGTCGCTAATCTTTCCTTTGCTAGAGTTCCGCCACTTCATCGCGTGACCAGACACAGACAAACATCTTTTCCTTTTCTTGGGGACTTTCCTTTTAGAAACAACACGAGCGTAAGAGTTTCAACAAGTAATTTCAAGAAATCGGCCTCAGGAGTAGACAATATTTCCGACTTTTCTTTATTGCTTATTTTTTTTTTCGTTAAATTGAGGTCCTCAACCTCTAAACTCTGGAACTCGAGCGCCCTAAATAATAGAATAGCTTGGCTTATAGTGTGCAAAGTTACGCTCGAGAGATGGTTGCCTCCGAATTACAAAAAACAAATCTCGAAGGCTATGTTCTGCGAGCATAATCCGCCTAAAAAGTGGTGTACAAAACCCGAAGTCTATGACGTGTTTTCGGCTCTTGCAATAGCTTTCACCGCAAGAAATCATAAAGAACATAGCCTTTACAAACAATTTTTTTTTTCAGAGGGCTTCATAACTGGAGCGTGCATTTGGACAAATTCACGTTTTAGATGTTTTAGTGGGCAGAACGCTTGCTAAATGAAAGCGTAGAGAGCGCTGCGAGCAGTCCAAGTGTAAAACCCTTCAATCTCCAAAAGTAGCGCCAACCACTTCCCTCCTCCTCCGCTCGGCGTGGCCTCGACGGCGGCGCCGCCCGGGCTGGCCCTGCCGTGCAGACGACGGCTAACACGCTACCGGATGGAATCAGAGGAAATGTTCGTTCGAGCCCTGCGGAGCAGTTTTTTCAATCGAGATCTTGCTTCGTCAGTCGGTAACTGGCCTTGACAATGTCGTGTTGGAATTGCGGAAAATATAAAGAAAAGGACCATTATTTGAGGCGTGGAGGCGCACGTTGAGAGTTCGTGTTGCTGAAACGCGACGCATATGCACACGGTGTGCTCAAACACGCGCGTAATTACCAGAGTTTCAGGCTTTGACAGCGCGAAAGTATGTGTACGTGGTTTCGTAGGTTCACATACAGTGCATATGACGCATGCGACACCCATTTACTTAATCGGGCGCATAAAAATGTTAACGTATAAGCAGTACAAATGGTAATCCTTATCAGCCGGCCTGCGGTCCTTTGTAGCCTTTCTCGGCCATTATAATCCTGCACACAAAACGTGCGAGTAGCCGCTGCTCATGCCTCCAATATTGAGGACACGTCCGGCAGCAGCCGGGATAGAGGCACAATGCAAGAGGCCCGTGGAGAGATTCCTCATTGGTGTTCCGTAATTGTGGTACTGTCCAAAAGCTGTTGATACAATCCATCTGATTTTGGTAAAGGTCACTGTTTACTAGAACTGTGTGGATTAACGTCATGATTGTTTTAAATTTCACTCACTCTGTTTGAATATGTCTTTCAGATGGTGTACAAGGAGATGCGCAAGTGAATTCCACATCTTGAGGGAGATGCAAGATATGCTTCCGTGAACCTTGGTGCAGGTGTTCAAATAAATGATTTAAAGTTTCAGCACTGTGCTGCGTTGGCTGTGTGTATTTTCACTGGACCGGCTGGTCCTGCGGCCAATCACATTAGCAACTAACTGTGACTTGCGACAGCGAGCTAAGATCCATGCGAGCTCTGGCCAGTTTGTATCCTGCTTTATGCGAACTTACACCCTGGGATTTCACTTGGGCATGACTCAACACCAAAGCGGCTGGTCAATGGTTTAAAGCTGGAAATGTAGCAGGAACATTTTCTTGCTCCAGCTGGAACCACTGAGCCTTCCAGCTGGTAGATTCTTCCATTTCCAGCTGGAATGTCTACTGGTCGCAGCTGGGAATGCAGCAGATTCTAGCTGGAAATTATGTGGTTTGCAGATGGAATCTGCACGCTTTCCAGCTGGAAATCATATGGTTTTCAGCTGGAATCTGCATGCTTTCCAGCTGGGAATAAAATTCTTTCCAGCTGGAAATTGCGTCGCTTCCAGCTGGAATTTTCCCAGCTGGGAAACATTTCCGGTTTCATAATCCAGCTGGGAATGGAAATTATTTTCACCTGGGCTCGCACGGGCGCGGTATGTTGCACCAGTCTCGGGGCGCCTTTTTCGTTGCGGGGTGCTTTTTTGATCGCGACGATATATATATATATATATATATATATATATATATATATATATATATATATATATATATATATATATATATATATATATATATATATACTGAGACCGATCAAGCTGTCCAGCGCTATTTATTCCAAAAAAGGCAATGCCCCAGCTCACGCGCGAAGAAGTTGAAGAACAGGGAAGATGATGATATGGGCTATGTACAAATGAAAACGACGAAGTACGTTAATAGTGCTTACACTAACTTGCCCCCGTCATGGAAGCAGCCAGCCTGGCCGCAGGTTAGAGATTGTCGAAGCGGGGAGTGAAGGGCTTGATCCGCGAGACGTGAACAAAATCGGCGCCGGTCAGTGACGGAGTGTACTGGGCGGACGAGATAGTTCACTGCAGATGTTTGCTGCACGACGGTGTATGGACCAATGTAGCGTGGAAGCAACTTCTCACTGAGGCCTGGGGTGCGGACTGGAGTCCAAAGCAGGACTTGGTTTCCAGGGTGAAGACGTGGGTCACGGCGTTTGTTGTCGCAGTAACGCTTGCGCTCAGCTTGGGTAGCTTCTGTGCTTTGCAGGGCGATTTGACGGCAATGTGCAACTCGGGCAGCAAATTCTTCTGGAAGCGACGCGTTAGGCGAAGAACGTGCGAAAAAGAGTTCTCTGTTCGAATATGGTGGAAGGAGATCGTCCATACACAAGGAAGAAAGGGCTGTAGCCGGTAGTCCGTTGAATAGCAGTTTTATATGCGAATGTCACAAAAGGAAGAATTTTATCCCAGTCAGTGTGGCCAGTACGGATGTACATGGAAATCATGTCAGACAGCGTACGGTGGAAGCGCTCAATAAGGCCATTGGTTTGCGCTCAATAAGGCCATTGGTTTGCAAGTAGATTTGTGGACGGTATTAGTGGCCCGAAGAACTTCCTGGAGAATTTGTGAAATGAACGCCTTGCCACGGTCACTGAGAAGAACACGAGGAGCCCCGTGGCGCAAGACGATGGAGCGCAAGAAAAAGTCGGCGACCTCAGAAGCGGTGCCGGATCGCAGAGGGGCAGTCTCGGCATATCTTGCTAAATGGTCGACCGAGGTGACAATTATTAATCCAACGGTGACCGGAGGGTGTCAACGGCAAGGGACCATATAAATCAATACCAACAAATTCAAAAGGTGCGTCCGGGCAAGGGAGAGGTTGTAGTAAACTGGTATTGGCACGCGCGAGGAAAGCAGACACGAGGCGTGGGGCTTGGAGTCTCAGTGCCAACTGGGGCTCTATTCTGGACACGCATGGCGGCTGCACGGCCGCCATTATCCGCCATGTTTACTCTCTGATTGGCTGTCAAAAGGTCACGTGTTTTGAAATTTGTGCCGGGAAGCGGAAGTATTGCAAAATGCAATTTTGCGTTTTCATCAAGATGACGAAACGTGACGTGGAGCTGCAAATTTTATGGACTAATACATTTTTTTGGTCCTTGGCAGATATATTGTGATGTTAGCGCTTCAAAAAGAAAGTGAGCGGTAGCGTGCAGAAGCCAGTGCAATGCATCTACAATTGCGCGAATATGTGGTGGCGATCCAAGATATGCGCCATGCCAGCTTGCTGATTTCCTGAAGGAATATCTCGTGAGGAGCGTCACAGGAAGGGCTGTTTCGTAAACGTCATTTTGACGATGCGTGACGTTGCGCTGGGCCGCCATAGCTGAGATTTTCCGCCATAATTCTTGCTGCGACGAGCCGCGCGAATTATGCTAATGGGCAGCCATATGCAATGGCAGCCGAGAGGAATGCTTATCGCCACATTTTCCCCGTCGTTTGGCACCACGAAAATCTTTTGTTCATAACGCGTGCTCATAGTATTTGCATCTCTCTCGGGTGGTGTTGGCATTTGTGTTTGGGGCCATCATTTTTTAAAAGAACGCGTTTATACGAAATAATATTGGTTGAACATAGCAAACTTTCGGCAATGTTGTCCACTTTTCACTGCTGCATTTGTATTGTAATCAAGATTAATGCCTTTTCGCACAATCAAAAGTTATGACAACGGCCTCTTTCTAATTTATAAAAAGAAATGTACGCAAGGCGGCGCCTTGAAGTTTCCTCCCGTGGTGCGAGTAACCAGCAAAATGAACAAGAGATGGCAGCGCTGGCGCTTGCGTCGCTCTAGTCGATATCTCTGGCACGCGCAACGTTATCGGTGATATTCGGCCGTTTCTCAGCCAGCCGAGTCGGGCTGAGTCACTTGCTTTTCACGAAATAGCGATAACGTGGCCTAGAACGTGCGCGCATCACCACTGGTAGGTCGCGTATGTTGTCTCAAGAAAGAAAACAAGCGCGTTGGCGCCAACATGCGATGACTCATTCCATTTTCCGGGGACACGCATCCTAGCTATTGAAGTAGACGACGGCTTGTACGCAGCAGACGACGGAAGCGCGAAGCGTTTTCGACGGAACAATCATACGCTTTGAGATAGCTGCTTTATTTTTACTGCGGAGGAAAACTGTTTTGCTTTACCGATAACGCTACATTCAGTGTCTTCATTTCAGTTTCTTAGGCGAAACGTCAAGTTGGCGTCACGTTACGTAAGCAAAACTGGGCCACCAGCGCCATTTTGTTTGCGTCGCGCCTACGTCACGCACCGAAGAAAATGGCGGAATGTCCAGAATAGCGCCCCAAGGGCGCTATTCGTTTACGTTTCTATTCGTTTCGTTTGTTCGCGCGGCTCGTCGCAGCAACAATTATGGCGGAAAATCTCAGCAATGGCGGCCCAGCGCAACGTCACGCATCGTCAAAATGACGTTTACGAAACAGCCCTTCCTGTGACGCTCCTCATGAGATATTCCTTCAGCCAATCAGCGAGCTCGCATGGCGCATATCTTGAATCGCCACCACATATACGCGCAATTGCAGATGCATTGCACTGGCTTCTGCACGCAACCGCTCACATTCTTTTTGAAGCGCTAACATCACAATATATCTGCCAAGGACCAAAAAAATGTATTAGTCCGTAACATTTGCAGCTCCACGTCACGTTTCGTCATCTTGATGAAAACGCAAAATTGCATGTTGCAATACTTCCGCTTCCCGGCACAAATTTCAAAACACGTGACCTCTCGACAGCCAACCAGAGAGTAAACATGGCGGGTAATGGCGGCCGTGCAGCCGCCATGCGTGTCCAGAATAGAGCCCTTGATCTTTATTCTTTGTGGGCCGGCCCTCTATCGCCGGCCGGCTGGCTACGGTCGACTGCGGTCGGCTCTGTTCCGCGCTGGCAGCACCGCGGCTTATCCGCGGCATTTTTGTGTTCACTACAGCACTCCCCCCCTAGTGAGAACACGAACGGAACCAACACGACAAAACACTCGTGTGATTAGAGGTTGAGGCGATTTGGCGCATTTAGACGTCAGCCACTGCGCGTGTGGTAGGTGCGAGTATCAGGCGTGGCTGCGTTTTCCGCCCTGGTGGAAACCGCTGCCCTGGGAAGAGGCACTTTTCAGTGGCGTAGCCAGAAATTTTGTTCGGGGGGGGGGGGGGCTACGCCACTGGCCTCATGTGTGTGTGTGTGTGTGTGTATATATATATATATATATATATATATATATATATATATATATATATATATATATGGGGCCAGTGGCGTAGCCAGAAATTTTGTTGTTGCATTTAAAAGAAAAAGTTTAATTCTAGTGTCTACTGGTTTCAAATTTGTTATTTAGGTGGTCAATTATTCATTAAAAATTGGCCAAATCGAAAATTTTCAGAAAACGAAAATATCAAGTTTAAAACTCCGTGACTCAACAATGAAAAATGACATCACAATTCTGTGAATTGCATCTAATAGTACACCTACAGCGGACAAAATGGATATGTTACACATGAATCTCAAAAAAATTTAGTATTGTGGAAATACGGCTTGTGCAGAACCCTTGTACACAACGTAACCAATTCACGTAAGATACAAATTGACATAGCAAACTTGTCCGCTTTGAGTGTTATAATAGATGCCGTTTACAGAACCACAATGTCTGTTATTCATGCATAGCTATTAGTTTGTAAACGTCGTGCTTCTATATTTTCAAGCTTTCGAATTTTTCAAAATATTTTAAACAACATTCAGGCCCTAAATCGAAGTTGTGTTTCCAACAGAACTAGGATTTAACTTTCTCTCTCAAATGCAACGAATTTCAATAAAAGCGATTAGCAGGGTTATCAAAGAAAAGGGTTTCTGCGTTTTACAAGTATTTGAATAGGCCGCGTCGGCTTGGGCCCGAGCTAAAGCTTCCTCTTAAACAATTTGTCAAGGGATCAAATCCATGAATAATAACTGCATTGTCATTGCCAAAGATGCTGCAAACGAATTCTTGAACGCTACGCACAGTCAAAACAATAAAATATGTATTTTTTCATAAAAGAATATACTCGTATGTGCCAAAAATATTGCCCAAAATAACTGATTTCACTGCTTCCATATTTTTGTATATTTAAGTAAAGAAAATATCACACGAACTTTAGAACTATATCAGTTCGAAACCAGGAAAGCAGTGCATGCCACTGATATGAAAAATTAAAAGGCAATGAACTGAACAAGTTGAGGACAAATATGTTAATGAAACTTTGTCATTCAAGAACCGTGCTTACATTCTTGTATATATGCAATGGCCAGTGAAAAATTTCAATGAGGCTGTAATTTGTTTTAATGTATTACGCAGAAACAGTTGTCACCGGTCATGTATCGTGAGTAATTGCACCGGAATCAGTCGCAACAGAGGGCACGTATAAAAAGCAGGAATTCTGCAAGATATACGAAGGCAAGTCAAATGAATGTGAGCCAACAACGGGGTACTTCTTTTAAAAGTAGTCTTCATGAGAATTTAGACATTTGTCCCATTGACTAACGAGTCGCGTGATTCCCGTCTTATAAAACTCCTTGGGTTGCTGCTTCAAAAAGTCTGTATCTGGTTCCCTTGAGCTGTTTTTTCGGTTGCCCCAAAATGTAGAAGTCGCAAGGTGACAGGTCTGAGCTGTATGGTGGATGCTGCAGCGCTTCCCACTTGAACTTTGCCAGTTTTGTATTAACCACATAAGCGACGTGGGGACAGGCATTGTCGTGGAACAAGATGACCCCATTCGTCAATTTTCCACGTTGTTCGTTCTTGATTGCGACACGCTGCAGTTCTGGCGTTTCACAATATCGGAAACAATTGATAGCCTCTCAAGATTTAGCAAATTCAGTAATGGACCCTGATAACCGAAAGAAAAGTCAACAACACCTTTCCAGCGGAAATGATGGCCTTTGCATTCTTTGGACGTGGTAAATTCGAATGTTTCCACTGTAAGCTTTGCCGTCGTGTTTCAGGCTCGTAGTAGTGGCACCAAGGTTCGTCCCCGATCACAATTGCGAACATGAAGTCGTCATCCTCATTGTGATACCCGATCAGATGAGTCAAGGCCCCAAGTAACCACGGATATCCGTGGGACGTCCACCATAAGTCCCAACGTCCATCCATCCGGATATCCAACACGGACGTCCGTGGGACGTACAGGAAAAGTCCATATCCTGTTTGGATGTCCGAAGGACATCCCACCGGGATGTCCATGGGACATCCCATTTTGAACGTCCGCTGGCTGTCCATAAATAGGCATGCCCAGGATATACACTAGTGAGTTAAATATAAACTAGCATAAATATATTGCCGGAAATTTTAGTTTGATCATATTATATTTGTTTATTTTTGTTCTCTATCGGACACAGTTCATTCTTTTTTCAAAGCAAAATAAATATATTTCCAACTTGATATAAATTCTGCCCACTTTAACATCGCAGTATTAAAATACGATTTTTTTTTCTATCGGTGGGTCATACAAACAATTTGTAGTTTGCTTTAAAAAAATGCTTGTGGATGACTAGCAGAATATATAAGCGCCCATTTGAAGCCACTTATTCGACCTAGAGCCAAGCACTCAAGTTACCCCTCATTATGAAAAGTTCCTGATCATAGAGTTTTGGTCCCGACCTCCTAACATGTAGGTTCAGGTTTATCATTGGAACAGGAAGTAAAACACGTTGTTGGGCTAGTTGGTGCATTGTATTAAGAAAAAAACCAGCAAAAAAAAAAGACGGACACAGGAAACATACACAAGACAGGCCTCTTCCAGCCTCTTTCCTGTCTTCTCGTATGTTTCCTGTGTGCGCCTGTTTTTGGCTGGTTTCTTAAAACAGGAAGTTGTCTGCAGTGTTCAATTGTGCATACAATAATATCATTATAGGTAACAAAAACAAATCTCAAAGGCTACGCTTTTGGTGGCTGCATGCGTTGAAAGCGATTACGAAAGCTATAATGCGTCAGAGCCGCCATGCATTGACAGTAATCTCAAAGGCTATGTTATTCTGGCGCCGACAGCTTTAGCAGAAACTAAAAAAACTCGAAAATCAGTTACCGAATATTCCCAGAATAAGTAAATATTTAACTGTGTAATAATAGAATATTTAAAAAACCTATTTATGTTTGCGTAGATGCACGTGGAAGTGTTAGAACCTTGGCAAAGCAGAACGCTGCAGTCATCCAATCCAATCCAAGCTCTAGCCATCGTCGCCACGCCATTTTTTCATTCTGCGATCGTTTTAGGGCAGCGGAGCAGCGTTTGTCACCTTCCGTGCCTGCCGAAGTCTCCTACTCAGCTACCAAGGTATGACAGCTACATCGATTTCTTTTTTAATTCGTTTGGGTATTGAAATGTGTTTTCTTCACAGGTGCCAGGATGCCTAGACTGCGGGAGAAGCCGCACGCGCGAAAAAAGAGCGTCGCTGGAAACAAAGACGATATTCGAGGACTTCGGATCTCGCACCGGCAGCCAGCAGTCAACAGCTCGAGAATTCGCAAGTCTAGAACTGTGCAGTGGCGCGTATACCCCGCACGCATGCATTAACATGTGCGGTCGGGCTGTCCCTGCAAACATTCGTACGCCTTGTGATGTTGGTCGCTGCACCGAGGCGACATCGGAAGTTCAGGACGGTGGTTGTGACACTACGCTCACTAAGGACAATGTGCCTTGTTTCCCTGATGGATATACTCTACGTGACGCTTCGGATGGTTCACTTCGCTGTGAGAACGGAACAGGATCCCTTAGGAGAGGTGTACGCACAAGTCAATGCGGGTTTTCTGGTAAGCAGGACCCCGGAGTCTACATTTTTCTTTAGCTACCGCGGACTCTTCATTGGCGCCCTTTTGATTCTCCTGGCAAAGAGCTTCTCCTGGCTAATGCGCTCATGATCAGAGCTGTAGCCGTCAGTAGCAGCAAGATCGCCTGCTGATCTCTACGAAAAATAAAAAGCTCCTTTTAAAAAAGTGAAGAATATATTAGTTGTTTTTATCTACAAGTTTGTTTAATATCGTGAGAATATGGTCACTACGGCCACGGCGGGGACATTGTAAACGAGAGTACGCATTCGATGGCCAAGTGAGTTTTAATAATTGTAAGAACGCACTACGCCACGAGAAAGAGCTATTGTTTAAAGAAAGTGAAGAATATATTGATTGTTGTTCACTAATAGTTCGTTTAGCTACGTCAGAATGTGGAGACATTGGGAACGAGAGTACGCATTTGACGGCAAGTTGACTTACGAGAACGCACTACGTCGCGAATAACATTTAAGCTGCAATACCATTAAGCATGTCCGTGTGGCACCCCGCGAATGACATTAAAGTTTAAGGCATTAGCCAGTTAATGTCATTTTTTGTGCCCGTGTCGCAGAGTGCTAGTGAAGTGATGTAGTCAAGATTAATTCCTTCATGTCATTTCTGTTGCATTCGCTGCTTAATAATGCTAATTGATGTATTTTTGCTCTTTCTTTTTATTCCATGCTGCAAACACAAATGTCAAAGCAGGGTGGGCAATAAGTATTTTTTGTTCTGCTGTTCTCTACCTTGTGTTGTGCTATTGAAATTGCAAGTTTTCTTCTTTATCCGTGTATTTATTTGTTCTTTGAACAGTACGCATATATCTGCTTATTGGTCTTTTTATGTATATGTATAAGGTGACAATAAACGTTTAATTGTATTTGGAAGTTGGTGTAAGTTCATTTCTCGTTTATTTAAAACAAGAATGCATTCAAGCATTAGACCAATGTAATATATGTATATATAATGGTCCGGTGCTTGAATGTGTCCCGGCCACTACTGTCGCTTCAAGGCATGTGTATATCTGGAATATCCCCGGGAAGACACACACACACACACACACACACACACACACACACACACACACATATATATATATATATATATATATATATATATATATATATATATATATATATATATATATATATCCTGAACGTCCCCTGAATGTCCATGCTGGATGTCCGCGTCGGACGTACTACGGATGCCAAAGCGATTACCTTTGGATTCCCCAGGGACGTCCCTCGGACGTACGTCGGACATTCATGGATATCCCACGGACATCCCGAATATCCAGAAAGGACGTCCGTCGGACGTCGCCCGGATATCCGTGGTTACTTGGGGCAGCGCGAAACTTCTCCGTCTTCTCGCTATGGATCAAAATCTTGGGGATCCATTGCGCACCAAAGAGCCGATAACCGAGAAGCTCATGAATTAAGGCGTGAACCGAACCGTGACTGATGTTCAGACGGTCTGCCAGTTCATCGATGCTTATCCTCCGTTCATGTTTCATCAGCTCATGACCCTTTGAAATTGTGTGGGGGGTGATTGCACGATGGTTTTGGCCCGGTCTTGGAATGTCTTTACAACGTCCTTTAAACCGTTTGCTCCAACGCTTCACAGTGGTCAATGAAATGCCGTGTTCAACGTAAACGGCAGTCATACGGCGATTAATTTCTGTTTCGGAAACACCTTTAGCTGTCAAAAACTTCGCGACACCGAGCTGTTCAACTATTGAAGTGTCCATTATGTGACGCAACCATATTCAACCCAGTGTATGAGAGCATTAAAGAACATTTATCTTCACACCTGCGTGTCACTTTTGTAAATGAGACATGCCGTTCTCCTACGCACATGCCTCGCAGATAATAAACCGAACCATTATTTCGTGGTTAGGGTAGGCGCACTTTCATTTGACTCGCCCTCGTACATTAGAAATGCAAAGATACAATGGGATGTACAAATGTGAAAATACGGCTTGATAAAGGACAAAAAAGTGTCACTGGAAACATAGTTCACTGCATGTATACACAAAACATCGCAACAAGATATTTAAGTATACGTATAAGTCTCGAATGAGTCTATGTATGTAAGAAAAAGTAACTGTATGTAATGCGTCAGACAAGGCAAATAAACATGTTTCACAATCATAGATTCACAGAATCCTAGATTCCGCCCCCATTCCATCCACTCCCCCCGATGTATTGCGCGCGACGGAAGGCGGCGCGCTTGCTCCCCGCTTTTCTCCTTTGCACACACAAGACTGAGCCACCATGGTCGGCTCACCCATTCCACCTCCCCCCCTACGCTTTCACTCGCACATACTGCATGCAGCGCGTGGTCACGATTTTATCACCCTTGGACTATATACGAAACATGAGGGTGACGGCGACGGCAGGAATGCGCCAGGAGTGTCCATATAACTGTTTTCGCAATAATACAATAAACGTATTCGGCAACGGAAGCGTCCCGTCGCCCATTACTTTCCGCAAAAGAAGTATCAAAATCGAACTTTCACCATGCGACAATTCGCTGCGCCGCAACAATGTATTTTTTTTCTGTGGGGCGGAGGCACCGAAATGGAAAAAAAAAAAAACGCATGGGAAAGTATGTTGGCCAGAATCGAATGCCTACATCGGGAACCTAATGGGGCTACAGAATTAATACCGAAGAAAACATGAGACGATTGGCCCACTGAGAACCGTACGCATATTGCTCAGTATCCTACACCGTCGAAACAAGACTTTCCGGAAAGGTTCCGCTCAAGGAACGAGGTGCAATCCTTCGAGTCCCCGCAGTGATGGCGGCGAGAGACCATTGTTTTTTTTTCTCGTCTGCTAGCCACAAAGCTTCCAAAACTCTGTCAGGTGAATATCCACTCGGCCAGAGCAAACCGAACGCCCACCGAAGTGCACCGCGCGGTGGTCGGGGCCATACGAGAAAAACATATGCGCTCTGGCTCGCTCTAGCAGCCCGCGGGTAGGGTAGCGAGAACAAAAAAAAAAAAAAAATTAAAGAGGCTCAATGTGTTCTCGGCGAATAAAAGTCAAAGTAGAAAAAATAAATAAGAACGTAGTTACTTTGGCTGGCTTTAGTGTCTTGACATGGTTGTTCTGGCGTAGGTTAAAAAAGTGTTGATATTATTTTATGTGACATGACGGCACAAATGAACCACCCCAACACATCGTCTCATTGGACCTCGCTGCGTGCTTTGTCAACTCGTCTGCTAGTGTGTTGATTTGGCTTCTCTCGTTGTATGTTCCGATGTAAGACTTTAGAAAAGTCAATGGACCTTTGGCGTCAAATGTTTATAACAACATTAAACCCACAAAGTTCCGCAATTGAAAATTTAAAGCACAACTTTGGAAATGTCAATGCACATTTCACATTAAGAGCTTATGAGATTCATAACCATAAAGTTTCGCAGTTGATATCCATGCGCTCCATAGATTCCGTGGCCTCAGTGAGATGCCGCGGCGAGCCCGCTCACCATCAAAGCGCCCTTGAAACATTGTGCTCGGATGGGACTGCTTGGCGTTATGTGACTGCCGGTGTATGGGCGTTGCCACGAAATCCAGCCCGAGTTCGCAATCTTCGCGGTTAAATGTCTTTTCGAGCGTCAAAAAGACATTCTAGACAAAATTCAGAGTGATTTCCGGCGCCGGGGGTCACTTTGGTCGGCGGTGCATGGACAGCACGAAAAAATTTGGGGGGGGGGGCTGAAGCCCCATAAGCCCCCCCCCCCCCTGGCTACGCCCCTGGCTCTTTTGTATGGGTTCCAGGCGATGGGGTGGAGGTGGGTGTCATGGACTGCGTTTCCATGTACGCAGGTTTAAGTCTGCCCAACGAGACAACTTCCCGCCGCCCCCGCATTTCGATAGTGAACGTCTTCCGCCCACGACGGAGAACCTTGAATGGCCCATCGTACGGTGCTTGTAGTGGTCGTCGTACAGCATCGTTACGCAGAAAGACGTGACTACATGACTCAAGCTCGTTGCTCACGTGTGTCCTCCTCTCTGTGGGCTGTCGTGGAGGTGTAGCTCGAAGCCTGTTCATGATGTCACGGAGGCGAGATGTGTAGTCGCTGGCGGAAATGCGAGCTTGCTGTTGGCCAGATGCGAAGAAATCACCGGGCAGACGTAGCGTCGTGCCATAGACAAGTTCCGCAGCGCTGCAGCCGATATGTGCCTTGCACGCTGTGCGTATGCCCAAGAGCACGATAGGCAATGCTTCCACCCAAGAGTCATGTTCACTTGCCATAAGTGCTGCTTTCAGCTGCCGGTGAAACCTCTCGACCATTCCATTGCTCATCGGGTGGTAGGCCGTAGTCCCAATGCGTGAGGCGCCGATGACTTTCGTCAGACCGGCGGACAACGCAGACTCAAATTGGCTTCCTCTGTCCGTTGTAATGGAGGAAGGTGCACCAAAACGACATAGCCAGTGGTTGACAAAAGCGCGAGCAACAGTTTCGGCTGTCATGTCGGGAATCGGGATAGCTTCTGCCCACCGCGTGAAATGGTCGACCAAAGTGAGCAAGTACGTTTGGCCCTGGCAAGGTGCCAATGGTCCGACTATGTCCATATGGATGTGGTCGAATCGAGCATCTGGCCCTGGAAAAGTCTCAAACGGTGTCACCGTGTGACGCTGAACCTTGGACCGTTGACACCTAAGACACTCGCGAGTCCACTGTCGGGAATCGCGATTGATGCCAAGCCATACGAAACGTGCCGTGAGCAGCTTCTGGGTCGCCCGGATTCCTGGGTGTGAAAGCTCGTGTAACGAAGCGTACACCTCCCGACGGAGGCAAGCAGGCACGAATGGTCGAGGGCTACTTGTAGATGTATCGCAACAAATGTCTCCTGCTCCGGGCAAAGGAAACCACTGTAGGATGAGTGACGTCGATGTTTTCTGCAAACGGCGCAGTTCGTCATCGTCGCGTTGAGCGGCCGCCACTTTTGCGTGGTCTATTCCCGTGTGAGTGATGGCATTTACTGGGTTGCGCGACAGAGCATCGGCGACAGCGTTGTCTACTCATTTTATGTGGTGAATGTCCGTGGTGAATTCCGATATGTAGGACATCTGTCGCAGCTCGCGGGCTGTGTGCGTGCCGCCATCAGATTTGAGGGAGCGTAAGGCGTAGGTGAGAGGCTTGTGATCAGTCATTACAAAGAATTCCGTCCCTTCTAAGTAATGACGAAAGTGCCGGATTGCTGCGTAGACGGCCAACAGCTCGCGTCCGAAAGTGCTGCAACGCTGCTCGGTGGGTGTCAGTTTCCGAGAAAAGAAAGCGATCGGTTGCCATACTCCTTTGTTGAGTTGTTGAAGGACAGCACCCGCAGCTGCGTCCGAGGCGTCGACCACTACGCACTGTGGGACTCCCGGTTGCGGGTTAGCGAGAAGTGTGGCGTCGGCGAGGTGTCTCTTGATCTCTTGAAAAGCCGCTTCGGCGTCGTCCGTCCACAGCAACTCCCTAGCAGCACCTTCGTGTGTCGACAGCAGGAGGTGGAGAGGGTGTAGAACGGCCGCGCACCGAGGTACGAAACGTCGGTAGTGATTTACAAGGCCAAGGAACTCGCGGAGCTGGCGCTTAGTGGTGGGTCGTGTAAACTTCTCGACAGCTTTAACCTTGTCTGGATGAGGTTGAATGCCAGAGCTTGAAACAACATGGCCAAGAAAAGTCAGCTTCTCGGCACCCAGCTCGCACTTGTTCGTGTTCGCCAGGATGCCATGCTCCGCCAGGCGCTGAAACACGGATCGCAGATGCACCTCATGCTCGTCCGGTGAAGTGCTTGCGATGAGTAGGTCGTCGATGTATGCATGGCAGAAGTCTAGGCCATGCAAAACGCCGTTGATAAAACGCTGGAATGTCTGTCCGGAGTTTCGCAGGCCGAACGGCATGCATGGTTATCGCCGTCTTCGCTACATCCTCTGGAGCCACGGGGATCTGGTGGTACGCCCGCACGAGGTCGACCTTGGAGAAAATCGCCGCACCATGTAGGCTGGACGTGACATCATGAATGTGAGGTATCGGATAGCGGTCGGGCACGGTTGCTTGATTGAGGGCTCGATAGTCGCCGCAGGGTCGCCAGTCTCCTCGTGTAGACTTCGGCACCATGTGCAGTGGAGACGCCCACGGACTAGCGGACGGGCGGATTATGCCGAGCTCGAGCATGTGGTCGAATTCCTGTCGAGCTGCTTGCAGCTTTTGCGGGGACAGGCGACGTGGGCGTGCGTAAACTGGTGGGCCTGTGGTGACAATGTGGTGGCATACATTGTGTTTAACGGCCGCGCTGGCCTGTGGTGGCCGCGTCAGTTCGGGGAAATCGCCGAGGATGCCGGTGAATCGTGTAGCGCCAGGCGGTGCTACGAATGTGGGGCTGAGGGGTGGATGCCTGGATGGCTTCCCGCGCACTTCTGCTTGTGACATGGGGTCCTGTAAACGCCGGTTGCGGACATCGACAAGCAGTCCGAAGTTGCGCAAAAAGTGCGCTCCCAGGATGGCAAATTTTACGTCAGCCACGACGAAAATCCACCGAAACGTCCTCATGAGGCCCAGGTCCAGCGAGAGGGAGCGTTGCCCGTACGTCGGTATCGTCGTATTGTTGACAGCTTGCAACGGTGCTGCGCACGGTCGTTTGCGGTCGGCTGGCGACGCCGGCACGACACTAACTTCCGCCCCTGTGTCGAGTAGGAAACGAGCACCTCTTTCCCGATCGGTCAGAAAGAAAACCGATGGGCGACTGTCCGGCGGGGCGGGGGCACTGGTCACCCTCAGTGCTGGCCCGGGGCGTTTCCCGAATTTTCACAGGGCGACACACAGTTCCGTGCAGCGTTGCCGAATTTGCGGTGGTACCAGCACACCCTACGTTGTTGTTGTTGTGATGCGGTACGCTGTCGTGGTCACTGGTTTCCGCTCGAGTGCAGCGCTGCGACGGTGTCTGCGAGGCGAGAAATTTCCTATCGCATATCTTGCAAGGAATTGGCGGACGGTGCGTCTGCGTGCACCGACGCGACTGTGGGCACTGCGACAGCCATGAGTTTGTCGGCGAGCTCGGCCATCTTGGCAAGGTCTTTCTCGCCCGACGCCGTGAGGCCTATCCGTACACTTGTGGGAAGCCTTTGCAGGAACAGTTCCCGCACCAAACGACCGTCGCTTGCTGTCGCGTCGCCGGCCAGTTGTTGCATGTGGCGTAGCAAATGGCTGGGTCGGCGGTCGCCAAGTTCGGCCTGCCGCAGTAGCTGTTGGAGACGCTCGGGCTCTGTCGATGTGACACGGCGAATCAATAGATTCGTCCACCACGGAAGATAAACGAGACACAGTTTCGATAGCTTTGGCTAGTTGCTTTTTCTAAAAATAGGCAATGAGCAATGGAACATGTTAAACTTTACGACCGGATGTTTACATGCGATTGCAGCTTCCGGTAAAGCGGAACGTCTTTCCGCTCCGCCTGGGCGAAAAAATCGGTCCGAGACCGATTTTTTCGCCGCCTGGTTTTCCGCCCGTTTCTCCGCCTAGGCGGGCGGATTTTGTCAAGTTTTTTCCGCTTCCGCCTGCTCCGACACCAAGTGTGAACGCAGCCTTTATTTAGCTTCCGCCTGCTCCGACACCAAGTGTGAACGCAGCCTAGCGTGTCCGGTATTCGGGTAAGCGCGGGTGGTTTCCGGTTTAGCGGGGGCGTCAACGTGAGCGGCCAGATTGGTGGCGCCAGCTGGTGGCGCAAAGCTAATAGCAAAGCTAAAAGCAAACACAGAGCAAATTACTATATTCTGCTTAGCTGCTGGCGTAAATTTTCGACAGTGGCGTAATCGTGTTCACAATTACGCCGCTGCCAAAAATTTGCACGAGTGGCGAAGCAGGATATGGTGAGTTACTGCAGTTTTAGCTATGCGTTTGTCTGGTTGAGCTCTACAACACCAGGCGGCTTCACCGCTCACGTTTACGCCCCGAACAACCGGTAATCCGCCCAAACCGCTCCCGTTTACCGGAATAGCGTACAAGCTAAAAGTCTCTAATGTCTCTTTTAGCATCTGGTAGGCGTTCTCTGCGGGTGGCGTTAGCAGTAGGTCCAGCACCTCGCTGGCCGTCGCAGGCGGGAGGTTGCCCACCACGTGGTGGTATTCGGTGCCGTCAGCAGTGATGCGGCGTGCAGCGAACTGCGACTCAACTTGCACGAACCAAAGTTCCGGGTCGCCAGTCCAAAACGGAGGTAGCTTGACATCAAGTACGGCTACCCTGGGGCTGTCGGCGTCGCTTGGCTGATTCATGGCGATCACGTCCGGGTCACCAATTATTGGCACGCGCGAGGAAAGCAGAGACGAGGCGTGGGGCTTGGAGTCTCAGTGCCAACTGATCTTTATTCTTTGTGCGCCGGCCCTCTATCGGCGGCCGGCTGGCTACGGTCGACTGCGGTCGGCTCTGTTCCGCGCTGGCAGCACCGCGGCTTATCCGCGGCATTTTTGTGTTTACTACACCGGCAGGAGGGGATGTCGAGCGTTTGTGGTGCTGACATGACGCACAAGAGGCAATGTATTTGGCCACCGTTGTAGATAGGCCAGGCCAGAAGCAGCGGGTCTTTATGCGGTCGTAAGTCTTGTGGAAGCCTAAGTGGCCAGCCGATACGTCGTCGTAAAGTGCCTCTAATACCCACACGCGAAGGCAGCGAGGTAGAACTGGGACCCACCGGTGACCTGTTGGGTGATAAACGTAACGGTGTAGCACGCCATCTTGAAGGCGGAATTGTCGAAGTTGGCGTCGCAAGCGGCTGTTGGGTGGTTCGGCGAACCCACTAAGGTGATCCATGAGAGCTCGACAGTAAGAGTCGGCCCGCTGAAGCGAGACGAAATCAGAGCATGATGAAAGTGTAACTTGGTCCATGGGCGTTATCGAGAGCTGGTGTGAGGCAGGCGTAGCATCGGAATGACTTGGTAGGGAAGACGACGGCGCGTTACCGGCAGAGAGCGAGAGTGGGCAGCGAGACAATGCGTCTGAATCACGATGACTTTTTCTAGACTTGTACGTTATAGTAAAGTCATATTCCTGCAAGCGGAGTATCCAGCGTCCTAAGCGTCCTGACATGTTTTTCATTGATGACAGCCAACACAGAGCATGATGGTCGGTGACGGTGGTGAAGTGGCGGCCGTAAAGGTATGGGCGAAATTTCTGAATCGACCAAACGATAGCCAGGCACTCTCGCTCTGTAATGGTGTAGTTCCGCTCAGCTGGAGAAAGTGTTCGGCTGGCATATGCTATGACTTGCTCTTTAGATGCTGTATTACGTTGCAGAAGTACTGCGCCAATACCTTGTGCGCTTGCGTCAGTATGGAGTATGGTAGGGCTCGATTATCGAAGTGGCGAAGCAATGTTCCGGAAGTAAGATGCTGCTTAAGAGCTTAAAAAGCCGACTCGCAGTCGCTAGTCCACGTGAAAGAGGCACCGGTAACTAGTAGCTGGCGTAGAGGAGCTGCTATTGCTGCGAAGTTGCGTATAAATCTACGAAAATATGACGCCAAGCCGAGGAAACTGTGTAGATCTTTCTGTTGCTGGGGGCGAGGAAAGTGTAGAACGGCACTAATCTTTTCGGGGTCTGGCTGGATGGCATCTTTCGAGACGACGTGACCCAATACTTTTATCGTCTTGCTTGCAAATTTGCATTTTTTTTGTATTGATCTGGAGACCAGCATTTGCAAGACACTTGAGAACTTCGTCTAATCGATGAAGATGTTTTTTTTATTTATTCAAAAGAACCTTACAGGCCCTATGGAAGGGCATAAAGTAAGGGGGGCACATTAAACAGTAAAATATATAAAAAGTACAAATTTCCAATAGGAACAGTGCTATCAAAAGATTGACATGTTACACAATATTGAAGGCAATAGGAATACAAAGCAATATATGAAGGCACACGAACACTTGTTACTGTTAACAGAGCAAAGGAATACAGTTTATGAAAATGATATACAACATGGCAAAAAATGCACGATAACTTACACTAGATTGGTCACTCGTGAATGGTATTAGATGGGAAAAGCATGAGTAACTGAGAGCGGAACGTGTCGAGATTAGATATGGAGGCTTTGTTATCAGGGAGGTCATTCCAGAGACGGATGGCACGTGGTAGTGCCGATGAATTAAATGCATTTGTTTTACCGTATATGCGCATGAAACTAAACTGGTTATGTAATCTGCGTGAAAAAGAGTGGGGTATTTGTAGTTGCAACCGGGTTCGTTTATTAGTGTAAATATATTTGTGGAATAAGCACAGAAGAGCGATGTTGCGGCGGATATCTAATGGCGGCAACAGTAGGTCTAGTTTAATTTTTGTAATGCTCGAGTTTATACTGTAGTTACGCGATATGAACCGGGCTGCTCTGTTTTGTATCATTTCCGTCATATTTATTAGGTAATTTTGATGAGGGGACCAAATTGGGGAGGCGAATTCTAACTGTGGCAAAATGAATGTTTGGAAAGCGAGTTTTCGAATGTTTGGCGGGGCATTTCGCAAATTGCGTCGTAGATAGCCCAGAGAACGTGATGCTTTGGCGCATGTAGAAGTGATGTGTGGGGCCCATGAAAGATTCTCTGCAAGAACAACACCAAGGTACTTATATGATGAAGTGTGAGAAAGCATAGTGTTATTAAGATGATACGAATATTTAGAATTTACACATTTTCGGCTGAAGCACATCACCTCGCACTTTGTGAAGTTTAGTGTCATGAGCCATTTGTTACACCAGTTAGCGATAAGGTTAAGATTTGCTTGAAGTTTCAAGTGATCGTCAGTCGTGTGAATAGGACGGTAGATTATACAGTCATCGGCAAAAAGGCGCATGCAGGAAGTAATCTGGGTGGGTAAGTCGTTAATGTAGATTAAGAAGAGTAAGGGGCCGAGGACGCTGCCTTGTGGCACACCAGAGCTAACAGAAGAAGGCGGGGAAGAGAAATTGTTAACAACAGTAAACTGTTCTCGAAAAGAAACAAAATTACGAATCCAGGATAATGTTAAAGAACCAAGTCGTAAGGCAGATAATTTAGAAATTAGGCGACAGTGGGGCACTCGGTCAAAAGCTTTAGAAAAGTCAAGAAAGATACAGTCAGTTTGAAGGTTGCAGTCCATGTTAAAGTGCAAGTCAGTCATTAGTTCGAACAATTGCGTGTCACAAGAAAATCCCTTCCTAAAACCATGCTGATTAGAAAAAAAGAAATTGTGAGCTTCTAGGTGGCTGTACACGTGGGAAGTGATTATGTGCTCGAGCATTTTACAACATATGCAGGTTAAAGATATGGGCCGATAGTTGTCAGGTGTATGAACATCTCCAGATTTGTGAATTGGTATTATTTTTCCTATTAACCAATCGGTGGGTAACTTTCCAGATGCTAGGGATTGTTGAAAAATATGGCATAAGATCTTGCTTGAGGCAGCGATAGGTGGCAATGTTGGCTGAAGTCAGACGAAAAGATGACAATATCGTCCAGATAACAGAGGCATGTCTTCCATTTTAGACCCCAAAGTACGTTGTCTATCATGCGCTCAAATGTGGCAGGAGCATTACAAAGGCCGAAAGGCATCACGTTAAATTCATAAAGTCCATCCGGTGTAGCGAATGCGGTCTTCTCTTTGTCAGTCTCGTTCATCGGAATTTGCCAATATCCTGATCGAAGATCAAGGCTGGAGAAATATTCCGCCCTTTGTAGTGTGTCCAAAGCGCCGTCAATTCGAGGTATTGGATATACGTCCTTGCGTGTGATCTTATTGAGCGCTCGATAATCGACGCAAAAGCGAACAGAGCCATCATTTTTCTTTACCAGGACCACGGGAGAAGCCCATGGGCTAGGTGAAGGTGGTATTATCTTCCGCGCAAGCATGTCAGCAACCTGTTGTTCAATGACCTTTCGTTCGGACGGCGATACACGATAGGGGCGTCGTCGTATTATAGCGGAACCATCGGTTTCGATGTGGTGTGTAGCCGCAGGAGTTTGGCTCAATACAGGGGAACAGCTATCGAAGCAGGCTTTGTGCTTTGCCAAGACCACCATTAAGGCTTCGGATTGCGCGGCTGTTAGGTCAGACCCAAGAACGGCTGGAGGAGGGAACGAATCATCCAAACCTGAGGTTGGTGCTGGCGATGAAGAAGGGCAAAGCGCGACTATAGAGGTTGGTTGAGTGTCGACGAGGGTTGCCACAGTCATCCCTTTGGGTAGCATCACAGGATCTGGGGTCGTGTTGGAAGCAGACAGAAGGGCGCGGCCACGGGAAAACCGGACGAGACAGGTGGCAATGAGAATTCCGCGAGAAATACAGCGGGAAGAAGGGGCGACTAGGGCGTCTCCGTCGGCGATCTGACTGGATGTTACGGCTACAACGTCGTCGTGACCAGGACGCAGGACGTAGTCTGCAGCGATGGCCAAGTTCACGCATGAAAGTGAAGAGTCCGTAACAGGTGCAAGCTCTATATCCGTGATGTGGACAACATCCTCTCTACATGAAATGACGGCTGAAGCAGAATGTAGGAAGTCCCAACCCAGCATAAGTTCATGGATACACGTTGGAAGGATGATAAACTCAATGTGGTGGCGTATGCCGTCGATGAGAACACGAGCAGTGCACTGTCCGTCGGGGTGAATGAATGCATTATTAGCACCATGCAAAATAGGTCCAAGATAAGGCGTTTTTACTTTACGGAGCCGGGAACACAGATCACTCCGAAGAACAGAAACGGCGGCACCTGTATCGATGAGAGCTGACGCGGGAACACCTTCGACAGTTACAGAAAGCATTTTAGCCGGGCGAACAGAAGGAATTTGTGAAGACCGATAAGAAGCAGTTTCCCCTCCAAAAACAGGAGCAGATAGTTTTCCGAGTGCTGGTCGACAAGATGGGAAGTGGGGCGAAGCGGTGATGTAGAGCGCCGGTAAGGCGATGGAGAACGACGTCTGGCCGAACGGGAACTATGAGGCAGATTGGCAGCAACTGGAGGAGACGGAGAATGCTGTTGAGGGAACGAGTACAATCCGGGATAGTAGGCGTCTGATCGCCGAGTGCGGTCTCTCTCGTGCTCAGCATAGCCTCGTCTTTCATCCTGCTGGCGACGGCGGCAGAAGCGAGATGGATGGCCGCGTATACCACAGTAAAAACAAACCGGACGAGGTGGACGCCACGGAGGGTAGGACGGCGCAGCAAGTGCTCTGGTTCCCATCGAAGCCAAATGGTCATAGGCACGGACGTCAGTAGGCACGGAGGTCACGGTAGGGGTGGGTAGCGAAGCAACATCTGCGTAGGTAGGTGTGGGGCGCGCTACCGGAGCAAGATGCGTCGTGGGTGTAGTCATCGCTGTCAACTCTTGCTTTACGACCTCGCGCAAATCGAAGGTGGGGTTTGGGGCGCAAGCAGCAGGTGGACGCCTACGGTCTTGTAGTTGAAGCTCTTCGCGGATGATGGTGCGGATAAGAGCACGTAGATCTGGAGAATGGGGAACCTGAGGATCGCTGCTGTCATGTGGAAGACGAATAGACTGCAGCTCGTCTAGGCGTTGACACGTTGAAGTGATGTCTTGGACAGAAGCCTGATTTTGCACGATTAAGGCGTTGAACGCGACAGACCCAATTCCTTTTAAGATGTGGCGAACGAGTTCGGCTTCCGTCATGCTAGGATTCGCACGGCGGCACAGAGCCAAGACATCCTCTATGTATGAGGTGTAAGACTCTTGTGGAAGTTAGCGGCGCGTTCCCAGCTTCTGTTTGGCGACTTCTGCAGGGCCAGACGAGGAAGCGGAGATTTGCCGCAGCTTGGAGGTAAACGTGGACCAATCCTTGGTGTCGGAGTCGTCGTTAAAATACCAGGTCTTTGCAACACCGGTCAAGTAGAAGGCGACGTGCCTCAATTTCTGGGCGTCGTTCCACTTGTTGCAAGAACTCACGCAGTCGTAGTGGTCGATCCAATCGTCGACGTCATCACCGCGGAGTCCCGCAAGGACAGGGGGATCTCGCTGAGGGCTCGTCACAGTCCAAGAAGGCGCCGCAGGCGGGCTCGTCTGTGTGGTAAGGTTAGAGGCGCCGGAAGGGCTGGGGTTGGAAGTGTCCATTGTTGTAGGGGTAGCTGGGCGCAGGCGGCGACCGGAACGGAGCTCCAGGGAGGACGGGAACGCGATAGGACGTCGGGGTCTTGACGTATCTCCACCACTTTATAATACCGAGACCGATCAAGCTGTCCAGCGCTGTTTATTCCAAAAAAGGCAACGCCCCAGCTAAGTAGAACTGGGAAGATGATGATGGTTATGTACAAATGAAAACGACGAAGTACGTTAATAGTGCTTACAACATATATATATATATATATATATATATATATATATATATATATATATTACAAGTGTTCCCGTTGCACCTTTGATGCCCTGAAGGCGCCGACAAAAAAAATTAAATTTTGGGGTTTTACGTGCCAAAACCACTTTCTGATTATGAGGCACGCCGTAGTGGAGGACTCCGAAAATTTCGACCACCTGGGGTTCTTTAACGTGCACCTAAGTCTAAGTACACGGGTGTTTTCGCATTTCGCCCCCATCGAAATGCAACCGCCGTGGCAGGGATTCGATCTCGCGACCTCGTGCGCAGCAGCCCAACACCATAGCCACTGAGCAACCACGGCGGGTCAAGGCGCCGACAATAATACGAAATAATGACACGTTGTTACAACTCCGAAATAAAATCTGATAAACAGATACAATCACGCCGAGGCGCGAACTTCTGGCGCAGCGCTACAGCGCGAGAATTGCGAAACGCTAACGAGGAATTTACCGGCCCCCGTGCAACTACGATCAAAGTGTACGTTAAACAACCCCAGGCGACCTAAATAAAGTTATCTGGAGCCATCCACTACGACCTCACCCAAAGCTTTAGTCACTTCGGGACGTTAAAAACGTTAATGGCACAGGCCAGCTGCAGATGCGTACACTTTCGCCGCAAGGTGATACTACATGAAACAAAGAGAGCATCTTCAAGGGTTGTACGGTAGCGCGATTAAAAGACGGGACAAAAGAAGGCTCACAGGGACACAGACAGCGCTAACTTCCAACAATATTTATTATCGAAAACCAGGTCGTACTTATACACTCAGCCAACATGAGTCACAGTCACGTGAACAAATAAACAATCAGAGCGAAACATCTTTGCATCTGCCCGACTGTCCGACGTAATACTTCCCACTCTATAAGAGTATACGATATATAATTGATGTCTTACAATTTCTAAACTTCTTAACTTGGCAGCTAGGAGCACCTACTTTCTTTTCCGGTCTTGTTTTCCTGCACAGGCTGTATTAGTATTAGTTCGCGTATTAGTTCGTCAGGTGCAGAAAAAAACACATCAGTGTTACCTCGGCGGGCAATTTTCTCTAGGTTGTGCGACAACCGGCGGATTATCACTGTTGGTCTTTTTTTCTCTCGGTTACCATTTCCTTCCGCACGTTCAGAAATCCCCGATTGCTGCACTTGCCTAAGTATTCCCTCTGCAACTGATGCCAGCTAGAACACGATTGGGATAACCTGCTTCATGTAGCCGCATGGCCTGTTGTGTGAATGTTTCGTCAGTGCAATGATGACATGATTTAGTAAGTGCGTTAGTAAACCATATTTTCGCAATTCCTATTTTACCAGTTTAGAATGAGCTGAATGATATGACAACAACGGTTTATTTGTCCTGGGACTGTAACACCAGCAAGTTAGATCATCACCTAGGTAAATTTAAGATCAAGAAACTTAATCTTTCGTTATATATATGGGCACTTCGAACGTAACTTCCAGTGGACAAAGACACTCGCGTATAGTATTACTAACAGCTGAACACTCTCTGTCAAAGTTTTCTAGCTTAACATTGACAAACACTAAAATTTCATCAACAAATCTAAGTATTTTAACAACTTTCGTATCATTGATGCGTGAGCACAGGTCTCTGTCTAGCTTGGCTAAGTACAGAGAAAAGACGGGGAATGCGGGAGATGGCAATTCAAGACGATGAGCAAAACGTGAACAAGGTGAATGCAGGAGCCAACGTTTCGACAAGTGGACTTGTCTTCTTCAAGGCGACAAATGCTTTCCTCGCCACAGTAGGTGGGGTTCTTCTAAAGGGCAGGGGGTGTGAGGCGGGAGGGCGCGGAAACGAGGGAGAGTGTGTTAGCGTGTCGAATTAGTAAAGGAACGCTGTGTACAAGGTCAAAGCCAGGACCCCCCCTCCCCTCACCCCAGTCTGTCAATACACGCGCATTAGCCGGCGTGTCAAGGGCGTCTGACACGCCGGCTGACATAAAAAAAAGAGGAAGGAAAAGGAAAAAGGGGGGGGGGATACGCCAAGAAATCAAACTAAGTGTTGTTGCCTATAGCTTGAGGTTTAGCATAGCGAATAGATTCTAAAGCTCCCTTCGAAACGTTTATGCCTATTGGTTGCAATGTCTTGAACTTATGGATAAGGTATGATCCTCTGTATTTTCTTTCTCGTTCAGAACGGAAATTTGACTGTAAGATGTGGAGTTTAAGTTCATCAGAGCTATGACCTGGTTGGTTGAAATGCTCGGCGACGGCTTTGGGAAGCTTTTTAGCTGTGTCCGCGCGATGTCCGTTTAATCTGACGTTCATTGATTGTCCTGTTTCACCGATATATTGTTTCTTACAGAAGGAACATTCAAGCATATAAATCATATCCGAACTTGTGCAAGTAAAGCTAGATTTGACTTCATGTGTATAATTATTTGCGGTGCTTTTAATTTTGATGTCAGTTTGAAGGTGCCTGCAGGTTTTGCACCTAGGGCGACAACATGCTTTTATTATGGGGGAATGCTGCTGGCTGACTTTTGCGTGCACTAACATGTCTTTAAAGTTCTTGTTTCGGCGATAGGTAACCGTGGGTACATCCGGGAACGCTTTTCGCAGACGCTCGTTACTTGATAATATTGGGTGGTATTTTGTTAGGATGTTGTTTGTGTTTGGGAATGCATTAGAATATCTTGTTATAAAGGCCGGCGGCCTGTCAGATTCTAATGTGGGCTGTCTCTTCGCCAATTCCGACTGTCTCTCCAATCTTGACGCGGTATCATAAGCTCTATCGAGAGCAACTTGGGGATAGTTCCTTTCTGCTAGTGTTGATCTGAGGTCATTTAGGTGGTGGAGATAATCGTGGTCTTCGCTGCAGATTCTTCTTATACGTTTCGCTTGTCCGACAAAAATTCCTTGCTTACAATGTCGCGGGTGATGACTGTTGTAGTCTAAATATTGCTGGCTATCTGTAGGCTTCCGGTAAAGTGTCGTTCTCAGTTTTCCGTTTTCTATGTAGACCGTCGTGTCCAGGAAGTTGACCTGACTAGGAGAATGGTGAGCAGTAAATTTAATACTCGGGTGAAAGCGATTGAAATGGCTAATTAAGTCGGTTAAGGCACTTGTGCCGTGTTCCCATATTATAAATATGTCGTCAATGTAACGAAGATAGGTGTGGGGTTTTAAAGGGTAGGATTTCAGCAGGTCTGCTTCAAGCTGTCCCATGAAAATGTTCGCATACGTGGGAGCGAATGGCGTATCCATGCTAGTGCCGAAAATTTGCAGGTAGTGTATAGAATCGAATTCGAAATAGTTGAGCGTGAGAACTAACCTAAGGAGCGATAAGTAAACTTCAGGAGCGTGCGCTTGGGGATTGATTGCGAGGGATCTAGAAACGGCTTCAGTTTCTTCACTCATGGGAATGTTGGTGTAAAGGGCAGAAACATCCAAAGTGACTAGAATAGCGCGGTCGGAAAGGATTTGGTTGGCGTTGATGCCGTCGATAATTCGAAGGAAGTGCGGCGTGTCTTGAACGAAAGATGGGAGGGTGGTGGGTATGTTTGACAGGTGGTGATTTAAGAATTTAGATAGTGACTCAGTAGGTGTGTTGTTATTAGACACAATAGGCCGACCTGGTTTTTCTGCTGTAAATATTTCTTCGACCGGAACTTTATCTATTTTAGGAAGAAGATAAAAGCGGCCTGCTGTTTTGTTTTTGGGCATCATGAAGCGATATTCAGATTGCGTGATTAGTTCCCTGGACCGGAGCTCCGCTATTGTGCTTAACACAATATTGCTGTAATCTGAGGTTGGGTTAGAGTCAAGTTTTCTGTAATGGGTGTGGTTGTTCAGTTGTTTAGAGGCCTCATTCTTGTACTTTTCTATAGGCCAGATTACGATACTGGCGCCTTTGTCTGCTGGTTTTATTACAATATCATTCCTTTTCGCAAGTTCTTTAAGGATTTGGTGTTGAGCGGGGGTCAAATTTTTTTGCGTTTCCGGCAATGCCGCGTTGACTCTAGAATTTCCTTTGATATCAGTTTTAAGTATAAATCGAGGTCTGGGCACTGTTCGTTTTCCGGTGTCCACGTGCTAGGTGGTCTAAGAGAGTGTCTATCTTCTTTTCCTACATATGGTCTACCGAAAAAGAATTCCTTGATGCGCATGCGTCGTGAAAACTCTGTTATATCTTTGTGGAGTTCGTATTCGTTTACTGCGTTGTTCGTCGGAGAAAACGTTAGACCGCGTTTCAGGAGATCAACTTCTTCGGGGCTTAGACTCTGGGATATGTCTACTACATTGCTGCAGTGCTCTGGATGCTTGCCTGTAGGACTGTCGGTGGAGCTACGCGCTGCAGGGGTTACATTAGTTTCTTTGGGTGGATCTGCAGCTCTAATATCTTTTCGCTGGTGTTTATCTAGTAATTTTTCCTCCTTAGTTTGGACGAATTGATTAGGTTCTCTTCTTTCCGTTTCCGTTTTTTTTTTATTCACATACCCTAAAGGCCCTTTACAGGCATTACATAGGGGGTTAAAAAGTACAATAAAGTGATCATATTGCGTAAGACAATGAACAAATAGAAAAGCATAAACAAACATGCGCTCAGGAAAACAGGGAACATAAAAAAGCAAGTGTTTGAGAAGATGTACACAAGTGGACCACAATGCTCAAAACATTGAAAAAAAAAATACACTTATGATAATCTATTAGGTACCAGCACAGAATAAGCACTTCGGTTTGTTTACAAATGCGTCGTAATTATTTTCGGAAACGATTTCTGCAGGTAGTTTATTCCAATGATAAATGGCAAGGAACAATGGTGAATGACGCATAAGTTTGGTGTGTGCCATCTTGGGTTGCACTTTGAGGCAGTGGTCTAATCGGGGGAAAATGCGATGTGCTGGTTTGATATGAGATTCTGTGAACGTTGAAGGATTGTGATAAAGCTTGTGAAAGTGACATAGCAGGGTGACAAGTCTTCGCTTTTCAAGTGAGCTTAAATTTAGAGATGATTTAATATCTGTGATGCTGGAGTAGCGAGCGTATGTCCTTGTGATAAACCTAGAAGCCTTATTTTGAACCGATTCCAGTTTATCGGCAAGATAAGCTTGATGCGGGTTCCAGATGAAACTGGCATATTCTAGTTGAGATCTGACTAAAGTTGTGTAAGCTAAGAGTTTGGTTGCCTGATTTGCAAAGTACAAGTTACGCCTAATGAAACCGAGGGTTTTGGATGCTTTGTCGGTTATATATTCAATGTGTTTGTGCCATGTCAAATCAGAAGTAATGTGGACACCTAGGTATTTGATTGCAGGAACTTTTATGCGAAGCATATTACGAGGGCTCAACCCAGCTCCTCAGGCGCGGCGGTGTCGCCTTGAAACCACGTGACACCGTGACGTCACGACAGAGGAGAAGTGGCTTTGGCTCAACTCTTGCAAGATGGGCTGGGTGGGAATCGAACCAGGGTCTCCGGAGTGTGAGACGGAGACGCTACCACTGAGCCACGAGTACGACGCTTCAAAGCGGTACAAAAGCGCCTCTAGTGAATGCGGTGTTGCCTTAGAAACGAGCTGTTTCTAAGGCTCAGGCGTGCGTCGCTTGCTCAGGCGCACATTTCGTTGCCGCGCCGAACGCTGCGTTGCTCGACGCTCACCGCGTCCAATGCGGGGCGTCCAAGGCGAAGCAGAGTAACGCATGAGTTGTTTCTTCGTCTAGCCGAACCAAATATAGCCAAGCAACAGCAGTTCACCAAGCTAAACAGTGGTTCAACAACTAAAATAAAGGCTAGTATGCTTCGCATCCTGGGCTTAACCTTACCTAAGCCACAGCCATTTTTTTCAATGGCCACGTTACCGATAGAATAAAAGATGGGTTCCGTGACTCTAGCCGTCGTAAATGTTACAAGTTTAGTTTTTGAAACGTTTATTTCCATATGCCATTGTTCGCACCACTTAGCGATTTTGTCAAGATCTGATTGCAAAGCATTAGTATCATGAGGGTCAGTAATCTTTCTGTAAATAGCACAGTCGTCCGCAAATAGTCTAATTGTAGAAGTGAGGTTGCTGCTTATGTCATTAATGTAAATAAGGAAGAGGATCGGCCCGAGCACCGAACCTTGAGGCACACCACACTTTACATGGGTTAGTGCGGAGCAAAATTCATTCGGAGACACGAACTGCTGTCTGTTAGTTAAAAAGTTAACTATCCAGTTCAAGACATTATTGTTTATGTTTAGATTTCCAAGTTTAAATATAAGACGATTGTGAGCAACTTTGTCGAACGCTTTGGCAAAGTCGATGGATACGGCATCAATTCTCATTAAATGGTGTATAGCGTCGTGCAGGTCGGCCACGAGTTCAAATAACTGTGACTCGCAGGAACGGCCACTCAAGAATCCGTGCTGGTTTCCAAAAAAAAAGTTCTGCTGACTGAGGTACTTAATTATTGCTGATGATATGATGTGTTCAAGAATTTTGCAAGGTATACTCGTTAATGAGATTAATGAGATAATGAGTTAATGAGATAATGAGTTAACTTTGTGCTGTCGAGTTGATCCGAGATTATCCTAAGTTGTTCTTTGCAGTGTTCTTCGAGAATGTCGATAAGGGAGAGCGATGCATTTTCTAGGACAGCATTCCACTTTAATAATAGCCTGGGGGGTAAAGAACCAAGGGCGCATCTAACCTTAATTCTTAGACCTCTTGGGATTTTCCTCTGTCACCTCTGTACCGATACGATACACGATACGATACGTACCGATACGCAGACAGACATCGGTGCAGGCCTCGACAAGAAAATTAAGCGTAAAAAGACACCACCTGAAGATTTTTCGCCCCGAAGGTCTGCCCGAACCAAACAGAAATGACTACCACGCACTAGGGATAGCACACGCAACAACAAATCTCGCACTTTCCTCCAATCCCGCAAACACGTCGCCAAACAAACAAATTACAGATTTCACCTAAAAACTTACACTAGCTGCATTAAACAGAGGAAAATCCCAAGAGGTCTAAGAATTAAGGTTAGATGCGCCCTTGGTTCTTTACCCCCCAGGCTATTATTAAAGTGGAATGCTGTCCTAGAAAATGCATCGCTCTCCCTTATCGACATTCTCGAAGAACACTGCAAAGAACAACTTAGGATAATCTCGGATCAACTCGACAGCATAAAGTTAACTGAAACGGAAAGAAGAGAACCTAATCAATTCGTCCAAACTAAGGAGGAAAAATTACTAGATAAACACCAGCGAAAAGATATTAGAGCTGCAGATCCACCCAAAGAAACTAATGTAACCCCTGCAGCACGTATAGCTCCACCGACAGTCCTACAGGCAAGCATCCAGAGCACTGCAGCAATGTAGTAGACATATCCCAGAGTCTAAGCCCCGAAGAAGTTGATCTCCTGAAACGTGGTCTAACGTTTTCTCCGACGAACAACGCAGTAAACGAATACGAACTCCACAAAGATATAACAGAGTTTTCACGACGCATGCGCATCAAGGAATTCTTTTTCGGTAGACCAGATTAAGGAAAAGAAGATAGAGACTCTCTTAGACCACCTAGCACGTGGACACCGGAAAACGAACAGTGCCCAGACCTCGATTTATACTTAAAACTGATATCAAAGGAAATTCTAGAGTCAACGCGGCATTGCCGGAAACGCAAAAAAATTTGACCCCCGCTCAACACCAAATCCTTAAAGAACTTGCGAAAAGGAATGATATTGTAATAAAACCAGCAGACAAAGGCGGCAGTATCGTAATCTGGCCTATAGAAAAGTACAAGAATGAGGCCTCTAAACAACTGAACAACCACACCCATTACAGAAAACTTGACTCTAACCCAACCTCAGATTACAGCAATATTGTGTTAAGCACAATAGCGGAGCTCCGGTCCAGGGAACTGGGGACGTATTCTGAAACGTTCGCCGCGGCGAAGTTTCGCACTGGCCACGCCTCCGCCGTTGCGGCGCGTGCTGAATGGCTGCTTTGACAAAACCGGAAATGCACTTGCGCCACCTGAATTTCCAGTTTTGTCAAAGCAGCCATTCAGAGCGCGCCGCAACGGCGGAGGCGTGGCCAGTGCGAAACTTCGCCGCGGCGAACGTTTCAGAATACGTCCCCTAATCACGATATCTGAATATCGCTTCATGATGCCCAAAAACAAAACAGCAGGCCGCTTTTATCTTCTTCCTAAAATACATAAAGTTCCGGTCGAAGAAATATTTACAGCAGAAAAACCAGGTCGGCCTATTGTGTCTAATAACAACACACCTACTGAGTCACTATCTAAATTCTTAAATCACCACCTGTCAAACATACCCACCACCCTCCCATCTTTCGTTCAAGACACGCCGCACTTCCTTCGAATTATCGACGGCATCAACGCCAACCAAATCCTTTCCGACCGCGCTATTCTAGTCACTTTGGATGTTTCTGCCCTTTACACCAACATTCCCATGAGTGAAGAAACTGAAGCCGTTTCTAGATCCCTCGCAATCAATCCCCAAGCGCACGCTCCTGAAGTTTACTTATCGCTCCTTAGGTTAGTTCTCACGCTCAACTATTTCGAATTCGATTCTATACACTACCTGCAAATTTTCGGCACTAGCATGGATACGCCATTCGCTCCCACGTATGCGAACATTTTCATGGGACAGCTTGAAGCAGACCTGCTGAAATCCTACCCTTTAAAACCCCACACCTATCTTCGTTACATTGACGACATATTTATAATATGGGAACACGGCACAAGTGCCTTAACCGACTTAATTAGCCATTTCAATCGCTTTCACCCGAGTATTAAATATACTGCTCACCATTCTCCTAGTCAGGTCAACTTCCTGGACACGACGGTCTACATAGAAAACGGAAAACTGAGAACGACACTTTACCGGAAGCCTACAGATAGCCAGCAATATTTAGACTACAACAGTCATCACCCGCGACATTGTAAGCAAGGAATTTTTGTCGGACAAGCGAAACGTATAAGAAGAATCTGCAGCGAAGACCACGATTATCTCCACCACCTAAATGACCTCAGATCAACACTAGCAGAAAGGAACTATCCCCAAGTTGCTCTCGATAGAGCTTATGATACCGCGTCAAGATTGGAGAGACAGTCGGAATTGGCGAAGAGACAGCCCACATTAGAATCTGACAGGCCGCCGGCCTTTATAACAAGATATTCTAATGCATTCCCAAACACAAACAACATCCTAACAAAATACCACCCAATATTATCAAGTAACGAGCGTCTGCGAAAAGCGTTCCCGGATGTACCCACGGTTACCTATCGCCGAAACAAGAACTTTAAAGACATGTTAGTGCACGCAAAAGTCAGCCAGCAGCATTCCCCCATAATAAAAGCATGTTGTCGCCCTAGGTGCAAAACCTGCAGGCACCTTCAAACTGACATTAAAATTAAAAGCACCGCAAATAATTATACACATGAAGTCAAATCTAGCTTCACTTGCACAAGTTCGGATATGATTTATATGCTTGAATGTTCCTTCTGTAAGAAACAATATATCGGTGAAACAGGACAATCAATGAACGTCAGATTAAACGGACATCGCGCGGACACAGCTAAAAAGCTTCCCAAAGCCGTCGCCGAGCATTTCAACCAACCAGGTCATAGCTCTGATGAACTTAAACTCCACATCTTACAGTCAAATTTCCGTTCTGAACGAGAAAGAAAATACAGAGGATCATACCTTATCCATAAGTTCAAGACATTGCAACCAATAGGCATAAACGTTTCGAAGGGAGCTTTAGAATCTATTCGCTATGCTAAACCTCAAGCTATAGGCAACAACACTTAGTTTGATTTCTTGGCGTATCCCCCCCCCCTTTTTCCTTTTCCTTCCTCTTTTTTTTATGTCAGCCGGCGTGTCAGACGCCCTTGACACGCCGGCTAACGCGCGTGTATTGACAGACTGGGGTGAGGGGAGGGGGGGGGGGGTCCTGGCTTTGACCTTGTACACAGCGTTCCTTTACTAATTCGACACGCTAACACACTCTCCCTCGTTTCCGCGCCCTCCCTCACACCCCCTGCCCTTTAGAAGAACCCCACCTACTGTGGCGAGGAAAGTATTTGTCGCCTTGAAGAAGACAAGTCCACTTGTCGAAACGTTGGCTCCTGCATTCACCTTGTTCACGTTTTGCTCATCGTCTTGACTAAGTACAGGTTGCTTAAAACAGGCGTTAAGCAGCATCCTATGCAGACCGCTGGTTTTTGAAGGTGCGGAATGTCATTTCTTTGCACAAACGTTGACTTCATGTACAAGTCTAAAAGTTATAAAATATATTCAATGGTTGTACTTGCTTTCGTACTAAATCTTACAGCCCCAAATTCATCTATACATGACTGAACACAACTGAACAATTAATTTTGCGGCAAAGAATAATAGAGGTCCTTCGCATTTGCTGAGAAGGCATTTAGTCTCGCGTTACAGTTGGCCTCTACAAAGGCTAAAACTTCCTCGGAACTTTTCGTGATGAACGGATCTTTAATCTCGAGTAGGTTAAGATTGCATAATAAATAGACTGCAATGGATTTTTGCCACGTGCCTTTCTCCGATACGATTACCCTGAACGGGACACCTTCGTTGTCTGTTTTCGCGCTAAAAAATACATCGAGACTGTCATTCTTGCTATTCCCTATTGCTTTCAATACTTTATCTAGGTCCATGTCCCGGTACATCGCAACAGCTCCGCTCTTAACTTTCGCCAGTGAAACTTCTTTGTGTTCATTGAACAGGGCTGTTATTGCTTCATTAGCTTTTTTGTTGTAGTCACCATGTGAAACGAATGCAAAGCCTCGTTCTTTGTCAGCAGGTAGGACAGACAGTGCATTTTCAACTGTTTATGTTTCAACTTTATTTATCCAACATGTTTCACTGGTAACTTCGAACTTTGAAGCTTACATTTGTTCAGGACATCCACGCCTTCAGAGTTCATCCTCACGCCTTCGTCTTCCGGTGCACGTTTCGAGATCTACTGCACGAGAGTAGCTCCGGTTTTGTTATCTTAGCTTCCATGCTATGAGAGCACATTCGAAAAAAAGTCAACTTAAACACGCTAAAAGCACGCACAGCATGAACGCATATACTTTTTCGAAGCGGCAGGCGTGAACTAGACTCAAAGGAAGAGGTTGTGAGGAACCGTGACACTTCACAAAGCCGTGCGTATTTTGCCACTTCCTCGAAGTCAGCCCGCCCGATCCTATGTATCCACACTTTTTTGTGCGTTGCCCTCGCCGGATGATAAAGAAAGAAGGCTTTTGCCATGGCTGTGTCAGTTGCGGCAACCGAAGGCGCAGCAGCAAGGCATCACAATTAAGCTCTCGTCCCTAACGCCTCGATTTGTTCCGCTAACGCATCGATCAGTCCGTTTGCGCCATGGAGGAAGGAAACTGAGGAGAGGCCCTACCACCTCCGCGCGCTAGGAGAAAAGTGTGGAGAAAATGACGTAGTAGGTTCCCCTTTGTTTTGCTGTTTTTTATTTCTTTGGTGTAGTGGCCCCGCCTTTCGGGCCACAATGGCGGCTTTGTTATTGTTCTGTGCGCTCACACTTGTTGCTCCGTAGGTTTCGTACCGTGGCAAAGGCGCCATGCGGGCAGGTTTGCGTTGGTCTCCGTGATTTGTTGCGCTGCGTTATCTGGACCGTGCTCTACTGGATGTTGCTGTGGCCAGTAGGGGCAGTAGGAACTAAACTTTGTGAAACGAACGCGCATGCAACGCTGTACGCAATGTACCGCGCCACGGCAGTGGCTACGGACGAAGGAATGTCCGCGGGAAATGTTGCCCTCTTTCACGGAATCATGCTAACGTGCTAACGATTGCTTGAGCGCGCGGGTCCGGGCAGCACGGTTGCGCGCAGCGCGGCGTGGTTTCGCGAGAAATGTAAACAAGAGAGGAGAGCTGGCCCTATAGGCAGAGTAACGCCATGAGCAACGCCAACTTCCGGCTTCACTTTAGCTTCACAAAGAGTGACGTTAGGACCTCTCCTTAGTTTCCTTCCTCCGTGCGCAGGGCCAAGAATGGCGGCCGGAGCGTGCTGGAAAAAATATGTACAAAAGCACGGCGCCTGCTTCCACGCTGGAAAGAAAAAAAATATACAAATACGCGCTGCCTGCTTCCACGTGACATAGATTGGCCAATGGGGGAGCGGAGGAGGCTGGGGCGACAGGGGGCGTGGAGGAGGAAACTTCGGGGAAAGCGGGATGGCGGAAATATCTACAAGGGTGACGCTACTTTTGGAGCTTTATCCAAGTATTTACGCGCTCATATCTCGTCTGCTTGACTGCCTGCATGGACCGCGAGCGCTTGGCGCGGGTGGGTTTCCAACCTCTTCTGCATCTCCGGTTTTTCACGAAGTCGCTCAGTAATGGAAGGACAGCAAAGAAAGATAAGCTAGGACATTTGAAACTGAGAAGATGCAAATAATTGCATTTCGCCAATTGCATCACATCGGGGACGCACTTTCAACGGCATTGTGATCGTCTTCAAGGGGAGTACGGTAGCACGATTAAAAGACGGGACAAAAGAAGACACACAGCGCTAACTTCCAACAATGTTTATTATCGAAAACCAGCTCGTACTTATACACTTAGCCAACATGAGCCAGAATAGCCACGTGAACAGATAAACAATCAGAGCGAAACATCATGTAAGTGATATGTTAAGCCATACGCAAGAATTTCGGCTCCTTTTCAGAGAGCCAATGACGGTTTGGGGATACATGAATCCCCAAGGGCATCAATCTGCTCAGCTTCTATTATAAGTCTAGTGAGGTCGCACTTATTTCTACCGGTAATGATTGTTGATTCGAAGAGAGGGGAGCACTTATGTTGCTTACAATGTAGGGAGAGAAACCGATCTGATACAAGTTTGTCGATTTTATTTTTGTGTTCGCGCAGTCTATCATTAATGCATCTGTCCGACGTAATACTTCCCACACGATAAGGGTATGCGATACACAATACATTCTCTAAACTTCTCCCTGTGTTTAACTTGGCACCTAGGGGAACTTTCCTCCTTTTCTGGTCTTGTTTTCTTGCACAGGCTGATTAGTTTGTTGGGTACTGAAAAAACCACATCAGTGTTACCTCGGCAGGCAATTTTTTTAGGTTTTTTTCTCTCGGTTACTATTTCCTTCCCCTCGTTCAGCAGTCCCTGATTGCTGCACTTGCCTAAATATTCCCTCTGCAACTGATGCCAGTACATGATTGGGATAACCTGCTTCATGTAGCCGCAGGGCCTGTTGTGTGCATGTTTCGTCAGTGCAATGATGGCATGATTTAGTAAGTGCGTTAGGAAAACACATTTTCGCAATTCCTCTTTTTACCAGTTTAGAATGGCAAAACATTGCAACCCTCGTGAATTTGTGACCGTCTTTTTTTTCTATAATTTTTCATTTTATTCAGGAACCCCTTGCCATTTCATCGGATGTTGTGTACTGTTTTCTTTACACTGTTTTCTAAAGGTTCTTCCTTCTTCTCTTTATAATTTATTTTAACTGAGTGCTTGACTACATACGTGCTTGGTTACTTGCGCGGGATTATCGCGGAGTGGAACGTGCTTCCAGTCATATATTGTCACGTGTTTTCAAAGAGGACTGGTGACGTCTAATGAGGACAACTGGCTCCCGAAACACAACTGCGGTGGGGGGGCCAGGCTGTAGAGCGGGCCGGGGCAGCACGCTGTTCGGAACGGCCTGCAGAGGCGCCGACATGCAAAGTTTTCCCAGCCAGCTGCAGCAGCGCGGTTGGCGTTTTCTAGGAACCGACCGTCTGTCTCCAGCCGAACGGCGCCACTAGGTCTACTGTGGAGACTTGCTTTGAAAGGACGACAAGGCGTCATTCCGCAGATTCATTTAATGAACTTACTTGTCTGCAAATACATAGAGCTACCTATATCACCCGTCACGGAGAATATTGGTCTATACCCCCTTCAAGAACGAACTATGGTTCGCAAATGACGAAAAATAAATTACCCAGACTGCTTAATTCATTACGTGACGCTGGCATTGACATCATTAACATAACACGGTCAGAACTGTCGTTACTTATCAGAACCTTCTCCTAAATAATGAATCAAGCGTAATTTCTTTTTCACCTGTATTCACATGTGTGTGTTGTTAAATGTTTCTAATGACATAATTTTTGCTCGTCCTTTTCTTTCTCCTAATTATTCCAATATTAATCGACCATCGTATCTTTTCACCTTTAATTATGCATCGTCAAGTGTACGCGATTTTCACTTTTATTTACGTATTCCCAAGTGTACGTAATGTGGTGGTGTGCACTATCTGCATTGCTTTTATTTGTCATTATCCCATTTCTTTGTTCCTTTTTTGTTTGTTCCGCTATAGAAATTTTTCTTGAATTGATTAATGATTGTACTTAATATTTATATATAATGTTCTTTGCGTACCGTTGATTGCGCTACTCACTACCACCATGTAATACGGGGGCTAAGGGTACCTCAAGCTGCCCAGCTTTTATATTAGCCCTCGTCATTGTATTTTAGCAATGGAAACAAATAAAGAAAAGAAAGAAAGAAAGGAAGAAAGAAAGAAAAAAAGAAAGAAAGAAAGAAAGGAAGAAAGTATCTTGGCCTCACGATGTCTGCTGCGGCGACTGACTGTGTGAGGAGGACAATACGCCGAGTCAGCAACTCTTCGTCGCCGGAATGCCGGAACGAGGTCGGCGAACCAGGCTTTGCACAATGCGTTGGCGGGCTAGTTGGTGCAAATCCATGAATACTTTGTTTAGCGCAAAACGACACACACAAGAAAGACGACAGGACAAGGCGCTACTCTCAACTGACATCATTTTATTGCGTCACTCCTTTATACACCGTTCAAACCAGAGGAGCATGCGCAGTGAGCACCATGCGGTGGAGCCACCAACAACATCCGATCCCAAGAGCGCACTCATGCGACAGAATCCAAAAAAACAAATTCAGCGCTGTACAAAGTTAAGGAAGGCACACTAATGCACTGTGACCCCAATGACTGAATGAAAAATGCTTCCGATAACTCTCGGGCGGTGGTGTCACGGCTCATCTTCAAAATCGTGGTATCACGAAACATGGGTTTGCACTTGCATGTTTTACAATGCAGAGCCAAATGGAAACCTGTGCCTGTTGGTATGGATCGCTCATGTTCTCTAAGGCGCTCGTTAACACAGCGGCCTGACTGCCCTACATACACTTTGCCACATGACAAGGGAATCTTATAAACCACACCGACGCTGCAATCTACAAACTTCACGTGGTTCTTTTCACAATCAGGTTTTTTACTTGTTTTAGAAATACGGCTGCACAACATTGACAGTTTCTGAGGAGCGGAAAACACTACCGGAATTTGGTATCTAGTGGCGACATCCTTTAGATTGTGAGTGGCTCACAATCGTATCCGTGTAATCGTATCCGTGGCTCACAATCGTATCACAATCGTGTAAGCCCTCCCCCTCAAAGGCGGCTCGGCTACGCTGACTCTGATCGAACGTTTTCCTTCACCTAGGGATCTAGAGGACAGAGTGTATTTGAGGAGCTGTTGCGCGGCTCCTCAGGGTGCTTTCTCTCGCAGTCATGCTAGACTGATGAACTGCAACGTCCTTATGTAGATACTGTAAATAAAGCCATATTCTTGGTTCTCGATGAGAACAAGTCTCTCACTTTAACAACGTCCTCAGCGTGGATGAGTTGGACGACGGCATGGGCCAGCTACCATCTAATTCATGCCCGACTCCAAACTTTACAACGCGCACTTCTTCCTTCTTGTCCTTCCTGCCTCTTCCTTTGCACTGTCCACACTACTGCAGGTGGCATTTCCCCCCTTCCCCAAGAGGAGAATTGGCTCGATGGTTAGGAAGCGCTGTAAGGGAAACAAAACCTGGCCACGGCAGATGCTGGCGCAAAGAACGCAGTGACAGCCACAGGAAAGACACGAGTGCGGCAGAGGTGAAGCGTGAAGTGCAGACGGTGCACATGAGCGCGAACATAAAGAAATGAAGAAAAAAATAATCACGAACGCGCACCATATTGTTTCATGCGTATAGCGTGAACGATGTCCGGACTAGGTCGTACGTCGTGTTTCACTCGCACTGTCCAGAAAGACTTCGTAGTTCACATTACTAATGCAGCGCAGCACTTTGTATGGGCCAAATATACCGGCTGAGCAACTTTTCACTATGAGGCCATGGCGGCGAACAGGAACTAGCCACATCCACGCTTGGTCGCCGGTGTTGTAGCATACTTGTCTGCGGTGGATGTTATAACGCTGTGCATCTGCGTGCTGCTGCTGACCGACGTGCAGCCGCGCAAGCTGGCGAGCTTCCTCAGAACGCTGAGCGAATTCTTCGGCGTCAGTACTTAGGCGCTCGTCGTCTTGACACGGCAGCATAGCGTCCGGCATCGTCTGAACTTCGCCACCGTAAAGGAGACGATTCAGACAAACTGGTGTAACGCGCGCCGTTCCCTGAACGGCGGTACTATACGCGAAGGTCTCGTAAGGCAAGATATAATTACCTTTATTTGTAAACCCAGCCCTTATGTAATACCCCCTAACCGGGGTCTTTCAGGTAATAAACTGAAGTGAATCCCATGTATTGTGCTGGACGTAGCTGTACATGGAGATCATGTACGTAATGGTCTTGTTTAAGCGCTCCGTAAGTCCGTTGGTCTGCGGGTGGTAAGCAGTGTTCTTTCGATGCCTAGTTGCTCAATTGAAAATTGTCGTCCGTGAGCTGTTCTGTGAGCGCCATCCCTGGGTCTGTGATTATATATATTGTCACAGTCGGTAATGTGGAAAGAAGACGACGCTGATGGTGATCTTGGAGACGACGAAGAAGTGTTTAGCAGTATCGATGCTCTACGCTTGTTGGCTCAGCCATTAAAAGCCATCTGTAAATAGACGAACGCTTCTTCCTTCCCGTAACATCATTCATGGAGGTGCGGGGTACTCACTTGAACAAGACGGAGCTTCGCAGCGGACGTAACCTGGCCGCCATGTCATCCGAAGGAGAGAGTTCAACCGCGGCCCCGTCGTCGCCACCGACGGTCATCCTGGCCCAGCCTCGCGACCCTGGCATGTTTTCCGGGATTGACAACGTTGACGTTGATGACTGGTTACAGAATTATGAACGGGTCAGCGCACACAACAGGTAGGATAACACGCTTATGCTGGCTAATATAATATTCTGCCTCAAGAAAACAGCACGGGTTTGGTTCGAAACACATGAAGAAGAGATTACGGGTTGGGACCAGTGTAAACAGAAGCTGAGAGATTTGTTCGGCGAACCCGTCGGCCGCAAACGTGCTGCGAAGAAGGACCTTGGGACCCGTGTACAGACGTCCACTGAATCTTACGTGGCGTATATCCAGGACGTCCTCGCTCTTTGCCGCAAAGTAGATAACAATATGGCAGAGGCAGACAAGGTCAGCCACGTCTTAAAAGGCATCGCGGACGACGCGTTTAACCTGCTTGTTTATAAGAACATCACAACGGTCAATGAGATAACGAATGTCGCCGCTTTGAAGACGCGAAGAGTCGCCGCATAGTTCGACAGTTTACGCGTCTACCTAATGCCGCAGCTTCGTCGACGTGCGAAGACATTTGTCCACCGCGTGAGTCCACCTCCTGCGAGAACGTCGTACGTATCGTTCGGCGAGAAATGGAAGCAGCGTCTCCTTCCACGCCAGTCACGCAGTGCTTTGACGATTACCGGCCGCTTGTGTCCCTCATTCAGTCGGTCATTCGCCAAGAACTTGCCAATGTAGGTCTTCCATCCATCTGCTCCGCCAGCCGTCCTGACTTTGCTTCGTCTGCTGCCTCTGCCCCTGTTCACCGGAGCCAATACGGTCCATATCCGAGCTATCGCAACCCGGCCGAATGGCGCACCCATGACGATAGACCCATCTGCTTTTACTGTGGACGTGTGGGCCACATCTCTCGTCCCTGTCGAAGTTCCTGGCCAGCCCACTCTCGACCAAGCTTTCCCGCCTACCGCCGCTCCCCACTGAATCCTCGCCCGCCATCACTCTCCACCGAGGTCGAAGACGCACCTGACAAGGCTCGAGCCACTGCGACCAGCCGGTCGCCATCACCACACAGTCGCCGCTCCCGTACGCCCCAGCTGCGTCGCTCTCCATCCCCAGCTTACCGTCGCCGCTGTTAGATATGGAGCTGTTTCCTGCGATTACTTCGAGTTCCCCAGACCACATCGGATTGCAGCACAGCTAATTGAGGAATGCCGAAGCAGGAAAGCACATTCCAGAGGAGCGGCCGAGCAAACAAGTTTAAGGCAACAAGTTCACGTGCCAACAAGTTCGTGCGCCGCCGGGATTAGCAGGTGGGCCTCCGACAATGGAGCATGAGCAGCCCTCCCCTTCTCCTCGTTAGAAGTGCATTGCCAGTCTGCGAGGCAAGACCGCACAGAGCCGCCAGGTGTGACACCGCGACACGGGCGCCTACCATTGGCTGAAAGTGGCGTCATCGGAGCGGACTCTCCCATTGGTCAAACATGACGTGACTTGCAGTGCTCGAAGGGTTTATAAGAAGCCTTCCAGAGAGACCTGAGCATTCTGGGACAGTCCCTGATTCCCTGATTCACCTCTCTCGAACTTCTTACCGCGGGCCGCAGCGTCCGAGTTGCTGCCGGCCCGTAATGACTGTACAAATGTTACTTGTCGCTCACCTCCTTGTAAATAATGTAGAATAAATACTCCCAAGTTTTGATTTTCATCCCGAAGTCCCGTCCTCCAAACCCTACATCTGGTTGGCAGCGGTAGGATCGCCTCCGAATGCATCAGCTGGTGGCAGCGCTACGGATCAACCTTCGTCGAGAAAGATCATAAGGAACCGGGAAGAGCGAAGAAGAGAGAGCCTTCGTCGAAAGAGGTCCGAAGAAACTGGGAGTAGCGAAGAAGGAGCGAGCCTTCGACCCAGGGAGTCCGGAGGAACCGGGGACAGCGGACGAATGAACCGGATGGCAGGGTGCTGCAACCGTAAGTGAGCGCGTGGTTTTTTTTCCTTATGATTCGCCAGACTCAAAGGTTGTGTGTTCAATTTTGATAGTTCTGGGAATCGGGAGTTTGTTGCATTGTGTCTTTGCACAAATTAATTAAGGAAAACAGTTTTAACCACCTGTCGGGGCAGCTGCCATGGATCTTAGAAGGTTGACGAGGTTAGATTTGTTGTTGGTGTGCGACGATTTGGGAGTTGAGGCGGACGAACGGATGGAAACGCCAGCTATCATAAAGGCGATTAATGATAGTGGCAATGATGACAAAAGCATTGAGCTTGCTTGGGAAGTGATACAGGAGCCACGGGAGCGTGTGCGTCGTGTACGTTTGCGAGAGCGTCGTGAGCTTAGGAGTAAGCGTATGCGTAAAGAACGCTAGAATGAACGGAAGCATGAGCTTCAAGAACTTACTCTTAGGTGTGAGCGTCACGGACGTGAGAATGAACGCGAACGTGAGCGAGACGAAAAGTATGAGAGAGAGAAGGCAGCACTGATCAAAGAGATACAGTATTGTGATCAGTTATTGGCACAGAGAGAACGGCTGTCTGAGAATTCTGTACGTAGTACAGAGCGAAAGAATGAGGCAGCACCGAGCGGATTTTCGCCAGAAGCCGACGAGAAGAGTAGTGCTTGTGAGATTAGCTGCAGATTCGTAAGTAAAGGGAAAAGGCTAGCTGCTAACGATGCCTTAGTGGGAACAGAGGCCGTTAAAGGCCGTAGTGAAAGCGACGAGGTGCTGTGCCAACAGATGGCTGTAGAGACAGCTAGGCCAGCTGCGAACAAATTGGCACAGTTACCGAGCGTGTGCGTCGCTGGTAATGTTAGCGAGGTTGCTAGCGAAGAAAAGGGTACTGCTGACCAGACAGAAGCGAGCACCCATGTAGAGCCAGATGTGCGTGCAGAAATGAAGTGCGAACTGAGCGATGCAGTTGAGAGTAGTTCTCGGGATGGCGAGCTCCGTAGTCCACGAGAGGACAACTGCATTGTTCAGGGATCGGTGCGGCTCTCCGCCAGTCTAGATAGCCTAGATAGGGATGATTCCGTTGTTAATCATTCGGACTGCGCGCGTGAGACAGCGATCGATACCGACGGGCTGTGTGCCGATGCACAGCGTGAGCTGGGCAATGTAGTAGAGGGCAGTTCGCAAGAGTGCGAGTTGTCTTACTCGAGTAAAGCCTGCTGCATTGTTCCAGAGTCGGTTGAGCTGTCCGCCAGTCGAGGCAGAGAGAGTGTTGACTTAAATGTAAATCACTCAGACTGTGCGGGTAAGAGACCGATCCGGGCCGACGAAATGTGTACCGGCCAGCACGAGGCACGAGGCGACATGAAAGCGAGTGCAAAGAGAAAGCGCCGTAAAAAGAAGCGCAGTAAAGACCGAAAGTCGGTAATTAATGTAGCGCCGCCAAAAATGGCGAGAAACCCAAAAGGGCAGGGCGCGAGGAAGAAGGTGCGGTCGTCTAGGACGATGTTGACGCATCCAGAACGTTCGAGCCACCGGTCAAAGGGGGACCGCGAAGAATGTTCTGCACGGACGCGGACAAAGGGCACGAGGCTGTTAAACACCTCGTCGTTCCGTAGTTCTTTTCATAGCTCAGCGTGCAGTTCGAAGAAACGCAAGGTGGCAGGACGAGACCAGGTGGGGAGTAGCGACGCGGTCAATCGAGTTTGTGTTGAAAGCGGGGCGCGGGGACGCAAATTGGCAGGAGACCGTAACGTCTTGGGGGAGCTGATAGTGAATCAGCCCTTTTGTTGTCTCCCGGCAGCCAGAGTAGCTTTCAGACCACGCCCACCACGGGTTCGACTCAAAGTATGAGTCAGTCGTAAGCAATCGGGAACGGGAAGCCAAGAGAGCTTCCGTAGAAGTGAAATGTTATTTTGTTTTATTTTTGAGCATCGGAAAGATTTCGCGATTTGAGACTAGGATTTCTTTCAATGTGTAAGGTTTGAGCTTTGTGTTTTCGTTTAAGAAGCTCGAGATTTGAAAGACGCGTTTGTGTAAACTTGTAGTCTCGCGAGATGCTCATTAATAAGTAGATAGGCTTTTTTTGTGTGTGTGTGAGTAACCTGAAGGTCAAGGTTATCGTCGAAAGGCCTATGATAAAGCGTGTGTGTTATTTAACCTTCTTTCTTTTTAAGCGTTTTTGAATTTTGTAAGGTTAAGCGCGTAGATTTGAGTGAGTGCATGATTTGCACTGAGAAGCGTTCTTAGTTCCATTAGCGCGTGTCCTGTGTGGACGGAAGGAAGCAGATTTATGACTGGGTTGCTCGTGTGTGTTGAGGGCAGCCGTATTCTGACTTCTTTAGTGAACGTGCGTGGAAAGAGTTAGTAGAAGACGCATCATTTTAAGAGTTCTGCGGAGTGTGTAAGTCCCGCAAGTTTAATTGTCCGTTTATGTCACGTGTCCTGTAGCACTTTCGGAAAGAAACGTGAGTAAGCATAAATGAAAAGTTTGCCTACGACACAAGTATGCGTTCTGAATAGAGACCACAAGGCTAGTGCGCTTGTGATTACGTGCTTGTGAGGTTGACCAGATTGTTCAGTGGCACCAATACGTGCGATAAGTACGCCACTGCGATAGATTGGAAACATGCTGTTCGTGCAGTTAGACCACTTAAGTTATGTTCGGCTGTTTTCATTTGTTGTTTGCATCGTCAACGACCCTTTTGTTTGCAACAACAATAGTAGTCTGGTCTTGTCGGCAATCGAGGAGAAATGCATAGCTGTTTGGAAGGGTGGTTACAACTGTTTTGCCAAATTGGGGAACTAAAAGATCAGGGTTGATTTTGACTCAGTAATAGCCTGGCGAGTCAGGGGTGAAGAGCCTGCGCTTACGCGTGGTGCAGCGCTGTGTTGTTTGGTTTGTTTGACGTATGTTCTCCAGGGCCCAGGATCCCGAGGGTTGTCAAACGAGGCTTGACCCCAGTACCCTGCAGCTTCTTTCAGCGTTCCTCATGGCCAGCGAATTGAGTTCACCGGCCATTCAGAACAACCGGGGCGAGGACGAGCTGTTAGATATGGAGCTGTTTCCTGCGATTACTTCGAGTTCCCCAGACCACATCGGATTGCAGCACAGCTAATTGAGGAATGCCGAAGCAGGAAAGCACATTCCAGAGGAGCGGCCGAGCAAACAAGTTTAAGGCAACAAGTTCACGTGCCAACAAGTTCGTGCGCCGCCGGGATTAGCAGGTGGGCCTCCGACAATGGAGCATGAGCAGCCCTCCCCTTCTCCTCGTTAGAAGTGCATTGCCAGTCTGCGAGGCAAGACCGCACAGAGCCGCCAGGTGTGACACCGCGACACGGGCGCCTACCATTGGCTGAAAGTGGCGTCATCGGAGTGGACTCTCCCATTGGTCAAACATGACGTGACTTGCAGTGCTCGAAGGGTTTATAAGAAGCCTTCCAGAGAGACCTGAGCATTCTGGGACAGTCCCTGATTCCCTGATTCACCTCTCTCGAACTTCTTACCGCGGGCCGCAGCGTCCGAGTTGCTGCCGGCCCGTAATGACTGTACAAATGTTACTTGTCGCTCACCTCCTTGTAAATAATGTAGAATAAATACTCCCAAGTTTTGATTTTCATCCCGAAGTCCGTCCCACAACCCCTACACCGCTCTCCGACGGGAAACTAACTGGGGTAGCTCCTGGAGGTGACGCTGCTCTAGAACACCCGCCTGAAATTCCTCTGCTGACCCTGCCTACGAATCGGAACCTTCTGGACGTGAACGTGGATGGTTTGCCCGTTACAGCACTCATCGACACTGGAGCCCAAATTTCCATCATGAGTGCGGAGCTTCGAACGCGCTTGAAGAAAGTACTTACTCCTGCTCCGACTCGACTGCTCCCGGTCGCCGATGGTGGAACTCCGGCTGTGCTTGGAATGTGTACTGCTCGTGTCAGTGTCGCCGGTCGCCACATGTCCGTTTTGTTTAGTGTGCTTAAACGTTGCCCTCACAATGTGATCCTAGGACTCAACTTTTTGTCTTCCCATTCTGCTCTGATTGACTGTTCCGCCGGTGTTGTACAACTTGACCTACCCATGCCTGTTCCCATTGACCTTCCTGCTCAAGCTCCAGCTCAGCTTTGTTCCGCGGATTTTATACGCCTGCCATCTATTGCAGCAAGCTTCATCCCTGTTTAGCCAGCCCACCTCTATATACCTGACGTAGACTATGTCTTTACTCCCGCGACGTCAGTCCTGCTTTCTCACAATGTCTCCTTCCCACACACCATCGATTCTGTTGCGGACAATCAGACATGTCTTCCCATCCTAAATTTCGGACAGTGCCCGCAAGTAGTTCCTCGAGGCATGTCTCTTGCCACGTTGTCACCAACGCACGAGTGCCATATTTCTGCTCTATCTGTTGCGCCGTCTTCGACCACTGCTCATTCTGCGCCTTCTGCATCAGTCCCGACCGACGACTTTACAAAGATGATTGCAGCGGACCTTTCAACCCAACAAGCCGCACAGCTCCGTGGCCTCCTCGAGTCCTACTCCGACATTTTCGATCTGAATGATCGCCCTTTGCGTCAAACTACGGTCGTGAAGCATCGGATAAATACCGGCGATGCAGCACCTGTTCGCGAACGCCGATACCGGGTGTCGCCCTCTGAGCGACAAGTTATCCAGAGCGAGGTTGACAAGATGCTTGCCAAAGGAATTATTGAACACTCTTCCAGCCCGTGGGCGTCCCCTGTGGTTCTCGTCAAAAAGAAGGATAACAGCTGGCGATTCTGCGTTGACTATCGTCATCTAAACACGATCACCAAGAAAGATGTATATCCACTTCCCCGTATTGACGATGCTCTGGATTGTCTCCACGGTGCCACTTATTTTTCATCTATAGACCTTCGCTCTGGATATTGGCAAATTGCCGTGGATGAAATGGACCGTGAAAAGACCGCATTCGTCACACCAGACGGCCTATATCAGTTCCGAGTAATGCCATTTGGCTTGTGCAATGCCCCGGCGACCTTTGAACGGATGATGGACATGCTCTTGCGTGGTTTGAAATGGTTCATCTGTTTGTGCTACTTGGATGACGTCATCGTATTCTCTTCAACTTTTGCGACTCATCTTGAAAGAGTTTCATCTGTTCTTTCTGTTTTTCGCACCGCTGGCTAGGAGCTGAACTCATCCAAGTGCCACTTCGGTCACCGTCAAATAACCATGCTCGGACACCTAGTCGATTCGTCAGGCATTCGCCCCGACCCCTCTAAAGTTCATGTGGTGCAGAATTTCCCCGTACCAACTTGTGCCAAAGATGTTCGCAGCTTTATGAGCCTTTGCCCTTACTTCCGCAGGTTTGTCGAAAATTTCGCCCATGTTGCCCGTCCCCTTACTGACCTCCTGAAGAAAGACGTTCCTTTCTGTTGAGGCTCTGAACAAGCGTCTGCTTTCTCGCAGCTCATCACAATGCTTACCACACCTCCTGTTCTCGCCCATTTTGACCCCTCCGCTCCGACAGAAGTCCGCACTGACGCCAGTGGCTACGGCATCGGCGCAGTTTAGCTCAACGCCAATGTCGGCGCGACCGCGTTATCGCCTACGCCAGCCGCCTCCTCCCTCCAGCCGAGCGCAATTACTCGATTACTGAGCGCGAGTGCCTCGCCCTTATTTGGGCGGTGGGCAAGTTCCGACCCTACATATATGGTCGACCATTTACAGTTACACCCGACCACCACGCCCTCTGTTGGCTTTCCTCCCTCAAGGATCCCACCGGACGCCTCGGTCGCTGGGCCATACGGCTGCAAGAATACACATACACTGTGGTCTACAAGTCGGGTCGTCTACATCAGGACGCCGACTGCCTGTCTCGTCATCCCGTCGATGTACCGCACGGTTTAGTGGATGTCGCACCGATCTGCGTTCTTTCGCTCTCAGCCTTGCAAGACATTGGCACTGAACAACGACGCGATGAGTCGTTACGCCCCATTATCGAACGCCTGCTCTCTGCTCCGTCTGACCCATCCCTTCACATGTTCGTACTACAAAATGGCATCCTGTATCGCCGCAACATGCACCCCGACGGGCCCGAGCTCCTAACCGTCATTCCGTCTCATCTGCAACAGATTGTACTGCAGCAGCTGCATGACGTTCCCACCGCTGGACACCTTGGCGTCACGCGGACCTATGACCGAATTCGGCGACGGTTTTTCTGGCCCCGTCTCAACCGCTCCGTCCGGCGCTATGTTGCCGCGTGTGAGTCGTGTCGACGCCGAAAAAGACCAGCTGTGCCTCCTGCCGGACTGCTGCAGCCTTTGGATATACCGGCCGACCCTTTTTTTCGCGTTGGCCTTGATCTCCTCGGGCCATTCCCTATATCCAAGGCCGGAAATACGGTTTATTGCCGTTGCTACGCACTATACAACTCGCTATGCCATTACCAGAGCCCTACCGACCAGCTGCACTACAGACGTCACTGATTTCTTGCTTCACGGCGTAATCTTACACCACGATGCACCTCGTCAACTTCTCACCCATCGCGGCAGATACTTTCTTGCCAAAGTCATAGACGACCTACTTCTATCATGTGCTACTAAACATAAACTTACTACCGCTTACCATCCTCAAACTAACGGTCTTACCGAACGCCTGAACCGCACATTAACGGACATGCTCGCAATGTACGTTTCCTCCGATCATCGCGACTGGGACATTGCTCTACCATTTGTCACGTTTGCCTACAATTCCTCGCGCCACGACACAGCTGGCTATTCACCCTCCCATCTCCTCTTCGGCCGTGAGCCGACTTTGCCTTTCGAGACACTCCTCTCGACCACGCTCGACTCGCCGACAGAGTACGCTCGGGATGTAATAGCCACAGCGACCCAAGCACGCCAGATTGCCCGCATTCGTCTGTCTGCTTCCCAGACACGCCAGAAGTACCGTTACGACCAGCGCCATCACGACGTGAACTACGAACCAGGCGCTCTTGTGCTAGTATGGTATCCAGCTCGGCATGCTGGTCTTTCGGAGAAATTCCTCTCGCGGTACTATGGCCCTTACTGCATCCTTCGCCAGATGACCCCTGTCACATATGAAGTGTCTCCGCTCGATGCCACGGTGCCTTCACCTCTCTCTGACATCATCCACGTCAGCCGCCTCAAACCCTACCTTTCTCAGGCCGAAGAGCAGCACCAATAAGGTGCTTTTTCCGACGGAGGTGATGTCACAGTCGGTAATGTGTAAAGAAGACGACGCTGATGGCAGTCTTGGAGTCATCGAAGGAGTGTTTAGCAGTATCGATGCTCTACGCCTGTTGGCTCAGCCATTAAAAGCCATCTGTAAATAGACGAATGCTTCTTCCTTCCTGTAACGCTTCTTCCTTCCTTCCTTTCTTCCTTCCCGCTAGCGTCGCTTGCCTCAGTGATAACGTTCGCCAAATTCAGGTTATGCTCGGGGACCCCAACAGGGGCCTCGGAGCTCTCGCAGATCGCATCGACGCCATTGAGGCGCGAATGGCTTCATCCGCCTCCGTCGTACAACTGCTAACCGTTCCCGCCATACTAAAGGAAGCTACACTTCATTATCCCACCAGCGCGGCGACAGGAGGACCCATTCTTTGCGCAGGCCTAACTGCCCCGTTAGGTGGTAGTCCGTCAGGTCAGCCATAATGGATAGATCCAAAGAGAGTTTTCGCATTTGGCAATGGAACTGCAGAGGGTATTCTATCAAAAAAGCCCCTCTGCAGCAGTTTTTCAGGTCTTTCTCTGCGAAACCTCAGGTCATTGCTCCCCAGGAAACATTAATCTCCGCCGCCTCGCTCCAGGGATACAGGGCCGTGTCGGGCCGGCCAGGGGGGCGAGGGATTTGCACGTTCAGTTCAGTTCAGTTCAGTTCAGTTTATTACCTTAAAGGTCCCCCGTAGGGGCATTACATAAGGGGTGGGTTTTTATAAGATAGCAAAACATCGTCATAAATAATTATTTAACAAAATGGTCGGTTACAAGTTGTGTGAACGAAGATGGACAAGTCGTATTAGCGATGTTGGCGGGAAGGCCATTCCAGTCTGTGGCGGTACGGAAGAAAAAGCAGGCTGCGAAGGTGGTTGTCCGTGCGCGTGGGCGTGCCACTTGAAGTGGATGGCTGGTGCGATGAGATATGCGTGCTGCTGCTGTTATGTAAAGCTCTTGATTAAGGGAAGAAAAGAAGAACTTGTGGTACAGGGAAAGACTGGAAATGCGACGTCGACATGAAAGTAGTGACAAGCCCGATTCTGATTTCAGTGATGAAACGCTGACGTTGTATGAATATGAGGTATGAATGAATCTAACAGCACGATTTTGAACTGATTCTAATGCGTCGGTGAGATATGCTTGATGCGGGTTCCAGATAGCTGACGCGTATTCCAGTTTCGGCCTGACAATTGACTTATATGCGAGTAATTGCCGTAGGTTCCGTTATATGCGAGTAATGTCGTAGGTTCCGTTTTAGAAAACCTAAGGTTTTGTTAGCTGCAGAGATAATGCTAGTGGCATGTGCGCGCCAAGACAAATCGTGAGACAGGGTTATACCTAGATATTTATAGGATTGTACCGATTCTAATGGTGTGGTATTTATTTCATATGGGAAGAAGGAAGGGTTGCGACGGCGGGAGAAGGACACGAATTTACATTTTTTGGCGTTAAGGGTCATCAGCGAATTGCTGCACCATTCTAAAACACTGTTAAGATCATTTTGGAGTGTAGTATGGTCAGATGAGTATGGTCACCTTGATCGATAAACGGCTAACTCATATCACCCACGACCTCAAGCTGGCGAGGTGTAGAATCGAATATGTCATGGTTGAGATCCTGCTCGACGTTCCGCAACGGAATCAGCGCAGAAACAGCGTGTTCGTCCTCAATGTATATAGCAACCCCAGAGACTCGCGCCAGCAGTTCAAGACCATTCTCAAGAAGGCGACCGACTTGGCCGGCCCTCGACCCTTCGTCGTCGTCGGCGACTTCAACGCACCGTATGGCATCTGGGGTTACGTCTACGACACTACCAAGGGGCGAAACCTGTGGCAAGACGCCGACGAGATGGACCTCACTCTAGTCACTGACAAGAATTTTCCTACGCGCATTGGCAACTCCATCACACAGGACTACACCCGACACCCGACCTCGCCTTCGTGAGAAACGTCGAGGACGTGGGTTGAGAGAACACCGCCATGGAGTTCGGCAGTGACACCTAAATTCTCGAGACCAACTTCAATGTGTCTCGGAGTAGGGTCAATGAATTCACGTTCCTCGATTGGGACCATTTTCGCAAGATTCGTGACGAACCCGGGAGAGCCAGGGCACCCGCCACTCTCGAAGAATGGTGTGAAGGTATCCGGAACGACGCTTCCGCGGCCACCAAGAAAGTGGAAACAGATCTCGACGTCGAGCGGATGGACAGCAGACTCGCCCACTTGATCGAGGCCAAAACCGCCATGCTCCGCCGATGGAAGGGTCAAAGGCTCAATCGCAGACTCCGAAAGAAGATTTCGGAGCTCAACAAGGTCACCGAAGACCACTGCAAAGCGCTATGCCAGCAGCAGTGGGACGAGCTCTGCGAATCCATCGACGGACAGATGCGCAACGGCAAATCCTGGGGTATGCTGAAGCACCTTCTCGATGAAAGCGGCTCGAAGTCAAATCAGAGGCATACGTTGGCCTGGGCCCTTCACGAAGCCACCAGGTCTAACACGGTCGATGAACTCGCCGCAAAGCTCATACAGAAGTACCTGCCTGTCCGTCGCGACGGAGATCCGTCGACCCAACTCCCGGACTACCGAGGCCCTCCACGCCCCGAGCTGGATGAAGACTTCTCCATTGCCGAGGTCAGACAGGCCATCTTCGCGCCGGGTCCGGACGGAGTCACCGACAGAATGATGAGAAACCTCGACGACACGTCGATTGTCTTTCTGACCGACAAGATAAACGAGTCCTGGAAGAGCGGCATTGTACCTGCAGAATGGAAGACGGCCTCATTGCTCAATGAGCACCTCACGGTGCTCATTCCCAAGCCTGGCAAGGCCCCGAACATCGAAAACTTGAGGCCGATTTCTCTGACCTCCTGCGTCGGCAAGGTTATGGAGCGCGTCGTCCTCAACAGGCTTAACGGGTACCTCGAAGACAACGAGGTTTACACGTACAACATGATCGGCTTCCGTGCCGGACTCTCAACGCAGGATGCCATGAAACTAATCAAGCATCAGATTGTGGATGGCCGTTCCAGAGACGTCAAGCCTCTGCTCAGTCTGGACCTCGACAAGGCTTTCGACAACGTGCTCCACACCTTCATCGTCAAGACCATTTCAGACCTCGGTCTCGGTTCCAGATTCCACAACTACGTCAGCTCTTTTCTAACTGACAGGAAGGCCAAGCTTCGCATTGGAGACTTCCGCTCCGAAGATGTGCCCCTCGGAGGGCGGGGCACTCCTCAGGGCGCCGTCATATCCCCAACATTGTTTAACATCTGTATGATTGGTCTTTCCGAGAGGTTGGCGCGCGTCGAGGATGTCAAGCACACCATTTACACCGATGACATCACCATATGGTGCTCCCGCGGCTGCGAGGGCAGAGTCGAAGAAGCCATGCAGGAGGCGATTGAGGTGATCGAGGAGTATCTCCGCCCCACCGGACTTCGATGCTCCCCCGCCAAGTCGGAGCTGCTACTCTACAGAAAACAGAAGGGAGGCAGACCCAAAGATTGGCAGCCAGTCTCTGAAAGCAGCATCAGACTTCGCACTTGTGACGGGGGGGGGGGGGGGGGTGATACCCAGGGTCGACGTTATTCGGGTCCTGGGCATGTTTGTCGAATTCAACGGTGGAAACGGAACTGCTCTCCGCAAGATTATCGCAAAGACGGATAACGCTTTCCGCCTCGTTCGCAGAATCACAAACCGGCATCGAGGCATGAAGGAAAGCAGTCTTCTCAGGCTGATCAATGCCTTCGTACTCTGCCACCTCACGAACACGATTTCTATGCACAACTGGCTCAGAGCGGAGCGAGACAAGCTCAACGTTCTTATCCGCAAAATAGTCAAGAGGGCTCTCGGGCTACCCATCAGGACCCATACCGAGGATCTCTTGAAGCTGGGGGTACATAACACCGCCGAGGAGATTGCCGAAGCCCAAGAATGCACGCAACTCAGTCGCCTGGCCACCACAGCGGAAGGTAAACGCACCCTCGAAGAGCTGGGTTACCACCCTGCGGAATTCTCGATGGACAGTACCCCGATCCCTAGGTGCATTTGAGACAAGTTCGTAGTGGCCCCTGTGCCCCGAAACGTCCATCCCGTCCACAACGAGGGCAGACGCAAGGCCAGAGCAGCAGCCATCCTCAAACAGATCAAGCGACACATTAGCGCAAGCTTCGTCGACGCTGCGGAATACAGTGACGGGAAGACCTTTGCCGTCGTTGTGGTCGACTCGAGCGGAAACATTTCCAATAGCGCCCCGATTCGCACTTCAGACCCCGGAGTCGCCGAGCAAGTCGCCATCGCCCTCGCCCTGCTAGACGGTCGTGGGCCCGAAATCTATAGTGATTCCAAAACGGCAGTTAGGGCGTTTCCAAAGGGTTGCATCGCCAAGGAAGCTGTTCGCCTTCTTAGCGGCTCGAGTCCACATGCTCTCACAAACCATTGAATTCACTGATTTCCCGCTCACGTAGGATCGATCGAGGGTGCTCCCCCGAACCTCAATGAGTCTGCCCACGAGGCTGCGCGTGACCTCACCGACCGCGCTTCCTCTATAAGGATCACTGACTCCTCCTCTGTACGGTCACAGGGACGCTCCCGCTACTCACAACGAGATTATTAAATATTTCTACATGTCCAGAAGGGCCTTTCCACCCCCTCACCCCAAGTTGAATAGGGCGCAAGCCGTTTTGCTTAGGCTCCTACAGACCAGCACATATCCGTGTCTGTCCGCTCTCCACGAGGCTTACCCCGACGTGTATCGCGACGACGCCTCCCCGTCCTGCGGCCAGACCTCCACTCTACCTCACATGCTCTGGGAGTGCGGGTCGACATACCCCAAGTTCATCAAGGAGGAGTGGGACTCACTTCTACGTAGCCCCGCTCTAGAAAAGCAAATCCTGGCCGTCCGGCGTGCCCGCGACCGGGCCGGTGGGCTAAAATCACGGATTTTATTCCGCGTCAAAAGGTTAGGCGAACCGACCACGCCCACAGCAAGGAGCACACTCGAGAGCCAGCCCCACAAGCGATGATGAAGAAGAACCTCATATGAGCCCCACATGATGATGATCATGTACAGATGACAAATAATAGCTTATATCTCGCTACCCTAATGTCCCCTCGCGCGAGAGCGGCCATCCTGGCCGCAACTCAAAGGGGCGGTGAACGTCTCGTGAAAGGTTTCATACGGGAAACGTGGACAATCTCAGCGGCACGGCAGCGGCGGTCATTTGGAACAATAACTGGTTCCACGCGATAGTTCACTGGAGAAGTCTGCTCCATGACTTTGTAGGGGCCGATGAACCGAAGCTGAAACTTGTCACACAAGCCAGGAGTACGAACTGGTGTCCGGAGTAGCACTTCCTCGCCAGGGCGGAAGCACACGACGCGATGAGAGGCGTCGTAATGCTGCTTGCGGTCCTGTTGCCGTGCTTCGGTGTTGATGCGGGCGAGCTGGCGACAACGCAGAATGCGGGACACATATTCTTCGCAGGAGGAAGGACATTGATGGACAGTTGGCGCGAAGAAAGAGACGTCAAGACAGGAAGAAGGCGAACGACCATAGACAAGGTAGAATGGCGAGTAACCGGTCGTGCGTTGAACGGCGGTATTATATGCAAAGGTCACGAATGGTAAAATTGCGTCCCAGTTTCTGTGATCCGGGTCAATGTACATGGCTAACATGTCTGACAGCGTGCGATGAAATCGCTCTGTGAGGCCGTTGCTTTGCGGATGGTAACTGGAGGTAGTCTTGTGGGTGGTTCCGGAGGCTCTGAGTACTTCGTCTAGTAGTTGCGAGAGGAATGCTTTTCCACGGTCGCTCAGGAGGACGCGAGGAGCACCGTGACGCAGTATTAAGGATTGAAGTACGAATGCAGCAACTTCAGAGGCTGAGGCAGAACTCACACAAGTTGTTTCGGCGTAGCGTGTCAAGTGATCAACGGCTGTCACAATCCATCGTTTACCGGTGAGAGTCACAGGAAGAGGGCCATATAGGTCAACTCCAACGACCTCAAATGGTTGCGACGGACATGGAACCGGTTGCAGTTGTCCGCTTGGAGCTGATGTAGGGAGCTTTCGACGCTGACATAGAGCGCAGGAAGCGACATACCTCGCTACACTGGCGGACAATCCAGGCCAGTAGAAGCGCCCTTTGATGCGGTCATAGGTTTTCTGGAAACCAAGGTGACCAGCAGACATGTCGTCGTGAGAAGCCCGAAGGACATGAGCACGTAGAGAGCGTGGCAGAACAGGAACCCAGCGTTGACCGTCAGGGTGATAGACATGACGGTATAGGACGCGGTTGTTAATATTAAATTGCGTCAGCTGCCGACGAAGGCGGGCGCGAAGCTCTTTGAAGGTGGTCAATGATGCGCCGACAGTAAGAGTCGGCAAGTTGATGAAATTGGAAGGATTTGTTGTCGTGTGGAGGCATCTCGTCGACAGTGGCCAACAAGAAAGCATCTGAGGAGGGATTGAGCGAAAGCTTGTCACGGATGGTAGTTGGAGCTCCATTGCATGGTGTCGTAGGAAGCGGACAGCGAGAAAGCGCGTCTGCATCTTGGTGTTTTTTCCCGCACTTGTAGGTAATGGTAAAGTCGTATTCTTGCAAACGAAGAATCCACCGACCAAGTCGTCCAGACAAGGTCTTCAGCGTCGAAAGCCAGCATAATGCATGATGGTCTGTAACGACCGTAAAGTGGCGGCCGTGAAGATAAGGTCGAAACTTCTGCACAGACCAAATGATAGCTAGACATTCCTGCTCCGTGATGGTGTAATTCTTTTCGGCGTTTGTCAGAACGCGACTTGCGTATGCGACGACCCTCTCACCTAAAGTGTCGTCTCGCTGTAGGAGAATGCCACCAATTCCGTGACCACTAGCATCCGTATGCAGGAGGGTAGGAGCAGCTTCATCAAAATGGCGTAGTACTGGTTCAGATGTAAGAGCTTGCTTCAGATGGGTGAACGCAGATTCACATTCGGGAGACCACACAAAGGGAACATTAGAACCCAGTAATTTGTGCAGAGGTGACGCTATGGAGGCGAAGCCCCGTATGAATCGCCGAAAATAGGAAGCGAGGCCTAAGAAACTACGCAAATCTTTGGTCTTTTCGGGACGAGGGAAGTGCTGAACTGCGGAAACCTTGTCAGGATCAGGACGAATGCCATCTTCGCTCACAATGTGACCTAGAACTTTGATCGTCTTGCTCGCAAAATGACATTTCTTGGTGTTTAGCTGAAGTCCAGCGTTGGCAAGGCACGTGAGAACTTCATCCAGACGTTGCAGGTGCTGAGAGAAGGTTGACGAGAAAACAACAATATCGTCGAGATAGCACAGGCAAGTCTTCCACTTTAGGCCACGAAGAACGGTGTCAATCATGCGCTCGAACGTTGCGGGCGCATTGCAAAGGCCGAATGGCATGACATTAAACTCGTAGAGCCCATCTGGTGTTGAAAACGCTGTTTTCTCCTTATCGTCCTCATGCATAGGTATCTGCCAGTAGCCGGAACGCAGATCGATGCTGGAGAAGTACTCGGCACCCTGCAGGGAATCCAAGGCATCGTCTGTTCGCGGCATAGGGTATACATCCTTGCGTGTGATCTTGTTAAGTGCTCGGTAGTCGACACAAAATCGAACAGAGCCGTCTTTTTTGCGAACCAAAACAACGGGGGAAGACCAAGGGCTAGCAGAGGGGCGTATTATGTTGCGTTGGAGCATGTCGGTGACGTTCTCGTCAATGACTTTCCTCTCGGCTAGCGATACGCGATATGGTCTACGGCGCACGATGGATGTACCATCTGTCTCTATCCGATGCGTCGTAATCGAAGTCTTTCCCAACGAAGATGAATGCGCGTCAAAGGAAGCTTCATGTTTTTGGAGCAAAGCAAGCAATTGTTGTGACTGCGAAGGTGTCAGGTCGGAACTGATGGCAGCTGCAAGAGCTGAAGGAGATGCGGCCCGTCTGGTACAAGGACCTTCAGAGGAAGCTGGTTTAAAGGAAATAACAGATATAGACTCTGATGCAGTGGCGCAAGCCAATGTAGTGCCTTTAGGGATGAGAATCTTTTCGGATGTCGGGTTTGTAGCGTAGAGAAGCGCAGAGCCATCATCAAACCTAACGAGCCCTGATGCAAAGGCTATCCCTCTTGCAAGACAGCGTGCAGATGGTAAGACGAGCACGTCGCCGCAGTCAATCACATCAGACGTGATAGTAACGATGCTTTGATGGCGAGGAGGTAACGCGGTATCTTCTGCAGCAAGGAAGTGAAGGGGTGTGTCATCTGCATGAAGTGAATAGGTCGTGTCGGTCATATGGAGAACGCGTTGTCCACAGCAGATGGAGGCGGAGGCCATAGAAAGAAAATCCCATCCCAATATGAGCTGCTGGGCACACGAACTTAGCACTGCAAATTGTACGTGATGTAGAAGTCCATCGATGGAAATACGAGCTGTGCACATCGCGATAGGTCGAATGGAGGCCCCTTGAGCAGCGAGTAGCGTAGGTCCTTCATAGGGGGTCGTAACTTTCCGAAGTCGCGAACACAAATCACGGTGAATGACTGAAACACTAGCACCAGTGTCTATTAAAGCTTCTACTTGTACACCTTCTACTACAACCAATATCACATTGTACGGACGCGATGGAGGAATTTCTGTCCTGTCGTTCGATGCAGCTTTTCCTCCAAAAGCTGCATAATTTAGTTTTCCGGACGACGCTCGGCGAATTGAGAAGCAGGTCTCAGTGGGGACGTAGAGCGGCGAAGGGGTGACGGCGAGCGGCGTCTCGCAGGACGGTAAGCCGTCTCGGATGCTACAGTAGGCGATGGAGAGCGTCCGCGCGGTGGACCATAAGGACGGCGTTGGTCATGGAAGCTCCCTAGACGTTGGAAAGTAGCTCCGTGCGAAAAGTCATCCTGTTCGTATACGTCATAGCCGCGACGCTCGTCTTGCTGGCGCTTGCGGCAAAAACGCGCTATGTGGCCGCGATAGCCGCAGTAGTAGCAGATGGGACGAGGAGGACGCCACTGCGGATAGCTGGTTTGGGTAGGTGCGCTGGTAGTCATGGAAGCGATGTGAGCCGGTGTTGGTTTTGGAGGCATCGGTGGGACGATGACTGGAGTAGCTGCGGCCACTTGTGCGTACGTCGATGGGGCCCTAGGTGTTAGAGGGTCCGTGTACGCTGCACCAGCCATGCATGCCGATTCCTCCTTGATGACATCTCGCAGATTCGTATCGGAGGCATGAGAAGGCATAGGTCCTGATGCTAAGCCAAGATACTGGAGCTCTTCTCGAATAATTGCGCGTATCATTGCTCGTAACGTAGGGTCGTTGGCGCTAGTGTTTGCAGTGGTGTCCGGCTGCAACCGTACTGATTCCAGTTCGTCAAGGCGCTGGCAAGTAGCGACGATATCAGCGACGGTAGTGGGGTTCTGGATGGCTAAAGCATTGAAAGCAATAGCGCCGATGCCTTTGAGGATGTGGCGAACCCTGTCTGATTCCGTCATGGCCGTGTGCACGCGTCGACAAAGAGCAAGCACATCCTCGATGTACGACGTATAAGATTCACCGGGTTGTTGCTGGCGAGTGTCGAGCGTCTTTTTTGCGAGGGCAGAACGAACAGCCGGTGTGCCGAAGATTTGGCGGAGCTGCTGTGTGAAAGCACCCCAGTTCGTGAAATCAACCTCATGGTTGAAAAACCAAGTCTTCGCTACGCCTGTCAGATAAAAGGCGACGTGACGCAGCTTGGACGCATCGTCCCAACGGTTAGCCGAACTCACTCGGTCATAGTCGTCCAGCCAATCCTCGACGTCTTCACCGCGAAGTCCAGCAAACAGATGGGGATCACGCTGGTGCCCACTGACAACCCAATACGGAGCGGCTGGGGTAGTCGAGGCCGAGATGGTGGAAGTAGAAGTGCCTGTGGGCTCGTCCTGCGACATGTTGGCGGACAGCTGGCACAATCGGCGACCCGATCGAAGCTCCAGGAGGTTGAGCGGGGAGTCAGAAGACGGGGGACCGAAGAGCACACTCCACCACTTGTGAGGCAGCAGTAATCACGGCTTTTATTCCGCGTCAAAAGGTTAGGCGAACCGACCACGCCCACAGCAAGGAGCACACTCGAGAGCCAGCCCCACAAGCGATGATGAAGAAGAACCCCATATGAGCCCCACATGATGATGATCATGTACAGATGACAAATAATAGCTTATATCTCGCTACAATATATATATTTATATATATATTGCCACTAGGTGTCACGAGCCAGCGCTGAGGAAGAAGTTGGGACTGGAACGAGCGCTCGGCAAGAGGCGGGCGCTGAAGAAGAAGTAGAACCTGAGGACGCCGGCTTGAATTTTTGCACGCCATCTTGTAAAACTGTCTGCTTCGCCGACGCCGGGTTCATCTTCCATTGTCTTTTCGTGACAAACCTGGTGGAGGTGCGGGGTACGGTTCCTCCGATGCCACAAACCCCTCCTGGTAGCAGGACTACCAGTCCTCTACTAGTGAACACACCTGTTCACCGGGCAAGCAGGAGAATCCGAGGGTTGCCTACAGACCTTGATAATCTCTCCGCAACAACATCGACGCCCCCACACACCGATATGGAAGGAACGTCGACGTCCCTACCGACCATTAGGCAAGGTACGGCCACAACGGCAACTCAGTATCTGCTGCAGAATCTCTGAGTGCCGAAAGTGTTCCACGGGGATATCTTCGAGGATATAGAAGACTGGTTAGTCCAGTTTGAGCGCGTTGCCGAGATAAACGAGTGGAGCGACGCGGCGAAGTTAAGGAACGTCTACTTCAGCTTGGAGGACGGTGCCCGCACTTGGTAGGAGAACCGAGACGGGCTCATCAAATCGTGGCTCGAGTTCCGTCATGCCTTGCTGGAGACCTTCACCAATGCTGATCGCCGCGAACGAGCCGAACGGGCGCTCCAATCCCGCATACATCTGCCGAACGAGAACGTGACGTCGTACGTCGAGGATATGACGCGCCTCTTCCGTCGGGTGGACCCAACCATGTCCGAGGAAAAGAAGCTGCGCAATCTAATCCGGGGAGTTAAGGAACAGCTATTTGCTGGCCTTGTTCGAAGCCCGCCGAAGACCGTGGCTGAATTCGTAACCGAAGCCACCACGATGGAAAAGATGTTACACCAGCGCTCAGCTCTATATGAAAGGCAATTGAACGCAACTTCATCTTCGGACCAACGCTCAGCTCCGTATGACAGGCACGCGAACGCTTCTTCCCTGACGGACGCGGTTGTCTTTGGAAACGTGGACGCTCTCCGAGACCTTATCCGCTCTGTGGTGCGCGACGAGCTTCATTGGCTCACCTGCACGCCTCAGCCCACGCTAGGTTCCATTTCTGCCCTTGTGAGGAATGAAGTGCAGCAAGCGATCCAAGGTCCCGTTCCAAGCAGACATGCGCCGCCTGTGACAGCACACTATCAGCGGCCGTCGTATGCGAAAGTTTTGAGGCGAGTCCCTGCCCCTGCTCCGACCCATTTCGATCCCGCCACGTCTTACGCCGCGTCATACGTCCCGCCGCTTCCATCAGTGCAACCGATCCAACTTATGGAGGATCGGCGCCCCCTCGAAATGAAATTTGATGTTTGGCGCACCCGGCCTCTGTGCTATCACTGAGGAGAAGCCGGTCAGGTATACCGCGAATGCCCATACCGCCGCCTCGGACTGCAAGGTTTTTCCGCGGATTCAGCAAGGCCCAGATATGGCGAAAGACCTAGGGCGATAGAAGAATACCTGAACCAGCAGAGTATGCCACCGTTCCCGCGGCGGCAGTCGCGCTCGCCGTCCCCTAGGCGTTCTTCCCCAGTTCCTAGAAGCCCTCCAGTGGCAGCGCAGGGACGATCGCCAAGCCCTCGCCGGGAAAACTAAGAACAGCGACCTTCGCGGGCGAGGCCGCTGATAATCGCCCTTCCAAAGACCTCCCATCGACGCGAGCACGGTCTATTCCGCACGATTCGACGACGACAGCAGCCGAACTCAGCGATAGACTCTCTCTAGACATATCTGTTGTACTCGACAGCCGCCACGTTAGTGCTTTATTGGACACGGGGCCCGACTACTCAATCTTGAGCGGAAAGCTAGCGACGGAACTTAGAAAAGTTATCACGCCTTGGTCTGGAACGCAAATTCGTACTGCTGGCGGGCATATCGCAACACCGTTGGCCATGTGCATGGTCAGAGTTCAAATTCGTGGGTCCACGTTTCCAGCCAGCTGCCTTATACTCCGCGATTGTTCTCGGGACCTCATCTTGGGCGTCGACTTTCTGCGAGAGTATGGTGCCATTATAGACCTCCGGGAGCGCACAGTGACTTTTTCGACAGAAAGAGCAGCGAACAGCCGCGACAACTGCCGACGTAACGCGCTTCGGGTTTACGCCGACAGTGTAAATGTACCACGACGCGCAAGTGTCCTGGTAATTGTCGTATGCGACGACCTACGTGACGGCGAAGCTGTTGCAGAGGGCAATTCCTCTCTTATGCTGACTCATGTTGTATGTGCAGCCCGCAGTCTCATTATGCTTCGAGGTGGACTTTCGGCGCTCCTCGTGACGAATTTCAGCCAGGAACATCGGCACCTATTTCATCGTACTACTATCGCTTTCACTGAACCCATTGCCGACGTTGCTGAATGCTTTGCGTCTATGACGAAGGAGAACCCAGCTCAGACACTCAGCAATATCGACATCAATTCAGGCCTTTCGGAGGAAAAGCAGAAAGCGCTGCGCGAGTTGCTCGTTCGGTTCAAGGAGTGCTTCGCATCTTCTTCTAAGGTACGCCAGACGCCCATCACGCGACACCGAATAATCACGTATGACGACTCTCGTCTCATACGACAACCGCCTTATCGTGTATCGGCGAAAGAGCGCAACGTGATTAATGCACAAGTGAAAGAAATGCTCGACGATGACGTCATACAACCATCCCAAAGCCCTTGGTCGTCACCGGTGGTCCTCGTCAAAAAGAAAGACGGAACGCTTAGATTCTGCGTTCACTATAGAAAGTTGAATAACGTCACAAAAAAAGACGTTTATCCGATTCCGCGAATCGAAGATTCGTTAGATCGACTACGGCGAATCAGGTATTTTTCATCCATAGATATGAAGAGCGGATATTGGCAAATCGAAGTTGACGAACGAGATCGCGAAAAAAATGCCTTTGTTACCCCGGATGGACTGTACGAATTTAAAGTACTTCCATTCGGCCTGTGTTCTGCACCGGCCACATTCCAGAGAATGATGGACACTGTTCTGACGGGTCTGAAGTGGCACAGCTGTTTAGTATACTTAGATGACGTCGTCGCATTTGCGGCGACTTTCGAAGAACATCTGAAGCGTTTAGAAGCGGTACTTGAGGCGCTCCGCTCGGCTAATCTCACACTAAAGCCAGAAAAGTGTCACTTCGGTTACGAAGAGCTGAAGTTTGTCGGGCATGTCGTGAACGCCAACGGCGTCCAGCCTGACCCAGACAAAGCATCTGCTGTTGCTGCTTTCCCGACTCCTCATGACAAGAAAGCAGTACGCCGCTTTCTCGGTCTGTGTGCGTACTATCGTCGCTTCATCGCTAATTTCTCGCGCATCGCCGAACCACTCATACGCCTCACGCGAGAAGACACACCCTTCGTTTTGACGGATGAGCAGGACGTAGCTTTCACCGAGTTACGGCAACGTCTGCAGGAATCACCTGTCCTCGCTCACTTTTACGAGGACGCTGACACAGAGGTGCATACCGACGCAAGCAACATCGGTCTTGGCGCTGTTCTCGTTCAACACCAGGAAGGCGTCGAACGAGTCATCGCTTACGCCAGTCGCACCCTTTCACGCGCTGAAATCAACTACTCCACCTCCGAGAAAGAGTGTCTAGACACTGCAAACGAAAATAAACCCACCTGGGAGTTTTTAACAGGTGATGTGCCCTAAAACCTCCCCTCCTGAAATATTTACTCCGATGTATGGGAGCAAAACAGCGCCATTCCCTCGTTTCACTCCGCTGGCTAGCTGCAGGAGTATTAAGGCGACATGACGCGATTTTACTCAGCTTCAAAATCTTGTTCTCCCGTGAAACTCCGACAGGGAGTTTTAAAGAACTCCCCTCCGCCGAAACTGGTTGCTCACGTGGCGCTTCCCATGAGGCTGTGCGCCTTGCCAGCGATCGGGCCACGGAGGAAGGAAACTAAGGAGAGGCCCTGACGTCACTCTTTGTGAAGCAAAAGTGAAGCCGGAAGTTGGCGTTGCTCATGGCGATGCTCCGCCTTTTGTGCCACCCTCCTCTCTTGTTTACATCTTTCGCGAAACCACGCCGCGCTGCGCGTGGTTTCGCGCGCGGAGCGCTCGCGCTCGCGCAACATCCGGCAGAGCACGCTGCAGGTAACACAGCGCAACAAGACACGATGACTAACGCAAACCCGCCCACACAGCGCCTTTGCCACGGCACGAAACATACCAGCAGAGCAACACGTGTGAGCGCTCAAAATCAGGACAACGCCGCCATTGTGGCCCAAAAGGCGTGGCCATACAGCAAGAAAAATAAAAAAGCAGCAAAAAAATGAGAACCTACTACGTCATTTCCGCCACACTTTTCTCCTAGCGCGCGGAGGGGGTAGGGCCTCTCCTTAGTTTCCTTCCTCCGTGGATCGGGCTCTTTTGGCGTAGCGGGTAGTGCTCATGGCTGACGGTTTGTTTACATCTGTGAAGTGTCGTTCCGTGACAGCGTTTCGTGAGTTTGTTTCCAGTATTTCCTTCTAGAAAGTGTTATAGGCATGCCTGAAGCTCACTGTAGCTCAGCTTCAAGTACGTTAGCTGTGATCACTTTGCTGACAACGATGATTGCGAGAGCAACGTTTTCAAGTGCGGAAAAAGGCTTAGGTATACCAGGCCCCGTACACTCTCAAGTTCAACAAATGGCCACAGAGGGCGAAAAATCAATCGAGGCGCGTTTCAGCGTAAGCGCGCAAGTGGAGTTACTGTAATTTGGTCGAATACTTTAATTTGTGCTTTCTCTGCTAGGGGCGCTAAACATGGTGAATTTTTTACTTTACACAAACCATTGACATAAACAATCGAGGTGTCTAAAGATGTTTTGTTACCTCAGGCAAATAGGCAGTTGATTTTTTTAAAATTTGATTGTTGAAGCTGCTTTTTAGTCATAGCGTCAAGGTTTTTGTACTTGATTAACCACCGACAGCCGACAGCCTATTGGCATCGATGTGTTTCCTGGCCGTTGGCGTTCGAATCATAGAGTTTCTCACTATAACACCTAGAGGGTAATCTGGCGCCACCGTCTATGGGAGTTTCTTAAGGGGGCACCGTGCCGTCATGGGAATGACGGTATATGTGTCTGCGAGGCTCGTGTTGGCTGGTGTTGTAAGAGGCTTCGTCTAAAACGTGGATATGGCTACGCAAATAACGCGTTCTCAAACTAAAATCTTCATAAAATGTTTCAATTCACGCATATTACATCTTTACTCACCCACAATGCATGACCAAGCGAAGAAAAGCAAGAACAGACGACCAATTGTTTCAAAGCGAGCGCGAACCTTGTCGTCTGTCCTCCAACTTTAGCGGCCCGCTGATACTTTTTACGCAACATGTAGTCGTACACACAATAAGAAGTTCTCATAGTTAAACAAAACATGTTTTCGCGTAATAATAAAGCTAAAACATCTTTTTGCGTGCTGTTCTAGTAGAAAATGAATCATTGTGACAGACGGAACGGTACTCGCCGAGCGCGTCTTCAAGCCGTCCTGTCTCTACGAGAACGATGCCAATCCGAATCCACAATATACCGGCATTCCCATGCATACCACAGCGCAGCAGCGCCAGATTTCCCTCTAGGTAATGTAGTGAGAAACTCTATGGTTCGAATACTACGGCGGTAAAACTTTTTCGAAAGCATGCTGGTTTCGTCTGCGAGTCATTACATAAACTTGCTGTAAAAAGGTCTACTCTTGGCAAAAAATAGTGCCTCATTTTGTTTAGGCGTTGATTATCATGATGAATGCGGCGGAGGTTGAGGGAGTACGCTTGAAGGTACGTTTTTATGCCGTTGATCTCCATAACACCGTAAATACGCAAAGCGATGTCACAGAACACCCGATCATTGTGTGTTCTCCGTCATCGCTTGTTTGCTGTACGCCTACTAATTCTTCATTTCTTCAAGTGTTGTATCCTCCTTTTGTCCTTGTTCTCTTGTGCTTCACTTACAGTATGTCGTTCCGTCAGCTGTAATGCGCATTTGCAAAACCAATACGTTTGATAAGACGCAGTGGTTGTCATAATTTCACTACACATGTATTAAGCTGGCACATATATGGTTCAGATACAGATGCCTGTATGCGGACTTGGACGACGTTGATGCGGAGATTAGGATAATTATGACAGAGGCAGCTGACGGCCGTAAGCTGTTGCGTTCTTTCCGCCAAACTACCCGGCCTGGTAGTGCTGTAAAGATGCTGTATAAAAGTGACACGCGGTGACAGGGAAATTATTCTACTTAGCAGCCGACCGTACGTTTTGTAGCTTAGGTCTTCTTTCTTGTGCGTTTGTGCTACCCTTATTAATGAGCCATTTCTTGCCTATGTTCTTGACTATGTAACCGCGTTTGTGTGGATGCGTAGACGTGTGCTTTTTGTTGTACTTGTAAAATGCAAATAAAATATTTTCAGGCTTACTCAATCTTTGGTGTCGTGTGCGTTTATTCCAGTCGAGGCCATCGTGCCACCTGGAAACCGCATTTTGTCAGTAGCCCTACACGAAATGCAAAAGCTGGAGCGCGGCGGCACAACTCGGCGTAACGGCGGCGTAATAAACGAAAAACAGCTCGGGATGCCCTTAAAAGTCAGTTCAGAGTGTGCCTTAACTCGATATGACTCAGCGCTACATGTATTCTGCGCCTCGATCGTGCTCCCGCCAGTTTGGTTGCTGTGTGGCAAACGTAGCGCCTACTTAATATAGGCGCTACGTTTGCTACATAGCAACTAAACTGGCGGGAGCACGATCGAGGCGCAGAAGCCAGAAACCCAGTAAAGCCACAGAACAGCTAGTAAAGCGTGTGCAAAACCCCGTTTCCGTTTCCTGTTGTACAGCGCCACCCGTGGTCACATACTTTAGTTCATGACGCCACCGCTACGCTTATTTCCGTAGCACTGTGGAAGGTACAGTTTCCCTTCTCTAAGTTTGTATAGGTGTTCTGTGGGTATACCTCGAAGCTGCTCACTGGCTCGTGATGTCGGCTGAGGTTCTGACTGTGTTTCCGTGCTGCGTGACCCTGGCTTGTGTTCTTCAGAACGTGAAATGCGACTTGTATGTCCTTGTGAATACATGCTGACAACGTCCGGTGTAATGTTTGAGAGGACCGCGTAGCAGTGGCAACAGCAGCCACTGTTCGAGCGACGACATCCATGCTAGTCGCGCATGAATGGCGTACCCCAAGTTCGTTGCGGTGCTTTGTTGCCAGTGAGAAAGATCGGAGTGCAAGCAACTGTTTTTATGTATCTGGGAACGGATATCCTCGCCCGAAGAAAAACGGTAGGACATAAGTATGCGTACTGTAAATAAAGCTTCTTATGGAGCGATGTGAATCGAATTGTTAACGCGCATATAGATTTTGGTCACGTCGTTGCTTCCGATATTGAATTAACATTACGCTCTATCCGAGACACTGATTTAGACGCATGCCTGCTGGCTCCGAGTTTAAGTATTCACTCGTCGGATCAGCAATGTTGCTCCTTTTCACAGCCGAGAGAGATTGCTTGGACGCAGAGCAAGTAGTGCGGTTATAAAACGTATGACTGCGCATTTTTTGGTGTTACGTCGGCTGCTGCGGGTCATGCTCACACGTAATAATTTCTTGCTACGCTACCACTATATCGCAAAAATTTAATTTTGCTATGAAGCACACGCACTTACATTTTACTTGCTTACTGTAACTAACGCACTACCTTTTGGCCGCGAACGCCGGCAGTGTGCGAAGTCGCTTCAGCACTCACAGAATGGCATGATAATTTTAAAAAATTACGCCATTAACTTTTTTCTCACACTATTTTGAATTAACAGTTTTGTGTTGATTAAGGTATTCTGTTAATTTCAGCGAGGGAGATCTCGTATGAACGAGCATGTGAGTCGTAATTCTGAAAATAGCACAGCTGCTCCCTAGGCGGTTTTGAGGCCCACAGTATCGTGGCTATATATACTGGCACCGTTGCTTCTTGAGTATCGCGTGTACATAGAATGTCTTTCAAATTTCTGCATTGGGTATTTCTGAGATGTTTATGTATGTCATGATATATGTGTTTCATTGACTTGTTTCGTCGAAATTGACGCGGTCTCGTGCGCGTATTTAGAAATTTGACCTGCAGCCTCTGCATGTAAAGATGTTCGCGCAAACTCACGCGATGCCTCTTTTTATACTCCCGTTGCACCTCGAAAAAACTCCGTCCATTGCAAAGCAAAAAATAAAGAAAAGACTGAAAAATAAACTCCCATAATTCCGCGCAAAAATTCCGCTCGCACGGAGTAAAAATTCTACTCCGATCATACGGAGCATAATAAACTCCGAACCGGGGGGTCGCTATAGAGGACAAGCATTATACTCCCACTTCGCAGTTATTTCCGTTTACAGTGTATATAGCGGCTGTGTGGGCCATCATGAAATTTCGGCCTTATCTCTACGGTCGCCCTTTCAAGGTGGTGACAGACCACCATTCCCTGTGTTCGTTAGCCAACTTACGAGACCCGTCCGGGCGACTTGCTCGATGGAGTCTCCGTCTGCAGGAGTTCGATGTTACCATCGTCTACAAATCGGGCCACAAACACGAAGATGCGGACGCGTTGTCGCGCGCTCCCGTCAAAACTTGCGATAACGATATGGACGAAGACAGCGCATTCCTTGGGGCCCTCACGGCATCTGACTTGATCATACGGCAGCGCGGGGACGCCGAAATACGCCCTCTCATCGATCACCTAGAAGGCAAGAATGCTACAATCCCACGACACATTTCTCGCATTTCTCGACCTTCTGCCTCCGAAAGGGTGTCCTCTACAAGAAAAACTCGAGTGCCAGCGACAAAGAGTATCTATTGGTCGTACCTGCCACCTTCCGTGATGACATTCTCCTAGCCTGCCATGATGAGCCCACGTCTGGACACTTAGGATTTTCACGCACTCTTGCAAGAGTACGCCAGACGTACTACTGGCCCAGACTTTCTACCACGGTGAAGCGTTACGTGCAAAGCTGCCGTGAGTGTCAACGCAGGAAATCGCCGTCTTTGAAGCCCGGGGGGCTACGCCAACCCATCGCACCACCTAGCGCGCCGATTGATCAAATCGGCATGGATCTTCTGGGGCCCTTTTCCTTGTCAGCCAGAGAAAACAAGTGGATTATAGTCGCCACGGACTAACTAACACGCTACGCCGAGACGAAAGCTTTACAACGTGGCACGGCCTACGAAGTTTCCAAGTTCTTTATAGATCACATAGTCCTCAGACATGGTGCCCCATCACATGTCATCACTGACAGAGGCACTGTCTTTACAGCCCAACTGATAGAGGACATATTCGAGCTGAGCTGCACGCAGCATCGCAAGGCGACTGACTGCCTATCATCCGCAGACCAACAGACTGACGGAACGGCTACACAAAACCATTGCTGACATGCTGTCTATGTATGTGGATGTCCAGCATAAAACATGGGATCAAGTCCTGCCGTACGTTACATTCGCGTACAACACCGCCATTCAGGAAACCACACGATTTACACCGCTCCGTCTAGTCTACGGGCGCGAGGTCCAGACCACGCTAGACGCTATGCTCCCGCACGACACCGACGCATCACTCACTGCCGACGCCCAGCAACTCACTCAACACGCAGAGGAAGCTCGTCAACTCGCGCGCATACACATCACGAAGCAGCAGAGTACAGACGCACGACGCTAGAACCTTCGACATCGGCAAGTCGAGTACCAGCCAGGTGACCAACTCCAGTCCGTCGCCAGGGGTTGTCTGAGAAGCTCCTTAGTAGATACTTTGGACCCTACAAAGTGATACGCCGCGTTAGTGAAGTGAACAATGAGGTCATTCCCGACGGTGCCGCGTCGCCTCGGCGTCGACAGCACCACTCAGAGATAGTGCATGTTATTCGCCTCAAGCCCTATTTCGCGCGTTAAGGCGGCGCCAATCCGATCTCACACGACTTGCACACTTCTACTTTCTAGTTTAGTAAGCATCGGGTCGATGCCTTTCTTTTGGCGCGGGGGAAATAATGCCACTAGGTGTCACGAGCCAGCGCTGAGGAAGAAGTTGGGACTGGAACGCGCGCTCGGCAAGAGGCGGGCGCTGAAGAAGAAGAAGTTGAAGCTGAGGACGCCGGCTTAAATTCTTCCACGCCATCTCAGTCAGCGTGAGTGAGAGAGAGAGAGAAGGAGATTCTTGATGAGTGAAGAAACTTTATTGCATGTCCGGCGAGGACGTGAACTCGTCGCGCACCCGGCTAGTCCCAAGTCGGGACCGGCAGGTCTAGCCCACCGGCCCGGTCGCGGGCACGCCGGACGGCCAGGATTTGCTTTTCTAGAGCGGGGCTACGTAGAAGCGAGTCCCACTCCTCCTTGATGAACTTGGGGTATGTCGACCCACACTCCCAGAGCATGTGAGGTAGAGTGGAGGTCTGGCCGCAGGACGGGCAGGCGTCGTCGCGATACACCAGAGCAGCTCAGGCAATCTCGTGCTCGCGCCTCCCTGGGTGACTGGCGATGTGGCTGCAGCGCCGGGCATTACTCTTCACTACAATTGCCCCCCATAGGAAAAGGAGCCATCCTGGCGACTCATGATGAACATAGAATCATGAGGTCGTAATACGGCTTCAGGCGTTGTACGTGGACGGTTTCACGACCGCGACAGTGTTCGTCCGTAGGTGGCGGGACAGGCTCGACAATATAGTTCACAGGCGATGTCTGCGCTACAACACAGTAGGTTCCTTTGTATTTGAATACAAGCTTGGATGAGAGTCCAGCAGGAACGGCGGGAACCCAAAGCCACACAAGGGAGTCAGGAAGAAAGTGACAATGCGGGTCATCATCGTCAAGTCTAGATTTTTGGCTCCATTGGTCGACAGCTGTAAAGGAACGGGCGAGCTGACGGCATTTTTCTGCGCGGCGGGCAGCTTCAGAGAGGGGTGTACATTCGGATGAGTCGGGTCTGTACGGAAGAATGGTGTCGAGGGTAGTCGAAGGATCGCGCACATACAAGAGGAAGAATGGGGAGAAATTTGTGGTCGCCTGTGGTGCAGTGTTGTAGGCGAACGTGATGAATGACAAAATGAGGTCTGAATCAGTGTGATCAGAGGCGACTTATTTGGAGAGCATGTCGCCAAGGGTGCGGTTAAATCTTTCCGTCAGACCATTAGATTGAGGATGGTAGGCGGTAGTGGTGCGATGAACGATGCGACATTCAGCAAGGAGCGCGTTTACGACTTGGGAGAGGAAGACACCTCCTCTATCACTTAAAAGTTCGCGAGGTGCACCGTGACGGAGAATACAGTTTTTCAGGAGGAAGGATGCTATATCGCGAGCGGTGGCAGCAGGCAGAGCGGCGCTGTTTCAGCGTATCGCGTCAAATGGTCGATGGCGACGATTATCCAGCGGTTCCCGGAAGCCGTGCTCGGAAGGGGTCCATACAGGTGAATGCCAATGCGATCGAAAGGCCTGGCTGGACACGGGATTCGCTGGAGTGGACGAGAGACATGCTGAGCAGGAACCTTGCGGCGTTGGCACTGAGGGCATGACCGAATGTACTGACACACAAAGGTGTACATGCCACGCCAATAAAACCTGGAGCGAAGCCGGGTGTGCGTCCTGAAGACACCCGCATGTGCACACTGCGGGTCAGTGTGGAAGGCAGAACATATTTCACCACGAAGATGTCGAGGCATGACCAGCAACCCCTTGCGGGTGCCAGAGACGTAATTCCGGCGATAGAGTAGTCCATCCCGAATTTCGAAGTGAGATGCTTGACGGCGCAAAGCTCGAGAAGGTGAAGGAACAGTCGACGGGTTTGAAAGGAAGCGGATAAGAGCACTAATCCAGGAACCCATGCGTTGCTGCGAAGCCATGTCGCAGCCTGCTGGGAACGAAAGTACTTGGTCAACGGCAGAGAGGCAGGCATCGCTTTCGGTTGACGCGGGCGAACTGGAAAGCGCGTCGGCATCGGTGTGGCGGCGGCCAGACCTGTAGACAACGCGCACGTTGAAATCTTGCAACCGCAAAGCCCAGCGAGCTAATCGACCTGAGGGGTCCTTCAACGTGGACAGCCAACAAAGTGCATAGTGGTCTGTAATCACGTCGAAGGGGCGGTCATAGAGGTAGGGCCGAAATTTACCTAGTGCCCAGATTATGGCCAAACATGCCGTCTCCGTAACGGAATAATTATTCTCGGCTTTGGTGAGGGTGCGGCTTGCGTATGCAATGACGTACTCGTCGAATCCAGATTTGCGCTGCGCGAGCACAGCGCCGAGTCCAACACCGCTGGCGTCTGTGTCTACTTCGGTCGGAGCTGTCGGGTCGAAGTGATGCAGTATAGGCGGCGAGGTCAGTAGACGACGCAACTCTTGGAAGGCATCCTCACAAGCGGACGACCAGGCGCAGTCGTTCGAGTAGTTCCGTAGAAGCTGATTCAAGGGAGCGGGGATGGATGCAAAACTCCGAATGAAGTGGCGAAAGTAAAAACACAGGCCAAGGAAGCTGCGAAGTTCTCTTACGGAGAAAGGTTTGGGAAAATCAGCAACTGCACGGAGCTTGGCGACGTCAGGAAGAATACCATGTTTAGATAATACATGGTCAAGGATGGTGAGCTGACTTGCGCCAAAGTGGCATTTCTTCAGGTTGAGCTGAAGGCCGGCCGCAGTTAGGCACTGCAACACTTCCTCCAGCCTACAGAGATGGGTGGGAAAATCGGGCGGAAAAATAACCACATCTTCTAAGTAGCACAGAGACGTTTTCCACTTGAGACCACGCAAAAGCTTGTTCATCATACGCTCAAATGCTGCGGGGCGTTGCAAAGCCCGAAAGGCATGACACGAAATTCATATAGGCCATCTGGTGTTACAAAGGCCGTTTTAGGTTGGTCTTCGGGTGCCATGGGGACTTAGAAGAACTCCGCGCCTTGGAGACACTCAAGGGCGTCGTCAATTATCGGAAGAGGGTAAACATTACGAGTTATTTTGTTAAGACGACGGTAATCGACACAGAATCGTATCGATCCATCCTTCTTCTTAACAAGAACAACGGGAGATGCCCAGGGGCTGTCCGAAGGCTGAATGACGCCGCGCTTGAGCATGTCAGCTACTTGGTTGTCGATAACACGGCGCTCTGTCACGTATACGCGATATGGTCTTTGTCGCAGTGGCGCCCTGGTACCCGTATCGATGCGATGACAAACAGTTGACGTGCGGCCCATGGGAACATGCTGGCAGTCGAAAGACGAGCGGAACTTGTCGAGAAGGCGTAGTAGAAGCTGGGCGCGTTGAGAAACAGTCAACGTGTCGGCGATGGAGCTATGTAACACATCGGGCGAAGTCGGCTCCTGCGAGGGGTTACAGGCCACTCCGGCGACCTCATGAGCGGCGATGGAACCAGTTGGCATGTCAATGACGGCAGCAGGGTCGACACACTGGGCACGGCCAACGCACTCCCCACGAAGCAAAGTGACAGGACAGGATAATCGGTTGGCGACAAGCAATCTGCTGACGCCGGCATGAACGTCCAAAAGAGCGAAAGGCAGTGAGGAACATTTGCGACGGGCGAAAATTGCAGATGGCGTAAAAAGTGCGCTGGCATTAGCAACAGTGTTGCATGACACTGTGGCAAGGGCAGAGGAGTACGGTGGAATCTTCGGCATCAAATACTTTATCTTAAGGTTCACGAGCGTCAAGGAGTGGGGCATTACACAGCGTTTGAAATTCCACTTCAGCACGAGAACAGTCGATGACGGCCTTATAGCGGAAAGGAAGTCCCAGCCCAAAATAAGATCGTGGGAACAAGAACACAGCACCAAAATTCGACGATGTAGAAGAGGCCGTTGATCACAACGCGAGCAGTACACGCAGCTGCAGGCGTGATGCGGTCTGCACTGGCAGTACGAAGTGACACGCTGGACAGTGGCGTCGTGACTTTTCGGAGCGAACGGCAAAGTTTGGCACTAATAACTGAAACTGCGGCACCAGTGTCAACGAGCGCGAGTGCAGTGACGCCGTCCACATATGCGTCAATATAACATTAGTCGGAGAAGGGAGAGGCCTTGGTCTGTTCGTAGGTGACGCAGTTCTTGCCTCTGGAACTGCGACGATTAGTTTTCCCGTTTCGGCGAAGAAGGACGACGGCTCATCGGTGAAAGCGAGCGGCGTCGAGCCGATGGCGAACGGTGGTCAACAAGATGGCGGTGGTTCGAGTAGGAAGACATCTGGCCGGGGTTCTGAGACGCGGAGGATGACGGGTATGGGGAAACGTATGGTGCGGCGTCGAAGTTACGGCGGTAGGACGTTGCGCGGCGACGACAAAATCGTGCAACGTGGCCAGGTACACCACACGCAAAACATATTGGCCGGTTGTCAGGAGTACGCCACTGTCCACGGTTGTACCGCGGCTGAACGAAGTGAGGAGCTGGACGCAGTGGAACGACCGATGGGGATGGCGCAAAGGTCGGAGGTGGTGGCCGCGCGAGAGCCTCGGCATAGCTGAGAGGTACAGTCCCCTCGGGAAAAGCAACTGGAGTCGGCACAGGCGGAGTCTCGCGGGCAGAAGGGAGAGCTGCGCACACTTGCTCCTGGATGACCTGACGAAGGTTCGAAAACGGTAGCACCTCCACCAGAATCTAATAGGAATACAGCACAAGAGAGCAGCATGCAGCGTGTCTCAACCAGAGCAGCTCAGGAAATCTCGAGCTCGCGTCTCCCAGGGCGACTGGCGATGTGGCTGCGGCGCCGCGCAGTCCTCTTGAGCTGCCTGAGCTGCTCTGGTTGAGTCACGCTGCCTGCTGCTCTCTTGTGCTGTATTCCTATTAGATTCTGGTGGAGGTGCGGGGCATATTCCTCTTCACTACAAGATAAATATATATATATATATATACATATAAGTGGGCGGCGCACCAGGATGCAATACAATGTGGTACATGAAGAACTGCGCTACCTCAGAAGCCGCGGCTCGTGGTAGCGCCTCTGTCTCGCCATAGCGGGTTAAATAGCCCGTCGCGAAAATCGCCCTCTTCTTGCCGTCGGTTGACAGAGTAAAAGGCCCAAGAATGTCCTAGCCGACTTGGACTTGGTCGAATCGCTTATGAGGCGCGTGGTTAGCCCGGACCTGTAATACATCTCGCATGCTCTGGCAAGGGTTCGTGAGGAGCCTAAATGGCCATATGTAGGCTCGTCATGGGAAGCGAAAAGAATGTCGTCTCGCAAGTCTTTTGGAACCACCAGACGCATAGGCGCCGATTACGGGGGGGGGCTCTGGGACCTAAGCACCCTCCGGAGCTTACCGAGTGGGGGGGGGGGGGGGCTGAGCCCCCCTCCCCCCACCAAGCACACACACACGCACCTAAAGTGCCATTACGAGAGGTTTCTCACCTACATCATTTGAGCTTTATTTTGTCTTTCCTCGACCTTTTCACTTGCAATACTGGGCTAAAAGCTTACTGCATCATTGGTGGCGCGGACGTGCACGGCTTTTAATTTATACATCCGCTTTATTTATCCAAATCCTGGCAATAGGAGGACGCGCGCATTAGAAGCATTAGCGGCGGCTATATTACAGTGGCGTAGTGTTATGACTTTGCACCGCTGCCACCACTATTACGACTTTGAGGTGGTCCCGTAGCGCTCGTCACCCGTTTCGTGACAGAGCGTTGGTAGCGAAGACTCCGAGTCAGGCGTCGATGAGAATAACGAAAGGGACTTTATGGATTATATAGAGGTCATTATACAGGACAAGATCGGATCGGCACGGGGGCCGAGAGCTCACAGCTCTCGGCCGCAAGGGGCCAGTGGGGGGGAGGGGTGTCACATACGTCTGAAGACACCTCTCTTTCCGCCGGCTTGACTGGGCGCAAATGAAAAGAATGCTCCAGTATCCAGTAGCCCGAGCTCATGTACCCGATGCATTGCGCCGCAGAATTGTCTACAGCAGCTCTATCAACACCCCACGAAATAATTCCACGTATGTTCGGGCTAAAAACTTAATTCGCAAAATGGTCGCCAAACTACTCGCCTTATCGCTACGTTTCATGTGGGGTGCGCTCGTGCCGGGCGTTCATGCTGGGAGCGGGTGTCACTAAACATACAGTCGGGCGTTGTGAGGCGTTCTTGGGCCCCTCTTCCGTTCAGAACGCGCAGCGAAGATGAACAAAGACAGCAGCACGAGGGCGTTCAACGAGCGCGCCCGGCCCTCGCGTTTACGGCGAAGCGTTCGTTGAGAACGATGTTGCATACATAGGTGCGGCCGTGAGAAGTCGCGAATGGGATTCTATGGATCGTCTTCAGACTCGGTGAGCCCGAAGAGTTTGGCGGTGTATGACTCGACAGGCTGTAGTCGTCCCGCCCCCCCCCCTCCTCCCGCCGCGATGTTCGGCTCGCTTTTACTTTCCTCTCCCGCTCGCTCCGAGGAGCCGCTGCGAAACCTGGCGTTATGTTTCACGCTTTCCTGCCTACCTCGAAAGTTTCAGAAAACTTTTTTTGTTGTTGCTGTTCAGCGAACGCTTCGCCGCAGAAGGCGCATGGTGAAATTCAATGCGGTAATTGTGCAAGCACAGCGTGATTCTCGGACATGCATGCCCGCTGCTTTCGTGCTAGTTTGAGACACGCTGGCGATCTCGCGACTCTTCGGTCTCCGTGAAGAGTGGAATCGCATTGTGCTTCTCAGAGCGCTCGTTAAAGTTATCGGCACCTCAAGGGCGCTAGAAATCACCTTGATGTCACGGGGACATTGACCGCACAACAGTTCCTGGAATTTATCGCTAAATGGAACTTATTTGAGTCCCTCGCTAATCTTACCGTTATCTTTCGCTTGTTCCTCACGATTTGCGTCTCAGTTGCATCATGCAAAAGGAACTTTTCCAAGGTAAAGCTGATCAAAACGTATCTGCGCTCCACCATGAGTGATGGAAGGCTGTCAAACTTGGCAATACTGACCATATAGAAAAAGAATATGTAAAAAATATAAACTTTACTACCGTAATAAATGAGTTTGCAGAAGCGAAGTGACGGAAAAAGAACTTCTGAAGAAAATGTGTCCTTAGCGGTCGTTACTTTAGTGCAAAAAGCTCGATGTCCCACGATGCTGTGTGTGTCGGCAATATGTATACAATGTTCTAATTATCAATCTTGAATCATTGTATTAGTTTTTGATCAGCTTCACGGTGTTGAATAAAAGATCTTTCTACTAGTCCTAGATAACGGTTTCTTTATCATTTTTTTTTGTTGTGTGACTTCATGTCACAATTACAGTGTCTGTGTCAGCTGCACGGAATTTTATTAAAAATATGGTGAAGTCTGTGAGGATATTTCCCGATATTCTATGAAGTTGTGTGTCTTTGTGAGTACTAGGAACTCGGTAGCGTGAAAAATACGGCAGATAAGTAATAACCACATCCTGAATAATCCCTTAATTAGTACTTATAGAGGAAGCACTTCAATTCGAGAATTGAGGACCCAAAGTCATGTTATTATAACTCAACAAAACTTCTTTGAAATATCGTTTTGGGTGCTACAGCCTACAGTGCTTTGGCACTGCGGGTGGCGCCCAGTATGGCAGCAGCGAAAGAAATATGAAATAGTGGACCAGTGACGTTGATCCCTCAATCCTCTCCATTGCGAGTGCAGACCAACAGTAGTGCAAGCTTTCGCTGACACGGGATTCATCGCGGCCTTTTCATTTTTTTTTTATGGTGAGGCCGAGAATCGACGCGAAGCGTGCTCTATTCTGTTCCCAATCTTTTGGTGGTACCGCAGCTCGGATAATCACGTTTGTCCGTATAGCTGCAAATAAAAACAAGGCTATAGTGATACGAATGAAGAGAACTCGTAATTGTCATAGCATTGGCACCCGCGAAGCAGGGAGGCAGGTGGCGTTTCCTAATAGTGTGGGGAGATCAGTGTCACTGACACACAATATAATTTTCGTTTTCGTTCAGGGCTGCCCACAGCCAAAATACTGCGCGCCATAGTTCCTTACGATGATTTTTGTGAAGTTGTTGTTGGGCAAGGTATAAATGTCGAGCTTCAATTTTGCAAATGCAATATTGCTGCTAAAATGCGGCATCGTGGAAAATATGGCTCAAGTCACGAGTAACAACAATTAAAGCTTTACAAAGGTATTTTTGTTACTCGTGACGTGAGCCATATTTTCCACGATGCCGCATTTCTATTGGCTGCCAAGCTATACAGTCTGACAGAAGATGTGCACACATGCGCTTATCACAAGTTATCAGTGCAGCACCCCGTGTTGTTTGGCGCCTAAAAAACAGCGTGTACACTTGCTACATTCGCGATCTCTGGGAAAGAAAGCGAAGGAGAGGGGGACGCGCGCGGTATCCAAGGCGGCTGTACTGCTGCTAAAACCAGGAAATTGTCGATATCCTCGCCTTCCTCGACTACACCCGGAGGGGGGTGAGGGAGTGACAGAAGACCTACGGGCCCCGGGTGCCAAACGACCTAGCTAGACCACTGGCTATATACCTCATACGTATTTTCTCACTTGAACATTGTTTTAAATTTCCACTGTAACCGCAATACACAATGCACAATATATTTAAGTATACACACAGGACAAGGTTTATTACATTTTTGAAAGAGATGGAGCTGGCCAATTAAAAATTATTTTTAAAGGTATAGATAGCCTATGCCTAGAGAATGAATATGTTGCTCGTATGTTCACCGCGCTTCAAATTGCCTTGCGGGCTTTTTTGACCATTAAAAAAAAAAAAAACTATAGCCATCAGTGACCTCTTCGGCAGAGTTTTATCAATGGCATGTGAAATGCACGTGAAGGTTGTGTATTGCTTCTCTTTCTAGTAAGCAATGCTAACGACTCATGACAAAAGAGCATTTCTAATAACTTACAACATTTATTACATATGACAACATCGTCGGTTGCACGCAAAGGTCATAGATATATTCAGGGTGTCCCAATTGACTATCACGCACCAAGATTTAAAAAAAAGAGCAATGCGTTACTCGAAGGAAACCTAGTGCAAATTTTTTACAGTACAGTGGAGTAGCTGCCAGTAATTTCTTGTTACGGAGATAGAATTAGGTAGTCGTCATTATTTATCTAACTCGAGACGTACTGTCCTAACTATCAAAGTGTCAAAGAGGCATTTGAAGGCACAGCCAAGGGACATGTAACTGTAGTATTTTCAGCGAGGTACTAATTGCTTACAATTTTTTTTCCCGACTGATAAATAAACACTGCAAAATATGGAGAATACCACGTGACTGTATCCGACCAGGACCAGCGCCCCGAACAGGCTCCCTCTGGGTTATGGAGAACGAAAGTAACACGTCGCGTTTGGCGTTAGCTGGAAACAAGCTGTGATAGCTGCTGTCTTAGCGTAGAGAAAATGTACGGATTTTTTTTGCCACAAAATCTATCACAACAAAAGCGAATTGACAACGTCAGTGCAAAGGTTTAGCGGTGCGTTTTGTTTCGTCCCATTCGCCATGTATTTCTCTAATGAGCGGACGGTAAACATGGCCCTTGCCTTGGGATCTTCAAATGGCAACGAGAGGAAGGTCGCAAACATATATCAGTCATGGAAGTGTGGCGGTAGACCACACTTCCATGTAGACCCCACCGCTTGTCCCTTATCGCTTGCAATGTGTTGTCTTATTTCGGCGCTACAACCCTCTTCTGGAAACATGCACCAACTAGCCCCCCAACAAGTATTACTCAGTTAACTTATGATCAGGAATTACGAAAACCTGAGACAAACCGCCAGCTTCAAGAAACAGCGGCGGAGGACTCCATCTTTTAGTCCAAGCCTACGCACGGATGTTCTAGCATTCATGGCCTCAAACCCTGATGCTAGCGTGCAAGCACGTGGCTGCCCAGTTATCAATTTCCAAGTCATCAGTTTGGAATATTCTAAATCACTCGGCCTTTCACTCGTACCACCTTAACCAGCACCAATGCTTGGAAGATAGGGACCTATAAAATCATGCACATTTCTTGAATTGTTTCCTCACAAAAGCGGATGAGTCACCGAACTTTTTGAGCAATATCATGGGCACGGAGGAAGTCATATTTTGCATAAACGGCCAATTTGCATAATGCACACATTTCAGTGACTCCAATCCATACTGGGTAAAGTGCACAAGGCACAGTACCAGAGGGCGTTGAATGTGTGGTGTGAAAAATTACCCCGGTGCTATAATGGGCCCCACCTTCGATCCCACACTGACTGGACAGCGTTTCGTAGCCGAAATCCTTGAAGAAGTTGTGGATGAGTTTCTCAGCTAGGTCCCGCGGTCACGTCTTCTACTTCTGGGGTAGCGTAAAGATGGCGCGCCAGCGCCCAGCAGCAGCCGAGCACGAAACTGGCTGAATGCGACTTTTCATGCGTAATAGATCGGAAGGCACGGGCAGGTAGATTGGCCGGCTAGTTCACCTGACCTCTCTCCACTCGATTTCCTTCTTTGTGGTTATGTGAAAGATCGTGCTTACATGATCGATACAGACGTCAGATCAGCTCAAGACAAGGATAACGGATGTTTGCCGGCGTCGGTCATCAGGAAAGCCACTAACGATGTGACAAAACGGACACAGAACTGCGTAGCCGCAAAAGGAGACCTATTAGACCACGTCCTCTAGGCAGCAGCTGGTGCTTACGAGCTTGCGAATTCATGGATAATAAGCGCACACTGAAATCTGATTTTTTTTGTGTAGATATCTTGATTGCCGACTCGGCTGATTCAGAAGCTGTATATTGACTTACATGAACGGGCATCGGTTTTGCCTATTCTCTACACGTTGGTCGTTTCCCGGTCTACGTGTAGAGAATAGGCAAAACCGATGCCCGTTCATGTAAGTCAATATACAGCTTCTGAATAAGCCGAGTTGGCAATCAAGATACACGTTGGTCGTTTCCCGGTCTGACGACGAAGTGTGGCGACGGGTCGGATTGGCTCCACATCTGCTCCGCACAGAAGCTACATTTTCGGCGAAATCACCTCCGCATCCACATTCTACGTAATCATCGTGTGCCTGAAGTCAGCCAGAGCACGTCAGCACCAAACTTGAAGGTGTAAGTGCTATATTTTGCATTTTACGGCCACATCAAGTTTCGAAGCGGGGCCGCCCCGCTAGACCCACTTCGCTGGTGGCGAGGCCTAGCAAAGGCTTCGGCCGCCGCACCGCTGCAGATGGCGAGCGCGCTGCTCAATGCCGACAAAGCCCACCAATCATCTACCGGGGCCCCGGAGGACGAGGACATGGAAATTCGCGAATCCCAAGGACTCCTTTGGGATGCTGACGAGAACGATGAAGACAACGAGCCTTGGATCAATGTTACCAGTCGTGCCCGTCGCCGTCGGCTGCAGACATACTCGACCACGCCCAACTTTCCCGAACGCCACGGAAGCCCATTCTCCGCCACAGCCGACCGGCGATGCGCATGCCCCGACAACCCCCCCTCCCCCTCCCTTTCCTGCCGATGATTACAAGTTGGCGATTCATCCACGGAACGGCCTGCAGCTAAACAAGGTGAGCCCAGGGTTGTTAGTGGACGCCATCACAAATGAGGCAAAGCTACAAATCGGCTCCACCGGATTCAAAATACGCATCGACGAAGACCAAAACATCCTTGTTCTGAGCACTGCCTCAGAAGCTACGGCCTCAGCACTAAGCAAAACGCAAAAAAATTACAATTGATGCAACAACATATGATATTGCATCATACGGAATTTCCCCCGATAACTTTTGCAAAGGGGTAATATACAACATCGATCACGACGCCAAGTCCGAAATGTTACTTAAACGCATTCAATCTCCCGGATACGAGGCGCTAACATGTAGAAGACTGGGAAACACAACCATCATGGTGATCACATTCTTGGGAAAAACAGTACCATATTACATCGAATTTTCCGGCCTTCTTCTGCGGTGCTACCTCTACAAGAGAACCGTGCCACATTGCCGAACCTGCAACGAGACAGGCCATAGAGAGGACGTCTGCCCGCGGCACTTCGCTGGCAACGGAGCAGCACGAGTGCCCCCCTCGGTGCTCTCTGTGCGGCGGGAATCACCCGACAGCAACGAAAGCCTGCCCCAACAGGTTCCTGCCGCCCGTCAACCACCGGAAACCGTAGCAGACCCTGAGAGCAGGCTCCTCGTCTCCGAGGCCGCGTGGCGAGCACTCAGCATCCCGCAAGTCGCGGTCCCCGAAACGACGCGGAGCTGTCCAGGGGAGGAGCAGTTCCAGGCCGCGTTCCGGTTCCGGTTCCAGGCGTAGGACCTCATCGCGACGACGGACGCTATCCCATGGCAGGACCTCGAGCCGTGGTCGTTCCGCAAGCGGCAGGATGGGAAGCAAGGGAGCAGCGCAGGTCACGCAGCAGGTGAGCTGGGCACAGGTTTTCCCTCCCAAAGCTCGTCCCCTCCCCCCCCCCCCCCTGTTGACACAGAGCTGGCACAGACACATGCCCAGATTAGGCGTCTCACTGAAGAAAACGCAAAACTTAAATCAGAAATCACTAGCGTACACGCAGAATTCATAGCACTTAAAGATGAATTGCTTGGAAGAAATAGCACTACCCCCACACAAAACACTTCAACCCCACCTCCGGAGAAGCGGAAACGGGAAGAGCAGCCAGTTCACACGGTCACTTCAAACCCGACACCGCAAGGAGCAACCGTGCAGCCCACTGCACCGCAGGGAGTCATACCCGTCCAATATGCCACTCTCCAGAAGGTAGAAGAGGTAGTAGCAAAAGCTATTCAGAGCCTTACATCCCTACAAGCTACCATGTAGAAACAACTCACAGCTATACAACAGTCAGCGGCACAACAACAATTCGCAACTCAACAACAGCACTCTAACACTCAGTTGGCGGAACGCATCATGAGACCAGAGGAACGCATACTAGCACTGGAAGCTCGTCAAAGCCGGCGCCCCAAGAAAACAGCTCATCAGACCCTACCAGAATTGCCAGATTCTCTGGGCTCCCCTGAACCCCATCTTGTGCACGCATCACCACCCCTTGATAACCAAGATGGCTCCGCCTCAACATATATGCAGTAAGCGCGGGGGCTCCCCAGGCGAAACCACGGTGTGGCAGTGGAATTGCCGGGGCTACAAGAACAAGTATGGATCACTGATACAAAACATCGCTACATCAACAAGACCACCTGAAATCATCGCACTGCAAGAAACGAACAGACACGTCCGCCTACCCGAATGCGTCACTTATGGCACCGATATAGGTAGCAGCCTTCACACCTTGGTCAGTAAGAAGCTAGTGCCGTTCAACACCATCTCCAGCAATCCGAACCGCTTGCCATTCTGCTCGAAAGTATCCCACAGGCAACAAAGAAGAAGGGTCCCATGTTTGTTCTAAACGTCTACTATCAGCCGAAAAGCGCGCCATTGGTCCTCAAACTGGCTTTGGAGCAAGCCACGCACGCAGCAGGCAACCATCCGCTTTTATTTGTGGGCGACTTTAATGCAGCCCACCCCTTCTGGGGTTATACGTACACCAACCCCAAGGGAAAAACATGCTTCACAAAGTTATTGAGGACATGGATCTTACACTCGTCAACGATCCAAAGAATAGCACGAGGCTCGGCACAAGTGTTCAAAGAGACACGAACCCCGACTTAACCCTCACCAGAAGTAGCCCCCAAGCTTGCGGGGCCAATCTGGAGGAGTACCTAGGCAGCGACCACGCGCTGCTAGCCACCAGTCTCCATGGGCTCCAATACAAAGCCAGGATAGGCACGGCTCGCCTCACGGATTGGACCAAGCTGTGGGAGATAAGAGAAGAAAGAGCTGCGAACGAACAGAGCCAACAGCTTCAGTCAATTAAGGACTGGATCACTCAGCTTCACAAGAATGTGAATACGCACACCAAAATGCTTCAAACATCCACTACCACTCCAAGCATCGACGCTCGCTTGCTCCACATGTGGGAAGCCCGGCGTAGCCTGCTGAAGCGTTGAAAAAGGCAAAGCTTAAATCGCAAGCTCAAGAGGCGAATAGCACTACTCACACAAGAGGCTGCAGAATACGCTACCACGCTATGCCGAGAGAATTAGCTATCCCTCTGCGACAGCTTGAGAGGAAGACTGAGTCTTCCAAGACGTGGAAGTTATTGAGGTATCTAATCAACACGGCCAGCAGCAAAACGGAATCCCACCACAATATGGCCCGAGTAATTCACCAATTTCCTGGAAACGAGGCGGACCTCCTTTTGACTCTCAAAGCCCAGTACTTCCTCACACAGCCATCGGAGCCTCTGCCACCCTACAGCAGCACCCCTAACGAGCTCCTAGATGAGGACATTCATCTACATGAGGTAACAGCGGCGATAATGGGCTTGAGACGCCACACAGCCCCAGGAATGGACCAAATTACCAATAAGGCACTTGTAAATCTTGACAGCCCCTCGCTACTAGAGCTTACCGCTCATCTTAACGAAGTATGGAGGAAAGGAAACCTCCATACTTCGTCTAGGTTCGTCTGATACCGAAGCCAGGCAAGCCACCAGCCATTGAGAACCTACGACCGATCTCCCTCACTTCGTGTGTAGGAAAGCTCCTAGAGCACATCGTTCTCAATCAGTTACAACCAGTGGCGTAGCTAGGTCGTCTGGCACCCGGGGCCCATAGGTCTTCTGTCACCCCCCTCCCCGGGTGTAGCCGGCGGAAAGAGGGGTGTCTTCAGACGTATATGACACCCCCCCCCCTCACTGGCCCCTTGCACCCGGGGCCCACGGCCCCCCGCCCCCCCCTGTTGCTACGCCACTGGTTACAACCATTCCTGGAGGACTTGGGGAAACTTCCAACAACGATGATAGGATTCCGTCCCCACCTCTCAACTCAAGACATCCTACTTTAGCTGAAAGAGGAGGTGATTGTACCAGCGACATGCAACTCCCCCACGGCTATCCTCGCCTTAGATCTTAAAGGGGCGTTCGATAACGTCAAGCACACAGCAATCACAGAGGCTAAACGCGCTGGGCTGTGGGGCCAGGACGTACTCCTATATCAGAGATTTCCTCTCAGAAAAGCCTTCCTAAAGGTCAGGGACAAAGCCACAAACCCCTTCCTACTGGGCGGGCGCGGCACACCACAGGGCGCAGTGTTACCTCTCTCCTTTTCAATATCGCCCTAATAGGCCTACCGCCGCTCCTCGATAACATCCCAGGGATCCGGCATGGCCTATATGCCGACGACACTACCATCTGGTCGTCCACAGGGTCTATCGGGGAAATGGAGAACCACTTGCAGGAAGCTGCAGATGTGGTGAGCGACTATGCTAAGTCATGCGGGCTCAGCTGCGCCCCCCAAAAGTCGGAGCTACTCCTGGTCTCACCGCGAAAGAAGCACACATCCGACTCGCCCACTATCAACATACAACTGGAGGGACACACGATCGTTCCGTCTCAGAGCGTAAAGATATTGGGTATGGTTTTCCAGTCGGATCGCACCAATACAATAATAATTCAAAAGCTTAAGAATACAACAGCCCGAGTTACGCACATGATCCGACGAATAACAACCAAGACAAGAGGCATGGGGGAGGCGGACACGCTTCGGCTTGTCCAAGCCTTCGTCGGGTCTCGAATAACTTACGCTATTCCATACGCACTACTCAACGAGACGGAACTCAAGAAAATCGACACAATGATCAGAAAGGCATATAAGCAGGTGATGGGCCTGCCAATCAGTACGTCCACAGAACGCCTACTACGACTAGGTGTGCACAACACTGCCGAGGAGCTGATCGAGGCACATTTATCCAGTCAGCGAACAAGGCTGGCGATTACGGAAGCAGGGAGGTCCATTCTCTTACGCCTGGGGCTCTCTGCCCCTCTGAGCCATCCGCCGCCTCAGACTGTGAGCTTACCCCATGCCATCCGGAGAAACATCACCGTACGTCCTCTACCTCGCAATATGCACCCAGTGCACCACGCAGAGCGAAGGGAGGCCCGCGCCCTGGCCATACACAAGCGATACGGAACTTTACCCTCTACACGGACGCGGCTTCTTACCTCAGACGCGCAGCCACAACAGCCACCGTAGTCGTCAACACAGAACATCGGAGCAGCATTTCGCTCACACGAAACAATCCCCTCCAAGCCGAGGAAGCGGCCAAAGCCCTCGCGCTCTCCCAAACAGAGGTTGAAGTCATAGTGACCGACTCCCAACAGGCGTGCCGCAACTTTTCTAGCGGCAGAATTCATACCACTACGCTCCGGATCACCAATCAAAAGCCGTCAACGAGATCAGTCATGATCATCTGGGCGCCAGCTCAACAAGGCGTTCCTAGCAACGAGGTCGCCAACCACGTGGCTCGAGATCTGACCCACCGAGCCGACACCGAGGAACCTGAACCTGAGCGCATGCACCCTCTAGTCTCTTACCAAGACATCACACAACACTACAAGATGACCCGCAGAACATATTGTTGTGCCATTACCACAAGCCCGGATTCCGAATCTGCAAGATGCAGAATCTATCCTGCGAGCGCCCTAATTCTCCCTTCACAAGTCAAGATGCCGAGCCGTCAGGCAGCGGTGTCCTGCGGGAGAAGCATCGGCAGGCGACGTGTTTAGACGTGTCAGCGTGTGCCAGACAGCCCGGCGCCGCACCTCCTTTTGCATGAAGGTCTCCACGCGCGCGAACTTTGAACCGGGTGGCCAGCGCGGTCGCTGGTTGGACCCCTCGGACGACCGTCGTGTGCTGACTTTGTATTGGGCCGTTTGAGTGACAATGGTTCTCGGGGATTATAAAGCGGCGAGGAGGCCGCCTCGAAAACAGGATCCGCCGACCCACCGGGAGAAAGTGTCGCTCCCGACTGGGGTGAGATGTGTCACGCATTTTCGCCGGACGTCGCCGTGCGGGAACAGTCGCGTTTGTGTGAGCTCTCGGACCCAGTGCCGATCCGATCTTGTCCTGTACAATGACCTGTATATAATGTATAAAATCCCTTTCGTTATTCTCATCGACGCCTGGCTCGGAGTCTTCGCTACCAACGCTCTGTCACAAAACGGGTGACGAGCGCTACGGGACCACAAAGTCGTAATCGTGGTGCAGCGGTACAAGTTCGTAACACTGGATGGCAGCTACGGGATTGACCGGCATCAGCTACCTCGGCGCGGTGAGTGCCTGAAGTTTACCTCAAACACCAGACTTTCTCTGACACAGGTTATAGTAGCTTAGGGAAGGATTTGGTGTTGCATTGTGATAACCTTGTGTGTTTCAAGCCTAGTAAGAGTGTTTTGAAAACCAGGGGATGCTGAAGGGGTAAAACGGGGCAGTGTGTGAAATACTTGCATATGTCTTACTAGTAGTGTTATAGTAGCGTACGGCAGGTATATTCAAAAAGGGTAAACAGCAGGAGGACAGTGTGAACGATGGAGAAGTACAAGGTCAAGGAACTTCTCCAAATTTGTGAGGAGTTGGGCATTGAGTTGGGCTCAACTAAAAGAAAGAATGCGATCCTTGAGGTCATGAGGACTGGGGACGTAACGGCTGAGGAAGCCGCAGAGGCCTGGGCGGATATCAATGAACGTCGGGAAAGGGAGGAGAAGGAACGTTGCGAGGAGGAAAGGAAAGAGAAGGAGCGACGTGAGCACGAGCTTAAAATGAAAGAGTTGGAAACCCGAAATAGATCGCCGGCGCCTAGTCTCACTTCTAACGTTCCAAGAATACGCGATCAACTTCCACCCTTTGTCGTCGGAGAGGATATGGCCAAATACCTCGTGAAATTTGAGCACGTGTGCGAACGGAATAGCATTGAGCGATCCCTTTGGGCACAGAATCTGTTAGCCTTGCTTCCTGGGGAGGCATCAGACGTAATAACTTGCTTATCGAAAGAGGCGTTCGAGAGCTACAGTGATGTGAAGGAAGCGCTACTGCGGAAGTACAAATTGTCGCCCGAAGCTTTCCGGCAGAGGTTCCGGTATGCAAAAAAGGGCAAGGAGTCGAATGTTGACTTCGCGTTTCGTCTAAAAGCCGACCTGGTGGAATGGCTGAAGGGCGAAGAGGTTTACGACGACCGCGACAAAATTGTCGAATGCATCGCGTTGGAGCAGTTCTACCGTTGCATTGATGAGGATGTCCGGCTCTGGCTGCAAGATAGGCTAAAGGATGTTAAGCTAAACAAGGCAGCAGAGTTAGCGGAAGAGTATTACACACGCCGCAGCTTGCACAGCAAGGCAGTGCGCGTAGAAAAAGCTGATAGGAGAGATTGGTTTTCCGGGAAGCCCGACGAACGGAAGCAAATCACGCGTCGCGAGTTTCGGGACGACGAATCCCTTACCAAAGAAACTGTAAGGGAAGGACAGAATGCATCTCAGAATGATGACGATGGTCCGAAACAGCGAAACGAAATGACGCGTTCTTTTGAAAAACGGAAACCGTTAACCTGCTACAATTGCAAAAAGCAAGGGCACATCGCTGCAAGCTGCCCAGAGAGAATTGCTTTTGCAACGATACAGGAAACTCACAAAAACATACGTCTATTGGAGCCCTATGTGCAGGAAATTAAGGTAAACGGCAAGAAGTGCCGAGCACTGCGGGACTCTGCAGCAACTATGGACGTTGTTCACCCGTCTTTCGTCTCCTCGAGTGATTTTACTGGAGAGGGCGTTAGGATACGGCAAGTGGCCGAGAAGGAGAGTGTCTGTTTACCGATCGCAACGGTTATCATTGAAGGAGAGTTTGGGAAACTTAACACCGAAGCCGCTGTGTCAGCCGCCCTCCCGGAGCAATTTTCCTACCTCTTCTCAAATAGCTCGGAGCAGCTGCTGAGGGATCAGGGCAAATCATTCTTTGCCGACGTGGCGTACATGGCCCTCACGAGATCCAAAGCGCGCCCGCTGTCGAGGGAACTTGACTTTGCGTCGGTGAGCGAACAGCGGTGCGGCACACGGACCGATCAAGGTAACTTGAGTTGCGAGCAGTCACGGGAGAGGCAGAGCTCGGAGGCTGGCCTAGACGAGCGGGTCCTGGAAGTGAGTGGGAGTGACGCGTGCAGTGCTAGCCGCGATATAGACGCGACGCCGCAATTAGGCGACGCGGGCTCCACACTCGCTCCGGTTTCCGCCAGCTGGCAGGAGCAGGCTGCAGTTGAAAGGGAAACTCGGATTCGCGAGCAACAGGAAGATTGTTCACTAGCCGATCTGAGGAAGAGTGTCAAACGGGGAGTGAAAAAAAAGAGGGTTTCATTTGGCAAGGAATCTGGCTTATTGTACCGCCGCTACACGGATAAGCAGGGTCGCAAATATAAGCAGCTTCGGATTCCGCGAAAATATCGCCGGGAAAAATGAATGACCTCATTTGCTTCCTCAGAAGTATGTTTTCGGTCCAAGTGATTTCAAGGGGACCATTCTATTTGTAATTACTATTGCTGATTAATAATTGTTTCTATTTTGTTGCGTTGTTAATTTGAAAACTGGTTGTTTGAGCCTTGTGTACTAGATCGTACACCTGCCTCCTGTTGCAGCGGGAGCAAAAGGGGGATAGCTATTTAGTTAGGTTGATTTGGATTATGGCCTTGTCTGGTGTTTGACGGGAGACAGAGGGCACTTGTTCGTGTTGGGTGTTGCCTTTTGCCGGTCGGTTTTGCAAGCTGCAGAACGACCAAGCGGGACCAGTGGCGAGAAGCAAGGTCTTAGGAACGACCCGAGCGGAGCTGGTCAAGGTGCCTTGGCGACGACGCGGTGAGCAGAGCTCCTGTCCTGGCGAGTCGGACCTGGGCACGTGAAGTTACCTGGCGTCCCGACACTGGACGTGAACTTGGACGAGCCTGACGAACGTGCGCGCCCGGCATCCGAGCCACGTGGAGGCAGCTCGTCTTCCCGGCGCCTTATCTGAGGGCGGGGATGCTGTTGTGCCATTACCACAAGCCCGGATTCCGAATCTGCAAGATGCAGAATCTATCCTGCGAGCGCCCTAATTCTCCCTTCACAAGTCAAGATGCTGAGCCGTCAGGCAGCGGTGTCCTGCGGGAGAAGCATCGGCAGGCGACGTGTTTAGACGTGTCAGCGTGTGCCAGACAGCCCGGCGCCGCACCTCCTTTTGCATGGAGGTCTCCGCGCGCGCGAACTTTGAACCGGGTGGCCAGCGCGGTCGCTGGTTGGACCCCTCGGACGACCGTCGTGTGCTGACTTTGTATTGGGCCGTTTGAGTGACAATGGTTCTCGGGGATTATAAAGCGGCGAGGAGGCCGCCTCGAAAACAGGATCCGCCGACCCACCGGGAGAGAGTGTCGCTCCCGACTGGGGTGAGATGTGTCACGCATTTTCGCCGGACGTCGCCGTGCGGGAACAGTCGCGTTTGTGTGAGCTCTCGGCCCCAGTGCCGATCCGATCTTGTCCTGTACAATGACCTGTATATAATGTATAAAATCCCTTTCGTTATTCTCATCGACGCCTGGCTCGGAGTCTTCGCTACCAACGCTCTGTCACAAAACGGGTGACGAGCGCTACGGGACCACAAAGTCGTAATCGTGGTGCAGCGGTACAAGTTCGTAACAATATGCACCCCCACACAAGGCACTACCTAGAGAGCAGGAGCGATTCCTCCGAGCTCTACAGGTTAATACATTCCCCCACCCAACCAGAAATCACCTCACAGCACCTACACAATTCTCTCCGCAATGCCGCTTCTGCGCAGAGCCCGGGTCCCTCAGACACATAGTAGGGGGCTGCAGAGCGGCACCATTAAATCCTCCGAAACCTTACTCCACTAACGAGCTTTCGGAGAGAGCCTTGGCCAGCTCCGACCTCGAGGATCAGCAACGGCTGATTGCGAGGGCCCAGGACGCGGCCCGAGCTCAAGGCATTCTGGAATGAGGACGCCTCTCCAAAGCTGCATTTACCTAATAAAAATGTTTATTCTCTCTCTCTCTCTCGTTCCCCGGTCTGTTTATTTCGGTTTTATTTTCTGACGCAAGCCTGTTTTTGCAACACATACATACACTTTCATGAAGAATAAAACAGTGACTTTAATTTCGCTTTGATTTGAAGCAAGTTTCTGACGCAAGATATAGTTTCGCGCGCACTATCTCGATGCGGTGCGAGCCAAGCCGGGATATTGAAGCATTCTATGCCTATTGCATTACTTTTGTCATTTCGTGCGTGGTCAGAGCGGCGCTTCGGCCACGTTATCAAGGCGATTTGTTATCAATATGATCCGTCGGCCTTGAGAGACGGATAATAAGTGGGACGTAGAAATGAGAGGAAGGGATAGCTGCGAAACCGCGAAACCTGCTGTTGGTGCTCCTTCCGTAGCAATATCAAGCTGATGCACTGTCGGGTTTGTGACAGGCAATGCAGTTGCTTTCAATCAACTTATTGAAGGGCGCTGCTTTATGATGCGGGTGGGAGCGCAGTCACGCAGTATTTTTCATACATCGTGAGGTTTCTTTGTCAGACTTAAAAAGATATTCGCAATTAGTACGTCGCTGAAAACATCGCAGTAGGTGTCATTTGGGTTGCCTACAAATGCCTCATTGACACTTCGAAAATTAGGACAGTACTTCTCGAGTTAGATAATTAGTTGCAATTACCGAGTTAATTTTCAGTAGCCAAATAATTATAGGTGGCTTTTTCACTATACTGGAAACAACAGCACCAGGTTTACTTCGAGTAATGCAACTGCTCTATTTTTAAGTCTTGGCGCATGATAGTTGGGGCACCCTGTATAATTCACTCAGTAACCGAAATGAGGTTGAACCGGATTCACACGAAATCGAAATCAACAGGAGTCATGCGCAGGATCGCTTATACTCGGACTCACTGAAAAAAAAGGAAACAGAAAGAGAGAGGGGCTGCAGCTTCGCCGGAAAGGCGAAGCACTGTTAGTGATAGCCAAGTATGCGACAATTGCACGAAGGAAGATTACACCACCGAGAGCACTCAGGCTGTGAAAATGAGACGTCTCCTGCTATGAGGTCTTGTACATACACATCGTAATGTTTGCAGTCGGGCATGAAATAGATGGTAGCTGGCCCATGCCGTCGTCCAACTCATCCACGCTGAGGACGCTGTTGAAGTGAGAGACTTGTTCTCATTGAGAACGAGGAATATGGGTTTATTTACAGTATCTGCATAAGGACGTTGCAGTTCATGACTGCGAGAGGAAGCACCCCGAGGAGCCGCGCAACAGCTTCTTAAATACACTCTGTCCTGCCTAGATCCCTAGATGAGGGAAAACGTTCGACCAGAGGCATCGTAGCCGAGCCGCCTTTGAGGGGGAGGGCTTACACGCACACTTCTGCACAGGTTTCACTGCCCCCACCGAGGCGGGACGGTCTTCGCAGAACTGGGTCTTCCACTAAGGAGGCGCCTCTTAATCCCCGAGCTGACCCCCGCAGAGTGGCCGCCGTGGTTCTCCATTGTCTTGTGTCTTGAAAGGCGCGTGAAACGGTGCCGCCAAATACATTCCTTCGGGCACTCCCCCGCTCCCGACAAAGCAGGTCGGTGATGGCGAGTTCACTAACAAAGCCTGCTTCGCCGACCTCGTCTCGGCATTCCGGCGACGAAGAGTTGCTGACTCGGCGTATTGTCCTCCTCACACAGTCAGTCACCGCAGCAGGCATCGTGACGCCAAGAGGCTGCGGAATGACGCCTTGTCGTCCTTTCAAAGCAAGTCTCCACAGTAGACCTAGTGGCGCCGTTCGGCTGGAGAATGACGGTCGGTTCCTAGAAAACGCCAACCCCGCTGCTGCAGCTGGCTGGGAAAACTTTGCATGTCGGCACCTCTGCAGACCATTTCTAACAACATATAACGCTGTCACTTCAGCGCTGAATTCTTCGAGGTCACACGAAGTTTCTTCAAGTGCAAGAAATTATATATATTGTTACGGTGGAAAAAGAGGACAAGGTTGTCGATTGTGAAGACGACGAGGTGGCAACAGCGTGCAAGCAATGCAACAGCAATGCTAAGCTATTACCAAGACGAGATTTAATTAATATCTTAAACGGCCACCTACACCAGCTAACCACTTACAATGTAATAGCTACGGACGCTTCTGTGTGCAACGAAAAGGCAGGAGTGGGGATCTTCTCTGAATCTCTTCAGTGGTCTTACTCCCTTCGCCTTCCCGACTTCACGCCTATATTTCAGGCAGAATTATTAGCGATAACACTAGCATTACGAAAACTGCCCCAAAATGACCCATTAGCTGTTATTGTGACCGACTCGCTTTCGGTATGCACTGCACTAACTGCATCTTTAAATTCAGCAATTCAAAGAACATTTCGTTCCATGGTGCCTCCGTACTTACGAAAAGTACGTTTGCTTTGGGTACCCGGACATCATGGGTTGCATTTGAATGAAATGGCTGATTCTCTCGCACGAGCTTCCCTGAACGGCCCAATCATATCTGTTTTGCCGACATTGGCTTATGTCACCGCGGCTAGGTACAGAAATTTCGCTTTATCTCAAAACTCTGCAATATCCATGCTAACACCCTCTTCTGATTTCCACCATCTTGGCTTCCCATGGAATACTAATTGGTGTCCTTCAAGGCAATTGGAAGTTTCCTTTACAAAATTGAGATGTCGCATACCTCCTCTAAATTTTTATTTACACAGGTCTGGTCTCGCAGTGTCCCCTCTATGTTCTTTTTGCAGTGAGCCTGAAACTGTCGAACATTACTTTCTCTCGTGCCGCCGCTTTCTAAGACAAAGAAAACTATTAGAATACTCATTTACTAAACTTAACCTTTCGCTATCCTCGCCACCCATACTTTCTTTTGGGGCGACTTCACTGGGATCCAGCCACAGGGATGCTTTTCTAGCAGTTAACAATTTCATCAGAGACACAAAAAGAGTGCCTTGCTGAATTTCTAAAATTATCCACAATTTATATTATTTAAGTTCTTCACGTTTACTTATTTTATTAAAATTCCTACCAATAATAAATTAAACTTCTAATTTACAGTACTATCGTCCCACGCTCCACTATACAAATCTAGATTGTCTCTACTTCTAACCATACGGAAAACCGCCTGCTTCTTGGCCAATCCCCCATAGTGGGTACGCGCCGCTCTCGAGGCCACAAGACAAGACAAGACAAGCGTCTTCGAATTCTCGGCTGCTGTTTATATACGTATCGTGTAAATACATCGTGTAAATAGTTTTATACCCGTGACATTTTGGTGAACGTGCGGGGTACGCGTCTTCGCCACGCAGCTCCGCAGTGGACGTCTCACCCTGCCTGGGAACATGCTTCCAGTGGAAGGCACCGCGTCCGCAGCTGCAATGCCGACTACGCATACCCATACCCATAATTACGTCGACATACCTAAACAGTCGCGGACTGCAGCTTTCACCGGAAAAAAGTGCAACCATGGCATTTACACGAAAGTCAATGGCCTGCTACCCCATTATGATTGATGGGAAGATTATACCTTCAGTAACCGAATACAAGTTTCTCGGAGTTATCATCGACCGTGACTTATCTTGGTCGAAGCACCTCTCAGGATTAAGAAAAAAACTAGACAGCTTTACTCAGATCATTCGACATATGTCTGGCAAATCATGGGGGCCATCCAAGTCATCTCTTCTGCAGCTCTACCAGGCACTTTTTGTTGGCTACTTCCGCTACAGTGCGCCTGTACTTTCTCGGGTTAGTACAACTGCTGTACGCACACTTGAAAGTGCTCAGGCTCGCGCACTGAGAATTTGCCTAGGACTACCACGATGTGCATCTACTTGGGGCACTATTGCAGAGGCACGTGCATGCCCAGCTCGAGTTTATCTGCAACATGAGCCATTGCGAGTGCATCTAAGGGTACTGACTAGACACAGGAACCATCCACTCACGAACGTCACACGCGTACGGCCTGTCGCCGCCTACTCAGAAGCCGTGTTGTCGCAGCAAGACTTATTGCCGTCGGACTTCGAACCGTATGACATACCCGAAGTTCCACTCTGGACGATGGCAAAGCCAATGGTGAGGCTCTCAATCCCTGGAATAACGAAGAAGTCGAAGATGCCGCTTGCTGGCCTCAAGCATTTCGCGCTATCATACATTGCTTACATGTATGGATATTACGAACATATTTTTACAGATGGTTCGGTGACACAGACCTCATCCGCAGCGGCCTACACTGTGCCAGGAATGGGGATCGCACAACGGTTCAAGATAGGACACAGGACGTCGTCTACAGCAGCTGAGTTGACCGGAGTTCGAGAAGCAGTTCGCTGCATACTGCAACAAAGCCCCGAGAAGTGGACAGTGTTCTGCGACTCAAAACCAGCACTGCAACTCATCAGCAATTATATGAGTGACAGAACCGCATATAGTCCCCTGGTTTATGACATCATGTATCTGCTTGCTGAGGCGTCTCATTCCGGACATACCATCGTGCTGCAGTGGATTCCTGGCCATTGTGGAATAGCTGGAAACGAACAGGCTGACGCAGAAGCAAAACAGGCGCACACTGACGGAACTATTGTAAACATTCATTTTTCCCGGTATGACATTAACGCCTTGCTCCATACCTCCCTTAAAACTTCTACGGCACAACATTGGGACAACCCCGAGTATCGACAAGAGCGCCTCCATAGACTGGACGCTGGATTACAATTCCGGCATCCACTTCGGTTGCGGAGAAGCCAAGAAACGCTCATTCATCGATTACGGCTGGGTGTGGCATACACCAACCGATACCTTCACAAGATTGGACAAACACGGGACCCTGAATGTAGCGTCTGTCACACTCTCGAGACAATAGCTCACGTACTTTGCGTGTGCCCTCAATATGCGGCCGAACGAAGAAAACTCAAATCTACAGTTGACAGCTTGGACTCCCGCCCCTTTTCAGAAGAAAAGCTTTTGGGCGCGTGGAGGAGTGTTGACTGTGCCCAACGTGCCATAAAAGCACTTTTGAACTTTTTAAGTGAGACTGGTTTAGACGATCGCCTCTAGAAGCTGTGAGAAGTGTAGTCAGTGCGAAATGTGTTTGCGCAAAACTTTTTGTGGCAAGATTACTTTTTGTATGGACAAGATTAGTCTTAGTGTATTGCGTCTCCAGTGCGCATCCGCATATTGGACAACGTGTATATAGTATCTCATTGTACCATATCATAATCATCCGCCACCTACCTTTCCCTGTATTTCCCACTTCCCCATTCCCCAGTGAGGAGTAGCAGGCTAGAGACACGCTCTCCAGGCCGACCTCTCCTCCTTTCTCTCCATTAAAAATTTACTCCTCCTACGCATACCCACTACATTGCTCTACCTCAGCCACAAGACCCCGGCAAGTTCACCGGCCTCGATGGTGTTGACGTAGAAGAATGATTGAAGATGTATGAGCGTGTCAGCAAGGTGAGCAGGTGGATCCGACCATAATGCTGGCCAATGTCGTGTTCTACCTCAACGGAACACCGCGAACGTGGTTTTACACACCCGAGGAAGAGCTAACCAGCTGGGACTTGTTCAAAGAAAAGCTGTCCGACGTTTTTGGTAATCCGACCAGTTGACAACTAGTCGCCAAGCAACAACTCGCTACGCGCGCTCAAACTGCTACCGAGTCGTATGTCTCCTACATTCAGGACGTCCCAGTCCTCTGTCATAAAATCGACACGTCCATGCCAGAGGCGGACAAGGTTGGACACATTATCAAAGCCATCGCGGACGACGCATTCAACCTTTTGGTCTGTAGAAACTTACCGGCTGTCGACGCCATCATGAAGGAATGCCGCCGTTTCGAGCAAGCGAAATGTCGCCGTATATAGAATCAGTTTGCACGGCTTTCAAGTACTGCAGCGACCTCTTCCTGTACCGACCAATCTTCCCAGCACCTGCTCCTTGAATCGCCCTGACACCTGCCCTGCTTTTATGCCTCGGTCCTATCGCAGTCCACCTCACATTGTCCGTTATCCCTTCACTACCAGGAATCCATCGGACTGGCGTACACCTGACGACAGGCCGATCTGTTGCTGCTGCGGCCGAATCGGTCACGTTCCCCATCACTGCCACAGCCGTTGGCCGTCCCCTCCTGGAAACACCTTCCTGAATTCAAGTTTGCCCCGAAGTTCCTCACCCTTCTACGACGCTTCTGACGCCACTACCTTGACTCGCCGCTATGCTTGCTCGCCCTCGCCTCAACGTCGCCAGCCACGGCCGCCCCAGCTTCACCGCTCACCGTCGCCGACCTACCCAGGACCGTCCCAGCAAGTAAACTAGGCAATGCGGCACCTCGAAGTGGTGCTGCAATGTCGGATTCGCCGCAGAATCCTCCTTTGACGCTGTTTACGAGACATAACCTTCTTGACGTCCACGTGGATGGCATACCCGTTACAGCACTCATAGATACCGGAGCACACATATCGATTATGACCAGCCGCCTATGCGCCGCCATTTAAAGAAAATTGTTACGCCTGCCGTTACTCGGTTCGTACGAATCGCCGACGGTAGCACGGCGACCGTGGTCGGAATGTGTAGTGCAAGTGTGAGCATTTCCGGCCGCCATACTGTCCTTCTTTTCACTGTGCTTTACCAGTGCCCCCATGACCTCATACTAGGCCTAGGCTTCCTCTCCGCCCATTCAGTGCTCATCGATTGTTCCTCCAGTACTGTGTGTCTTGGCCTGCCTCTACTGGACGTTCCTCCGACACCACACGAAATTCGCCTAATACCGCCGGATTTGTTCATGTTCCACCACAGGTCTTGACATACATCGAAATGTCGCCTTTTATGCCAGTTCCCGGTGGTGATTACATCTCCGCTCCCATAACTGCCATCGTTCTCACCCACAACGTTTCTGTTCCGCATACAATAATGAGGGTCACAGACAATCGCATGTATCTCCCTGTGGTGAATTTCGGGCTCGCTAAGCAAATTCTACCTACAGATATCACCCTGGCTACAATCACTGTTTTCGAAGTATTGTTGCGTTGAGACTTTTGCCATCGACGCTTCCTGTGAGCCTTTCCGGTCTGCCAAATGTGCTGACAACGACATTAGGAAAATGATCACCCCAAATCTGACTCCTGCGTACACTGAACAGCCCTGCAGTCTATTGCTTTCCTACAAGGATATATTTGACCTCAACAACCGACCCTTAGGCCAGACGTCACTTGTCAAACTTCGTATACATACAGGCGATAAGCCACCCATCCTTCGGTAACCCTACCAAGTTTCAGCTTCGGAGCGTCACGTCATCAAGATGGAAGTAGACAAGATGATAGCGAAAGACATCATCGAGCCATCGTCAAGTCCCTGGGCGTCCCCTGTCGTGCTGGTTAAAAAGGTCGGTTCATGTAGATTTCGCGTCGATTACCGCCACCTCAACCGCATAACGAAGAAGGACGTCTACCCACTACCTCGTATCGATGACGCCATCGATTGCCTCTACGGGGCACAGTATTTTTCATCCATCGACCTGCGGTCCGGATATTGGCAAATCGCTGTCAATGATCTAGGTCGTGAAAAGACCGCCTTTATAACGCCTGGTGGTCTTTACCAATTCAAAGATATGCCTTTTCGGCTATGTAACGCTCCGGCTACATTTGAACGTATGATGGATTCATTACTCCAAGAATTCAAGTGGTCGACTTGTCTCTGCTACCTAGATGATGTTATTGTGTTCTCACGCTCATTCAGCACACACATTGAGCGCCTTTCAGCTGTACTTGCCGTTTTTCGCAAGGCCGGTCTACAGCTCAACTCCAAGAAATGTAACTTCGGCCACCGTGAGATTACTGTTCTTGGACATGTCGTCAATGCGACTGGCATCCGACCGGACCCAGAGAAAATCCACGCCGTGAAAGAGTTCCCTGTTCCGCGGTCTGCAAAAGATGTCGAAAGTTTCGTGGACCTTTTCTCTTACTTCCGCCGCTTTGTTAAAGATCTTGCTACCATAGCACGCTCTCTCACACATCTCCTGAAGAAAAATGTGCCATTTTTATGGGGATCCTCTCAGGCCGCCGCCTCTTCTCGCCTTACCACCATTCTCACCACCCCACCGATTCTAGGACACTTCGCTGCTTCAGCCCCTACAGAGGTGCGCAACGATGGCAGTAGCCACGGAATCGGTGCCGTCTTGGCACAAGTTCAACACGGCCATGAACGTATCGCGTACGCTAGCCGTGTCCAATGGTATTACCATTGGACGTTTCACTCCCCTTGATGCAGGATTCGAGGACCGAGTAAGCCCGCGACGCCATCGCCCACGCTCACCATGCGCGCCAGCTTGCCCGTACCCGTCTGTTGGCATCGCAGGAATATCAACGGCACGCTTACAATCGCCGCCATCGTGACATATATTTTTCACCAGGCTCTCTCCTTGGCGCCGAGTGGGGCTCTCCGAGAAACTTCTTCCGTGCTACAAAGGCCCTTACCGTGTTCTACGTCAAGTGACCAATGTCACGACATAATCCCCGTGACCTCCGACATGCCACCCGGTTCCACATCACCTGACGTTGTAAACGTCTCTCGGCTTAAGCCTCACTATGCCCTTACCGACAGCCACATCTGCCGGTGCTTTTTCTGCCGGGGGTCGTGTTAGGGTGACAAAAGAGAACAAGGTCGTCGACGGTGAAGACGACGAGGTGGCAACAGCTTCTTGGGATTCTCGGCTGCTGTTTTATACGCATCGTGTAAATACATCGTTTAAATAGTTTAAATATATATATATTGTGAGCATTATTCATACGCTTTATATTCTCACCTGTACATACTCATCATCACCGTTTTGGGGCCTGGTGGTGGGGCTCGGTCTCGGGAGAATAAAGAAGAGACTGGCTGCCTAAACCTCGTCTCACAAGTGGTGGAGTGTGCTGTCCGGTCCCTTCGCCCTCTCGCTCCCGGTCTCTCTCCAGCTTCACCTACGCTACATCCCTGGAGCTCCGCTCGGGTCGCCGCCTCTACCAACTGCACTTGACCATGTCGCAAGACCAGCAGACCAGTACCACGACATCCACCTTGCCGACTCCTGCGGGAACCCCTTCTTGGACAGTCACCACCCCTCAGAAGGATCCACCGGTATTTGCTGGGCTTCCAGGTGACGACGTTGAAGACTGGTTGGAGCTATACGAGCGCGTGAGTGACTTTAACCACTGGAACGAATCAGCAAAACTTGCTCACGTCGCCTTCTACCTAACCGGAGTTGCGAAAACATGGTTTTACAATCATGAGCTCGATTTGGTCAACTGGAGGATCTTTAAAAACCAGCTACGCCAGATTTTCGCAAACTCGTCTGTCCGCTCCGATATCGCTAAGAAGAAGCTTGCTGAGCGTGTCCAGCACTCAGGCGAGTCCTACACTTCGTACATAGAGGACGTCCTCGCCCTCTGCCGCCGCGTGAACACCTCGATGGCAGAGAGTGACCGTGTACGCCACCTGCTCAAGGGTATTGGAACTGCGGCATTCAATGCTCTTGTAGTGCTGAATCCCACTACGGTCGCCGACATCATCAGTACGTGTCAGCGTCTCGATGACCTTCATATGCTCCGCTTACACCCTGACACATCTGATTTCAAGGCGTCCAACGACAGCGAGCTACGTGCTTTGATCCGCTCCATCATCCGTGAGGAACTGCACGCCCAAGCTTCGTCAAACCCTCCTGAGGTCCATCTGACGCCTCCTGGTGGCGGCCTACGCCATATCGTGAGGGAAGAGCTAGCTGCCGTGAACTGCCCGCAAATCACGAGCCCGCACCCTATCCATACGCCAACGTACGCTCAGGTTGCCTCTATAGCGCCACTCCCCCAGCAGCCACCACAACAGGCACCTGCACCGCACATGTCCCTGAATCCTATCACTGCAAGACCATCGCCTGTTCCGTCTTATAACGCATGGAGCCCACCTCGACCGGTTCGTTACTACTGCGGCATCCGTGGCCACATTTCCAGGTTTTGCCGACGCCGTCAGCAAGATGAAAGACGTGGCTATGACGGCTTTGAAAGGGATCAGTTTTCTGGCCCTGTACCACGACGTCGGCGTTCTGACTACGTTTATTATCCACCACGTTCCCCATCTCCACAGGACTTCAACACTGCCAGTTCATCGCGTTTCCCGCGTCGTCGCTCTCCATCACCGATGCGGCGCTCTTCTTCCACTCTACGACCGGCTACTTCGTCCTCCGATCACCGCCCGGAAAACTAAATGGTGCAGCTTCAAAAGGGAAAGCTGCATCTTTTGGACAACGTGAAACGCCTCCGGAGCGCCCGTCAAATGTACTTTTGGTGTTTGTTGAAGGTGTCCGAATCGAAGCCTTGGTTGACACAGGTGCATCGCTTTCCGTTATTAGTGCTGACTTGTGTTCTCGATTGCGAAAAGTGAAGACACCGTATAATGGCCCTCCCCTTCGTTGTGCTAATGCAGTTCTTGTTCAGCCCTCCAGTGTTTGCACTGCGCGCGTTTTCATTGATGGCATCCTCCACCACATTCAGGTCGTCGTGCTGTCTTCGTGCCCTTACGCGATGATTTTGGGATGGGACTTCCTGTCCTCCGCCTCAGCTTTAATCTCTTGCCGTCAGCGAACTATTCATATGACAGACACTGAATCTTCGTCCTCTCTCAATGATCACAGCCTGCGTTTTGTCACGTCTACCGACTGTTTCATTCCCGCGGGCACTGAGCATATTCTGACGCTGACTTCCGACACTATTATTAATGGTGATGTGTTCCTTGCACCGAGTGGTTACTGCATTTCTGGTGGGCTTAGCCTTGCTCCTAGCCTAGTACGGTTTCAGGACGGTAGAGCCTCAGTCGCTGTTCATAACCCTACTTCTTCCCCAGTTGTGCTCTCCCAGGGCTCTACTGTGACATGCTTTACTGACACCGAACCTCTTTCGCTGGTACCGCTTCATACCGAATCACCACCTTTGTCTACCACAATATGTTTAAATATATATATATATATTGGGTTCGGAAAGCTGGTCGGGGCCCCAGCCCATCCCGTAAAAATGAGAACTCTCCGCCCATAGCCCACTGTATAAGAAGTGAACTTCATCAACATTTCTTTTTGGGCGAGTTCGTTCATCTTGAGACAAATGGGTAACAGCGCAAGCAGACGACCACAAGAAGGCCTACACGTACACACAAGCGCAGACTAATAACTCTTTTTAGTGGTAAGGATATCACACCTTATATATGCCAGAGTGAAGCAAGGGAAATGAAAGGAGAAAATATTGTCACAATTCACAAGCAGCAGAACTGATAAAGAAGGGCAGGTCACTTTAGTTGGAGCAGAAAAACGATCGCGCAGAGACCTCTTCTTCTCTTTCGCAGTGCCCGAGATCTTCGTCTTCCTCTACGTGCCGCGTACTGGATGTGGCAACGTGTCAAGGGTGATAGCGTGCCAACAACCCGTACAAAAATGAGTGTTGATTAACCATTGATATACTGTTGGGGAATCGTTGAAACAACTGACTTCAACAAATTCTCAAGAGCAATTGAGTTCACTCAACACTTGCACAACAATATTACCGTTGAGTGTTCTCAATAAACAATTTATTGGGTAATTTGTGTTGATTTTTCTAGTTGTTATTTTGTTGTGTAGCAGTTTAGTCCAGTATACAATAATTAGGACTCGCATATGAAGACCTTCCAAACATGTTTTGCCATGCGTTCCAACCTCATTCCTGTCACTTTGCGGCAGGTAGGTTCTTCTATCGCCTCGCTTTCATTAATAAAAAATATGTGTGACCGATGGGGTGGAATCGAACGTCGGCTGTCGAGCCCGGTACTCTAACCAATAGGCCACGAGCGCGCGCATACTCCTCTCATTCGAGAGCCAGTAAGCTCTGAAATGCTTGGCGTGTGCGCCGCGTGCCACTTCCTGGTGCTGTCGCTACAGCTGGCGCTTTGAAGCGCCTATCTCCGGGACCGCCCCACTTTCGTAGCCATTTTCGCTACGTAAAAACTGCAACGTTAGACTAGATTCATGACCGCCAAGTTCATAACGATTTATTTCTTCGCCGGTGTACAAATGCCATCGTCGTTTTAACATACACTAGATGACATAACCATTTGTACGATCCGAAATGAGCACGTTTCGGGGAGCAGAAGAATGCGAAATTCACTTGCCAACACGGTGACTAAGCGCATGTGGAGTTCCCCAAAAGTGACACGGCGGCAGCGCGGCCGGCGATAAGACAGGTGCCGACAGGCGACGACGCTACCTCCGAGCATCGGACGCACTGTGGGAACCGTAGGATGCAAGCGCGCACACGCTACAAACATAGACGGGTGAGGTCTTCGAATTTCCTGCGAGGTACCCTCTGTCCGTAAAGCAAATATAGTTTTTGTCCAATATCCGTGGTACTAGAGATCAAAGAATGAACGCGCTTTGAGATCGCAGCGCGCAGCCGCTATAACCATTGACTTCAAAGAGCTTCAGATTCAGCAACAGCCGCAACAGTATCACAGCTAATCGCTGTATCTGCGGCTGCTCCCGTTTCTCGCCTTGCAAGCAGCAGGGTCGTCCTCTCCCAAGCCTGCAGGTCTCGTATGTTCAGTTAAGAACACCAAAGGGAAATGAAAGAAATACAGGTAACGGACTCTTATTGCACCTTACTTGTCACCTGGTCATCTGCAAAAGCGCTACAAACTATTTTAAAAACTTTATTTTTGTAAAAATAGCAAAACTAGTAGTAATTTTTATTTCTAGGTGGCGCAACAAACGTTAAGGTAGCGTTCGGGTGTGTATGTGTGCGAGCAAACGGGCGCAACCGAGCTTCGTTTTGCGCACACTTTTGCAACAGTACACATGGTTACCGCTAGTTTCGTAGCCGCATTTTTTGGCCGTAGTATTTATTGTTTACGCTATATATTAGGTAGTTCTTAATAATTCATGAAGGTTAGTTGATGAAAAATTATTGCTAATTAATTAGTGGTTCTTAAGTGCCGTTATTTTGTGTTTGAAAGGTTTTTATAACTGAATACGATAGTGAAGCCATGTGAAGCTGTGAACGGCTTTCGGACTCAGTTATTCGGTTGCAGTTGTGCGGTGGTTCAAGCCTCGTGCTTCTTGATGAAAGTAATTTCTTTTCGGACATCATGACGCACATTTTAGTGAAATGCTTTAACGACGATAAGTGGGACGTTTATCCGGTGAAGTGGTTGGCTCACCCAACAACTAGTCTTCTACTGATGTGCGAGCCTGACGGTTTTGATGAGTTGCGCGGCAGAGGCCATGATGCCTGTTGGAGAGAAGGCACCCCGAAACAGTCGCAGCCGCACTTCTGAAGATAGGTAAGTGATCTCTTTTTCTTGGGCACGTAGCCTTCTTTTCTATTTTGATATTGACGAGCGTGACATGTTAAGCACTCCGTTCACTTTCTTGAAGCAAACCGCATGCCCCGGAGCAAATGCGCGCGATAGTAACTCTCGCTGCCGCCGTCACTTCGTTTGAAACAATGGTAGGCGAAGAGGCAGTGGCGCCCCATGTGCGTAAAATTGCATTGCTTCATTTGTTCATGTCTAATAACGTTTCCTTCATTTGTATGAGAGAACACAATTGGAACATAAGGATCGGCTTCTCTGCGCAGTGATAATTTTGTACAGTAGCCACGTCATCTTTTATGGGGGCTCACGTATGCCGTCCAAGCGCTTGTTATCGCGTTCCGATACGTGAGAGGCGCGCTGCCTTTCAAGGTATTTAGGCAGGCACTACGAGTTTAGGAGAACCGCGACAAATAATCGTGCAGCAGGTGTGCAGCTGTGCTACGCTTGTACCACACTCGTACCGGAAGGCAGTGTTGCACTTCACGCTTACGCATTTCGTAACTATGGCGGCCTCCGTGGCAATTTGGGGATCGAAGTCGTGGATACGATCCCTGCAGCGGCCGCATTCCAAAGGAGCGGAATGCAAAAACGCTCGTGCATTGTGCATTGTATGCACGTAAACATTTCCAGGAAGTCAAAATTAATACGGAGTCCCCATACGACGTGCCTCATAATCAGATCGTTGGTTTGGCACGTGGAACATCGGATTTTTTTTTTCGTAGTGGCTCATCGTATACCATACGGTTAGTGTGATCACCTTTTGTGCCGTGGCGGTTAAGCGCGCCTCGATTTAGGTTGCGCCTAATGATGCGGCGCACCGCGAAATATATTTCCCCTCTCTGGGATTTTCGGAGAGCGGCCAACCGATTAGTCACAGCTTCCGCGCGGTGACTGTACACGGATACACAGCGCAAATGAACAGAGGTGTGGTGACGTGGTCAAAGAACACAGCCGCCGACGGGCTCACCTTATCGTCTATCACCGCCAAAACTACCGCAGTGAGCATCTTTATCTAGCGCGGCGGTTTGCCGTTGAAGGCGTACTGTACAATTTTCATAAGCGATAACCGAAACATGCCACCGTTCTCTGCTGCCTCTTTGAGTTGGACCGATCCGAATATGCGTTGTTTCCAGAAGCGAAAGGAGCGCCAATCGGCGCGTTGTCGCCTCGAGCTAAGCGTCGCACTCGAGCACCGTTTGCGCGGTGAAGAATGACGCGTGCACGAAGCTAGCTCACTGCGCGGACGCTACCGCGCAAAACGCGCAAGGGCGTGTACGCGACATTCTGCACATAAATCGCGCGAGATGATCGGAGCCACGCCGGAGCGCGACTAGCTTTAAAGAAGCGGTACATGTTCTCACTCGTACAGGCACGCTCACGCTCGCATCGCTCTCGGCGTATGTTTAGGTCATCCCTTCTACTGGACTTCTACCCAAAGATTCGATATCTGTTTGGTATTGGCTATGCACTGTCGCGTAGTCTTTGGTTCTGCGAGAGAGCGGGGAATATTTTCCCCACTGTGAAACATCGCTGCGTGTTTTAGCTAACATTTACCGTAGCAACCCATTCCTTCCTTTTCTCGACGGCACTCGTAAAGAGTCGCAAATTTTTACTTGCCAGTATAGTGTGTACTTCTATTTCGTGCGAAGTTATGTGCAGTGTGTGGCAGATTCTTAATCCGCGCAATCTCATTTTCTGTCCACATTCCCTTCTCACAGGTTACGTATGCAGTAAATTCCCAGATGCTAAAGTGTTCTACGCCAAAAGCACCTTGGCGTCGTGCAAGAGACACCCGTTGATATGTGGCTGATTCACTAGCAACCTCGCATCTCTGTTGCCAATCTCCATCAAGTGGGATTTTCAACTATTTTTTGTGTTACTCTGTGGTGTACTAGCTGCTGCATGGACGCTGTGAAGGCTTACTTTCGATTTGCTCTGGCGTTTAGTTGTAAAGGATGGGCTACCTTTTGAGGGGAGGCATTTACTTTTGTTTATGAGAATGTTTACCAGCCTAACCAAGTGATACGTGGGTACTGTAAACAGCAGCACGAACAGAGGCGGACGACGAAATAGGTAGGAGCACACACGAGCGCAAGCTCTACCGATATCACTAACCTCCTGTCTTGGCAAATTATTTGAGAAGGTGATCCACACACGTCTCACGTCTTACATTGAAGACCGCAACCTATTTCCCACTAACATATTCGGCTTTCGCCAGCATCTGTCGACACAAGATGTTTTCCTGCTACTTCGCGAAGAAGTTCTATGCAACACCACGGTTGGTGCGGAACATCTCGTCCTGGCTCTTGATTTAAAAAGCGCATTTGACACTATTTCACATGAACTTATCTTATCTGAGCTAAGTGACATCGGTTGTGGACAAAGAATCTATGATTACACCCGCTCTTTCCTGACCTCTCGCATCGCGACAATAGGCATTGGCACTACGTGCTCAGACCCTTTTCCCATGCCTAATAGAGGTACACCGCAAGGGGCGATACTCTCCCCCCTTCTTTTCAATATCGGTATGAGACGCTTAGCTAAAACACTCGACGTCATACCTGGGCTAGGGTACGCGATATATGCAGACGATATTACCCTATGGGCAACCAGCGGCTCGTTAGGACAAAAAGAAGAAATCCTGCAAGAAGCAGCGACCGTTGTTGAAACCTTCGCTCGCAGCAGTGGAATGAGCTGCGCTCCCGATAAATCAGAATTTATCAGGATACGAGGGCGAGGCCGTCAAACTCACGAGCCGGTGAACCTCTTTCTAGGAGACAGCCAGATAAAGGAAGTCCAAAAAATGCGAATCCTCGGACTGTGGCTGCAAAGCAACAAACGAGTAGACCACACCATTAAAACCCTTAGGACTACGGTGAAACAGATCTCTCGTATGATCCGTAGAGTAACTTATCACCGAAAAGGTTTCAAGGAAACAGAGACGATCCGGCTCGTTCAGGCTTTTGTGCTAAGTCGTCTCACATATAGCCTCCCTTTCCAGGACCCCACGAAAACAGAACTAAAGGCCCTAGATGCGTTGATTAGAACGTCGTACAAAGCGGCTCTCGGCCTACCACAGGGAACCTCTACTGAACGCCTGCTGGCCCTCGGGATTCACAATAACTACGAGGAGCTACGGGCAGCGACGCTCATATCTCAACGGGAGCGGCTTAGCTTAACCACCTCTGGCAGAAAATTACTTTGCCGCGTGGGTTACCCTACTCATCCACAGTATGCGGGAGAAGAACTCGAATCTCTGACCAGAGTCCTTCGTGAAAGGATCGTAGTAGCCCCAATCCCTAAGAACATGAGTCCAAAATACCACCAGGGACGTAGAAATGCTCGAGCTCGAAAGTTAATGCAGCAATTCGATGGAAACCCGGATACAGTATACACAGATGTCGCTCGATGTGGTGCTGACAAATACGCCCTCGCAGTGGTAGGAGCGGCTGCAAATCAAGGGCTTGTGACTTGTGCCACGGCTAGAGTTGCATCTGCGAATACCGCAGAAGCTTCAGCCATCGCGCTAGCTATTAAAACTAAGGACGCTCTGGGACAATCGTCGATAACTCTTACAGATTCCCAAGTCGCATGTAGACTATTCCTCACCGGGAGGCTACCACACAGCACCACTCACCTATTAGGATCCAACCTAACGCAGAAACACATGATCGTCTGGTGCCCGGGTCCCGCAGGACTCGAGGGCAATGAGAGAGCGGACGGCGCAGCTCGTGCTTTTGTCAACCGAGCGGCCGACCACTCTGACGAAAACCCCTTTTTACCACGAGAAATCCTTGAGCACCAGCGGCGCGAGCGAAGAAAGTACAGTCCACCACACCCTGACCTATCCAGGCAGGACTCTTATGACTGGCGCCGAATACAGACGCACACATTTCCAAACCTTTATTTGAAAAATGCCATTCACCCAACGCTGTACAGCGCTCGCTGTCCTTGGTGCGGAGGCCGGCCAACTCTCGCCCACATTACGTGGGACTGCCATAACAGGCCACCCAAAATTAATACACCAATAATAACTGGCAAACTTTCCGGAAGGGAGCAGTGGGAGACTTGGCTCGCCAGCGAGGATCGGGAGATGCAACTAGCACTCCTCAACCAAGCACGGCGGACCGCTCAAGCCAGTGGGGCCCTGGACTAGGGGCTCCACCCACTCGCTTTCTGCATTTTTTTTCTCTTTTAAATAAACGTTTTGATATATATATATATATATATATATATATATATATATATATATATATATATATATATATATATATATACATATATACTAAATGTTTGCTTTTGATGACAAAGGTATTAAACACACTGGTCAACTTGGCAAAGGTAAAAATCCGTGCGTGCGTGGCAGAAACAGCCACGTGCGACAAGAAAAAAATATGAAAAAGCCATGTCATGTAGAATAAACGTGCGTGAAAAACGAGAACTATCGGTCAAATCTATTGAAAAAGCGAAAGATTTGTCCGATAAGTGATACTAACTAACGGGAAATACTCTTTTGAGAGCAACTTTTTCCCACTAAGGGCAACAGATAACTTGGTTACGCAATTGTTTCGTTTGTGATCAATAAATATTGCCTCTGGAACTCCTATGGTGTTGCGGTATAGAGCAGAAAGAACGATTGTTTCATCACAAAGACCAGAGCACAAAAGGACTTATGGAAGCATTATTTATTGATCACGAAGAAATATTCATAAGCAATATTTCTGTGACCCTTAGCGGGAAAGAGTTGCTACAGTACTTCTCGTTACTATCGCTTAGAGGAGAAACCTTTCAGTTTTCATGTTTTTGTTAGTTTTTGACGCACATGTTTATTCTACAGGACGTATTTCGGTCCTTTTTTGTTGTGCCGGGCTGTGTATGCTGCGCATCCATGGCTTTTTCTTTGTGAAGTTGGCCAGTGTGTTTAAAATCTTCGTCTTCACGAATAAACTTCTACTTGAGTCAGCGTTCATGTGTGTTCCTACCTTAATTCATCCTTCTCGTCTCTGTTTGGGTGGTTGTGAAATATAAATGTACACCGAATTGGCAAAGTGTCCATAGAATTGATACGTGAAGTTATTTGCGCTGTTTATTTCAGGAAGAACGCTATAGGGTCTTATCTTCTCTTTGTTTTTGACAGTGAGTACATTTTTCTAGTTCAATTTCAAGGAGTCCCCTGAGGAAGCCAATAAGAGTGATGGTAACTTCCTCTGTGTGTAAGATTTATGAATTTCATCCATTCAAGGCATGACATGGCACATACCTGATTGTACGGTGCAAGCATTCATAGTAAGATCTACTTTTCGGTTCTCATGACGCTTCTTTGTACTGCGCTGCATTCTCCAGGCACATGAACCTTTTTATGCTCTAAGTGCATGCGTTCTTTTTCTATATGTTGGAGCGAAAATTGTAAACTTAAATATGCATATATATCATTTTCCTTGTAATCTTTTTCAACATGGGTGCGCTGTAGCTCCCTCTGTCTTGCAGTTACTGCTTTGTCCCAATTTTTATACAACCTTTATTTTATGCAGCAAAATTCTGGTGCTATTTTAATAACATTTTATCTGCGAAATTGAGGTAATTGGTGTTTCGTATATGATTTATTTGCGTTTTTCACTGTCTCAGCAATCGGGCTGTCGAGTCATTGGAACCTTTTCTCATACTGTAAGACTATTTCTGGGGTGCTTGATACTGAAAGTGCAGGTGACCATTTATTTGGCTGTTTGGAATTGTGTTAGCCATGTGTTACTACCAATTTTCTGTGCTAAATAATTATTTTTTCTCTTATCGTTCAAGGTATTAGCCTTTCCTTATCTCTTTATTGACTGAGGTAGCACTTAGTTGCTGGGTATAGGAAAAAAGGCCCCAAAAAGGGCTTTAATTAGCTTTGTGCAAGTCCAGAAAGATTACCTGAAAATGAGCTCACTAAATTGAGGAAATGCCACTAACGAACTCCTCTGTACCCCAAATTAACATAATCAAATGGTGTACGGTTTGTTCTTGACTTGTGCCGGGGAGATAAGCTGCTTTCGTTACACAAAAGCTTTACAAGTTTATTTCTGAAGAAAGCAATCCTGGCTTGTCAGAAACACGATTCTGGTGTTCATCATGCCCGACAACTTTCTAAATGATGTCTCGTCAAATAATAGCTAAGGTGAGTGATGTTATTTTATGAAATAATTGGGCAACATGAAAATATATATCTCTCGAGGACAAAGCTCAGGCAAGTCTACTTTGGTACTTCATTAAATTTTAATCGCGGTGAAAGACGTGTGCTAAAGGTTGCATATATTTACGTGAAGTCATTTGTTTCAAGTTGGTCATTTTGCCTTCTCACAGTCAGCCGTAGCTCTTCCTGTGATGTGTTAGTGTGCGCAACATTTTAATGTAACATATTCAGATGTGTTTTGTGTATTCACATGCAAGCAGCTCCAAGTGTTCATGTGTTCAAAGTTGGTTGTTTTGGGCTGCTGAGCACGAGGTCGCGGGATTGAATCCCGGCCACGGCGGCCGCATTTAGATGGGGGCGAAATGCGAAAACACCCGTGTGCTTAGATTTAGGTGCACGTTAAAGAACCCCAGGTGGTCAAAATTTCCGGAGTCCTCCACTACGGCGTGCCTCATAATCAGAAAGTGGTTTTGGCACGTAAAACCCCAAATATTATTATTAAAGTTGGTTGTTACAAGGGTATGCTTAAGCCTTGCCTTTTGAGTCGCTTTGCCTCCTAGTCATAAACTTAAGTCGAAAGTGAAGAGCACAATGATCGTTTTGATTGGATTCATATGTATAGGTTTTTTCAGATGTATTTACACTGCTAGAGTGCTGTAGGTACTAGCGTGTGTCTCCAGGTTCAATGTAGTGGTGCCTTATGTACTGTAATAATGTTTCATGTGCAAACATCTTTAGTGTATATAAAGGTACTTCAAGTTGATCAGTCTCCTTTGATTTTGTTTGTGTTTGGGAAAGTTATGAGCAGGCACCGGGGCATGCAAGTGTGAACAGCGAAGCAATTTCAATATATGAATAAAAATACACTAGCCCAACGAAACGTCAATCATATTTCAATGGCGACTTCTGAAATCTCAATGGCATCTCAACTGTGCCACGATATGCTTTTCAATGCTGTGGCAATAATAACTCAACAACACGTCAACAAAACTACCACAACGTTAGTTCAACGCAGAATAAATGGTAACTCAACAACCATTCAACAAAACGAACACAATGGGCCGTTTAAGCACAATGGACTTTCAATGGTACCTTAACAATTATTCAACATTGAGGTACCCAATGGTGTTTCAATTCGATTTCAGTGGCCAATATTCAAGAGTGCTCAACACTCAACCCAACAATTCTCCAACATACTCGCAATAATTCCACAATAAAAAACTCAACATTGACCAACAATATTTCAATGCCTTCTCAATAATTTTTTTTGTACGGGAACGCAAGCACAATATAGCCGACCAAGCGCAACAAAACGCAAACAATTATTTTTATTTGCAATTTGAACCCCCGCCATTCAGAAGATCAAATCCAGCATCAAAGAGAACAAAGCAAGGGGTGCGAAAGGGCACCTGCTACCGAAGTTTCCCATGTGGTAGGCTCCTTACCTGATGCGCGTGCTCTTGTCACAATTTTTTCCTAGAATCGTCATCTCTTTTAACCGGGCCACAAAATCCGCACACTTGCTAACGTACGCAACTAAATGTGCGTATTTAACACCTAGCTTATTTTTTTCAGTTTTTGAGCGTGTTCCTCTAAGCGGTCACTGACACAGCGACAAGTTTCGCCGACGTAAAACATCCCGCATGACATGGGAATACAATACACCTCTCCAGTGGAACATTTCACTAACGGCAGTTGGCGGTTCTCCTGGAATATACGTTTTCTGGGGTTACAGATACGTGGACACAACTTTCGCAGCTTATTTGGGGCAAAGAAACAAATTGGCACGCCGTGCCTACTTGCCACCTTATTAAGGTTGTGGGAAAGCTTATGGATGTAAGGGACCCCCTCAAGCTTTCGTGCCTTCCGTTGATTCTGAGCCGTTGTACTTCCTGATACACCCTTGAATGTTTGAAGGAGGGTTGCTGAAACGGCAGTCAAGACCGAGAAGGGGAACCCTGCAGCCAAAAGACGACTTACCTGATTATTAAGACTGGACTTAATCTGACGAGGACAATTTTTGGAGAGCCGAGCCCATACACAACACCACTCTCTTAATTTTCTTGTAGTGTGCCGAGTCAAAGGGCAGCAACTCCTTCTTAGCCCGTATATGTATACGCCGTAGCCCCAGCAAACGTGTCCATCACAGAACGTGATTTTTAGGCTTAAAAGCTGTAAAACTGAAAGGTCCGGGAGTTCATGGGTGAAACGCTACCTACGTCCATGTTTGCTAAAAATAGATAAAACTTCGCATACAGTAGAGGGGTAGGTGAAAGCGGGCGGCTCTTTTATAAGCAGTAAAAAATCATCAACATACATAAAGTATTTTAAAACCGGCACCCCATTAAACAGTTGTTCTAGTGTGCCATCCACTTTGGCCAGAAAAATGTCACTACGCAAGACCGTATGCAGGCGCCATCGCGCTGCAAAAACGGCTCCTCATGAAATACAATAAAAGTAGAGTTCAAATAAAACTGCAATAAATATAGAAAATTATCAGCGGAGAAACCGACGGTGTTCTGAAAGGATACGTCCCCGTTATCTTCAATGGACTCTTTGACACACACTAGCAGTTGATTGTGTGGAACAGAAAAAAACAACTCCTGCACGTCTACCGGGAAACCGAAACTAACATGATCATTTCCCTCTAAAAACTGTGCTACTGTGGCAGATTTCTTTTTTGTTTTTTTGCGAGAAATGGGTCGCTCACAACAAGCGTCTTGAGGTTCTTTAGCAAAAACTGGCTATAACACTTCTGCCACGATCCCTCTTCACTAACAATACTCCTAAACGGAACTTCGGGCTTGTGTCTTGGTTGGGAAAAACATTCCCAAGCGCTTCACTTTGCTAATAAATATGTCCCTGGCAAGCTTGCCTAGGTCTAATTGCTTACAAAACTCGACGAACTTGGTTTCAACACGCACTTCACTTTTCTTCACGGGGACAAAGTTCTCATTAACCGCTACTAAATCGTTTTCATAGTAAATTCCCTTGAGTAAAACGGCGAACCCACCCTCTTTTTCAGCTTGCGTAAGCATCAGGTCGTTGCTCTTAAAAAAAAAGATACTACATCATTAAACAATCTAGTGCAGTGCAAGTCCGAGGTTCTTGGAGCAAATTTTCGCAGACAGTCAACACCTTCAAGAAGGCAGCAGTCCCGATTATTTTTTGCCTTATCGGCCACATTTCGATTCATTGCAATGAGATCATGCGGAGGAACATCAGCTTGGACCCCAAATTTAGGGCCTTTCTGCAGAAGACGCATAATCTTCTCTGGCATATGGACGTCCCCCGTGACGCTGACGTTGCTTCCACCTTGCGTCATATTCTTGTCTCCTGTACACCGGAGCAACTTTCAAGATGCACCTCCACCTGCACTCCATGAGCTAGCTGTGCCGCTAGGCGCTTCAAATATGCGAGCTTCTTAATCGCGAGCCAGTCAGGATGGTCTTCAAGACACAGAAGACGCAACCAGTCCTAAAAAAGTCGGACTTATGGCCACAGTTGTGAGCGACTTATTCTGCAAAGTCTTTTCACATGCCCCCACACTGGTTTCATAGGGTCGAAGAGGGCACTTACTACATTAGGGACGAGTCCTTTCCGGATGCAAAAGGCGAAGCGTCTTGCCTGGCATATGTTGCATGAACAATGTGACTCCGTAGAAGGGCGATGGTGGAAGAGGAAGGTGAAACACAAAAAGAAGGGCCCACTATACAAGAAATGAACCTCATCAATACTTCTTTTGTACTTTTGGACACGCTGGACTCAGAAAACGGAGTCCAGCGTGTTGTAGCAGCAGCAGTTGCATTCTCAAGCACGCATCTAAGCAAGCTTCTTTGGTTTCACAGGCTAGCTGCATCAGCTGTCCCCTCGATAGCTTCGGTGACTACGTGGCTGATCATCCTTGGATCTTACACGTGCGTGCGCGGCACTGACTACCCTGCTGGTCTCGGCGCGCACTCCGCTGAAACCACCCCTGAGCTGCACTCGACGCAGTCCGGATTCCGGCCATAAAAGCCGTCCCGGCGAGGGCATCGCTGTTGTAGCAGCAGCAGTTGCATTCTCAAGCACGCATCTAAGCAAACTTCCTTGGTTTCACAGGTCGGTTGCTTTTATTACTCTCGATGTATTTTTTTAGAATTTGTCAATTTCTGCAATTACTGCTGCTACTGTTGCTGCTATCGTTCTTCTCTGCTTTTGTGCTCACATTGTGTTAACTATTTAGCCATCCTCGTAATGCCCACAAATGCAGAACATTGTAAGCGAATGGACGAGCTCGAAGCTATATTCAAACATCGGTTGAATGAATTAGTCGACTGGCTTGTTATTAGCATACAAACTAAGCTTCAGGACACAGGCTTAGACTTCGGTGCGATGAGGACTGAAGTTGGTCGCATGGATGACAGCCTAGAGCTTCTAAACGAAGCAGTCGAGTCAACCCGGTCTCAACAGCTTGAGTTATCTGCGGTAAGCCGCGTTCTGAAAGCGGAAAACGAGGCCCTTCAAAGGAAAGTCGCTGACCTTGAGCAATACTCAAGATTAAATAGCTTGGAAATAAAGGGGGTGTCCTGTACCCAGGGGGAAGATTGTACCGCAATCCTGACTGCCATCGGCGGCAAAATAAACTGTACAGTCTTATACCCCTGTCACGCGGACGCGGCTAAAGTCCTTTTAACTCCCTTCAACCAAGAACGTCTTTATCTAGAGGGAGATGCGTGCCGTGTCACACGGCAGTCCTTTAGCAAAGCAACTTTAAGGAAGTTCCTCCCTTGCAGACTGAAGGGAGTACTCCTGTTCCCAGCGTGCTTGAATTTCAAATCAAGAAATCACCCTCATTTTTATTAATTTCACTTTTACCAGCAATTATAACGGTTTTTATTGCATATAATATAGTATTTGAGCACTGACAAATATATTTGAGTTGAGCAGCAACATTCGACTCTCGAACCGGGCGTTCTCGGAATGGCTGCTGCGTTTGCCCTGACTTCGCCAATTTTTGTTGTTTTGGTCAACGCGATCGCACGTCTCGCGCATGCGGAATGAGGGATTCACGTCTTTTCCAAGACTTTTTAGCAATATATAACGTGTTTCTTTCATGACTGCGTACGAGGTGAGCAGCGCCTAATGGGCCCCCAGCGGCAGCTTTCAAATGTTCGCTTATAGGCCGTGCGACAGGGAGCTAACTCCTTTGAGGTGAAACTCCCTTGCGGTCGTTTAAGGGAAGGAAGTTTGAAGGAGGTCCGAGTTGCCCGTGTGTCACGGGTATTAGCCATAGATGTCGACACAGTTCATCGCGTACCAGCAGTCTGGTCAAAAGAATATAATCGTGCGGTTTTGCTCTCGAGCAAAAAAATAAAAAAAAAATCTGAATTCATGAAGAAGGCGCGAAGGGCCCGACTGAATACCCGAAGTACAGGTTTTCAGGAAAGCACTCGCAGGCGATATTCGTCAATGAGCATCTATCGCCAGACAACAAGCGTTTGTTCTCAAGGACACTTGCCTTAAATAAGGAAAAAGGTAGGCAGTTCATCTGGACAGAAAATTGTCATATCAAAGTGCGGAAATCTCCCGATAGTCGGGTATTTCGCATCGCTTCTGATTCCGATCTATCTATCATTACCTAACTTTGCATAAGCCTTCCAACTTTCAATCTTGAAGCTGTGTCCAATGGCTTCGTACTTCTTACCTGAAGAACTTGAGGCTTATTTTTCATCGCACTGCCATTCACTGATCCATTTCAATGTGTGAAGTCTGAAAAAAAAAAAACATGGATGGCGCCACGAATTTTTTGTCATCTACCCATCATAATTCCTCTGTTATTTGCGTTAGTGAAACCTGGCTCTCCGCATCTCACAATAACTTGTATAGCTTTCCTTCCTACTCATCCGAATACTGCCACTATGATAACAGTAATCATGGTGCTGCTGCTATTTTTGTGTCCTCAGAGTTGCGTTTTCATATGCGATCTGACTTGACACTCAACGTGGCGAACTGTGAATCTGTCTGGGACGAATTTAACGCTACATTCTTTCCACAAGATAAGAAAAACCTAATAGTTGGCTGCATCTATCGTTTACCCTCATCATCTGGAAGCGCGTTTTGCTTAGCCCTAGGTAATTTACTGCGTATTTTAACATTCGAACAGAAAAATGTCATTATCAAGGGCGATATTAATGTTAACCTTTTAGATACATCCAACCCACTACTTAATGATTAAATTAGCTGCTTAAATGGGTTCGGATATGAAAAGCCAATTACTCTTCCAACTCGTTGTCCCACGAATAAACAGGGCACGCTTATCGACATAGTATCCAATCTTCTTACTAACCCTGACTGTGGTGTTGTCGAAGCTTCAATACCCGATAATTAGCCAGCATTCGTGCGCTTGACTTCTACTGCTAGTACTACCGATGCAAGCGTCACCTGAAAAAAAGTTTAATTCATCAATTTTTATTGAAATAATTGCCGCATTAGACTGGTCCCCAATAATGGTACGTGATAACCCTGAAACTGCCTATAGCACATTCTCACAAATAATTTCTAATGCTATTTCAGATTCCACGGCACTACTGAATTGAAAAAAAAACGTTTTCAGCTCCCCGTAACCCATGGTTATCCACCAGTTTGCTAAATTGCTCAAGGAAAAAATTATAACCTTTACAGAAAAAAAAAACAGCCATTTAACCCTTTGAGGGTCGTTTCCGTAAATATACGGCGCCGCGAACAGGTCCGAAAATGGTCGAAGCCGTATATTTACGGCTCCGTCTGTACGTTTAAAACACGCGCCGATTTCCTAACTTTTTCTTGCCTGGCATGTGCTGCCACTATGTGGGAATACATGCAATTTTTTTCTCGCGTCTCTCTCTTTCGGTTTTCGTTGTATAGTTGTTGTTTTGCTCCGGAGCGTCTGCTACCGCTGGCGCATTGGCGCTCTCGCGGGCGCGCGGCGGTTAGTTTTGGTTTTGTTCCGCAGGCGGTTTCGGCTTCTTTCGCTCGCAAAACTGTTGGCTCTCTCGACTCAAAGGGTGACCGCCTGTTACTCGCTCGTTTGTTGCTCACAGGGGTCCGCATACGAAGGATGCCGCCGTGCATGCGTTTCCTTTTTTGGCACTTTATTCAGAAGTACCCTCCCACGGCTGCTCAGGCAAGCAGTACCCAGAGGAGGTGCCACGTATGCGCCAACACCGCTCGGCAGCAAAAATATCGCAAGGACACAAGGTACATGTGCGCTGAGTGCAACAAATCGCTCTGTGTGGACCCATGCTTCAAGGACTACCACACGCTGAAGAAATATTAGTGCAAGAGGAACATTTGAGACTTGCAAAAAATTTTCATGGGCGCGTTCCTCTTGTGTATTTTTCTCGTGTGGACATTGTGTATAACAATGCGCCAATTTTTTGTTTTCTTATAACTTTATTTGCTATTTTTTATTGTTTTTCATGAGTAAAGAGTACATATATGCCAACGCAAAACATCTTTTTCTCCCTTTACGGTCACTGTAGAAAAATTACGGTAAATTTTTTTTCGAGATAGGTCCCTCTGAAGAATTTAAATGTGCAATAAAAAAATCGACCCTGGGTGGTCGCATATGGCGAAAAAAATCGACCCTCAAAGGGTTAACACTGCACTTCACGGAAGATATAATAAATATTCTAACTTACTAGGAAAATTAAACAGGCTAAAACGATGTATTATGAAAATGAAATTAAGTCTACAGGTAATGATGTCAAAAAGCAATGGAAAGTATTAAACTCTTTTTTAGGTCGATCCAATCATAATTCCGAAATAACTATGATACAATCGGGGGATCTTCTCCTTGATAATTCCTTGGACATTGCAAACTCCTTCATGAATTTCTTCAGTGCAGATAATAAAGGGTGCGACGATTCATTGACCGAGACTTACCCCCATGTGCCTTACAGCTTTTTCCTTCATTCCGCAACACCTGAAGGCATAGTCACAGTCATTTCCAGTCTAAAAAATAGAGGGCCTGGTCTCGATAACTTCAGCCCATCTCTCATAAATATGATAGCGTACCTAATATCTGAAATATTCTGTCACATAGTGAACCTTATCTTTAAAACAGGAATCTATCCAAGTTTTTGAATTGAATTGAATATATCTTTATTTCCAACAGATTGGGGGAGACAGGGAACAAAAGCTGCAAGTGCAGCTTGAAAAAACATCCTGCCTTTGAAGAAAGTCAAAATAATCCCTGTTTTCAAGAAGGGAGATAAGTGACTAACATCTAACTACCGCCTTATTGCTATACTTTCATTCTTTAGTAAAACTATCGAAAAAATAATCGTAACGCGCTTATTTCGTATCCTATCACCAAACCAATTTGGGTTTAGGGAGGGTTACTCAACTGATTTGGCATTAATATTTTTAACAGACAAGATTCGGCAGGCAATTGACACTGGAAATTCTTCTGGCGCATTATTTATTGACCTTTCTAAAGCGTTCGATTCACTTGTTCATAATATCCTTTTTGCTAAATTAGACTCTATTGGTATAACTGGCCCGGCACTGCAATTATTACGTAACTATTTGAAAGATAGAGCATATACTGTATCAATATCCAGCACTTACTTGCGCCCTAAAACAACTAACATTGGTGCACCCCAAGGATCTATATTAGCACCTCTTTTGTTTTTAATGTACAGTCGACCAAAAAAGTTTACGGACCAAGAGATCTGACAAAAAGCTGAATATCTCCTCAGTCTCAAAACACAGACTGTTATTCCCATTTCCAGCCTTTTGTGGCATATGCGAACAACATTGTGATGCACAATTTTACTGGCTGCTTTTAAAGGCTGCTCGTATATTTTGAATTTTCTGAGATCCAGTGGTCCGTAAACTTTTTTGGTCGACTGTACATAATTGACCTCCCACAGTACCTAAAGTCCTCTGACTGTATCCTTTACGCTGACGACACTACCATCTTCTCCTCAGACAAAAGTATTGATTCAGTAATTTGTCAGCTTAACCACGACGCGGCTAATATTGTAACCTGGTGTCGACTAAACAGACTACACATTTATACTGCCAAATCTAACTTCGTCGTCTTCTCAGCTCAACAAAAGCATATCTCAGGAGCAGACGACAAGGAGTGCGCGCGCCGTGGCGGATTCCGTGCTGGAAGAAGGAAAACAACGACGCCGAAGAGCGTCCGGTACGAGAACGCGCGGTGCATGGAAAACAACAAAAAGAAGAAAAGCAACCAATTAGAAAAGACCACGGGGCGTCAGGCAGCCAATCCGAGAATGCCTAATCAGCCAGAAAGAAGAAAAAGCGTGGTGCGCTGGCAGAAATGGGAGACGCCAGGAGAGTCCCAGGAAGCGACGGCAGGAGGAGGTCAACCACCGGAGCGGGCGTTGAAGACGGGCCGTCGGGTTCCGGACCCGAGCCACCAGGACTTCACCCGACCGGGGCCTCCTGCCAACTTGTTCCTGTGCGTCGTCCGTCTACCTGAGCGTGCCGCCAGCTCCTCAAGGCCGGTGAGCTTCTGCGCCCGTGGGCAGCACGAGAGCAGTCGGGCTACGGGCCCGAGTTCTACGCCAGCTGCCCGGCCAGAACGCCGCCCCCGTCTGTCGTGCCGCCTGCTGCCCGAGGCCGGCGTTCGAGCTTCTGTGCCCGTGGGCAGGGCAAGAGCAGTCGGGCTACGGGCCCGAGCTCTACACCCAGCTGCCCGGCCAGAACGCTGCCGACGTCTACTCCTGCCACCAAGCCGCCCGCTTTACCTCGCCTAGCCAGAGCTGGCGCGCTCCGATCGCCCGGTCGGTCAACTTACACCGCGACCTCTGGTGAGACCGGCGCCCCTCCTTTCGCCAGCTTGTTGCCGCGTCGCCGCGTCGAGACTGTTGTGTGTCCCTGCCGTCGGGGCAAGCCCGGACTGGCGCACTACTCAGCTCCATACTAGCCCCAAATGTGTGTCTTGATGTGTGAGAGTTTCTTTTATGTTTGCTATTTTCTTCTATTTATTTTTTAGCCTTCTTTAGTTCCATTAAACGTTTGTGTGTGTGTTCGAAACGAACGGCTTTGTCCTCAATTGGATTCTCGGAGGCTCCGCCTAAGAGAACCATCAGAACCATTGAGTACACGAACCTCTGCCCCCATATTAGGGTCATCACACAGGGAACGATTGCAGAGTCCGGTAGATTAGGGTCGGCAATGTAGAGTGAACGCCTCCTCTCGAAAAAATAATCCATGACTGTCCCTTCTCTGTGTGTGAAAGCTATTGCGTCGTCCCCTCTGTCAACCGGATTTCGCTCAAAAGCAGAAAGAAAACTATCTTTCCACTTGTGCCATGAATCACGGCATTGACTTGCGATTCGCATGTCCCACCATTTTCTGGCATTACCAGATAAAAAACGGCGCATGTTACACACTATGTCGTCCAATGACGTCCAGTGGTTTTGCGCACATGCGTATTCATAAAATCTGAGCCACAAGGTGGCGGCATTAGACACCCCATCAAAACTATCGGGCTTGAACTCTTCTTGATGTGCTTTCTGTGCTCTTAGTGAGTCGCTAACTGCTTCGAGAATCACCCGCTGTTGTTCATACTGCGTGGTCTGCTGCTGAAACAGCGCTTGCAACAAGGTGTTATTCGTGTGCTCAATCTCGTTCTTGGAATCTATCCTTGAATGTCCCGGAAACATAACCTCAAATTCAGACATAGAAGCATCGATTCTGCTCTTACTTGCCACACCTTTCTCAACGAAGGCCGCTTCGTTCAGTTGACTCTTGTCAGTGATGATGCGAAGCAGTTCCAATGAAGTCGCTGATTCCTGAAGAAGCACTGGATCTTCGCCATCAAGCTGGTAGGTCTTCGCGGTCGTCTGCCCATCTGTTCTTCTTGCAAGGTCACTTCAAGCCACGTGATCGGCTACGCCAAATATAAAGTACGAGTTAAAATACACTCATTTATTTACAGGTATCCATCTTGATCACTTCTTTCTCTTCCTCTTCCCCTCCTGTTCTTGAATGAATGAATGAATGTTTATTTCATCTTGAATACACTTTCAAGAAAGGTGCAGGGGCAAAAGGCGCACAGCGCCTGACAGGGGCCCCTGTACCCCCAATATATGTCTCTTCTGTCTTCTTCTTCTTCGCCGGAACGTCACAAATACTTTACAGCGTTAGCTAGTGACTAACTTAATGTAGTGTATTGCTTGTTTGCATATAGATGCTTTGTATTTACATATCCTACTCATTTGTAATGGGAGGTTCCCTGTACAGTCTGTTGACTATGGGACCTCCATCTGTATCTATGTATAATCCCCATTTGTAACCGTATTATTATGCCCAATAAAGAACTCTAAAAATGTCGTTGGTGTTCCTTCTTGACCACTTTTCAATAATGACTTACCTAAAATGTTAACAGACAACCCCAAGAAATTTTGGAAAGTTATTAACACAAGTAACACACGCACTGTAACTCTTGTTGATGATATGGGTGAAATCATGCCTGAAACTGAGTGCCCACTCATATTTAACAACGCATTTTCGTCAGTATTTTCTAATGATAATAACGTGCCATTGACTAATGTCCCCTGCAACATAGTTTCTAGCATGCCGAGCGTGGTGTTTTATCCTGATGGTGTTTTGCGCATAATTGAAAAACTTAAACTTTCATCCTCAGCATGTATAGATGGTATAAACTCTAAACTACTAAAAAATACAAAATATATTTCTTCATCATTTTTGTGTCTTATATTCTCGCAGTCACTTTCTACAGGTTCCATGCCTCACGACTGGAAGGTGGGGAAGGTCATTCCCATCTACAAGTCTCGTAATAAGAACACACCGCTAAATTATCGACCCATCTCTCTAACTAGTTTCCCTTGCAAAATCATGGAACACGTCATCTACTCCCTGATCATAAATCATTTGGACGCGAATCAATTTTTTCATTCGGCACAGCATGGGTTCCGCAAGGGTTTTTCTACCGAAACGCAACTAGCTCTATTTCTACACGACTTACATGTAAACCTTGACTCTAACCAACAAACTGACGCTATTTTTCTGGACTACGAAAAGGCCTTTGACAAAGTTTCTCACCGCCACTTACTACTAAAGCTTTCTTCTTTGAACTTACACAGTGACGTACTCAAATGGCTCGAAGCATTCCTGACTGATCGCTACCAATTCGTTTCTGTAAATGACAAATCATCCACTCTTCTCCCTGTAACTTCTGGAGTCCCTCAGGGATCAGTTCTCGGTCCTCTTCTTTTTTTTAATTTATATTAACGATTTACCCCAACACGTGTCTTGTAAGATACGAATTTTCGCCGATGACTGCGTGATTTACCATCCAGTTTCTAATGCTACTGACGAAAACACCTTGCAACAAAGTCTTAACAACGTGCAGTCTTGGAGTGAAAATTGGCTGATGACTCTTAATCCCAACAAATGTAAACATATGTCTTTTACCCGTCGCCGTAACCCTTTCCTGTCCTCTTATACCATAGTAAACGTTCCCTTAGAATCAGTAGAATCATTTAAGTACTTGGGCGTCACACTTTCTCGTGATCTCAGTTGGGGTACGCATATTTCCAACATACTTTCATCAGCTAACAGAACTTTTGGCTTCATGAGACGACACTTGCGTGGCGCCCCGCAGAACGTCAAACTACTAGCTTTCAAATCCCTTATCAGACCGAAAGTCGAATACGCATCACCCATCTGGAATCCATATCAAGTCTATCTAGTTAACGAGCTCTAGTCCTTTCAAAACCGCGTCGTCAGATACATCCATTCCTCATACTCATACGACGTAAGCGTATCATCCTTAAAAGCAAAATCTGATTTACAGCCCCTTGCACGTCGCCGTGCTACTGCTAGCCTTTGCCTCTTTCATAAGTTTTTTTACAGTACCTTATTTCACGAGCCATATATCACACCACCAGCACGCATATCTCTACGAACTGGGCACCCATTACAAGTCTTACGCCCACGCTCCCACACAACTACATTTTCCTCGTCTTTTTTTTCCCGCACAGCATCAGATTGGAACGCCCTTCCCCACCACGTAGCTGCAATCACTTGCCCGACATCGTTTCTGGAAAATGTGTCCTTGTTGGCTAATCATTAACTTGCTTTCTCAAGTGTTATTATTTCTGTTGTTTTGCACTTGCGAAAATGTAGCTTCCATGTACAATTTTTTCTGTATACCTGTGTTTATTTTTGTATATTCAACTGTACCCACCCCTTATGTAATACCCCTAGCAAAGGGGTCTTTAAGGAAATAAAACTGAACTGAACTGAACTGAACAACTTTGTGAATGTGTCTGAAGCAGGAAGCAGATTGGGGTGCTTGGAACTTTCCCGGAGGTTGCTGAACTGAAGACGACCTCCCAAGCGAAGAAGCCCTAATTCATCGTGATATGGACTGAACCGCTGGAGTGTAATGTCCATTCTGCTGACATCCGGTACAAACACGTTATCTTGTGTTCGACGTATCCTATAAAGTTCAGCCCCTTGTACTTCAGTTGCGTCTAAAGGTCCCTTCTTTCTGGCGTCTGTGTACCTGCAATTTCTAGCAAATCGTTGTATCCACGCAGTTATACGCATCAGTCGGTTATAAGAGCTGTAGTCGTTGATGTTTACAATTGTAAGCACTGGTCGAGCAGCTGCTTTAAAACACGCAGTTTCCTCTTCTAGGCCGACAGTATCCTGAATTGCTGCTGTTGTACAGGCAGTTTCTTCTATTTCGACTGTATCCTCGGTGTAGCAGGGCTCGTCGAATGTCGTCTCAGTGTAGAGAAAGTTTGGTCCTTTCCACCAAATTGAACTTCGTAATAGTTGCTCGGCAGTGGGTGTTAGGTTGCTCGTCCCATTTCTTCTGCAGGGCTTCCCCTCTTGCTTTTCTCCTTTCGATGTTATATGCGGGATGCATGTTCCGCGGAATGGGGTACACGTTGATGCGTCTCCTCACATCACGTGGTACCTCTTCCCTTTGATCTATCGTATAGGGCAGAACAATATGGATCTTTTCGAGCAGATCTCTACCTGGTTTTGTGAGTGCGAGCCTATTGAGTTGTGAAAGGTATTGTGCTTCCCACATCTCTTTGAGGGTATTATGTACTCCTAGAGCCATGAGCTAACACCCTCTATGTGGACGCCGCAGGGCCAAAGAATGGAGTGGTGACCATTGTGGTCTCAACGCCTTCAGGATTGATGGTGAATTGCGCCTCGATGAAAACGTGCAACCCCACTCACGCAGAGGAAGCAGCTATTGCATTAGCTATAGCATCTAACCCCAACGCCGATGTGCTCACTGACTCCCAGAACGCCTGTCGCAACTTCAATAATGGATTAATTCACAGGTCAGGGTTGTCATTGCTGACTAAGCATCCACCCAGCCAAGCCTCAGTCATCTGATTTCCCGGTCACCTGGAACTACCAGGAGGAAACGAAGCCGCTCACAGGCATGCCCGAGCTCTTCTATACCGGGCGTCTCCCCCTGATGACCGTGAAGAGTGCTGGGACCTAACGGCTTTAGCAGTGCATGCTGAAAATTTCGCACCATACAGAACAGCCAGGAAGGAGTACCCAACACCACATAAATCCCTCAACAAGTTGGAAGAGAACACTCTTAGGAGACTACAAACTAATAGATACCCAACGCCAGCTAAGTTACACCAGTGGTACCCTACACTATACTCCCCGCAATGCCCACACTGTGGAGAGGTAGCTAACCTCCACCACATGGTGTGGGCTTGCCAATTTAATCCCATAGTTGACCCCATTCCAAATCCCTCAAAAGAGCAGTGGGAGGCTATTCTGCTCAGCGATGATCCTGACCGTCAGCGCTGACTGGTGGGGAGGGCCAGCGCAGCAGCAGTAACCAGTGGGCTACCGGAATAGGCGGCCCACCCACGAGTTATATGAATATCCTGCAAATAAAGATGTTTTCAATCGATCAATCAATGCTCCGCAGTGGATCCTCTAGACAGTAAATCGGCTGGATTTTGATCACCCGGACAATGTCTCCACATGTTCATATCAGTTAGGGAGAGTATCTCTGTAACTCGGTTTGCTACTAACTTTCCCCAGCGTTTCGCTGAACGGCGTAGCGAAAGAATCACGATCATAGAATCTGTCTACATAACTGTTTCAATGCCCTCTAGATTTAGGGCACGTCTGCAACGAGGTCTCCCATCAGTTCTAATCGTGGCACAGTTATCTTTTGTAGAGGTGTGACACTCGACTTGGCTAGCAGTAGCTGAACTGTTGCGGCTCCCTTGCAGTCTCGTGTCTGAAGGTAAAACACGGCGCCGTACGCAACTGGGCTAGCGTCACTAAAGGCCTTGATGGTAACCTGCACATTCTTGTCCGGGTGTGTTTGACTAAAATGTCTAACTTCTAGCTGATTAAAAGTTCTGAGGCCTTTAGTCCACGCTGTCCACTCTATAAGAAGGGACTCAGGAAGTGGTGCGTCCCAGGCGTATTTCTCTAAGCACAGCCTTTGTATAAATAACTTGACTACCAGTACGAACGGTGTTAAGAATCCAAAAGGATCGTACATGAGTGAGGCGAAGCTTAAGATCTGCCTCTTCGTAACCTTTTGTTCGCTCAGTGATTCAAGCATCTTCGTTAGTGATAGCTTTAAGATGTCTTTGTCGGTATCCCAAACGAGACCAAGAATCTTCCTTTCGTTTTATAAATCGAACTGTACCTTTAAGTCTCTACTATTGTAAAAGTTTCGTAAGCGTCCATCATTTGTCGTCCACATTGTTAGATTCCTGCCTCTTTCAAGATACTGAAGCAATCGCTAACGACTGGCTGCGCTTCTTTCTTCCGTGCTCCGATGACCAAGTCATCTACGTAGAAATTATCTTTCAGTAGTTTGGCAGTAGAAGGGTATTTGTCTTCTACCAGTTGGAAGTGGTGTCGCCGAGTTGCAGCAAGGAGAAAGGGACTGCTGCAGGCGCCAAAAGGAACCCTTGTCATGCGCAGTTCTTCAATATTGGAAGACCCTTCTCCAAACCGGAAGTAACGAAACGCATCGCGATCGTGTTCAGCCAGCGACACTTGAAGAAACGCTTTTTCGATCACGGTGGAAATTCCAATCTTGAAGCTGCGGAACTTCAGCAGTAAGTAGAGGATGTTGGGGTTCTAATTCGGTCCTGTCCACAAGACGTCGCTGAGTGAAGGTGAGCCCGAAGCACGAGGGGAGGCGTCGAATACCACCTGTACTTTAGTCGTAGTTCTGTCGCGTCGGACTACTGCTCGGTGTGGCATATGGTACGTGATATGTTCAATAGTACGGTCCATTGTGACCTTCTCAGCGTAGTCTTTGTTATAGTAGCTCCTAATGGCAGTGTCATATTCCTTCTGAAACTCTGGTTCTCGACGCAGCGTTCTCTGCAGACTCCAGCCTCTTTAACGCCACATCCCGGTCATTTTAAGTTGGGACCATTTGCTGCGCCACGGCAGTTCAACTTGATAGGGACCATTGTTTCTAATAGTTGATTCCACGAAGTTATTCAGGACGTATTCGTGATCTTTCGAGAGTCTATTTTCGTTAGCCACCCTCAGATTTTCTACTTCCCAGAAAGACCTCTGTTGCTGGGAAACATTTGTTTCCGTTAGGCCTATGTTGAAGTTCCTTACAGGTTCCGGCTTGTAGAACTTAGGTGGACTTCTGGTATCTCCATGAAATGTCCATCCTATTATAGTTTCGATGGCGGTCAAGCAGTCGTCCAGTCGATGAATTCTTCCGCTGACGAGCTGCCAGTAATTGTCTGAACCTATAAGCACGCCTATTCCAGGCTCAGGCGAGACCTGAACTGCGTTGACGTCAGTCAAACGTAAGTTCTTGCTCCTCAACTTTGCAAGTACATTTGTCTCTGTCAAGGGTGACAAGTCATTGCATATTTCGGGAACTTCTATAGCCTCTACTTCAAGTGAGTTTGAGTCGTACTGGCTATGCAGCGTGACTTATACTTCCCGATAATATTTCCGCGGTGTTGAAACGGATGGTGAGCTGCTATTCGGCTAACACAGTGCTGCTCTTCGGCTAACGCAAGCTTTCAGCTTCCTAGACAATTCTTCCGTGTTGAAGCTGCGTTGACTGCCACCATCAGTAAACATTCTTACAATACATTTACTTTCAGTGCCCAGAGCCCGAACTTGGGCGGTCTGCAGAAGAACTGTGTACTTTAGCGAGTCTGTTGACAAGCTGGAAACAGTTGTCTGCGTTTCTGTATTCTTCTGCTTCCATTTTGGGTCACACATAGTGGTGATATGTCGCCCCTCTGCATTTCGCACAGCTTATAGTCTCTTGCAGTTTCGGCATTCCTTAGCTTTATGAAATTGTCTAGCGCAGCGGAAACAGCATCCTAATTTGTGTAGTTTCTATTTTTTTCTAGTCTAATGTTAGTTCCGTTGGACAGACATCCACCGAGTGATCTTTGTCTCCGCATAGTATACAACTCTCTGGAGTCAATTTCCCGGTTAACATAGATACAAAACCATGGAAATGCTCACTAGACTGTCGTTTTGCGGTTGAGGCTTGTTCTCTCTTGCCAGAAGTCATCATTATAGCCTGTTCCCGGCTTCTTACTTCAAGGCTCAAGAAGTCTACATGAACAGACGTTTCATTTAGCCTGTCACTAGTAATGCCTGTATTTGTCGAAGACAAGATGCGCTGGGTATAACGGAGTACCATTTCTTGCGGAAGTTTTTGTATTTATAGCAGTTTTCAGAAGCGCTCTATATTGGTTTTCTTGACGCCAAGGTTATGCAGATAAGTCACGCGAGTCTGCTCTTCATGAAACCTTTGAAGCCCTTCGAAATCTTCGCAATCTTCGTAAGAATTAAATTAAATCGCTCTCTTCAGTTAGCAAATTAACGGACACAGTTGCTTGTCGGCACCCTACTGCGATATGGCCCGGTTGTTTGCATTTGTGACTGACTAAGGGTCGTTTTTCCTCAAACTTGGAACTTTTTGGTTCACTCGAGTTGACCGCGTGCACGTGGGCGGGAAGGTTGTCGGATTTCCCTTGGTTGCTTACTCTCGCTCCTTTCTTCAACTTCGTGAATGATCCCGACGGTTTCTTTTGCACTTCTGAAGTTTCCATTCTGCAGGAACAGTGCTCGTCAGCCAAAGTAGCTGCTGTTTGCAACGTATCCACGTTTGAAGTGTCCTGAATCCACAGGCGCATTTGCTCCGGAAAAGACGCATAGAATTGCTCTAGCGCGAACACTTCAATCAGACGTTGCTTGTTCTCGTATGCGTTGGTACTTTTAAGCCATTCTTCCAACAAGCTCATGGATTTATAGGCGAATTCCGAGAATGACTCCCCTTGACTATACGCCTCGTGTTACGAAACTTCATGCTTAAGGCTTCTGTAGACAAGCTGTACCTTCGCCTCAGCTATAGCTTTACTTTATTGTAATCACGCGCATCTTCATCTGGCATTCTCGCGATTACGTCCGCTGCTTCGTTTGGAAGCAATGACAAGAGGCGTTGCGACCAGGTCTCCTCTGCAAGCGCTGCTCTAGTACACGTCCTCTCAAAGTTGACAAGGTACAAGATGATGTGGCTACCCGCCCTGAAAGGTTCCATGTATCCGCGCATGTCGAAATTGTCAGTTGGTTCAAGGCTAGGCAGCTGCATCTCTTTTAACTTCAGTTCTATCTCTGTTTCTTTTAGCTGTTGGGAAATTGTCTTCCAACGTTCCTCGACTTCGTCGTCGTTCGCTCCGCATTTCGATATTGCTTCAATAATTGCAGGTTTGCCCATCGACTTCTGCACAGGTATACCTAACTCTTCAGCTAGCAATATTAGGTTGGGTTTCGTTAACGATATGACGTTCACTGATAACAAGTGCTACTCTTACACGTACTAGTATTTATCAAAGTCAAGGTGCCTCGACTACCAAGTAAATGTCGCTAATGCTCCCAATTAAGTCAAGTAGGCCGTACTCTCACCAAACGGGATGCCAAGGCCACCGCCAACGTGCGCTCCATCCGCTGTCCGCTGCCACCAGCTGTGACGTATTCGACGGCTAGACTCCGAGGGCGGCAGGACGATCGGTCCAAGGAACAGACGACCCTCGCAGCGCCAGGACGGCAATGACGTTTATTTCTTCAGCGACGCGCTTCTGAGCGCTGAACAGCCAATCAGGGGTGGGCAAAATAAAATATATCGCGGCAAGCGGGGCAATCTTATCTGCAAATTCCGACGTAGAACGCAACCAGCACCGCGAATGTTACACAATCTACCGGGACCTGTCCAGCTTTCCCATACCTCACTGATTTCGGCCGTGACTATCTCGATTGCCCTATCGTCTAGGTTCCTGAGGAGTTTGTTCCTCCGTCGGGTCCCGGGGCTGATCTGCCATTTAGATCAAGAGAACATGTCAACAATCTCTGACAATCTCTGACACGGTGAAGGGTTCGTTTAGATCAGGTGCCGAGAGTCCCATGTAGTGTACACGCTCTAATAACGCAAGACTGGAAAATTTTTACTTTAATGGTCTTCAGAGAGCAGCGCGTTACTTTCTTTATAGCTGCAACACTACATCAAACAACAAAACTATTTTGTTGTAATTCACGCGACCCATAACAATAATGTTTAGGGCTGATTTCGGAACGCCCCGTTTACGTTGTCTGCTCTCAAGAACAGACTACACCGTGGGGGATCAATGCACCGTGTAGCGTGCATTATCCTGATTGGTTGACAAGGCCTGCTTTGGTTGCACTGCACGTAGTCCATCATGAGTCGATATCTGCACGACGTTATCTTGATCGCCGGTACAGATATGCGCTGATGTGGGAGCCAGCGCGAGACACTACGGCAATGAAAACTTTGTGGATTGCGACACTGAGAGCAACCCCCGAATAATAATTAAAAAGCAAATATTTGGCGAAATATTTTTAATGATTCGCTTGCTGATGGAGTTTTTTTTTTTTAATGCCGCGGACTATGTTGTAGTGAACAACTTTGGCTACTGGGATTCCATAACGTGCGCACAAACCGCAGCACACGAGCGTCTCTGCCTCTCGGTCACCGGAAATTGAACCCACGGCATTGTGCTCGGCAGGAGAACACCATGGTCAGCGAGCAACCATGGAAGGTGACGGTTTTCAGCCGCGCTACGAACGCCACTAACAAAGGTGAGGCACATTTCGTGAATGCGGAGCCCGCGTATTCATCTATAATTCTCGAAGCAGGCGGTCACATCGATTATTCTAGGTACACAGCGTTGTGCGGCCCCCAGTCTTTCGCGTGCGAAATAAATATATTCCAATACGAGGCTGCTCGCGTCGACTTCAGGAACTGTTTTAAGGCGTGGTACGAGTCGGAGCGCGCAGTCGTACGCGAAGCTTGCTTGTTTCTCTGTGCTGCAAGCCATCGATTGGATCAGCCGTTCGTGCGGCTCGTTCCGGGCGGAGTGAGCGACGTCAGGCCTAGCCGAGGGAAGCACCACATCTACGAACACCGAAGGTTGCTTTAGAGCACGTGGCGCCCGCGCAATCGCTGGCTCAATTCTCCAAGCACAGGTATGTTAAGACCACGCGGCATGTGAAACTTGATATTTTACGTCTTCAGTACGGTCGTCTGCACCAAGAATACAGGCGCGCTTAAGGATGTCGCATTTTATAGCGATATGTAACTCCACAAAAGTAGAGGAAACACTGAATAAAATACCCACCGCGGTTGCTTAGTGGCTAAGGTGTTGGACTGCTATGCACAAGGCTGCGGGACCAAATCCCAGCCACGGCGGCCGCATTTCGATGAGGGCGAAATGCGAAAACAGCCGTGTACTTAAATTTTGGTGCACGTTGGAGGACCCCATGCGGTCGAAATTTTCCGGATTCCCTCACTACGGCGAGCCGCATAATCAGATAGTGGTCTTGATACGTAATGCCCCACCATTTATTTTTTTTAACCTGAATAATATACTAAGCATATATTGTTCTATAAAGTGTTTGCTTCAAATTTTTGAGATCTCGACGATCTGAAAAAAGAATAAGAATTATTTTGAATTTTCTTCAATGTAGCGTAGGAGAACAATGCACGGTAGTTTTTCTTCTGCTGTACTTGTTGGGTTAGTGCCGATCATGCGATATTACTGTAGTTCGGGACACAAATAGTATAGCGGTCACATGAAATCGCAGAAAGAAAGTAAGCACAAAGCCGAATGTTCGTGGCGCTACGGGACGGGAGAAATTAAAAGCATAAAGGTCTCGTTGAAAATAACTTTTCTATGTCGAAGGACCCAGACAGTAAACTGACGCCGCAAGAACTTAATGCACGACTCTGCTGCTTGACATGGGCTGACCACGGCGGCGAACAGTAGTGGATGCAGTATCACGACGCAGCGTACGCATCAGTAAAACGCCAAATAACCGGAGTTATGTTTTTCGTTAGGTTTTAGTGCGATATCAATTATGTGGGCACTCCAGGGCACTTCTGCCGTCGTCACCCTCACCGTAATGTTCCATAAAAAGTCCAAGGGCGAATAACATTGTCGTCGCGCGCTGTATGCTGTATGTGCGAATGCAATAGAATACGGTTCAGTGGAACAAGCGGCTGGGGCGGCGCATGCTTTGCGGTGAGGCGCGCGACGGCGAAAAATGCTGTGGCGGCGCTGCAATCGAAGTGGATGGGGCCAAGGGAAGCTCGCAGTAAAATTGAGTATGAAGAACGACTGAGGAATATGGAAGAAAGTAAATGGGCTCGGTGAGTGTTGAGGTATCTGTACAGAAAAAACATTGATTCACAGTAGAGGAAAAGAACTAGGAAGCTTACCAGCAAGTATGTGGCCTGTAGGGTGGACAACACAGCAACAATGAACGTCAAGTGGAAAGTCAGAGCGGTCGAACTAATCTCATGGGTGGCGGAAATGGAAAATAAACCTGCCATGAGTAACTACTCAAGAGGAAAAAATGAAATCAGGAAAGAAACAATTTATGATAACTCAAAGGGAAGCTCATTACTTTTCGAAGCAAAATCGGGATGCCTTAGAACACGCACCTATAAGGCGAGATATAAGAATGAAGAAGAAGCATGTGCTTGCTGCGGTAAAGCTAGGAAACGATAGAGCTTATTTTATTAGAGTGTGACGACGTCTACCCAGCGGTAGATTTAGGCACCACTGGCCTCCTTGAAGCCCCTGGGTTCAGCGAGAGCAGTGGAAAAGTAAACATGTCCACAATAGGGATTAGTAAGAGGCGATTGGAGGACTGGTGGAAGAAAAGTCAGGAAACGACAAAAAACGGAGACGTACAAAAGCACAGTAGGGGACCAGAAAATTTGGTTGTGGGAGTTCCTAGCGTTTCTTTTTTCTTTTTTATTGTTTAACCTAGATAGGACATTAGGCAGTATAATAGCAAGACCTTGGTGGCGCGACCCACCACCCCGCTCCAAAGGGGTAGCTGATAAAATGCATCGACATCCATCCATCCATAGGGCTGCATCAAGGTCGTGCCGTTAAAAACTGCTGCCGATTCTGCTCGGCGGGGTTGTTCGTACTGCTTCGCGCGGTAGTGTTTGCGATCAGACCGCTCAAATGGCGTTTATAATTGGATATGACATGTATTTATGCCTTAGGAATGTACTCCACTTCTTTCTATTCTTTATTTCATTTTATTGATTTTTAATGCTGCTCGGTGACTGCGCGTGCATTGCGGCTGCAGTGTCGGCTTTCATTCTATATAAGATGTTATTGTACAGTTCCCTTTGGAGGACAAATATTTTTCTTGTTCTTCAAGCAGTGTGTATGCCTCGTGTGCGTTTTTGCGCATATATATATATATATATATATATATATATATATATATATATATATATATATATATATATATATATATATATATATATATATATATATATATATATATATATATATATATATATTATTATTATATATATATATATTCATCGGTAGGTCTTGCGAAGCGCAGACGGAGAAACATATGCAAGCTTCCTGCTTGCCGTTTCAAACAAATAAAACATATCGGGCCCATCCGGCGCCCTGTAGTCGGAATTACGGGAAGTACTCTGATAGAAAAAAAGAAACTGAAGTGCAACATACCATTCATCTTGCCGTCTGCCTCGCGTAACAGAACGCGGAGTAATTGGCACGTTTTCTTTTTTTTTTTTAATTGCGGTCGGCACTCGGGCGCCGAAAATAGTTTTAGGTAGCGATGATAAATGCCAAAAAAAAACAGCGCTCGTCCTGTGTCCTCCCTTGTCCGTGTTTTTTGGCGCTGTTTTAAATATGAATACCTTCGATGCTCTTACTAAAGCAGTTGTCTTGACATAGCATTTGTTTCAAAGAGCCTGCTGTATGCTACACGATGGTGTACTGATCTCGACACCCATGGAAGTTACCATCTAACAACATGTATTCAGTTGAAATGGTTACATCCCGCAGCTCCGCACACTGTGCGTTCTATCGATTGGCCAACATTTCGAGAATCTGTGAACACCGCATATCAAGCCATCCAATCCCCATCCTATTTTGAAGATCGCATCGCGATAACATTATGCGACACAACAAAACACCTCAGCGCACCTTCACATCGATCACCTATTGATGACCAGTACGAGCGACTTCGCGTGGTACGGCCGGCGTCGAGCAGAACAGAAATACAGAAGGACCAAATCAACATTAGATGTCGCTGCATCACACTAGGCTCAGCGTCATGTCCTGCGCCACATTGACAAGCTCGACAAACAATGCTGGCGATCATTCTGTGGTTCTCTTGATAAGCGAAAACCTCTCTCTAGAATTTGGAAAATTGTGCGAAGTCTTCGATCGCCTCCACAACACCTGCACCCGTTCAGCGCTGTGGCCATACGGCAAGGCTGGCGTGAAGGTGAGGTCGCCGATCACTTCTGCAAATACTTGTGAGTTCCTCTAGCGGTATACCAACGCAATAACGGCTGACGTTTCCACCATCTAGTAATCACCGTCTGGATGCGCCTTTTACTATGCACGAGCTCGACGCTGTAAGATCTACTTCCCGCCGGTCATCTTCCAGGATCAAATGGAATTACATACTCTGCGATTTGTCATGATCGAAGCTCGAGAAATTCTCCTGACGCTCTACTACTTTACGTGGGACAGAGCAACTGTGCCTGGCTACTGGAAGTGCAGTCGTCTTGTGGCTTTGCTAAAACCCGGGAAACGCCCAGATGATCTCTCACATTATGGGCCTTGGCAAGCTGCGTCGGTAAAGGGATGGAGCGGATGGTGCTGAGCAGAATGGAATGGCTACTCGAGAAAAGTGGTGGGCTTCTTTATTTTATCAATGGATTGAGAAGAGGCCGATCGTCCAATGACGGTGTGATCGACCTAGCATTTCTGTTGAACAGGAAAAGAGACGTCGTCGTCTGGTATGTGCAATATTTCTGGATATTAAAGGCGCCTACGACAACGTCTTTCACCATTTGATTGTTCGGGCGCCTGAGGATATTGGAGTTGGTGGCCGGATGTATGCATGGCAGCACAGTTACTTCAGTGGCTGCACCATTTTCATGTGCACTTCGGATGGCGAGACTGATAGACATGATGTTCGCAGGGGTGTTCCGCAGGGTGGCGTCCTTAGCCCAACATTGTTCAATGTCATACTGGTGGGCCTTGCAAACGAGCTACCTGAAACAACGCATATCAGCACGTACGCGGATGATATCTGTATCTGGTCATCTGGGGTCACAGGTCCACAAGTGCGTGCAAGGCTTCAACGTGCGGCTACCATCACGGCGAAGTACTTGCGCCGTGGAGGCCCGCAACTCTCAGCAACTAAGTGGGCAGTGTTGGCATTCACGCGCATATCAATGTCACCATATCCAATCATTGTCGACGGAACGGCGCTCCCTTTAGTCATCCACCACAGATTTCTTGACGTGATAATAGGCCGCAGCCTTTCTTGGACCAAACATAATACTGCGCTTAGAGCTAAACTGACCAACTACATACACGTTCTTCGTGTAATATCTGGACTGAGATGGGGCACCTCTGAGCGAAGTTTGCTCCAAGTGTACCAGGCACTTTTTGTGGGCTACATACGCTACAGCATGCCTGTGCTTTTTAACATGGTATCACCTTGCATAAGCACGCTGGAGAGCCTTCAGGCACAAGCACTGCGGATATGCCTTGGCTGGCCATGCTGCACGTCAACTAAGGGCACAATAGCGGAAGCACGGGCTTGTCCAATCGACATACACAGGTCTTGTGAACCTGTGCGAACCTACCTTCGCCTGCTGACCAGACACTCACACTAGCCTCTGTCAACACTTCCAAGAATCGACCTTGACTGTGGTTTTTCTAAAGCAATTGCACGTCACGCAAGCATTATACCTGCAAGGTTCCAGGCCACCAACATACCCGAGACACCACAGTGGATATTGCGAAGATCACTAGTGAGGCTTCAGATACCCGGAATTATGAAGAAATCCCACGTTTCCTCTATTGCCTTGAAACAGCTCACCTTGTCCCATATATTTACATTATATAGGTGGACTGTACAAGTAGATATCGATGGTTCGGTCACGCCATCTGCCACAACGGCCGCATTTGTCATCCCACAACTTGGAATTACTCGGCGATTTCAATTAGACCACAAATCGACATCTACGGCTGCAGAACTTGCGGGAATACGGTAGAGAGAGTGCGTAAACTTTATTTTCAAATCAGTGAGATTTGAGTCCGGCATCTTTTTAGTGAGTCCGGGCACCCGCCGCGGACGCGGTTCCGAGACCTTGTCTCGAAGCGGCTTCCTCGGCTCGCTGGACGGCTCAGAGTTGTGCTGTCAGGTTCGAGCTGAACAGTGCGGTCTTCCAGCGCGAGCGGAGGCTGGTGGTAGAAGAGACGGAGGGGTCGGCATTGCCCGACTTGTTAAGTGCTGACATTCCCATAACATGGGATTAAGTGTGGCAACCTCGCCACACGATGTGCATCTGTTTGTAGTGTATATGTCTGGATACACGGCGTGCATGAGTCTGGGTTTCTGCAAGAATCCTTTTGTAATTGTCTGAAATGTACTGCTTGCGTCATGTGTCACCTAACGTGAGGGAATGGGTATGCGCGTCTTTGTAACTGATAGTATGTCGTGATGTCGTGGAACCTGGTCATACGATCCTCCCACGCCCGGACGGTTGCAGTACCCCGCGTGGGCTCTTCCTCCGACGATGGTCGGTGTGTGAGGCCTCGAGCAACGCGGTGAGCCGCTTCTTTGGAGGTGCTCAATCCAGTGTGTGCCGGAATTCATAGCAAATGCCTTCGGTTATGGAAGACGGCCTCTCCCTGGTGTATGGGATGTCGCTGGAGTATGCGATGCGCCTCTTGCGAGATGCGCCCATTTGCGAAATTGCGAACTGCCGTTTGCGAATCGCAGATCACGTATGTCGCTTTGGTTTGTGTGAGGGCCAGTGCTATGGCCGCTTACTCTGCCGCTTCGGCATGTGCCGTGTTCACGGTGACGCTCGTGAGGTGGTTGCCTCGGTGGTTAGTAACTGCCGCCACGAAACTTGTCCCGTCTCGATAACGGGAGGCTGTCCGTTTTATGAGAACGCAGACATCTAATAAATGTACGGTATTCTGCGATGCCAAATCAGCGCTACAGGCGCTAAAATGCGTTTTAAAGAAAGGACCATACTACCTGCTCGTGATAGAAATCAGCGAACTTCATCACAGTGCCGAGTTAAGTGGCCACGTGATCACTTTTCAATGGGTGCCTACTCATTGTGGTGTGATTGGCAATGAACTCGCTTACAGTGAGGCAAGATGGGCCTTCTCTTCCTCTGGTGGAGTATGGATTGCCTACCCGCGACTTGACACCAACTCCACGATCAAGGCACTCATGCAGGACCTTACAAAGGCATACAGAGCCCACGATGACAACATTCACAGACGCCTACATATGATAGACCCAGACGGTAAATTCTGTTTGCCCCCGAAAATGACACGGAGCAAAACGTCATTGCTACACAGGATTCGGCTGGGCGTTGCTTTCACCCGTCGCTACGCGAACCACATCGGCCAATCGAACCGCCCTGATTGTGAACATTGCCAGATGCCTGAAACACTGGAACACATACTGTGCGATAGCCCAGCATATATATATATATATATATATATATATATATATATATATATATATATATATATATATATATATATATATATATATATATATATATATATATATATATATATATATATATATATTGTAAGGAAGATAACGAACGTGCACACTGGGTCAGCAGCATCGGCAGCATCAAGCGCGCAGCAGAAGCTCGAGCTCGGGGACTGTGCTCGGTGCATCGTAGAACCGGCGGTCGCTACGAACCCCAATAAGCCTCCTTTATAAGTGGTGGAGCTGTGCTGGGTAACGTTCCACTCTACCATCCTGGAACTCCGTTCTCGGACGCTACCCTCTGCCATGCCGGACGCCGACCAGCAGACTTTTCCATCGCCACCCGTCCCTTGCGCTGGCACCGTTCGCCAGCGGGAGCCTCCCATCTTCAGCGGAACCGACGACAATGACGTTGAAGAGTGGCTGTCGTCCTACGAACGGGTGAGCGTTCACAACAAATGGAATGACTCGGACAAGCTGGCTTACGCGTCATTCTATCTCGCGGGCGTGGCCAGTGTCTGGTTCAGAAATCATAAAAGGGATATCCGAACGTGGTCGGCGCTCAAGACTTCGATTACAGAAGTATTTGACCGACCCGCCGTTAGGAAACTCCGAGCCGAGCAGCGTTTGCGTACACGCGCACAGGACACAGGCGAGACATTCCCCAGCTATATAGAAGACGTTCTCGATTTGTGCAGGCGCGTGAACGCTGCTATGACGGAAGCGGAAAAGATCAAGCACGTCATGAAGGGAATCGAATATGACGCGTTCCAAATGCTTCTGGCCAAGGACCCGCGCACTGTTGGCGACGTCATCAGCTTGTGCCAGAGCTATGATGAATTGCGTAAGCAGCGAGCTCAGACAAGGCGACATCCCACACCAAATGCGGCATCACTCTGCAGCCTTACCACCGGCCCAGAACAAGCCTCCCTGATAACGCAAATCAAGGATTTCGTCCGCGACGAAGTCGCACGACATCTATCTCTGGTGTCCGTCACTCAGGAGTCTGCCAGCACTTTGCCGTCTCACATCCGTAACGTGATCCATGAAGAGGTCGCGGAAGCGCTGCCGGCTGTTCACCAGCAGGATGTCGTGGCTACACCAATCACTTATGCTACGGTTCCTGCAATGGCCCCTCGCACTGTGCCCGTGCGTCGCTTCCAGCAGCCTGTTCACCGCCCTCCACCTCCCGTCCCCTGGACCACCACTGCCGTCGCTAACCCATGGCGTACGCCGGACAATCGCCCTATATGCTTCGCATGTAGGTGTCCTGGTCATGTCGCAAGGTTCTGCCGCCGCCGCTCGCAGGCGTTCGATGACGATCGCCGAGCGCCCTATGTGCCGCCTGATTCAAGTGCGCCTTACGGACCTTTCGACCCATCACCAGCTCGCTCCCAGACTGATCGCCGTTCTCGCTTCGAACGCCTCCGGTCACCCTCCCCACGTCGTCGATCGCTTTCCCCTATGCGTCGACGACCCGTCTCTTACGAAGAGGGAAACTAGACGACGCAGTTCCTGAGGCAAGAACTGCGCAAGTGTCGACATGCCGAAGTCCTCCTGTTTTACCTGCCAATGTCATTGATGTGCTTATTGAAGATGTCGCTACAGTCGCCTTAGTCGATACCGGTGCCGCTATTTCAGTTATGGATGCCAGGTTTTGCCGTTCACTTCGTAAAGTGACGACGTCTCTGTCTGGATTGTCGCTCCGAACGGCGAGTGCTCAACCCATTCACCCTACCGCTGCTTGTACTGCCCGTGTGATCATACAGGACATTTTGTACACGATTGAATTCATAGTTCTTTCATCGTGCTCCCACGCCGTTATTCTAGGATGGGATTTTCTGTCACGCCACAATGCCATCATCAATTGCGCTCAGGCTGAGATTGAACTTTTCCATCTTGCTGACCTGGCCTCGGTCGATGCTCATCCTGCCGCTAAAATTGTCGTGAATGAAGACACCTGTATCCCCCCGTGCTCGTCAGCATTCGTACCAGTCTTCTGTAGTACCATATCCGATGGGACGGTCTTCTTCATGCCCTCTCATCACTTTGTTACCCGAAAGGCGCTTCCTTTGCCCTTTGCAGCTCTTGACCTTGCCGCCGGTGTGAGCACGATGCCCATTTACAATCATCTTTCATCGCCGCTATCACTGCTCCGCCGCGAATGCCTTGGCTACGTCGAGTCGGTCGATTCAACACGAATTCTCTCCGTCCTCGACGAAGTGTCTTCTACTGCCACCCATGAACTGAGTGCCCTCTCTGTACCAGACTGAACATCAACTAGTGTGTTCAGCCCATTCATCGCCGAAGATCTGATGCCTTCGCAGCGATCTCAACTTGTCGCAGTCCTTCAGCACTTCCGCCTTTCTTTCGACGTTGCGCAAACCTCTCTTGGCCGTGCATCGACAGTCAAGCATTACATCGACACTGGCACTCACTCACCCCTGCGACAAAGACCATATCGCGTGTCCGCTACGGAACGTCGCGTCATTGCAGACCAGGTCGATGACATGCTCCGTCGAGGCGTCATTCAACCTTCCCAAAGCCCATGGGCCTCTCCCGTGGTCCTCGTCACAAAGAAAGACGGTTCCATCCGCTTCTGTGTTGACTTTCGGTGGTTGAACAAGATCACGCTGAAGGACGTCTACCCATTACCACGCATCGATGATGCTCTGGACTGTTTGCAGGGAGCCGAGTTCTTTTCTTCTCTGCATTTGCGGTCAGGCTACTGGCAGGTTCCGATGGCAGAAGCCGATCGCCCGAAAACTGCCTTTTTTTACACCAGACGGCTTGTATGAATTCACCTTCATGCCTTTCGGACTTTGCAACGCACCTGCTACGTTCGAAAGAATGATGGATAATGTTCTGCGTGGCCTCAAATGGAAAATATGTCTTTGCTATCTTGACGACATTGTGGTGTTCGCCCCTGATTTCCCAACACACCTGCTCCGCCTCCAGCACGTACTCACTTGCTTGACCAACGCCGGGTTGCAACTTAACTTGAAGAAGTGTAGATTTGCTGTTCGTCAGCTAACAATTTTAGGCCATGTTGTGTCAAAGGAGGGCATTCGCCCGGATCCCGAGAAGCAACGTGCTGTTACTGCGTTCCCAAAACCTACTACTATGAAAGAGCTACGCAGTTTTATCGGCCTCTGCTCTTACTTCCAGCGATTCGTTCGAAACTTTGCGTCAATTATATTGCCTCTCACGCAGCTACTTGGTGGCGCTAGAGATCTCTCATCATGGTCTCCAGAGTGTGACGACGCCTTCACAACCTTGCGCCCTCTTCTCACGACGCCACCCGTTCCTCGCCATTTTGACCCACAAGCGCCAACCGAAATCCATACCGATGCAAGCGGTGTAGGCCTTGGCGCTGTGTTGGCACAGCGTCAACCTGGCCACACAGAATACGTCGTCGCATACGCGAGTCGCATGTTAACCAAGGCGGAGACCAATTACAGCGTTACAGAAAAGGAGTGTTTGGCCATGGTGTGGGCGATTGGCAAGTTTCGCCCATATTTATACGGCCGATCTTTTGACGTAGTGACCGACCACCACGCACTATGTTGGCTGTCGACGCTCAAAGATCCATCGGGCCGCCTTGCCCGCTGGGCATTGCGAATCTAAGAATACGACATCCGCGTGGTGTGCCGTTCTGGGCGAAAGCACTCCGACGCTGACGCGCTATCCCGATCACCGCTTCCCCCGAAGGCCAGTCACGACTCCCCCTGCGAGTGCACATTATCCTCTCTGGACGTTGACACTATCGCTGCTGCACAGCGTAATGATCCCTGGAGTGCATCTCTGCTCGACCTTCTCTCGGATACGTCGAAAGTTCCAGCGTCACGTACGCTTCGGCGCCAAGTGCCTCATTTTGCGATTCGCGACCAGCTACTGTATCGACGCAACTATGCCCCAGAAGGACGCACCTGGTTACTCGTCATTCCGAGAATCTTGCTAGCAGAGCTCTACTCCTCGTTCCACGTCGACCCTCAGTGTGGCCATGCGGGAGTCTTCAAGACCTACGAAAGACTTCGACACAGCTATTACTGGCGGGGAATGAGTGCCAACGCCGGAAAGTGCCACCGCACAACTCCGCCGGTGAACTCCAGCCTTTACAATGCCCATCCCGACCCTTTGATCGCGTGGGCATAGATCCCTACGGGCCGCTTCCGTTGACTCCTACCGGCAACAGGTGGATAATCGTTGCGGTAGACCACCGAACCCGTTATTCGGAGACCGCTGCTCTACCAAATGCTACAGCGCAGGAGGTCGCCAATTTCATACTTCACCGTTTTGTCCTTCGTCATGGTGGTCTACGTGAACTTTTAAGCGACTGAGGCCGCGCCTTCTTATCCGAAGTCATCGAACAACTGCTTGCTGAATGCGCTATCGTTCATCGTAAATGCACTGCTTATCACCCACAGACTAACGGTACCACGGAACGCTTTAATCGAACTCTTGGTGAGATGCTCGCCATGTATGTTTCACCTGATCACTCTAATTGGGACCTCGTTCTTCCGTTTGTCACCTATGCCTACAACACCGCGACTCAGGCCACTACCGGATTCTCACCCTTTTACCTTCTTTACGGCCGTCATCCTTCGCACACAATCGACACCATTCTGCCCTACCGGCCAGACCCATCCGAATGCCTGCCGATCTCGGAAGCCGCCAGACACGCCGAGAAATGTCGCCAGCTGGCCCGTCGATTCACTTCGGACGACCAGAACCGTCAAAAAGCCGTTCACGATGCCTAGAACTCGACTCCAACTTTTCTCCCGGGCACTCTCGTCTGGTTGTTAGTGCCCCACCGCACGCCTGGGCTAGCTTCAAAACTCCTTCCGAAGTACGACGGGCCATACCGCGTTCTCGAGAGAACATCACCCGTGAATTACCTGATTGAGCCGCTAACGCCACCGTCCGACATGTGACGTCGTAGCCGCGAAGGCATTCATGTTGAGCGTCTCAAGCCGTATCACCATTCTACCACCCTTCCAGAAAACTAAGTCACCAGGATGGCTCCTTTATTTCCGCGGGGCCATTGTAAGGAAGATAACAAACGTGCACACTGGGTCAGCAGCATCGGCAGCATCAAGCGCGCAGCAGAAGATCGAGCTCGGGGACTGTGCTCTCGGTGCATCGTAGAACCGGCGGTCGCTACGAACCCCAATAAACCTCCTTTATAATATATATATATATATATATATATATATATATATATATATATATATATATATATATAGATAGATAGATAGATAGATAGATAGATAGATAGATAGATAGATAGATAGATAGATAGATAGATAGATAGATAGATAGATAGATAGATAGATAGATAGATAGATAGATAGAGAACTTTATTGAGCCGAGCTCAACATCTTAGACGCCGTCTATGGAAGTGGTTCCCCCTTCACGGGACCCATATGCTTCCCTAGCCGCCTGGCCCCTGGTGATCAGGACGAGGTGGTCTTCCAGGGCGGGGCTGGTTAGCAAGGTCTCCTATCGCTCCATAAGGGTGGATGAGGGATGGGGTAGGTTAGTGGGGCAGGTAAGAGGTGGGGGTATTGCCTAGATGAAATCGCATACTCCAATGACGTGTTGGAGCGTGCCTAAATGAGTGCTGTTACGGTTGGCGTCTGGCACCACGTGCAGAAAGGAATTTCACCCGACCTTCTCTCACCCGCCCTTCTTCGTCGAAATGAGGCGTGACTTCTCCTGCCACGGTTGGCATCCCGCACCTCGTGCAGAAAGGAATTTCTCTAACCCGACCTTCATCCACCAGGCCTCGTCGAAATGAAGCCTGACTTCCTAATTCGCCATGACCATTTCGAGTGTGTGCTGGTCTGGCGGAAGCCCGCAGTGTTTACAGGCCTCTTTTGTGTGTGTCTGTGTGTGTGTGTGTGTGTGTGCGTGTGTGTGTGTGTGTGTGTGTGTGTGTGTGTGTGTGTGTGTGTGTGTGTGTGTGTGTGTGTGTGTGTGTGTGTGACTTTACAGGGACCCCTTCCTCGAACGGCCAAACTCTACAAGAGAACTTCCACTTACCAGCAACGCGCAAAAGAGACGGACAAGCGTCGACAATTCCAGGAGGCAGGACGCCCTCCTCCTTGCAGCAGGCTCGGTATAACCAGAGGAGGAGGGGCTCTCTTTCTGTGCCGGTCACGTGACGTCGATGGAAGCAAGATCCCTCCCACGATTGTAGAGAGTCTATTTAGGGGCTCCGAAATGTACTTTTGATCACTTCATTCTCATCATCTTTCACCAACCTTTGAATAAACCGTGCAAATTTCGCACTAGAAATCGTCTCATCCTTGCCTGGTCGCCATGGTCTTCCGGAGGCCTGCAGCCCGCCGACAACGCCACGCTACCTAATAGTAAGGTTGGTCGAGCTTCGATAGGTACGCGTCGCTACAACTCGGCAGCAGTGCGATACGCTACCCTGGAGTACGCAACAAATTGGCTGGCAGCGATTGGGATACGCAACCCTGGAGACACCAACTTGGACAACTACAAGACCGTAGCCTCTTCGTCCTGGTGACAACGCTCGGAAGGAAGGTGTCTGGATTTATGACTGCATACGGTGAGTGCACGGCTTTTCTCCACTAAGGTATCACTTAGTTTTACGTATTTTTTGGAAAGTACAGTGCAGTGATTTTTTCTTTAACCGTTGACGGAAGCTCTAAGTACGTCAAGGTTGTTATAAAGTAAAGAGTTAGCAGCACTAAGGGCAGCCATGAACTTGAAGGCACTAAAGAAGCCGGAATTGTTGAGCTTGGCCAGAGAGTTGGGCCTCTAAATTGCCGAATCAATTAGCCTGAGATCATTGAGGCGATCGAAGTGATCGAGACAGACGACGATGAACTGAAGGAATGCCTAGAGAGCATTGAGAAAGAGGCAGAACGTAAGCGTCTAGAGGAAAAAGAAGAGCGTAAGCACCATGACACCAAAGAGGAACGCGAGCGGGCCGCACGTGAGGCCAAAGAAGAGCGCAACCTCGAAATGACGCGCCTAGAGATTGAGCTTCTGAAAGCTCAAAATACTGAAAGATCTAGCACAGAGGCACGTGAAAGCGAGCGCAGAATAACATACTTGATGGCACCCTACGCAGTAGGAGGGGACATAGGTCTTTTTCTGGTACAGTTTGAGCGCACGTGTGAGAAGGCAAAATTCGCGAGAAACACGTGGCCGCAACGCTTGCTTACGTTGCTGCCATGTGAGGTAGCTGATATCATTGCCCGCATGGGGAAAGAGGAAGCAGAGGACTTCGATGAAGTCAGAGTGAAGCTGCTTAAAAGGTAGAGATTGTCAGCGGAAGCAAAACCAAAAGTGAGTCATACTCAGATTTTGCGTACACCCTGGAGGTAAACCTGAAGGAATGGCTCAGAGAAGAGGGTGCACTCGGTGACGCCGAAAAGACAATGCAGTGCGTTGTTTTAGAACAGCTCTACCGCCGGCTGCCAATAAACATAATGTATTGGGTTCAGAGTAGACCATGCGTAGACACTATCACGAGAGCGGCAAATCTCGCTGATGAGTACGTAACTCGCCGGGCGTTCGAAGGCAACGAAGCTCTTAAGGAGATGAATAAATACAGACCCGACAAGCCTGAGCCATGGTCGAAATCGAATCAGTATAAATCAAAGCAAAGGTCAAATTCGGGGAAAAGTAGTGACGAGAACAGCAAAGGAAGGGAGGAGTCAGCCAAACAGTGGGCAGAAAGGCAAAAGAAAAAAGCTTTCGAAGCCAAGAAACCAATAGTTTGCTACAACTGCCAGCAAACAGGGTATATCGCCGTGGGATGCAAAAATCCTGAACTTGTGTTGATGTCACTAACTAGTAACGAGAACAATCTGAAATTACTAGAACCGTACATTCGAGACCTCGTGGTAAACGGCAAACCACGTAGAGTGCTTCGCGACTCGGCAGCCACAATGGACGTGGTGCACCCGTCGTAGGTAGTGGAAGGCCAGTTCACGGGAGAATGTGCTTGGATAAGGCAAGTGGTGGAAACCTCCAGTGTATGTCTCCCTGTGACCAAGATTCGTATCGAAGGCCCTTTGGGAGTACTGGACACTGAAGCTACCGCCTCGGCACATCTCCCGCCTCAGTATCCATATTTGTTTTTAACAAATCTGAGTATTTGCTGCGACGTAGGTGAATCGGTTTTAGTGATGGGATAGTGCAAGCCTTAACTCGTTCCAAGCCAAGGGAGCTCGCGGCCAAGGCAGTGTACGAATGTCCAGTGGTGAAGGAAACAGGTTTGATTGAGGATTCGTCACCTAGCACTAAACAGGACAGCCCTATAGGGGACAATGCGGAAAGTACACCAGCTAAAGAAAAGGTCAGGAAATCAGTGGAGCCTGAAATGTCTCGCGAGACAGAATGCAGGCAAAAGTTATTGAACGTAAGCCCTGCTACATTGATTGCTGAGCAGGAAGAAGATTCTACCCTGAGTAACCTAAGGCTGGATGCGAAAGAAGGTGTGCCCAAACAGAACGTAAAATTCCTAAAAGGGGCCGGCGTTCTCTATAGACAGTACACCAGTCGAAAGGGAGTGAAAATCGACCAACTCGTTGTGCCGCATCCCTATCGTGAGCAGCCCCTACACCTGGTCCACGGTGGCTTTTGGACAGGGCATCTGAGCATTCGGAAAACGAAGGACCACTTACTGCAAGAATTTTACTGGCCCGGCTGCTTTCAGGATGTGGATGCATTCGTGAGAAGCTACGACACATGTCAACGCATAGGCAAGCCCGGAAATAAGGCTAAAGCGCCAATGAAACTTGTTCCCATTATCACGGAGCCGTTTCGCAGGCTCATAATAGACATAGTGGGACCACTTCCTGCAACACAGTCTGGCTATCGGCGTATTCTCACTGTACAACGCTCCGCAACGAAATTCCCAGAGGCGGCGCCCCTCAAAGAACTAAGCTCGGTGGAGATCGTCAATGCGCTTTTGGCTATCTTCGCGCGAGAGTGGTTTCCCGCAGAAATCCAGTTAGATCAAGGACCCGTCCTTGCGATCACACTGACCTCGATGTTTCTGTAAATGTGCGGTATTAAAATTATTAATAGCTCGATGTACCACCCGCAGTCAAACACGGTATAGAAAGTTCACTCAGTCATGAAACGGCTTTTGCGAGCCCTTTCTTATGAGCTTAAAGCCTTTTGGAGGTTTGCTTGGCATGCAGCAATGTTCGTGCTTCGAACTGCGCCGCACGGGTCAACAGGTTTTTCACCTTCAGAGCTCGTTTACGGTCGCTGCCTTCGGTCCCCTCTTCGCATTGTTCGAGAAGCCTAGGAAGGCCAGGCGGATGACCCTTCGGTTGTGGCATACGTGCTAGGGCTGTTAGACCGATGGCACACATCTCAAGAATTAGCAAGGCAGGAAATGCGCAAGGCCCAAAGCAATGCTAAGCATTACTGTGACAGGAAGGCTCAAACGCGACGCTCTGAAGTTGGGGAAAGGGTAATGATTCTGAAACTCTCATTGAAAAACAAACCACAGGTTCACTGGGAAGGACCGATGGACGTAATTCAGAACTTATCTGATACAAACTACGTAATCACGGTACCGGGAAAACGAAGGACAGCAACCTACTTAAACCCTACCGGCAGAGGGAAGCCATTGTGAACATGTCCCTTAACCAACCTGAGGAGATGCCTGTCGACTTTCCAGAGTTAACAGCAGTGACGGAGGCAAAAGACATTCATGAGACCATTGACAAGTTAGTAGAACAGGCGGAGTTGAATCCCAATCAAAGGGCAGAACTGAGGGAACTCGTGTTTGAATTTAAAGGCGTATTTTCAGACACACTGGGCAGGACCACTGCAATCGTTCACGACATCGAGTTAACCTCATCGGACCCAATTCGTTCGAAAGCTTATCGCGTTTCACCTCGTCAGCGTGAAGTCATGGCCGCTGAAATAAACAAGATGTAAGAGCTAGGTGTAATCAAGCCAGGAGAGAGTGATTATACCTCGTCTCTTTTCTTAGTTGAGGTCCCCGGAAAGGAGCCGCGACCATGTATCGACTACCGCAGGCTCAATTTAATCACGCAGGACCAGACTTATTCAATACCGCATATCGAAGAAAGGCTTGAGAAAGTGGGCAGTGCTAATTTCATCTCTACGCTCGATTTAGTCAGAGGGTACTGGCAGGTTCCGTTGAGCGAGAGGGCAAGCATGCTTGCGGCGTTTATTTCCCCGATGGGAACTTTTCGGCCGAAAGTCCTGAGCTTTGGATTGAAGAATGCGCCATATTGCTTCTCTGGCCTTATGGACCAGGTGCTACGAGGAATGGAGGACTTTGCACTTCCGTCTCTCGATGACATAGCAATCTTTTCTTCATCATGGGCGGACCATATGCAACACATGCGAACCGTGATGCGTCGTCTACGAGAGGCCAACGTAACTGTTAAGGCTCTCAAATTCCAATTAGAGCACGAGGAAGTATCTTATCTAGGTCATGTAATTGGGCAAGGTCATCGTCGGCCTTTCGAGTTTAAACTGACCGCAATAGACAACTTCCCGGAACCACGCACCAAACGGGACATCAGATCATTCCTTGGCTTGGCAGGTTATTATCCCGCGGTATTCCGAGATTGCGAGTTCTTTAACGGATGCTCTCAGAAAAAAACCAAACCACAAACGCTAAAGTGGGATGACGCAAAAGAAAAGGGTTTTAGTATGCTGAAGAAAGCACTAACGAGTCAGCCAGTGTTGAACGCGCCCGACTACTCTAAGCCATTCATTCTTCAGTGTGATGCCAGCGACAAGGGTATGGGGGTGGTGCTCTGTCAAAAGAGAGACGACGAGAATGAGCACCCTGTACCGTACGCCAGTAGAAAGCGTTCAGTTCGTGAGGAAGCATACAGTGCATCAGGAAAGGTATGCGCCTGCGTAGTATGGGCGGTGCAGAAGCTAGCTTGCTATATCGCTGGTTGAAGGTTCGCCATAGAGGCTGATCATTGTCCCCTCACATGGCTGCACTCCACGTCTACGAAAAACGGTCGTCTTTTGCGCTGGAGCTTGGCTCTTCAACAGTACACCTTAGATATTCGCTACAAGAAGGGTAAGCTTAACTGCAATGCCAACGGTTTGAGTCGTTGCCCCTAGAGTAACGAAAGCCTGATGCTCACTCGGGTTTCCATGACATTTTTACGTTCGTTCATACGTTTTTTTTCCGAAGCGTAGTCGATTGTTAGCTGATTTTAATAACCACGTCTTAACGCTTTCAAGAAATGGCTGTTTTTAGTGTTCAGGGGGGGAGGACGCGCATAAGGAATGGGAAAGGTGTAGCAGGTTTTCTTTATTTTTTTAAAAGCCGGGTGTGTCTTGGAGGAGGGTGGCTTTGTGCTTGCTGCTTTGTGGTTGTGGGTCCGGCACTCTTCTGGAGTGATTGCTTGCCCACGCAGGAGACGAAAAGTTGCCAGACATGCTTGCACGACCAATTGCAGGACCGGGGAGAATAGTCACAAGAGTGCCACGAGGACTGATGACCACTCCCAGGAATCTACCAGCTACGAACTAAGGGTTCATCACCTCTAAGGGGAATTCTGCTGCTGAAACGCCGATCCCTCGCACAGCGGCTGCTGGCCCCTACGTGTCAGAATCTTCCTCCCCCGCCGGAGATGCTGTTACGGTTGGCGTCTGGCATCACGTGCAGAGAAGAATTTCACCCGACCTTCTTCGTCGAAATGAGGCGTGACTTCTCCTGCCACGGTTGGCATGCCGCACCTCGTGCAGAAAGGACTTTCTCTCACCCGACCTTCATCCACCAGGCCTCGACAAAATGAAGCGTGACTTCCTAATTCGCCATGACCATTTCGAGTGTCTGTCGGTCTCGCGGAGGCCCCGCAGTGTTTACAGGCCTCTTTTGTGTGTGCGACTTTAGAGGGACCCCTTCCTCGAACGGCCAAACTCTACAGGAGAACTTCCACAAACCAGCAACGCGCAAAAGAGACGGACAAGCGTCTACAATTCCAGGAAGTGGGAGGCCCTTCTCGCAGCAGACTCGGTATAACCAGAGGAGGAGGGGCCCTCTTTCTGTGCCGGTCATGTGACGCTGACGGAAGCAAGATCCCTCCCACGATTGTAGAGAGCCTATTTAAGTGGCTCCGAAATGTACTTTTGATCACTTCATTATCATCATCTTTCATCAACCTTTCAATAAACCATGCAAGTTTCGCTCTAGAAATCGTCTCATCCTCGCTTGGTCGCCATGGTCTACCGGATGCCTGCAGCCCGCCGGCAACGCCACGCTACCCAATAGTAACGTCGGTCGAGCTTCGATAGGCAGGCGCTGCTACAACTCGGCAGCAGTACGATACACTACCCCGGGGTACGCAACAGTGCCTAACTGAGTGTCTAACTGCTGGAGCGAAGGACGTTAGAAAGTTTCTTAGCCAGCGCTGTCAGACAACCACTGTCGGAGGAAGCTATCCTCGGCCCGTGGCCTGACACTGCAACTTCAATGCGTGCAACTAAAGTGTTGTTGAAGTTTCTGCAGCACACCAAGCTCGACGAGCCGCTCAAGCAAGGCAACTGTCTCATATACATAAGCACTCACCACTTCTCTTATCGTCATCATTCATCCCAGTACTTTCACTCCCCTTCCCTCTTACCCAGTGCAGAGTAACAGACTAGAGCTTACTAGCTCAGGTCGACCTCTCTGCCTTTCCTGTCTTAAATTCTATTCTATAATTAGTTAGTAACTGAATGTTTAACGGACGATAATTGTACTATCGTTACTTCGTATAGGTGTTTACTCATTTGCTATGGCATTCAGTTATTCGTCATCCGGACGAAAGCGAGACTTATTATTGTATTCGCTAAAGGTGTGCTTTGTTTGTGAGGACGCTCCGCGATAAATCTCAGACAGAGACTAACAGCTTCGCTGTAATAAATGCTTTACAATGGGGGGGGGGGGGGGGGGTTGCCTAGCAGCACTAGTTCTAGGTTGTAGTGGTAGGCTTAAACAGGTCGGTACTATGGCGAAACGGGAAAGCCAAGCAAAGCTCGTCGTCTTCTTTTTCACCAGCACTATGCACACTGCCCACTGCCTTCAGTACAATCACTCCGCACCGAAAGAGTAGCCATCCTGGAGACCTAAGGGTCGGAGAACACAGAGGGGTCATAGCACTGCTTGAGCCGGGAGACGTGGACAATTTCCTAGCCCCGACGACGCTGGTCGGAAAGCGTTTCAATTGGCTCGATGAGGTAGTTGACCGCGGATGTTTGTTTCAGTACCCGTTAAGGACCGTGGTAGTTGGAGAGCAGCTTGGAGGGAAGGCCTGGAGGAGTAGAGGGCACACGCAACCAGACCAGCGAGCCAGGAGCAAAGCACGTAGCCGTAGTGAATGAATGGTGGCGATGCTTTTGGCGCCACTGGTCCTGGCATGTGAACGAACGAGCGAGCTGGCGACATTTTTCGGCGTAAGCAGCCGCTCAAGAAACAGTCGTCCACTCCGAAGCATCCGGCCGGTAAGGTAGAATCGTGTCAACAGTACATGAAGGTTCGTGTCCGTAAAGGAAAAAAAAGGGGGAGAACCCAGTGGTATTTTGCGTGAGGGTATTGTAAGCGTAGGTGACGAAAGGCAGAATGCAATCCCAATTCGATAGGTCAGATGAAACATACATGGCCAACATGTCGCCAAGGGTGCGGTTGAAACGTTCTGTATTCCCATTAGTTTGAGGATGATATGCCTTGGTAGTGCGGTGGATGATGCGACACTCCTTTACCAATGCTGAAATGACGTAGGAGAGGAAAACGTGACCGCGGTCGCTCAGTAATTCTCGAGGTGCTCCATGGCGTAAAATGAGGTATTGAAGGATACAACTGGCGACGTCCTTTGCTGTGGCAGATGCTAGGGCTGAAGCTTCAGAGTACCGCGTGAGGTGGTCGATAGCCCAGCGGTTGCCGCTTGGAGTGTTGGGAAGCGGACCGTATAGGTCAACGCCGACGCGATCGAACGCGCGCGCGGGGCATGGTAAGGGTTGCAAGGGCCGGAGGCGAGTTGGCCTCTTGCGTCGTTGGCATATGTGGCATGACCGGACATACGGCGAACGAAACGGTACATACCGCGCTAGTAGTACTGGAACTGGAGGCCAGAGTATGTCTTTAATACACCAGCGTGGCCGCATTGTGGGTCGTCGTAGAACGTGGTGCAGATGTCAGAGCGGAGGTGTCGGGGTATAACAAGCAACCACTTGCGGCCGCTCGAATTGTAGTTGCGGTGGTACAGCAAGTTATCCCGAATTATGAAGTGCGCGACTTGACGACGGAGCGCCCGAGAGACCGGCACTAGCGACTGGCTAGACAGGAAGTCAATAAGCGAAGAGATTCATGGGTTCTTGCGCTGCTCTGATGGCATGTCGGAAATATTGAGGGCGAAGGCACCACAGGAGGAAATAGACGAGTGGACAGGACCAGAGGGCAGGGGTGACCGAGATAGAGCGTCTGCGTCTAAATGCTTTCGGCCTGAGCGATAAAGAAGGTGGATGTCGTATTCTTGTAGGCGCAATGGCCAACGGGCGAGCCGACCAGTTGGGTCTTTTAGTGAAGATAACTAGCATAGGGCATGATGGTCGGTCACGATGTCAAATGGACGCCCGTACACACAAGGAAGAAATTTTCCGATAGCCCAGATGATGGCCAGACATTAATTCCTTCTTCGCTAATTCCTTAGTTCGCCTCGGCTTTGGTAAAGGTGCGGCTGGCATAGGCGACGACGTACTCTTCAAAGCCATCCTTGCGTTGTGCAAGAACAGCGCGGAGTCCGACACCACTAGCGTCCGTATGAATCTCAGTTGGAGCAGAGGGATCGAAGTGTCGCAGTACCGGAGGAGAGCTGAGAACGCGTCGCAGTTCTTGGAATTCGTCGCCGCATGCAGGAGACCAGGCTAATAGGTCAGAACTGCCGGTGAGAAGCTGCGTCAAGGGGGCGATGATAGAGGCAAAGTTACGGCCGAAGCGTCGGAAATATGACCACAGGTTGATGAAGCTGCGAAGCTCTTTCATGGTGGTTGGTTTAGGAAACTCAGATACGGCGCTAAGTTTCGTGGCGTCCGGGAGGATACCGTCTTTTGAAACTACATGGCTGAGAATAGTAAGCGTGCGAGAGCCGAAGTGGCATTTATTCAAATTTAGTTGCAGTCCTGCAGTGGAGAGGCACGCAAGAGCTTGCACGAGGCGGCTGAGGTGCGACGCAAAGTCAGTGGGAAAAACCACAATGTCATCTAAATAACAGAGGCACGTTTTCCACTTCGGCCCTCGAAGAACGGTGTCCATCATTCGCGCGAAAGTGGCAGGCGCGTTGCAGAAGCCGAACGGCATGAAGGTAAATTAATATAGCCCATCAGGAGTTACAAAGGCTGTCTTTTGGCGATCGGCCTCTACCGTGCTTTCTGTAGACTGTCCAAGGCATCGTGGATGCGCGGCAGAGAATAGACATCTTTTCGCGTTATTTGGTTAAGGCGGTGATAGTCCACGCAGAACCGAATGAAGCCATTTTTTTTAACGAGGACAACCGGAGATGCCCAGGGACTGTTAAAGGGCTGGATGATGCCACGCTCCGGCATGTCATCAACGTGCTGGTCGATGATACGGTCTTTAGCAGCCGATACACGATACGGACGCTGGCGCATTGGTGTTTGTTGACCGGTGTCGATAGGGTGAACGACTGCGGACGCTCGGCCCAAGGATGATTGGTCAATGTCAAATGAGGCACGAAAACGCTGGAGGAGCTTGATGATTTCTGTGTGCTGGGCAGGTATGAGTTCTGCGTCGACGACACGAGCGAAGACGTCTACAGGGGCATCGGTCGCGACGGGAGGAGTGACGGCACAAATCGGAAGTGATGCCGTATCACCAAACATGGTGGCCGGGATAACGCAATCGAAGGCTTCAGAGGTAACCAGGAACTCGCCGCGGAGTAAGGATGATGGGCAGGCAGACGGATTGCACACGTAAAGGGCAGCAGAACCTTCGCAAAAAGTTACGACAGCAAACGGAAGCAGAAAGTTCCGGCAGCGCGCACAAGTGGCCGACGGCGTAAACAGAAAAGGTGAGTTCGCAGCAGAGTTACATGACACAGGGACCAGAGCGGCGGAGAAAAGTGCGATATGGATGTCAGAAGGCTGTTTCACATGCTGCGACTGCAACGACGAAAATCGGTGCTGTCGCACGCGTCGCAATGCGATTTTTAGAGGGCTCATTTCACATGATTGCGATTTCAACAATGCGACTGGTGCGACGCCCAGGGTTGCTTACTGCCAGGTTTTGTGGCACACGCTGCATAATTCTTTTATTGTAATGAATAAAACGTTTACAGTATAATATTCTTGACTTTTCTTGATTAGAAGCAAATCATATGTACGTTTACTAATTTAAAAACGTTAGTTAAGATTTGTCTTGGAGTGCGCGACGGCGGTTTCTGTAGTTCAGTGCGACATGGCGCACGTAAACAGCTGTTCGCAGGTGGTTCTGCGCCGTGTGTTGTCTCATCTGCCTTCTATGACCGTTTCGTTCTGCCTGCGCTACAACAATCTCCAAGATGACCTATCGACCAGCTCGTATTGCTACCCTCACCGCATATGCAGTATTCGGAATTCCGCTGCCACGAAGTCGTCGTGTCAGCCCAACAAGATCCTCGCGCTACCCGTGCTCAGCGTCAGCTTCTGAACAAATGATGCGTGTATATTGCCCGTGATTGCGCATATGTGGTGCCTGCTACTAGCCATATTCTTACGCCAAACGCAACAAGAAGCACCAACCCGAAAGCACGCGTGTGCCACTGAACGAAGCCTCAAATGATCTGTGTGATTACGACGTGGAATGAAAATTGTGTTGTGAAATTCAACCTTAGCGCTATCCTGGTTCGTCCATCGCCGTGCTTGCGCTGCGAATATATATATGGGAGCCCTCTCTAAATATTTCTAAAGGCACAAAAGCCGACGCATCAAATGTTTCGAGCAGTTACCGTCACTTTTGTAGAAACCTGTACGTTGTAACATATCATTCTAAAGGACACGCTTCTCGTCCACTTTGTTGTTCTGTGTCTCGCGCTGGCAGTATACTCGGAACTCCTAACAAGAAGACCATATCAATACGCGCCATTCATAAAGCAGGATCGTAGGCCTGCGGCATTCGCACTTGCCGTAGAATTTTTCAGCTTTCTGCTCAGCCTCGCACTTCTCTCACGGTTAGCCTGTTTTGTGGAAATAAATATTATTCTTATATTATTAATGTTATTAGATATTATAGTTTCTTCACTGTTTTTACAGCAATCATCCAGATTTCTCAAGCTAGGCATGCATTTAACCTGTATTAGATAAACATTGTTATGACATGCTTATGGGAGTCATTTCAAACTAGATTGCTCAGCCAGAGAAAGTACAAATGCAAGTCTCAATGTTTATTCGAATTTGGTATTCCTAAACAGATTATATTGGCAGAATTTTATGCCTGCTAGCATTTCCTGCAATTCAATGTTCAGAGCTGGAAAAACTGATTCCTTTTCTTGCTGTCGAAAGGCTGCTTCAATGTCGATAGCAAGCTATAATTATTCATTTCGAAAGTTTTAAGCAATGACTATATGTCTAAGCCTATCAATGCGTTTTTGTACCACGAACACAATTAAGTTTTCTCTCTCCCTCATTTGACAGCCATGGAATGAAACCGTTCACTTTCATAAGTATCAGGATGCAAACATTCTGGAGTTTGTCCTGAGCATTTCCTTGCATCCTATAGTGTGCATGTTTGTATCAAGTTCTGGTGTTACAATCGCAGTTATCTACACATATTGTTATGTTGCAACAAACAAATTTGTTTAACTTTCTTTTCAAATCTACAATGTGGCCATGCAGTAACAACTACATTAATAAGCAAAAAAAAAAACTGCAGATTCCGTGTACGTGTTGGAATCTATGCGAAGTAAAGTTTTTGTCAAGTGGTCAATTAAATGCGGTTAAAGTAACTGCGATATATACAATTTGTCTTATTTTCAACAATCCAACATGTCATCTTTTGCAAGGTTTGCTTATGCACCGCATAAGTCACAACCTTAATGTCATGTAATCTTTATAATGCCTGCGGTGTCGAAGAAACTATAGACCATCTACTGTGCTACTGCCCATCATTTGAAAATGAAAGACAAGATCTCTGCACAGCTCTCAACCAGTTAGATAGCAAACCACTCACCTTGAACAAGATCTTGGGACCATGGCCTCGCATATCGCAGCTACATAAGGCCACAAAAGCGCTGCTGCGATATTTGAAAGATACAGCATTGAGTCGGGGTCTGTAATCCGGACTGAGTGACTGAACGATATCCCTGGTGGACTTTCTCTTCTTTCTTTAATCTTTCCGTCCCCGTTTTCCCTTTCCCCAGTGTAGGGTAGCCAACCGGGCTCAGTCCTGGTTAACCTCCCTACCTTTCATTTATCATTTGCTCTCTCTCTCTTATGCATTGCACTGTTCACAAACCATACCGAAACGCAAATGACAGTTAATGTAGATGCATGCTGCGAGACATCAACACAGTGACATTTGTTGAGCAAGGAATGGTGCGAGGTGTATGCAGATGAATGAATGACGTGCTTATGTACTTATTTATTTATATACCTCGCAGGCTGCAAGGTTGGAGTATTATGCAAGGAGGAATAAAAAAGTTGTTACAAAAGGAAGAAGGGCACAACATTAAGAAAAAAAGCAGTACCAATACATTGCACCAACTAGCCCAACATGTTTTACTGGCACAACATTATACAATACTTAACAAACAATAACAGAAAAAGTTACTGCCCATGCACCCTGTACAGACGGTAAACCTGCGAAGCTGAAATGTGCGGCCCCGGTGTTTATCACTGAGTTAATTCCAATGGTTTATTCAAGTCTTTCTATTTTATTGGTTATGTCTGTGTTTCTTAATGAGGTTATGCACATGTTTGGCTTGGGTTTATCACATTCTTTGTTTGGAATGCCACACATTGCACTTTGCAAGATCACCATCATGGAAAGTGCAATGAGTGGTTCATTGTGTTAATCCAGCGGGTCCATCAAAGTCTTTCTGGATTATGTTATGCACTTGTGTTTTGTAATGCGTCAATAATGTTTATGACTCAGTTATGCACTGTAGTTATGAAGTGACACACCGGGGCTGCACATTTCATTTAATTAAATACAGGGACACATTTTCGAACCTCTTGGGAAGTCGGAGAGAGACTGCTGCACGCGCACTCTGCCTCTAGAGAGAAACGACGTCACTATCGGTCTAGCCAGTGGCCCACCACACCTTCGCTGCGAGATAATAATGACATCATGATCTTGTCTTAACCCCATCCCTCTCTGTGTCTCTTCCCTGCAATAATACGCAGATAAATGTATGTTTGAAATGCATAAGCATTTCTATGTCTACCCAACACGAAATGTCTCCGTCCATCATGGAAGACGAATGCAATGGCTCACACCCCCTTAACCAATGGCTCATACCCCTACACTAGGGTTTTTGGGATCGGACCATGAGTGTTTCGCCTAGGCATACACAGCTTAACTGTAAAAAGAATGAACACCTTTCTGCCAGGCTATTCGTTTTTTTTTAGACTGCAACAAGTCACTTTAATGGCCCTCACGAGACCTTATAAAATCTTTTATTTGGCCAATCTAGCAAGAACGTACAGTGTGAAGCAGTAAGAACAGGTTATGCTAACTTCTAATTAAAAGGTTTATTGTGAAAATGCAATGATCTATAAAGGTTACCACAAAGTAGTACAACAATAAAACCTGATAAAGACTAGTGCTTGATGAAACCAAACATAAAAGCAGGAAAGGGAGAAAATACATATAGATATACAAGTCCAGGGAAAAAAACATTGTGATCACCAAAAGTGCATGTGGCTACCTTCCAGGAAACTCATTTTTTTCCCAATGGCATGGAACTGGAAGAATGTGCTTGCATAAGCAAGCTGTCAGTCTGTCTATTGGAATAACAACAGTGTTTCTTGAAAGGTGCTGGCATGCAGGATTGGCAATTGTAATTATTTTTTCCTGCACTTGGAATTTTTCTCTGTTTTCTTTCTGTAGCATTTTTATTTATGTTTGGCTGCATCAAGCACCAATTTTTATCTATCTTTCAAAGATGTCTTTCTTTTTCTGGGGAAAACTCGGGGAAGGTAGGAGATGGAAATTCAAGACGATGAGCAACATGAGAGCAAGGTGAAAGTAGGAGCCAACGTTTCCAAACGTGGACCTTGAAGAAGACAAGTCCACTAGTCGAGACGTTGGCTACTGCTTTCACCTTGTTCTCGTTTTGCTCGTCGTCCTTTCTTTTTCTGGTAATTTGTATAACTCGCCACATTTTTACAAATGAACCTCAGTTGAAAGTTAGTCCTCATCCATATCTAGTGTCATCCTGTTGATACTGCTTCATGCTATGCACTCTTGCAACACTTGTGTGCGTGTGTGTGCACACATGTGGATTTGGATGTGAGATCGGGCCCTTGGGCAGAGGTGTCATTCTTCTCCTGTACAGCCTTATGAATTCATTAACTATAGTGCAACAGAAATGCAATGGACAGGAACGAAGTGAACACACAGAGCGCTTCGTTCTTGTCTGTTGTCTATCTGTTGCACTTTAGTTAATAATGAATACGCACAAACTCTAGTTTTCAGTTATTATGTCAGGCTTATAAGCCCGCTTGTGTCCTGGAATATTTGCGTGGCTATGTATCCTGTAATTTAATTTCTGGCCATGTGCTTGCAAGTCGCGTGTCAATCTCCCGATTTTCCTGACAATCTTGTGTGATGTGCAGGCCCAGACCGTTTCTGGTGAATCCATGCAGGGTGTTGTGCAGGGTGTAATCTGCACTACAAGTGCTGCTTTGATTGCTTTCAGTTCAGCTTTTCTAGGTGTAGGATGACCTGGAATGGTACTCACTTATATGGGGTTTAGTTTTATGTAGTGTCATACTACTGTTACACTGCTATTGCCAGATCAGTGTACTATATGTGCCTTATGTTTGCTTGCATCTTCATGATTAGCAACCTCCCCTGTGGTTTTGGCAGTTGCATATAGTCTCCTGGCCTAATTGTTTCCCCCATATTCCATGGTATGGGCCTGTTGTGTTTCAAGTTCAGGTACTCCCGAGGTTGTGTTTCTGAAGGGAGGGGTAGTCGTCTTTGCATCTCATATGCTAGTTGGCATAGTATCTTGGGACGAGGTTCTGAGCTCTTGAGACAAAGAATTTGTGCTGCAGGCTGCGACTCTACTTTATCTAGGTGCTTGTTCGTTAGCTCTTTCTCATAGAGGTCTTCAAGCATGGTACAGTTGGAAAGACCTGTTATTACTACCCGATGCCTGTATTCGATGAGTTGTCTTTTTTGTGTGCTGCAGGTAATTCATACCGTACCATACCTTGGACACAAGCAAAGCATCTGCGATTTTCTATAGTATCCACTCATCCACCCCCATTATTTCGTCCAGGCATTGCATAATTGTTTCACCCACGTGCTGGCTCTGCCGTCATGGGCTTACACTTGCTGAGGATTTGTGGACGTTGACTTGCGGGCATACTTGTCCAGCTATGTGGATCACAATGTGCAATCTGGGGTAGTTCTTGATTCTAGTCTTTCTTTTTTTCCGACGTCGATATGAGCTGACTTATCAGAAAGTGAGAGGCCAGACTGGCCAAGAAAGTCTGCTGTGTTGTCGAGGGCTTGTTGCATCATTCTTGATTTCTGTATAAGACAGCTTTCACATAGACTGTAATACGCCATAGGCTGTAGTGTTTCTTGTAGTATGCCCGTGTTGTTGGTGTGTGTGGGCCAAATGTACCTCCAACTCTGACCTGGAATTTCCTGTCTTGCAGAAAGTTACTGTTTAAGTGCTGTACCAGAAATGTTTTTGCCCATTGTTCCTCTCATTAGAGCAGCATAAGGTACTGCAGTTAAAGGCCTCTTCACTCTTTCATAAGCGGTATCACATAATGTCCTGCGATAAAGTTTCTGCTGCTTATGGCCCACTCATATCTGCCAGAAGGGACAACACTTGAAAAAGGTTTTCTTTGTGCTATGTGTGCGACGTAGTATGAGCATTCATGCCTTGACATTTTATACATCTGTAGAACCAGCTTCCTGGCACAGTACTTGCTATACCTGATCATGCTTATTTGTGCAGTGCTGTTGAATAATACATATTGATGCAATGAATATTTACACACTCGAATTATCACGAAAGATGGTTGTTTGACAATTCTTCCCTCTGCTTGCTATTGCTTTTTTATTGGTGTTAGATTTTGCATAAGCATGCCCCCCTATGCAATAGTATTTTGAAGTCTAAGGGTTCAATAAAAGGTGATGAACTAAATCTAAGTGCAAGAGCTTTTTTTTTCACCTATGACTCCCATCGAAATGCGACTTCCATGGCTGGCAAATCAACCCCTCACCTTGTGTTAGCAGCAGAATGCTATATACACAGTGGCAGGTGAACAAATTGAAGAACACTATTTCTGTCTATAATTTTTTTTCTTGCCTGTATGCAAGTAAAGTTTGGAATAAATTTGTCATTGCAAAAAAAGCCCAGTTTGTGGTCCTTTATTGAATAAACCACATATTGTGTATTGTTGAAATGCAGAAATTTGTTCTAAGATCCTCGGGTGATGCATGTTCTTGCAAGTAGCATGGTATTTCATTACTTATAAAGATAGTAATCGCAGCGGATATCGTTATATGGGTTTACACACTAATATATGTGATCACAAACTTATTAGAAACTTACTAGAAACATGTAAGGCATGAATGTTTCTGCACATTTGATCAGCTGTGAACGTGCAAGAACTGCTTGTACTGGCTGACTTCACTGCACAGTTTTGATTTACTTTTCTTCAGCGTGTCGTTTTATACTGTTTTATCCCCACAAGAACAGTCCGTTTGCCTGCTTTTTGCATTGTTGCACAAGTTCTACATGATTGTGCAGGGGGGTACGTTGTCACTGTGCCACTATAGCAAGCAATTTACTTAATCTACTAACTGTACAGTTAATTACCTTGCAGAGCAAGTGTTCATACAGATGCAATAAGGATACAAAGTCCGCAACATAGTCGATGTTTATTGGTTTTTGTGCAAGAAAAAAAAAATTCTTCAGAGAAGAGGTGCAACTTAACGTGCATGTAATATTTTATTCGAGCCACGGATTTAATGCTATCGTAGCAAGTTCATTACGATAGCCTACACTTTTGCTCTGTCAAATTTAATAAGAGGCAAGATAGGCTTTCAAGATGCATGGGGAAATTCATGCTTGAAAACCGACAAGAAAATGCAACTGAAAGGTACCGCGTTCAGCGCAACGTTGAAATTTCGGGTACTTTGCTGTCTTGTCATTTGCCCTTGCTTAGGTTGAAATAATTCAAGCTGCTCCGTAAGCGCGATTTTTCCATGCTACTCAACAAAACATTGTAGCGACCTCGTCGTCTGCTGGGGATCGAACATCTCTAGCTAGCACTGACAACTCGCAAAGGCGTACGAAGCAAACGTGAAAATGCACTTCATTTGCTGTGTAGCGTGCCAACAAACGCATAGAAATCGGAGAATGCAATCTGCGGTACAAGTTTTTTTTTTATTCTCCCTTCGCGTACGTACCGAATTCGACGATCCACGTCTCCGCGCATTGCACTTGTCGGGCGAGACGCCACTTTCCAAAACAAACCGGCGAAATAGCTCCGTTGACAGCTCTCCGCGCAATTTTGACGGAAAATCGCAGCGATCGGTGCGATGGTGCGACTGTGCGACCAACCGGTTGGTCGCAGCCGAAAATCGGGGGGTCGGCACTGCGACTGCGATTTTCATCGCAAACGACGGAAATCGAACTTCCGGTGCGACGAAAATCGCATCATGTGAAACAGGCTAGAGGCGGCAATAACATAAGGAGAATAATGGTCGTCAGAGTCAAAGCACGGCACTGATAACGTAAGTTCGGCACGAGCGCAGTCGATAAAAGCTTGATTGACAGATGGGAAATTCTATCCAAGAATAACGTCGTGCGAGGAACGAGATAGGACCACAATTTTGATAACATACATAACGCTTTGAATGACGACCCGGGCTGTGCACGACGCTGAAGGCTGAATGCGATGCGAAGTTGCCGTAAGCAGAGAAAGAGAGGTAAGGGGAATGGTCACTTTGTTCAAATTGCGACAAAGCTTCTCACTAATAATAGAAACGGCGGCTCCAGTGTCGATAAGTGCGTGTACGGGGACGCCGTCTACGGACAGTTCAATTTCGTTCGCCGTGGCAGAATGAGGCCTTGAAATGTTCGACGTAAACGCAGTTTTTGCCTCTGGAACTGCGACTGTTAGTTTTCCTCTCGGGCTGGGCTGGGTCGGCGAATCATCGGGAAAATGGATCGGCGACGTGGGGATGGCGACCGGCGGGAATCGAAGAGGTTGCGACTGTAGGATGAGTCCGGAGGAAGGTTAGATGGGTTCTGACGCGGAGGTCGAGTAGGCGTGTAGCTTGAAGCGCCCCTGTCATGCAAACAGTGGCTGCGACGGCGGCAGGATCGTGCTACGTTTCCCGGAAAATGGCAGCAATAGCATATTGGCCGGTCATCAGGTGAGCGCCACGGGTTGACGACGGGGCCCCAGCGGCCGAGTAAGCGACGGCAATCGGACGCGAAGGTGGCGGCAGCACATGGAAGGTGCCGGTGTCCCGGTAGGCATCAGGAGCCGAAGGAGCGCAACGCCGGGCGACAACGTCAGCGTAAGGTAGCGGTGCAGCCGCAGGCTGCGGAGGAGGGGCAGATGGCAGCGCCGCGGCAACTTGCGTCTGAATGACGCGATGAAGCGAAGAAGCCGAGCTTGTCGACGGCTCGGGTGTGCCATTCAACAGAGAGAGTTGGCGTGCGACTTCCTGACGGATGAACTGCTTTATCTCTGGCATTAAAACAGAGATGTCGGCAGCGTCGCGCGGTTACATGATGCATTCCAATATCTCCTACACCCTTGGAACAGAGATTTTTGCCGAACACAGAAAATTGAAGTGTCCATCACGAAGCTGCGCTGCCGTATACCTACATTGAACTTCTACCTCCACAGGTCTGGTCTGGTCCCCTCACCATTATGCTCATTCTGTGGCGAAGCGGAAGGGTGTAGGAGGTATTGGAATTCATCATGTAACCACGCGGTTACATGATGCATTCCAACATCGACCACCAACTATCCCACCTATCCCTGTTAAAGGTGTAGGAGATGTCCGTAATCCACAGAGTTTGTTTTTGCGGTGCCTGATACTGTCTGTATGGCACTCCTGCGAAATCTAGCAGCAGTAACATAAGCAGTCAAAGGGCAGCAAGGGAGAATCGGACCACTTATCGATACCTTGGCTAAAGAGTCTGCAATTTCATTAATGATTAGTCCTTTATGGCCAGGCACCCAAATCAAACGCACGCTTCTCAAGTAACCAGGTACTAATAAATGAAATGTCCTCATCACGCGAGAATCACTAGAAGCAGTAAGGGATGAGCACAATGATAACGAATCAGTGACTATCACGGCTGACGTAATTGACCGTCCTAATTTGCTTAATGCCAGCACCATGGCCATGAATTCGGCTAAAAAGATGGGTATGAAATCCGGCAGCTGAAGAGAAAATGTCCAATCGAGAATCGGGGAAAATATTCCTACACCTGTCTTTTCTTCACATTGTGAAGCATCTGTAGCAATTACAACGTTTGTAACGTTTGTTTGAAGGTTTTTCAGATGATCTTGTAATATACCGTCTATAATACGGTGTGGAAGTAATTTTGCATTATTAGGGAAAATGTCATCGAATTGAATATCCGTTGCAACAGCTCTGTCGGGAATAGGAAGTACATCGCCTATAAGCACGCCCAGAGAGTCAAGTAATTTTTGCACGAATTTAATTTGCGGAGTATGTAGTCGCGGCCAGATGACACCGAAAAGCAATGCAGGTTGTGAAGTAAAGATTGTTTGGGGATGACACAGCGGTGATTCATAAATCCTTAAGAACGTCGGCACCGTAAAAAGCCGGAACCTGCACGAAAGTGGAGGAACACGGGATTCTAGACAAAGAATAGAATTTGCAACAAATTTAGGAAGACCTAAACACATACGTAATACTTCTCTTTCTAAGAGGATTAGAGGACGGGACATGTAGGCTGGAGCTCCAGAGAAGAGCACGCAACCAAATTCTAATACAGGGCGAACGTACATACGATATATCATTAGGTGTGTATCTCTTTTTAATCCTATTCGACGACTGCTCAGCCTACGCAATATGCCAATTGCACGGCTACCTTTTCCTGTCACAGGATCTATGTGTGAGCACCAGTTGAGAGAGGTGTTATAAATAATTCCGAGGTATTTAACAGATTCCACCTGTGGTATGTCTTGAAGCTGGTAAGACAATGAAATGTGCACTATGTCACGTATCGGAAAAACCGGAACAGCACATTTGCTGGCATTGAGTGTGAAGTGACTAACATCTAACCACCTCTCCAGAGCATAAAGGTATGTTTGCAGTCATTGGTATAGTGTGTGGATGTCGTTTTCAGATGCAAAAAACGCAATATCGTCTGCATAAAATAAGTAGTTATTTCTTGATGACAAGGTAGTGTGCTCATGAGAATATTAAAAAGCACCGGGGAAGAACGGAGCCTTGCGGTACGCCTCTCGTTTGTTTGTGTTTAGAAGAAGAAACGCCGCTTTCGTAGCAATAGAATTCTCTTTCACCTAAGAATGACTGAATCCACGCTATTATATACCCAGGGACACCACAGGAAGTTAACCCATTGATCAATACAGTGTGCTCCACAGTGTCGTATGCTTTAGCGATATCGAGCGTCACCAAGGCAGCGTATTGCTTATGACGTCGAGCATGTATTCGGCTTTCTAAGTCCACGTGGGCATGCCAGATGGAGCAGCCGGCCCTGAAACCAATCTGAAACAAACCAAACGTTTGATGTAAGCGCAATGGGCCTAATGTTCTCCGATACATACCTTCCTTCTTGTTTCTTAAGTATCAATATTACATTGGTGAGCTTCCAGTGCAACGGAATCCAAGCATATTTAATTGAATAATTCACCAGGTCTAAAAGAACGTTAGGCGATTCCTGTAACAATATTTTTAACATTGCATTTGTCACACCATCAGGGCCAGGGGCTGAATTCGGTAAACTTAGTGCAGTCTCATTTAGTTCAGCTTAGGAAACTAGGAGTAAAGCCATCCCAAGGATCTAATGTAGAATGAATAGCCGGAAGCCTGGCCATAAACCGATTTTCTAAGCCTTCGGCAATCTCTTCTAGGGAGGTACTATGGCGAAACGGGGAAGCCAAGCAATTCTCGCCGTCTTCTCTTTCACCAGCACTATGCCCACTGCCCAGCGCCTTAAGCACAGCTTTATTTATTAATTTTCCGCTATCGTTCCATTTTGCCATTGCGCTTGCTTGCCAAGGTCGCCATGAGCACGGCGGGATGACGGCAGTGCGACGCCGACGCTGTGACGATGATAGAATAACGAAAAAAGCGGTGTAATAGTAGCGACATAATAGCAACAACAATGGTGTAATGACGTCATCGCGACGACAGCAACGTAAGGATAATTGCTTGACGACGATCGCGTGACGACAACGGTATGGCGAGAATTGGATGACAGTGGTGGTACGATTACGACAGCATGGCGACAGTATAACAACGGTTGCATAATACCGACTCTCTGACGACGATGACAACCGATGGTAACGATGACAACTGCGGCATTAGCACGATTGAATGACGATAGCTTGCTTACGATAGAATGATAAAGAAGGAATAAAAAAATTAATTATGGGGTTTTACGTGCCAAAACCACTTTCTGATTATGAGGCACGCCATAGTGGAGGACTCCGGAAATTTCGACCACCTGGGGTTCTTTAACGTGCACCTAAATCTAAGTGCACGGGTGTTTTCGCATTTCGCCCACATCGAAATGCGGCCGCCGTGGCCGGGATTCGATCCCGCGACCTTGTGCTCAGCAGCCTAACACCATAGCAACTGAGCAACCACGGCGGGTAAAGAAGGAATGACGTCGATGTATCGACGAAGGCGATATGACGACAATGGCAGGACAACAATGGGATGACGGTGCTGAAATGATGACGATGGTAAGGCGGCAGCGTGACGACGACGGCATCATGACATTTGTAAGACGATGACTGTGTGACTCCGATGGCGTGACAACGGTATGACGAGAGGTCGTATCGAAGTGAGAATGATGCCGATGGAACAATCGCGGCGGCATCCCGACAACGCAATGACAACATGCTGTAACGGTGACGACGATGGCGTGACGACGGTGTCATGACGACAGTCGGATACCAGAGTCGTCATGACCACGAGAAAACAACCACGATGGTGTTAGGACGACGGTTGGACAGGGAATGCATGACGACGACTGTGTGACGACCATGCCTATCACAACGGTGTGAGGAGAATAAATGTACGATGACCGTGGCGTGACGACAATTTTATCATGAAGCCTGTGTGACGGGAATGGCGTGACGACGACGGCACGACGACCACGGTATGGCAATGGATGCATCATCATCATCATCATCAGCCTGGCTACGCCCTCAGTAGGGCAAATGGCACGTCCTGTGCTCCCGGGGCTTAGCGGAGAGACGGGAACTAGGAGTCGGATTCCTGATTAATAACGATATAGCCGGTAACATACAGGAATTCTGTAGCATTAACGAGAGGGTGGCAGGTCTTGTGAAACTTAATAAGAGGTACAAATTGAAGGTCGTACAGGTCTACGCCCCCACATCCAGTCATGATGACCAGGAAGTCGAAAGCGTTTATGAAGACGTGGAATCGGCGATGGGTAAAGTCAAAACAAAATACACTATACTGATGGGCGACTTCAATGCCAGGGTAGGCAAGAAGCAGCCTGGAGACAATTCAGTGGGGGAATATGGCATAGGCTATAGGAATAGCAGGGGAGAGTTATTAGTAGAGTTTGCAGAACAGAATAATATGCGGATACAGCCGAAACCCGCGGTAACGAAATCCCGAGGGAACGAAATTCTCACCGCAACGAAATATTTTCGGATTCCCGGCGAACAGCCATAAGAGTCAATGCATTTCCTATCTCGCGACAACGAAACTTTTTTTATAGCAAACTCTCTAACCTCCTGTGCAGGCAAGCTTTTGGAGCACGTTATTCAAACGCGGCTCAATAACTACATGAAGGATAATGGCCTCTATCCGCATTCGATGGTGGGCTTTAGGCCCAGGCTCTCCACCCAAGACGTGATGCTGCAACTAAAGCACCAAATCATTGATGCGGAAACGGGGAATGCAAAGGCAATCCTAGGGCTTGACCTAGCGAAGGCCTTTGATAACGTCACACATAAAGCCATTCTTGAGAACCTTCAGGACTTGGGAGTAGGCGTACGAACCTACAATTACATTAGGGACTTCTTGTCAGACCGAGAAGCAAAAATACAGATTGGAGAATGCCAATCGGATGACATTAAATTAGGCAGCAAAGGGACCCCACAGGGCTCTGTGCTCTCGCCCTTTCTTTTCAATGTGGCCATGATCAAACTCCCTGAAAGACTGGAAGCTATTGAAGGACTAAATCACAGCATATACGCTGATGACATTACGTTGTGGATAGCTAGGGGAAGCGATGCCCAAATAGAGGAAACCCTCCAAAGGGTTATCCAGGCAGTTGAAGGTTACGTCGGACCTAGGGGACTTAAATGTTCACCGCAAAAATCGGAACTGCTTCTATACCAGCCGAAAGGCAGGGCCAGTAAGGAGGAACCGCAAACCTCTCTCACAGCTGGGGGGATCCCCATTCCAAAAGTGGACAAAATTAGAGTTCTGGGACTTTTGATTCAGGCCAACAGCTTTAATGGCGAAACAATAAGGAAACTAGACGGCTGCGCACTGCAGACCATGAGGCTGATCCGCAGGATCGCCAACAGGCGGTCCGGGATGAGAGAAGCGAATCTAGTTAGGCTAGTCCAGGCTTTTGTGACAGGTAAAATAGCTTATGTTGCTCCCTTCCTCAGTTTTAGGTCATTAGAGAAGAAGAAGATTGAGGGCATCATACCTAAAAGTATAAAACAGGCGCTGGGGCTTCCCATCCGCACTGCATATGAAAAGCTTTTAGCTCTAGGGCTCCACAACACTCTTGAGGAGATTATTGAAGCAGTGAGGATCTCGCAGTATGAGAGACTTGCGGGAAGCCCTACGGGCAGGAACATCCTAGCTAGGCTAGGCATAAACTATGAGGGGCAGGAAGGCATCAAAGTCGACCTGCCGCGAAGCGTGCGGAACCGACTAATAATCCCACCACTACCTCAAAACATGCACCCAATCCATCACAAGGAACGCAGAGAGAAACGGGCCGAGGCTCTTGAAAAGCGTTTGAAAAACTCGAAGTACGTGCTCTACGTTGAGGCTGCAGACTATGGCAACGGCCGCATGGCCCTAGCTGTAGCGAGCGCTGAAACTAGCTTGATAGCCAGTGGCACAGTTCCAACGGATTGCTCTCAGATTGGAGAAGAATCTGCCCTAGCACTTGCAATTGCAAGTACTTTAGCCAAAATTATAGTCAGCGACTCCAAGGTTGCGGTGATGAACTTTGTCAGAGGCAGAATTTCTCCCGAGGTGAACAGAATCCTGAAGACCTGCAGAGATAGCAGGAAAATTGAAATAATCTGGGCACCTGCACACGCCTCCCTCGCTGGGAACGAGGCGGCCCACGAATTAGCTCGAGGACTTACATTCCGAGCTGGTGGGCTAGCCGAAGGCTTCACGGGGCGAGGCCGCTTAGTGTGCTGCAGAGAGATCACACAACACTACAGACTAGGGCGGGTTAAATATCCTCCGGCTGATGCATCCTTAAACAAGAGCCAGGCCTCCACTTGGCGTCGCCTGCAAACCAACTCGTTTCCAAGCCCGGTGTCGTGCAGCCTCTACTACCCGGGTCAGTACTCCAGCCAGTGTAAGCTATGTAAAGCCAGGGCTAATCTGAATCACATTCTGTGGGAATGCCCACAGGCTCCCTCTGAGGGAAGAATAAAGTCTTTAGAACAATGGGAGACCTTATTACTCAGCTCCGATCCGGAGATTCAACTGAAGACCGTCCAACTGGCCGAAACCGCCGCTAGGATCCAAGGACTCCTGGCCGTCGTCTAGGTGGGAAGGCTTAAAGCCTTCCCTACATCTGTTGGACAAATAAAGTTTTACAATCCAATCCAATTTATAGCAATCCCTGATTACCGAAATTTTCTGAAGCGACAGTCCGCAAATAATCTACTCACGTAACACTAATTGTGTCCGGAAACTGCTCAAATGCATTCGTTGTGCGCTTAAATTGCATTAACTACCGCCACAGCACACTTGCGTGGCCGCCGCCATCACTGTTTACAATAAGAAAAGCCTCGCACAGCCTCGTGGCAAGCGACAGCGATGATGATGATGGTGGTCATTCGCCCGTCGCAACGGGTGACTGCGCAGTGTCCGGGCCAAAAATGCAATTATTAGTATTTAAATGATACAAATAAAGAAAGATAAGAACCGTAGGTGATCTCGCAATGAGAACATATTATTTATTCCTGTGTGCCATCACAGCATGCGCTAAATGCGGAGTGAAGCGCCTGCGTGCGTGGCAGCCAAATCGACATCTACTAGACGTGAAGGCTCCGATAACCCGGATGACGCTTTATCAGTGAGCTTTGTGTACCGCCGCACATGGTCGTGTGCTCAGTGTCGTTGGTGCTAGAGTGCGTCAATCGTGTGTCTGTGTGCCAATCAGACCATTTGCTTTGACAGCCTGCTAAGATGCCGCCTCCAGCCAAAAAGAGGAAATTCATGACACTGCAGGATAAGGCTGCAAATATTGCCCAAGCTGAAAAGGGCAGGCAGAAAATGGATATCGGCGAGAGAGAGAGAAAGAAACTTTATTGCAATTGTAAAGATTAGAAGGAGGGGTGGTCGGAGCCACTCAGTCCAGGGCCCCACAGGCCTCTGCCGCCTGTCTGACCTGGCTAATTAAGGACTTTTGTCCTGCCAGGTCGGAGCGGGCGAGCTGTGCCTCCCACTGCTCCATTGTCCTCCATTGTCCTACTAGTATTTGGCCTATGAGGGTGCTTAGCGTACTCCCAGGTTATGTGTATTAGGGTAGTGTTGGAACCTCACCGATGGCACCAGTTATTGGAATCTCAGCGCTGCCACCAGCTGTTGGGATCCCACCGATGGCACCGGTTGTTGGAACCTCAGTGTTGACACCCGTTATTGCAACTGGGTCGCAAGCCCCAAGGGTAGCCTTGGCCTGGCGGCCTGGGGCACAACTGGAAGCATCCGAAGGTCCTGGCAAAGCATGAGTCGACTGCTAACAGAACAACTTGTTTATTCTAGCATCGCAAAAGAGCGGCCGGCCAGGTCGACCGAAGTGGAGAGACGGGAGAGCACGCTTCTCGACGGAAGAATTTGGAGCCTCTCTCCTGGCGTCCGGGGGCAGCTGCTCTTATACTCTCGGGGTTGAGGGCAAGAGGGAAGGTCACGGGACTAGGTCACGTGACGGTGGGGCACAGACACGCTGAGAGACACGTTGGGACAAGGAGGTGACGCATCAGCCGGGCCGGCGCCGGTCAGACCTCCTCGCTTCACAATGGGGGAGCTCCTCTCCCCGGCTGCCGCGCTTTGACAAGCGTGGGCACACACACACACACGCACACACGAAGACACTTGGCACTGAAACACGCCTGGACGCGCTCGGCGGGGAGGCTCTGCGGCAGCTCCGAACGGGCCAAAATGTCCGCCGCTATGAACGAAGCCCCGGCGTCCGTTGAATCCGCGCTGGCTACAGCGCGCGTCATAGGCGAAACGTAACAGACCGCCCCGCCGGGGGAAGGAGATCCCGATGGTCAGGGGACTGCATCCGCTGTCCGGAGGGATGTCGCTCGATGATGCTCATAACCGAAGTCGGTCGTCCCTCGGCGTTTCTTGAGCGCAGCGCACCGAGAAGGCCTCGTTCTCACGTTCAGGTTCACATAGGACACTGCAAAGTGACTTCGGGAGAGTTGCCATTTTTGTTCTCGTTCCCAGCAAGCGTTAGAACTGCGCCGAAACTCAGCCGCTCAGTCAGCAAGCACGGCACAACCCTCACTAAGCCCTGCCAGGCTCTTTCCCCTTTTATACTACTGCCTAGTTCCTTACAGTAGTATAGCAGCACTCAGAACGCGTCCACAAATTGGAAAATTGCACTAGAAAGCATATCATCACTTTGAAACACTACACAAAAGCAATACGTTAAAAATCCTGCGTCAGGAAGAAAAACATCAATAACAAACAATTTTGAGGCTGATTCCCACGTTAGGGGCTTCGACTTAAGCCATCGGCGTTACCGTTGATACTCCCCTTTTTGTAACGCACCTCAAATGAATATTGTTGCAAAGCGAGGCTCCAGCGCAGGAGGCGGCCATTTGTGAAAGAGATGGTCTGCAGCCATTGGAGAGGGCAGTGATCCGTCTCGAAGTATGCGAAGCGGAGATCGCAGCGATCGACCGTACACCCGCTCAGCTGGCGAAAACCCCGTAGCCGCATGCGGCGCGGTCCTCAATGCAAACATCACCCCAGGCAGAAACAACTCCCAGTCAGTTTGTTGTTCAAACCACAATGCTCTCAACACGCGCTTCATGACGGAGTGGAGCTTCTCAACGGAATTCGACTGGGGGTAGTACACTGAGCTGTGTAGCAGCTTTACCCCGCACCTTTCGAGAAAGGCTGTCGTCAAAGCGCTAGTAAACACTGTGCCCTGATCTGATTGGATTTCCGCAGGAAAACCAACTCGCGCAAATATGGACAGTAGTGCATTGACTATCTCAACTGAGCTGAGTTCTTTAAGCGGCACTGCGTCAGGGAACTTTGTCGCTGGGCAGATCACAGTCAAAATGTGTCTGTACCCCGTGGCTGTTACCGGCAGAGGTCCCACTGTATCAATAACGAGCCGTCTAAAAGGCTCCGTAATGATAGGTACCAACTTCAACGGCGCCCTCGATTTGTCCCCTGGTTTGCCCACCCGCTGACAGGTGTCACATGTCTTCACAAAGTGGTCTGCGTCCCGAAAACACCCTGGCCAATAGTACGCTTGCAACAGACGGTCCTTAGTTTTCTTAACTCCTAGGTGTCCGGACTACGAACCTCCATGCGACAAGCGCAACAGATCCTGACGGTAGCACTGAGGCACGATCAGCTGATCGAACTCCCCTCCCCTGCGGTCTAGATACTTCCGGTACAGGACCCCACCTCTTTCCACAAAACAAGCACTTTTCTTGGCGATACCTTCCTTGACAATGCAGCGTATGTTTTCTAGGCTGCCATCCTTTTTTTACTCGGCTATCAAAGCCGCCCGGCTGACTTTTAGCAACCTATTAAGTCCGTCTGACGTAGACGCGATGAGCAAATCTGCAGATAGCTCTTCTAACTTTCCCGCATCGGGCATTTCCTCTCCAGTATGTGGTGCCTTCAACGCTACAGGCTCAATTGTATTCAGTTCGGACTTGCTCAGAATATCAGCTTGCTGCGCCTCCGACCCTTTTTCATTGTTCGACAACGTCGGCCCCGCAACTACCGCCTTTGCAGCGAGCTCCCGAACTCTCGATCTGGTTAAGGCCTGAACGCTAGCCTCACCAAACAAAAGCCCCTTCTCGCGCAGGAGGTGATCGGACCTGTTCGAAAATAGGTACGGGTACTGGGGGGGCAGCATAGATGACAATGCCGCCTCCGTCTCAAGTGCTCCGAAAGGACCTTCAATGAGCACTTTTGCTACGGGCAGACACACGCTATGAGCTTCCACGGCTTGTTTGATCCATGCGCACTCGCCCGTGAACATATCGGGTTCTACGTAAGAGGGGTGAACTACATCCATCGTAGCTGCGGAATCGCGAAGCACTCGGCACTCTTTCCCGTTCACGAGGAGGTCTCGCATGTAAGGCTCGAAAAGCTTCATGTTCTCGTCAGTGCTGCATAATGACAAAAACACGACTTTTGTTTTTGTTTCCGGACAGTGCGCCGAAAAGTGACCCGGCTTCTGGCACGTATAACACACGCGCGCTTGCCTAGTCTCGAACCGCTTTCTGCGTTCGGCTTCGGCTGCCGCCGTCTCCTTACGTTCGGTCGGACTGCTTTCACTCGCATCCGCACTACGTGTGTCCCCCTTTGCTCTCATGGGCGTGAACTTCGGCCTCTCAAACTTGGAGCCAAATTCACCCTTTTGACCGTCCTTAGCTCCGCGAGCCCGACGCGTCACCAACTCTTCGGCTAGCTCAGCGGCTCTAGCCACCGTACTAACGTCTGGCCTATCCAAGACCCAGTACCACACGTTCTCAGGTAACCGACTATAAAACTGTTCTAGCCCGAAACACTGCAGAACTTTCTCGTGGTCACCAAACGCTTTCTCTTCTTTGAGCCACTCCTGCACGTTTGACATTAGCCTGTAGGCAAACTCTGTATATGACTCACTTTTGCCCTTCTCATTTTCTCGAAACTTCCGACGGAACGCTTCCGCGGACAGCCTGTACTTTTTTAGCAGACTCGATTTCACTTGGTCGAAATCCTCTGCCTCCTCTCTCTCCAAGCGAGCGACTACGTTGACCGCCTCACCGGGTAACAAAGTGAGCAAGCGCTGTGGCCACGTTTCCCGAGAGAACCCCTGCTTCTCGCACGTTCGCTCAAAGTTAACCAGGAACAAACCAATGTCCTCCCCAAGCTTAAACGGCCGCATCAAGTCAGTCATTTTGAACAATACTCGTTCTCCTGCACCGTGTGCCTGACTTCCATTACGAGCGCGTTCCATCTCTACCTCGAGACGCTTCATTTCCAAAGCGTGTTGACGGTCGCGCTCCTCTTTTTCTTTCTCTTTTTGTTCTTTTAGTTCGCGCTCCTGTCTTTTAGCCCTCTCCTCAATGGTCTCAAGGCATTCCGACAGCTCGTCATCCTCAGCTTCTAACTCAAGAATAGCCCTCAGCAGTTCTGGTTTTCTGAGTTTGTCTGAGACATCCAGACCCAACTCTCTTGCAAGCTCCAACAATTTCGGTTTGCGCAACGACTTCAAATCCATGGCTGCTCTGAATGCTGCTTTCTCTACTGCCTACTATTGTCTTGCCGCAAACTAACCCGGCAGCAATGACAACCACAATTACCAGCTCTGTTTCTGACACTAACAAAAGCCTGGCAAAACTCAGAAGAAGAAAGTCCCGCACTCACCAAACCTCGCAGCCAAGAATTCGGCGCAGTCGTTCCGCTGCAGGCAACCAGTCATCACACAGGGCTCGTTGCACTGCTCCCGGATGGTCGTTGTGCTGCTCAGCATACAGTCAACCGCATATCTTCGCTGCTGGCCTCCGTTGTCGCGATCTCACCGCTGGCAACCAGCTGTTGAAACCTCACCGATGGCACCAGTTATTGGAATCTCAGCGCTGCCACCAGCTGTTGGGATCCTACCGATGGCACCGGTTGTTGGAACCTCAGTGTTGACACCCGTTATTGCAACTGGGTCGCAAGCCCCAAGGGTAGCGTTGGCCTGGCGGCCTGGGGCACAACTGGAAGCATCCGAAGGTCCTGGCAAAGCATGAGTCGACTGCTAACAGAACAACTTGTTTATTCTAGCATCGCAAAAGAGCGGCCGGCCAGGTCGACCGAAGTGGAGAGACGGGAGAGCACGCTTCTCGACGGAAGAATTCGGAGCCTCTCTCCTGGCGTCCGGGGGCAGCTGCTCTTATAATCTCGGGGTTGAGGGCAAGAGGAAAGGTCACGGGACTAGGTCACGTGACGGTGGGGCACAGACACGCTGAGAGACACGTTGGGACAAGGAGGTGACGCATCAGCCGGGCCGGCGCCGGTCAGACCTCCTCGCTTCACACTGGGGGAGCTCCTCTCCCCGGCTGCCGCGCTTTGACAAGCGTGGGCACACACACACACACGCACACACGAAGACACGTGGCACTGAAACACGCCTGGACGCGCTCGGCGGGGAGGCTCTGCGGCAGCTCCGAACGGGCCAAAATGTCCGCCGCTATGAACGAAGCCCCGGCGTCCGTTGCATCCGCGCCGGCCATATCGCGCGTCGTAGGCGAAACGTAACAGTAGGTATGCCACTGCACCAAGGACAGTTGGCCCTATAACGAGTGGGATACATTGCGTTTAGCAATTTTAAATGGGGGAACACCCCGGTCTGTATTTTACGCCAATCGGCGGCCTCTTCCCCGTTAAGTTGTGGGTGAGGCGGCGGGTATTTTCTGCGGACTCCACGCTGATGAGCAAGGATGTATTTGGCATTTAAATTGGTGGAATATTGTGAGGGATAGTGTGGGTGGTTGGGGTTAGAATAGGACGTCGTCGCTCGGTTAATGAACCCTCGAGCTAACGCGTTAGCCTTTTCGTTCCCCTGTATCCCCGCGTGGCCCGGGCACCAGTGTAGGCGATGATGGTGGTTGAAAAATTTGGGGATTATCGCGAGGCTAGCCGCAGTCACGTGCCCCTTGAGAAACATGCGACATGTCTCCTGGGAGTCCGTGACCACGACTGAGTCCCTTTGCGAACGCTCCGCGTGAGCGAGTGCGATCACCACTGCTAATATTTCAGCCGAGCTGGGGGATCCCGCCGTGGCTGACGCGGTAATTTGCTGTTGGCTGATCGCGTTCACGACTGCCAGGGCGTACCTCCTTTGGTAGCGCTGCCCGGTCGCCTCTGCATACACAGCAGCGTCCGTGTAGTACGTGTTGTACCTGTGGTTATTAGAGTACGCTGATTGAATGTCTTGTGCGCGTGCTTTGCGCCTTTCTTTGTTGTACTCGGGATGCATATTCTTTGGAACTGGGGCTACTGTAATTTTGGATCTCATCGAAGGAGGGAGAGGTACGGCCTGCTCTGTGAGATAAATGGGGTATGCTGGGATATCGAGTCTAGCCAATATTGCCCTACCAGTTTTTGTGAAGCTGCGGCGCTCCCTCTGTCGCATCAGGGTGGCCTGCCTCAGTTCGTCGAAAGTATTGTGCACTCCCGAAGCTAACATGCGCTCCGTTGAAGGCAGGCCGGCAGGCCCAGAGTAGCTTTGAAAGCGGTTCGGGTTATTGCGTTAGCCTGCTTTTCCTCCTCCCTGTTCAGGATTTGGTACGGTAAGCCATACGTGATTCGACTAACCACTAAGGCCTGTACGAGCCTTAGGGTATCGTCTTCTCGCATTCCCACTTTTCGATACATCACGCGACGTACCATTTGGGCTATGTTGTGGGCTGTGAATTTGAGGGTCTTGAGTGTCTGTACTGCTCTCCCGTCGCTATGAAGCCACAAACCCAGGACTCGCATCGTGGGTACCTCTCGGACTGATTGGCCCTCAACCACGATGTTAATCCTCTGGATTTGTAGCCTTTTGCGTGTATCTGGATGACCTCACATTTTTCGGGTGTGCACTTCAGGCCACTCCATCTAGGAAACTTCTCCACCGCTAATACTGCGCTTTGGAGCGTATATTCCTTATCCCCTAGTGAACATCTGCTCGTCCACAGCGTGATGTCGTCTGCGTAGAGCGTGTAACCTAGGTCGGGTATCCGATCCAGATCGCGCGCGAGGCGACACATCGTCATGTTGAAGAGAAGAGGAGATAATATAGCTCCTTGAGGTGTTCCTTTGTCAGGCATTTTAAATAAATCCGAAGTGATTTGGCCAATACTGATGCTCGCCTCGCGGTTGGAAAGAAACGCTCTTAAGTAATTGTATGTGCGCTCACCACAACCCGCGAGTTCGAGTTCCTCCAATATTGCGGCGTGAGAGACGTTGTCGAAGGCTCCTTTAAGGTCTAGTGCTAGGACTAGTCTCTCGTCGCCGTACGGTATATTAGTTCGAATTTCGTCTCTAAGTAGGAGGAACGCATCCTGGCAAGATAAACACGTGCGAAATCCTATCATGGAGTGCGGGAACCAGCTCCGCTCTTCCAGGTATTGCTGCAATCTGCTATGGATAACCCTTTCATAGAGCATACCTAGGCAGGACGTGAGCGACACCGGCCGTAGTGTATCAATGGAGGGATTCTTTTTTGGTTTGGGGATCATGATTATTTTAGCCAATTTCCACTCTTGGGGCAAGTCTCCCTTGGCCCAGCACTCGCTATTAAATATGTTCGTGATTTTCGCTAGGGCTACCGAATCCATGTTTCGAATCATTGCATTTGTGATCGAGTCTGGGCCCGGTGCCGAGTTTTTAACTGCGGATTGTGCTGCCTCATACACTTCCGCGTACGTTATATCTTCGCCTAATTTAGGATTCGCCTCCCCCGCGTATTGTCTACTCGCGTACGACGATCCCGTGGCAGGTGACGGTCCTATGTACTTTTTCTGAAGCGCATGGACGAAATCTTGGTCTGTACCCTCGAAGTTGTCTGCTATAATTTGGAGCTTCTTGTTATTCTCAGTACGCGTGCTCATCGGGTCTAGCATGCTTCGTAGTATTCGCCACGTACTGGTCGTTCCGTGAGTTCATGACAGGGTTCCACAGAACGTCGCCCACTCGTTTTTGGCGAGCTCGTTGGCATGGCCTTGGGCTTGCTCTGCCAAGAGAGCGATGCATTGTCCTAGATGTTAGGCGTGGAGAGCGCTACTCGGATTATGTCGTGATCGCTTCCCAAATTTTCATCAAAGGAAACCCATTGTGCGTCTCTGATGTTAATTGTAAAGGCACGGTCGGGCGCCGTGTCTCTGCTGACGCTGTTACCCGTGCGCGTCGGTGTGCCGATCTCATTGATTGCCCGTAAGCCCAAGGCCTTTGCGGCGCGCTCGAGTAGGAACCCTTTGGGCGACGTTTTCGCGTATCCCCATAGTATGTGGGGTGCATTAAAGTCACCCACTATCACCGCCTTATCCCTGGTGCCCGCTAAATCTTTTGTTGCTGAGATAATGTGGGGTAGGTCGTCCCCTTTGCTTTTGGGAAGACTGTACAGATTTGTAATTAGTGTGGGTGCCTTACTTCGTTTCTTTGGCATCACACTGATAACTATATGGAATTAGTCTCTCCCTCAGTTTGCGGAAGTGTTAATAATTGAGCGCTTATCGCTTGCTCACCAGCGTGGCGACCTTCGAATTTTGAGGATCGCTCAGTGTGTAGTATTCCTGCAGTTTGGCCGGGTTGTCCCCGACTACCTGCAGACATATCACGTCCGGAGCGATTCCGGAGTTTTTGACAAACTGGTGGAACACTGCTGCTTTCCTGGAGAAGGAGCGGCAGTTCCATTGCCATATCTCTAATTGGTCTGAATTTTGTATTCGTTGTGATTTTTTAGCGTGATTAGCCATGTTGCCCACTCTTATTTTAAGCCCATGACGTTTCCGTGTCCGAGCCGTCGGATTCTGTTATGCAGTGGCTTATTTTAGTTTTTGCCAAACCCGCTCCTATCGCAATTGCGCATTTTTTGGTGGGAACAGCCTTCGAGACTGTCTTAAGCTGTTCCGCTGCGAATACCTTGTGTTTCTCTAAGTTCTTCGTGCATAGTTGTTGAAATTCCGTTAGCCTTTGGGTAACTAACGTCATCATTTCATGCATAAATATTTTCAAGTTTTCCGAGATCATTGTCTGGATCTGCGTTGCCGTTATCTGCGCGTTATTTGAGATTTGGGTTGTCAGAGACTGCGCGGAGACGGAGTTTATACCTGCCGCCGCTTTCGTTTTGGCAATTTCTTCAGACTGACGCAGCGTTTCCAGCTGTTGTATTGTGCTATTGAAGCGCGCCTCTAACTCTGACACTTGTTTCTCAAGTGATTGTCGTTTGCGTTCTTCTCCTGAAAGCTGTTCTCTTAGTCGCGCAAATTTCCTTTTCCAATTTTCGAATGCGTTTATCATTTTCACCAGTATTCTGTTTTGGAGCAGTGGGAGAAACAACCCTCGCCCAGCTCACCTGCTGTTTTTTAGGCAGTGGCGAATTTGACCGCTGCGAAGCCCTAGAGCTGGAGGGGTCCTTCGACGGGGTATTGCTCTTCGCTCTGCTTCCGTGCGGAGATCTGGATCGCGATCGGTGCCGGTAGAAGTCCTCCTCTTCCATGGACTCGAACCAGCGCCCCGGTGCCTTTTTGGTGTTCTGTCCCGACCGCTCCCGCGATCGAGACTGGCGAGTCGTCTTCACGCGCTTGGCGGCAATCAGTTTGTTCGGGCACCGACGCGTCTCGTGCCCCGCCGCCCTGCAGACGGCGCACTTCACTTCACATTCGTGTGCTTGTGGGGGTGGATTTTCGAGTCCGCAGCCACGGCATATGTTCTTGGGGCTCGGACAAACGTCCGAGCGGTGTCCCTCTTGCATGCACTTCAGGCACATTTGGATTGTTGGCCTGTACTCCGTACACCGCATCTTTACTCCCATGTAGTACAAGCATTTGGGGCGCGTGCCTCCCGAGAAGGTGAGGAGAGCGGTATTAGAGCTTCCTAGCATTCGGGCCCTTTCGATGGTGACTCCTTGGGTCCTGACGCGCAGCTGTCCTGACTATCATCTGGATCCGCTACGTACACGTTGAAGGGGTGTGGCTTGCCTCGCAGCTCCATGCACGTGATTCGACGAATGACGTCCGCCACTTCCAGTGAAGGTGTGGAGAAGATGATGATATTTGTTCCCTCTCGGATTCGCAGTATGAAATCCTCCAGTGATTGTTCGTTGGTTCGGTCCGTTTCCTGTGATTATCGTCACGGCGGCCGAATAATCGCTTGTAGTATTTCTGTTCGCATTTCTGTTCTTCGTATTTCTGTTCTCAGATATTCCTCAAGCATTAGTCCTTTTTGGGGCTTAAGTATTATCTTGATGTCATTCTTCGGTAATGGTGGCAGAGGCTTCCCCTTCCTCGGGCGCATGTTGCAACGACCGATTTGCCCGTCTCCTTTCGCGCCGCCTGCTGATGGCTGTCCGTTTATGTTATTCTTGTTGTTGGAAGCCGTTTCCCTGTCGTTGCGCTTGACAGCCTCTCGCTGTCGCCGCAACTGAACTAACTGCCAGCCGTCCATCGCCTGATTGTGGACGGCGATCTCTTGGCTTTTGCTAGTCGCCGCTTCGGAAATTATTCTTATGTCCCCGTTTTCGTCCGCGTTGTTAACCGGATGCGGGGGTGTTATTTGGAGGTCCATGTCCTCTGATGTAGCCATCTCGTACGCTCGGCAGAAGCGATCCGGTTATTAAGTGGTGAGCCGGTGGCTCACGCGCTAAGCCTATCGAGGCCTAATTAACGGGGCTTCCGCCGCTTCGAATTTTCAAAGTCGCGTGGAATGATGAAAAATTCCCTCACGGACTTGAACTTGGTCTTGAAACGGAGCGTTTGTCGAGTGGAACCCGATAAGATAGTCTAGTCTGGTGCAGTTGACGAGTTTTCGGCTAAAACGTCGATAGTCGGCGTAGCCCATGTGAATGAGCGTGCTCTGCCGGAACTTCTTCGTCTTCTTCTGGATATCGGCGAGTTATTTGGAATTGCGTGCAATTCGATATCTACGATTCTGAAAAACAAGGCCTCCATTCTCGGCGCGCTCGGAAATGGTGTGAGTGCGAAGAACAAAACGGTGAGCGCTGCGGTATTTCCAGACGTAGACAAGGCGGTGTCTGCATGCTTTTGTGAACAGCGTGCCAACAAAGTGCCGCTGTCTGGCACAGTTCTTCAGCAGAAAGCGCTGGACTTCGCGTGCGTTCTCGGGCACGCTGATTTTAAGGCTAGCCCTGGCTGGTTGAGCCGTTTCAAAGCCTGCCACGACATAGTGGCCAAAGTCATTTACGCGGAGGCAGCAGCCGTCGACCCTGTGACAACGTCGTCGTGGCTGCTGACCAACAAAGAAGTATTGGACTAGTACAAGCCCTCGGACATGTATAACGCAGATGAGACGGCCTTATTCTACGAGATGCTGCCATCGAAGACCCTGGACTTAAAAGGCCAGAAATGCCGTGGGGGAAAACACAGCAAGCGGCGTGTAACAATTTTGTTGTGCACTAACATGTACGGCACAGATAAACGGCCACTGCTTGTAATCAGCAGAAGTAAGAAGCCCCGCTGCTTCAATAGGAAATCGTGGGCTGCCCGTACAATATACCGCGAATCTGAAGGCATGGATGACCCGGGCCATATTTGGCAGCTGGCTCGAGGCCTTCGATACGGACATGCGGAAGGCAGGCAGATCGGTCTGCCTTTTTTTGGACAATTGCAGTGCCCATCATGTCGATGACGTGGAATTGGGAAATGTGCGCTTGGTTTTTTTTCACCGAACTGCACTTCCGTGCTGCAGCCGCTTGATCAAGGCGTCATTCGTAGCGTCAAGTGCGCCTACAGGGAGAGGCTGATTCAGCGCCTGCTGCTGAACCTCCAATTGAAGCGTCCAACCGTACTGAACATGTTCATGGCGCTTGAGATGGTGGCCGCCGCATGGGTTGCGACCACGTCAGCCGTGATAGCTAATTGTTTTAAACATGCCGGCTTTATTGCCACTCGGCAAGCATCATGCGCTGATCCAGTTGCATCGCAAGAAGATTCGCCTGAAGGTGCGCTAGTTGACAGTGCTGACGGCGCACTCGATGACAGTGCTGGCGGCGCAGTGCCGCCATCGCTGGCCCACGCATGGGATGAGCTTTCTGCCGTGACAGATGGTGCTCCGGATGGCCTCAGCATGGATGAGTTTGTTCCTGTGGATGAAGGTGTTCTGGTGCATGAAGAGATGACTGATGAGGTCATGATAAGTAGCGTTTGCCAAGGCGCCGACGACCACCAGACACCTAATCATGAGAGGACTGCGAACCCGCGGGATGTGTTGAATGCCTTCGACGTAATTCGTTCACTTTTCGATGAGCATGATGACAACGTGGCAATGGACCACTTCTTCCAGTGCGAGTCGAGAGCAGTAAAATTGCTGCAAGGCAAGGCTCAGCAAAGTAATCTGACTGACTTTTGGCAATAAATTGCTTTTTTTTTTTGCAAGCCAATTCCCTTCCCTGTCTTTTCTGCCTCATTCTCGCGCTAACGAAATTCCCGAAAAAGCGAAATGTTTTGCTTTCCTCGGCGATTTAGTTACTGCGGGTTTCGACAATGAATACCTTATTCTGCAAGCGGGATACCCGAAAGTGGACGTCGAGGAGCATGAACGGCGAGACTAGAAATGAAATAACTTCACACTCTGCGCTAACCCTGGCATCATACAACATGTGGACGTGCTCAGCAAGGTACGATGCAGTGACCATAGGATGGTTAAGAGCTCAAATTAGCTTAGACCTAAGGAGGGAACTGGTAGATAAGAAGCCGATCAATGAGTTAGCGGTAAGAGGGAAAATAGAGGAATTCCGGATCAAACTACAGAACAGGTATGCGGCTTTAACTCAGGAAGAGGGTCTTCGTGTAGAAGCAATGAACGACAATCTTATGGGCATCATTCAGGAGTTTGCAATAGAAGTAGGTGGTAACTCCGTTAGACAGGATACTAGTAAGCTATCGCAGGAGACGAAATATCTGATTAAGAAACGCCAATGCATGACAGCCTCTAACCCTACAGCTAGAATAGAAGTGTCAGAACTTTAGAAGTTAACAAGTGTAAGACAGCTGACATAAGGAAGTATAATATGTATATAATTGAATATGCTCTCAGGAATGGAGGAAGCCTAAAAGCAGTAAAGAGGAAACTAGGAATAGGCAAGAATCACATGTATGCGTTAAGAGACAAAGCCGGCAATATCCTTACTAATATGGATGAGATGGTTCAAGTGGCTGAGGAGTTCTATAGAGATTCATACAGTACCAGTGGCACCCACGACGCTAATGGAAGAGAGAATAGTCTAGAGGAATTTGACATCCCTCTAGTAACGCCGGAAGAAGTAAAGAAAGCCTTGGGAGCTATGCAAAGGGGGAAGGCAGCTGGGGAGGATCAGGTAACAGCAGATTTGTTGAAGGATGGTGGGCAGATTGTTTTAGAAAAATTGGCCACCCTGTATACTCAATGCCTCATGACCTCGCGCGCACCGGAATCTTAATATTAATCTCGCGCGCCAACATAATCTTAATCCATAAGAAAGGGGCTGCTAAAGACCTGAAAAATTATAGACCGATCAGCTTACTGTCCGTTGCCTACAAAGTATTTACTAAGGTAATCGCAAATAAAATCAGGAACACCTTAGACTTCCGTCAACCAAAGGACCAGGCAGGATTTCGTAAAGGCTACTCAACAATAGACCATATTCACACTATCAATCAGGTGATAGAGAAAGTGCGGAATATAACCAACCCTTACATATAGCTTTCATTGATTACGAGACAGCGTTTGATTCAGTGGAAAACTCAGCAGTCATGGAGGCATTACGGAATCAAGATGTAGACGAGCCGCATGTAAAAATACTGGAAGATATCTATAGCGGCTCCACAGCCACCGTAGTCCTCCATAAAGAAACCAAGAAAATCCCAATAAAGAAAGCCGTCAGGCAGGGAGATAGGATCTCTCCAATGCTATTCACAGCGTGTTTACAGGAGGTATTCAGAGATCTGGATTAGGAAGAATTGGGGATAAGAGTTAACGTAGAATACTGTCACGTGGTGGTGACGTTGAATAACACAGTAGCAATACTGTGAACGACAAAACTAACTTTTATTGCGCGAACCTGTGCCCACAAAACAGGCTACACTTATAGCACAACGGTAGCGGCGAACACGCTCGGCGATCGTCGAAAATCTGATCAGCGAGTCGAGCGCGTCGGCTTTTACACAGCAGTCGTCGAATGTTCCAGACTAATCACTTGGACCCGCGTGTCTTCCACAAAGTTCTACACCATTCGCGTCACGCGATGAAATCAGATAACATAAGGTTCCGCGACAACATACAGCGGATAGAAGCATCGATAACTTTAAAGAAAATTCGGATACATGCAAGCGCGTTCCGCGCTGTGCGATAACATTTGTTAGGCGGCGAAACATGTCCCCCGATAAAGACAAGTACACGTGTCAATACCCCCCTCTTAAAAAGCATCGACCCGATGCTGCCAACAAACGAAAGTAATAAAGAAGCACTCGTAGCAAAGAAAACATAAGGAAAGTTCGTCAGCGTCCAAAAAAGGGTTTAGGACGCACCACGTGGACTACTTCAGATCGTGCGCGGCGCCGCAGTGAATGCGAAATGCCGTCTGGCACGACCTCATAGTACAGTGCGCCAATACGTCGAATGACCTTGTAGGGTCCGAAATAGCGTCGAAGTAGTTTCTCACTGAGTCCTCGTCGGCGTATCGGGGTCCAAACCCAAACACGGTCACCGGGCTGGTACTCGACGAAGCGTCGTCGGAGGTTGTAGTGTCGGCTGTCGGTCCTCTGCTGGCTCTTGATCCTTAGGCGGGCGAGCTGTCGGGCTTCTTCGGCGCGCTGGAGATAGCTAGCGACGTCAACATTCTCTTCGTCAGTGACGTGCGGCAGCATGGCGTCGAGCGTCGTCGTCGGGTTCCTGCCGTAAACCAGCTTAAACGGCGTGATCTGTGTTGTTCCTTGCACCACCGTGTTGTAAGCAAAGGGTACGTACGGCAGGACCGCGTCCTACGTCTTGTGCTCGACGTTTACGTACATTGCTAGCATGTCGGCGAGGGTCTTGTTCAGGCGCCCCGTGAGACCATTCGTCTGCGGATTGTAGGCAGTTGTCCTCCTGTGGCTTGTCTGGCTGTATTGCAGAGTGGCTTGGGTGAGCTCTGCTGTAAAAGCCATTCCTCTGTCGGTGATGAGGACTTCTGGAGCACCACGTCGCAGCAGGATGTTCTCGACGAAAAATTTCGCCACTTCGGCTGCGCTGCTTTTAGGTAGAGCTTTAGTTTCAGCGAAGTGGGTGAAATAGTCCGTCGCCACGACGATCCACTTATTTCCGGAAGCTGATGTCGGAAATGGTCCCAATAAGTACATCCCGATCTGCTGAAAAGGTCGGTAAGGAGGCTTGATCGGCTGTAGTAATCCCGCTGGCCTTGTCGCTGGTGTGTTGAGTCGCTGACAGTCGCGACATGTCTTGACGCAACGAGCGACATCAGCGGTTAGGCGCGGCCAGTAATACCTTTCTTGTATCCTCGATAGCGTCCGGGAGAAACCGAGGTGCCCAGCGGTCGGATCATCATGTAGGGCATGCATTACTTCTGGACGCAGCGCCGACAGAACAACAAGGTCGTCCTTGGCAGACACTGGAGGGTTCTTCCTTACGAGTACGTTGTTTTGAAGCGAGAACGAAGACAGTCATCGCTTAAATGTGCTTGGGGCAACGTCGATCTTCCCTTCCAAATGCTCAGTAAGGCGTTTTAGCTCCGGGTCTGATCGTTGCTTTTCGGAGAAGTATTCCGCGCTTATCATTCTAAGGAAGGCGTCGTTATTCTCGTCATCTTGCGGCGGCGGGTCAATGGGGGCGCGTGATAGGCAATCGGCGTCTGAGTGTTTTCGTCCGGACTTGTAGGTTACAGTGATGTCGTATTCTTGTAGTCTGAGGCTCCACCGCGCCAGCCGTCCTGAAGGGTCCTTTAAAGGGACACTAAAGGTTACCAGAAAGTCAAGGTAAAGTGGTAGAGCAATTTTCTAGAACGTCTAAGGCGTCAATATATTCGCGAACAGAGCTTTAGTAACCGAGAAATTGAGATAAATGTATGACACGATTTGAGATCCCCCAGCGACATTCCTAACTATCCCGATGACGAAAGCACTCCTCATAATTTGTGTTACTAATACTCAACTACTCGTATTAAAAATATCATTTCATTTGATTATAAGACGGAGGAAAATGCCACTTGTCTACGTCTACTCGATTCTAAGAAAAAATAACATTTTGACGTTACCCTACAGTAGTATGGGTTGTCGAAAGGTTTCGCTTTCGCTCGACTCTGCGCCGCGCACGCTTTGGAGTTTCAGTAGTTTCGTTATCGCGTCGTGCTGTGCGGGTTCTGCTGGCTCGCGAAACTTTCATTTCGAACAAGCAGTGAGAATGCCACGTCCTTGTTATGTTGTGGGAAGCCCTCGTTGCTTTCCCGCTGCAGAGAGCCGGTGTTGAGGTCGCCGTCGTAGTACGCAACGACGCCGGCAGGGGGAGCCCTCAGCAGCAGGTCGCGCTCGTCAGTGCTCAAATCGCTGAAGTTGAGCCCAGCATCGCGAGCCAATCTGTCATTGTCAGGGTCCGTTGCGACGAGCATCCAAGGTTGCGTCATAGAATAAAGTACCAGCTTATGGTCGCGCGATTCTCCTTCCGCTAGCCACCAAACTCCTGCTTTCGCTCTGCTGTCGGCTCTGTACGTCTTGGCTCTCTTTCTGGCCGCGCGTTTGCGTTTTGCACAGAAAAGCCGTAGCGCCGTCTGCGGACGCCGTTCTACTCACCGATGGCACAACGTCACTATGAGACCATGATGTCAGTACTCCTCGATCGGAGGGCGGGCGATTAGAACTGCGCTAGAGGTACGCCGCGGACGCTTCAGAACGCATTTTCTCTTAAAGTATAAGTCTCTCCTTGGCACGAAACAAGCATTTCGAGGTTTCTGGGATGGTATTTCAACAGTCCACGTTCACTTAATAGTAACCTTTAGTGTCCCTTTAAGTTAGCTAGCCAAAACAACGCGTGATGGTCGCTGACGACTTTGAATGGCCTGCCATATCTGTAAGGGCGGAATTTTGCTGTTGCCCAAATGATGGCGAGGCATTCCTTTTCAGTCGTAGAATAATTGCCTTCCGCTTTTGACAGCGACCGGCTAGCATAAGATATGAACCGTTCATGGCTGTCTCTCTTATGGGCTAGGACGGCACCGAGACCTAGGCTACTGGCGTCAGTGTGTATTTCGGCACCGGCGTCTTCGTCGAAATGTGCAAGTACCGGCGGCGACTGCATGCGTCGTTTTAGTTCTTGAAATGCGTCGGCCTGCGGCGTTTGCCACTTGAACTCGACATCAGATTTGGTTAGATGCGTTAGCGGCTCAGCGATGCGTGAAAAGTCCTTGACAAAGCGCCTCTAGTAGGCACACATGCCAAGGAATCTACGCACTGCCTTCTTGTCGGTGGGCTGCAGGAACTTTGCGATGGCAGCTGTTTTCTGCTGGTCGGTGCGTACTCCGGATTTGCTGATGACGTGGCCTAGGAACAGAAGCTCATCGTAAGCGAAGCGGCACTTTTCCGGCTTCAGAGTGAGCCCTGATGATTTGATGGCCTCTAGTACTGTTGCAAGCTGCCTAAGGTGATCGTCGAAATTTCCGGCGATGACAACGACGTGATCCAAGTAAACGAGACAGGTCTGCCGCTTCAACCCTGCTAAAACCTTGTCCAACTCTTGGCTGAAGTTGTTTAGCATCACTACCGCTTTCCCTCCGCGGTGTCGAGCGATCTCTCTTGCGACGGAAATTTCACGGTCGAGTAGTAGATGCTGGTCGCCCTCGATGACGCCCTCTACGTCAGCGGGTGTTTCGGTGCCGACGGAAATAAGAATGCTGGAGAGCGGCGGGATGCTCACTTGATCTTCGAGCACACTCAAGGTGTGGTGACCACGAAAGGTCTCCGATGGTATCGCTTGATCTTGCGAAAGCGTTATCGATTTCGACTTCAGGTCGATGATTGCGCCGTGTTCGTTCAGGGAGTCCATGCCAAAAATGACGTCTCGTGAACACTGTTGCAGGATAACGAAGGTGGCAGGGTAAGTCCGGTCATGAACTGTAATTCTTGCCGTGCAGATTCCAGATGGTGTAATGAGATGTCCTCCAGCGGTCCGAATTTGGGGGCCCACCCATGCAGTCTTAACCTTCTTCAACTGGGCGGCGATGTGCCCACTCATTACGGAGTAATCGGCCCCGGTGTCGACTAAGGCAGTGACTGTGTGGCCTTCGAGAAGCACGTCGAGGTCGGTGGTTCTTTGTCTGGCGTTGCAGCTGGGTCTTGGCGTCGGATCACGGCTGCGTCGTGTTGAACTTAAGCTGGAACATCGCGTCGTCAAGTCATCTTTCGTCGGTGTAGTCTTGGCTTCCTGACTTCGTCGGGACGGCGGCGTGTCGTTATTATGTCGTCGAGATGGTCTCTGCGTCGTCTATGTCGGCGGCGGAGGATCTTCGTCAGTTCGACGAACAGCAACCGCACCTCCATCGGTTGCTGCTTTTAGTTTTCTGGATATGGGCTCGCAGAGCGGCCTCGGGCTGGGCCGGTGTATGGTCGGCGCTGCGGCGACAGGGAGCGGCCAGGTGACGGCGAACGGGATGGTCGTCGAGGGCTCCACTGAGTGGCGGCGAGGTAGTCGGTGATATCGCGAGGTCGTTCGCCAATCTGTGGTCGCGGCGCGTTAACGGCGAACCCTCGGAGTCCCATCTCCCGGTATGGACATTGACAATACACATGGCCAGCTTCTCCGCAGTGATAGCAGAGCGGGCGGTGGTCGAGGGCTCGCCAAATATCCGTCTTCCTCGCGTAGGTGCGCTGGGCGACGGGTGGGCGTGCTGGTGGCGGCGGCGGCGGCGGACGACGGAATTGCGGCGTTACAGGGCCCTGGTGCGGTCGCGGAGGGGGGCCTTGACGGCGTGCGACGGCGGCTTAATTAGGTCATCGCTCCTGGCTGGGGCTGCGATAACTGAGGTTGCACCTCAGGAACTCTAAGTGATCGCTGAACCTAATCTTTCACGGTGTCGGCGATCGAGGCCACTTGAGGCTGCGACGAAGGCAGGACCTTGCGCAGTTCTTCGCGCGCATTGGCCCTGGTGGTCTCTTGAAGGTCTTCGGAATCCAGTCGTTGGATGGCGTACTGCGGCGTGAGCCCCTGGCGGTTATATTGCCGGGTGCGCATCTCCAGAATTTTCTCGATCGTCGATGCCTCTGCAGAAAACTCAGCTACGGTCTTCGGCGGGTTACGAATAAGTCCGGTGAAAAGTTCTTGCTTGACGCCCCGCATCAGGAAGCGGACTTTTTTCTCCTCCGACATTTCCGGGTCGGCGTGCCGGAAAAGACGGGCCATCTCCTCCGTGAAGATCGCGATCGTCTCGTTTGATAGCTGCACTCTGGTTTCTAGTAGAGCTTGGGCTCGCTCTTTTCGCACGACGCTTGTAAACGTTTGCAAGAAGCCACTTCGGAAAAGGTCCCACGTCGTTAAGGTGGCTTCTGGATTCTCGAACCAGGTCCTGGCGGCGTCTTCCAATGCGAAATAGACATGCCGCAGCTTGTCGTCGGTGTCCCAACTGTTAAACGTAGCGACCCTCTCATACGTCTCCAGCCAGCTTTCCGGGTCCTCAAATGTGGAACCGCGGAACCTCGGTGGCTCCCTGGGCTGCTGCAGAACTATTGGGGCTGCTCCGGCTGCTATTGGGGCTGTCTTCTTGGTCGTCTCTGGACGTACTTCTCTGACGATCTTCTTGGTCATCTCTGGTAGAATTCCGTGTTCCGGGGGCAGCTGCTGTAGCCGGCGGCTTGCTCGATGTTCCGGGACGGTGCTGGTGTTGTCTTTGCGGTCCGGGCTTGAATTACGGCTTGTCGGGGGCGTCCGGTGCATGAACGTAAAGCACCTCCACCAGATGTCGCGTGGTGGTGACGTTGAGTAACACAGTAGCAATACTGTGAACGACAAAACTAACTTTTATTGGGCGAACCTGTGCCCACAAAACAGGCTACACTTATAGCACAACGATAGCGGCGAACACGCTCGGCGATCGTCGAAAATCTGATCAGCCGGTCGAGCGCGTCGGCTTTTATAGATCAGTCGTCGAATGTTCCAGACTAATCGCTTGGGCCCGCACGTCTTCCACAAAGTTCTACACCATTCGCGTCACGCGATGAAATCAGATAACATAAGGTTCTGCGACAACATACAGCGGATAGAAACATCGATAACTTTCCAGAAACTTCGGATACATGCAGGCGCGTTCCGCGCTGTGCGATAACATTTGTTAGGCGACAAAACTTGTCCCCCGATAAAGACAAGTACACGTGTCAGTACCTTAGTAACTTGCGATTCGCTGATGATATTGCCTTGCTTAGTAACTCAGGTGACCAATTGCAACGCATGCTCACTGACCTGAAGAGGCAAAGCGGAACGGTGGGTCTAAAAATTAATCTGCAGGAAACTAAAGTAATGTTTAACAGTCTCGGAAGAGAACAGCAATTTACAATAGGCAGTGAGGCACTGGAAGTGGTAAGGGAATACATCTACTTCGGGCAGGTAGTGACCGCGGATCCGGATCATGAGACTGAAATAATGAGAATAAGAATGGGCTGGGGTGCGTTTGGCAGGCATTCTCAGATCATGAACAGCAGGTTGCGATCATCCCCCAAGAGAAAAGTGTATAACAGCTGTGTCTTACCAGTACTCACGTACGAGGCAGAAACCTGGAGGCTTACGAAAAGGGCTCTACTTAAATTGAGGACGACGCAACGAGCTTTGGAAAGAAGGATAATGGGTGTAACGTTAAGACATAATAAAATAGCAGATTGGGTGAGGGAACAAACGCGAGTTAATGATATCTTAGTTGAAATTAAGAAAAAGAAATGAATATGGGCAGGGCATGTAATGAGAAGGGAAGATAACCGATGGCCATTAAGGGTTGCAGACTGGATATTCCAAGGGAAGGGAAGCGTAGCAGGGGGCGGCAGAAAGTTAGGTGGGTGGATGAGATTGAGAAGTTTACAGTGACAACATGGCCACAATTAGCACATGACCGGGGTAGTTAGAGAAGTATGAGGGAGGCCTTTGCCCTGCAGTGGACGTAACCAGGCTGATGATGATGATGCTTCTTTTGTCCTCTTAAGCTCACTGAGCCCTATTATATCCCATTTACTGCCCGCTAATTCCTCCAATAGCACTGCTAGACTCGCCTGACTAGATAACATTCTAGCGTTAAACATTGCCAGGTTCAGGGTCGGTATAACGTAAAACTATCCCCTTCAGTTTCTATTCCAAAATGGCCGACACCGCTCGCTCATTGGTTAAATTTTTTAGGCCGCGCCCACTTTTCCTGCCTTTCAAGCGACGTCAGGCATGCTCAAAAACTGCCACGTCAAAGTGACGTTTACGCACTCAATATGCCTAATTATGCCGAACAAACCCGCCATATTCGTGGAATAACCGGTGAGTGCCCCGTTCCGTTTGGAAGAGAAAAAAATTACCGACGATTACGTTACTTCCTAATGCGAAATTTGAGCGCAGCAAATAAGCTGTTTCACCTTTTCGATAGATTGAGGCAAAGAAATCGAGCAACACATGTATGCGCTATCGCAGAATTTTTTTTTATTTTTCACACGTATTCCTTTAACAAAGACTCCACTAACAGTTCTTGACAGTCATGAAGGAAGCTTTGTGGTCGGAGAAATAGACTGATATATGTTCGACTTGGTACACCAATGCTTGATTCTCAAAGACGAGATCTATACAAGTGCCTCGCGAGGTTGTCACAGCCGTGGGACGCGTTACGAGCGAGAGGAACGGGATGTTCTCCCGCATAAGTGTTAGGAAATTGCTGTTTGTCTTTATGTCAACATTAAAGTCCCCCACTACTAACATCGGTGTGGATCGATGTACGGTTAATGCGAGTTGCAGGAAGTGCACGACGTCTTTCGTGAGTGCGGTAGCGGACTCACGAAAGCGGTATCAGTCGGTCGCTGCTAGCGCTGGGGGATGAAAGGGGGGCGGAGCTGGTTGCGAGGCCGATGACAACGCCGACGCGAAACCCAGGAACGGACGCCAAAGAGCCATTTGTGTAGCCAGCCCTCCTCCACTGTCTCTCCTCCTCCCTTCCATCATCCTCTCGCCCGGAGAGCCGACAGCGCGCATGCGCGGCGGCGGAGCAGATCAACAGGGTGTTAGCAGATTCGTCGGCGAGCTGGTTACGAGGCCGACGACGACGCGAAACCCAGGAACGGACGCCAAAGAGCCATTTGTGTAGCCACGGCCGGACTCGAGCGGCAGCGGCGCGCGCGCCGCTGCCGCTCGAGTCCGGCCGTGGTGTAGCCAGCACTCCTCCACAGTCTCTCCTCCTCCCTTCCATCATCCTCCCTCGCCCGGAGAGCCGACAGCGCGCATGCGCGGCGGCGGAGCAGCAGATTCGTCGGTGAGCTGGTTACGAGGCCGACGACAACGCCGACAACGCCGACGACGACGCCGACGACGACGCGAAACCCAGGAACGGACGCCAAAGAGCTGCGCTCTAAAAAATGGCGGCCTGCTTGATTGCGCTGGCGGCGGCGGCTCGTCGGCCCGGGCGCGGGAAGAGGGAGCCCGAGGACGCGTTTCACATGCCCACGGTGTAAGAAGTATGTTCGGGGGTAGCGAGCCAGGAGAGTGGGCGTGGTCACAGCCGACGTAGAGGTCGCTGTGAAATGCGGTCCCAAATCGTGGCGAGCTGCTACGCGCGTGCTGGGCTACCTCGCAGTTTTTGCTGGTGCGGCTGCACTTCCTTGGAACTTTGAACACGTTCTTTTTTTATTCCCGTGCTTGATGACGTTGTGTTTAGCTTTAATTGCCATAGAGGCTGAGCTCTGATGGGCATTGCACAGACGAAAGTAGCAGCGCGTCTTCTTTTTTTTTTTTTTTAGACGTGTTTGCAATGGGAAGAAAGCGTTCCGTCCCGAACTGCAATTCGCGCTACCGGACTTGCACGGAGCGTGTGCCCCTATTAAAAGCTCCGTCCGATAATGTTCGTTTGGAGCAGTGGCTTGTGCGATTCCGAGGGCAGACCGGACTTTGACACCTACCGACCATGTCTGCGCCAAGCATTTTTCAGAGGACGTGATATCCCGGACATATTACGCGAAGCTCAATGGAAAATGGCTGCTTAACGCCGAAAAGAGGCCTGCACTGACTAAAGACGCAGTTCCCGCCTTATTTCCGGAATTGCCCAAAGTACCTCACACGGCCAAACAGACCTCGAAAACAGCCTGTTAAGAGGGAACCTCCTGGGCGAGCACCCAAGCGACGTCGGCCGAAAGTCGACGACAAGAGTGCGACGCAGCATCTGCAACCTTCTTTGCCCACTGCGACACCTGTGGGCTCGGAAATAGCCTTGGAGCCAGCGGCTAAGCGACATCATCTTTAATATGCTGGGAGAAGGAACTTCAGTGTGGCTTGATAACAAAAGACATGTTCCTCACCAAGAGCACATCTGAGGACCTTCGAGTCACATCAAAATCCACAAAAGAACTTTGCAATGCTCTCCTGCACGATTACAATTTTAAATATGTTTGACAAGCAAGATGAATAAATATCCAATTGAACGTTTCTTTGGTAAGGTAAGATTGGCTGGAAGCCAGAATGACCACCCGTCAATGCCTACTTTCTCGCAGTTGTACCAGACATTACACATTTACACCCTCCTCAAGCCTCCTGAATTTGGCAACTGCAGAGTAGTTGAGGGATAGAAGCCGCTACTAGACATATCCGATTTCAGGGCCCTTATAAATCCGAACATTGTCACATCAGCAAATGACTTCGTAGATGCAGTGAAGCAGAAACTCGACGTCCTTATCTGTGTATAGGACTGGGAATGTGATGATGTCCGTTAAGAGCCAATTCAACAGTAGCGAGCGGTGCCGCTGTGTGCAGCCGGTGCCCTCGGCGCCGGACATGCCCAACGTGTTTTCGAAGAGACCAAAACCACGTGCACTTCAGCTGCTACAGAACTTAGAGGCGAAATCGCTGTGCTTCTTCGCCCGTTCCCACGGCCTGACACAGGCAACAAGCGACACCGCGTCTTGGGAAATGGGCTTTAAGTGCTTCGCGATCCGCATGACATCATTAACTGCTGTACAGCAGATACTTTCGTATCAGTAAAGCATCAGGCCTGACGCACGCATGATTTTATTACATGTAAAGCATTTTCTCGGCGCTTTCAGCCGTCCTCACGCTACTAAACTCGAAAATGGAGCGTGGCCAGTGGGATCTCATGGCGCCAGCCCTCTCATCTGGGCTGGATGGAAGGTAGGAGCGTCCCCTTTGAAACGGGGCGATGGCAGTTGCCACCATGCTCAGATCTTTATTTTGCCTTTTATTTTTATCTGTGTTGTGTGTTATTGAATTTCTCGATTTTCTTTAAATACGTCTTCCTACCCTTTTAACCTTATGTAACCTCTCTGCTTTTGAGCCACCAATCCTCCAATCGCCTTTTGCTAATTTCCACCGCATATTTATTTACATGACTGTCATTATCTCTGAACCCTAGGGCCTCAGGAAGGGTGACTGTGGCCGCATCGACATCAGGATTGATACCATCACATTTTAGTATTGTTGTTTCTACATATTTACCGCACACAGTACATGTGTCTTCTTCTTCGTAAATTTCTTTTTATAGCTCCGCGACAGATGGCCCGCTGGTCGCGGCGCCATCTGTCGTCTCGCAGCAGAACTAAAGGGTACGCCCCGCCGCGGCCGAAGATACTATGGACGCGCCGGCGGGCGCAGTGTCAACACCTCAGTATATTCGTACACCGTGGACATGCCAGACGATAGGCTTCGGCGGCACTTTCGCCTGAAGAAAGAAACTGTGCGGTGGCTGTGCGACGAAGTGGCGGAGGAACTTGGAGGCGTGAGAACTTCAGCGCTGTCGGTGGAGCGGCAAGTGTTGTGCGCGTTGCGATTCTTCGCAACGGGCAGCTTTCAAGCCTCGGTAGGGAGCGAGGAGACGATCGGCATGACCCAGCCTGCGGTCAGCAAGTGTGTGCGACGCGTGGCGGAGGCAATCGTCCACGCCGGGGCCCGCAACAAGTGGGTCCATTTCCCGAGGACGTCGGAGGAGAAGGCGGCCGTGAAGGAAGGGTTCCTTCGACGCGGCTCCATTCCGGGCGTCATCGGATGCGTGGACGGCAGCCTTATAGCCATCATCGCGCCGAAGGGCGAGCAGAAGGCGGCATTCATGTGCCGCAAATGCTACTTCGCCCTCAACTCACTGTTCGTAAGTATCGTAATTTTTGACTAATTTGAGCGTCATAGCAACGCGTGGCTTATGCTGTGCGCGCTCTCGTCAGATCGGCGACGCAGGCATGCGGATCCTCGCCGTCGACGCTCTGCGACCAGGGTCAGACCACGACGCCCACGTCTGGAGAACTACGTGGTTGCGTCGTCGGTTCTTGGAGGGGCATATTGCGAAGGCCGGCGAACACCTCCTCGGTGAGCAGCGGGAAAATTTTGTACAGTTGCAATTCTGACAGCATGCAGCAAAGCGTGCTCGCGCCGTGAAAGAATATTGAAGCCCGAACCCCTTATGTTATTGTCAGGTTATTAGTTATAGGCGAGATGTAGAAATTTTCCAATAGTATCTGCACAAAACAAAGTGACAACACACCTGCGTTGTACTTTAAAATAATTTTTAATGTGAGTGTACAGTGCACGCGTTGTTACATTCTTTTTTACACTGACAGTCATTTGTGAATGAAGACTACACAAAGAGCTGCCTTGCTGCAAATAGGGATGCTACTATGTCCCAGCTATTCTTATCTGTGATCACAGCTGCGTCAGGTGCTCAGCCTGTATATTTCTGTATTGCAGCCTTTCTGTAGTAGGTGCATTTTACATGAGCCATGCTTCGCCTACTAAACTTTGTGCAGATTTCATACCATGTTTTACGATCCTGCAGGTGACAGCGGCTACCCCCGGAACCATGGCTCCTGACCCCAGTCACAGGCCACCCTCCCATACACACTGCAGGAGGCAACACTGCACATCATGCGGCCCGTAGTGGAGCGGTGCATTGGGCTTCTGAAGAGCCGCTATCGCTGCCGTCAGCGGTACCGCGCCCTCCACTATAGAGCTTCGGAGGGGCTCGAGCCCCGCAGCCCCTTCGTAGCCGGCGCCTATGAGCACATGGACAAGCGCACGAACATTGCATACATGGAAGAAGTTACAGCATTGAGCGACGCGCTTGTCCTATCGGATTCCGCCAAAGCCATAACGACCGTGCGAGTTCCTGAACAACTTGATATTATGCTCGATATTAGTCCGTGTCCCCAGCAATAAGCCAGAACAGCTCAAGGGTCTCCGCCAGCAAGACAGGGACTGCTTTTCGTCTTCATCAGGGATTCGACAAACAACAGTTGCTAAGCGTCACAAAATGACCGAAGAATCCACTCGAACACTGCGTTCAAGCCCTTGCCGAGTTTCTACAAGACATCGAGAGGCCAAGCAGGAACAAGCCGACGAAATGCTGCTCGACAAAATCATACAGTCATCAAATAGCCTGGGGCGTCTCCTGAGGTCTTAGCGAGGAAGTATGCAACTGTGCGGTTTTGGATCGATTATCGTCGTCTGAACAAAGCCAAGGAAGGCGTACACCTACTCCCACGAATAGACGACGCACTGAACCGACTCTGCAAGGCGAAGTATGTTTCCTCGGTGGACCTCAAAACGGGCTACTGACAAATCGAAGTCAACGGGAGGGATAGAGAGAAGACTGCCTTTATCACGCCTGACGGCCTCGATAAATCCAAAATCGGGGCATTTGGCCTTTGCTCGGCACCCGCAACTTTCCAGCACGTAATGAACACAGTATTAGCTGGCTCGGAATGGCAGAACTGTTTAGTCTAGCTTGATGACGTCGTCGTTTTTGCCCCAAACTTCGGCGGTCCCCTTAAGCGCCTTGCGACAGTGCTAGAGGCCGTCAAGTGATCTGGGCTGACCATGAAGCCGGAGGAATGCCGCTTTGCGTACGAAAACCTTCTGTTCCTAGGCCACGTCATCAGCAAATCCTTCCTGATCCAAAGGAAACAGATACCAGTGCAAACTTTCCCCAGCCCGCCGACAAGAACGCAGTGCGCAGGTTTCTTGGTCTGTGTGCCTACTACTGGCAACTCCAGAAAAAGTTACTTGTGCTGGCAACACTGGCCCGAAAAACAAACATGACTATGACATCCATGCTGAAGGTGGCATTGTCGCTTGGTTCTGTGTTGAATGGAATGGAATGGAAAACTTTATTCACTCTTTAAAGGTTTTAGCGGGTCGAGGCCGAAGTCTTCATTCTTGAAGCTTCAGTCCTCTTCAGCCATGGATGGGCCCCTAGTCCAGGGCTCCACTGAGCCGGGCCGCCTCGCACGCGTGCGCTATTAGAGCTCTTTGAGTCTCTAGCTCGCGGCTGGTGAGCCAGCTCTCCCATTGCTCCGCACTTGGTGTTTTGTGTTTGTGAAATGCCTGGTTTCTTGTACACTCCCATGTAATGTGGTATAATATTGGCTTAGCTCCACACCACGGACAGGTTGCGCTATACTGCGTGGGGAACATCCTACTTAGTAGGTGTAAGTTTGGAAAGGTGCCCGTTTGCAGTCTCCGCCATCCTGCGGCCTCCTCCTTTGTTAATGCTTTATGTGGTGGCGGATATTGATATCTTAGACCCTTATAGAGGTTTAATAGCTCTGAATAGCTGTTCCCGCAGTTGATCTGTGGCCCCTCTGGGGCGGTTGACGTTCCTGCTCGGCTGGTCATCCCTCGAGCTAGGCAGTCCGCCCCTTCGTTGCCCCTGATCCCTGCGTGGCTTGGTATCCAAATAATGTTATGTGTGGGTTGTCCCTCAGCGATTGGAACTCTGCTGAGGATCTTGAGCGCCGTGTTACTTATTCTGCCTCTTATATAGCTCCGGCACGCCTCTTGTGAATCTGTTAGAATATTGAGCGATATTCCTGTTCTATAACCTTCTTCCGCTGCCAGTGCGACAGCAATTTCCTCTGCCTCGGTTATGTTAGCCACCTCGGCCGTGAGTCCTGTGATTAATTCTCCTTGATTATTTACTACTACCGCTTCCGCGTGTTTTTGTGTGCGTGTGAGTATAGGGACGCATCGGTATAGACTGTATTGTCCCGATGTCCCATCGTCTTTTCAAAACTCTGCCCTAGCCTGTCTCCTACTCGCATGGAGGTTTGGGTCCATGTTGCGAGGGATAGGTTGTATGCGTAGTTTCTTTCTTAGTGGGTCTGGTATTGTGGCCCTGCTACTTTGTGATTTTTCTACTTCCCGACCTAGCTTTGTCAGGAGCGCCCTTCCCGTCGTTGTATTGCTGAGTCTTCGTACTTGTGCGTTGAGCTGGCATTCCCTTAGTTCTTCAAAAGTGTTGCTGATTCCAAGTTGCATGAGTTTGTCGTTGGATGTGTTCCTTGGGAGGTGGAGAGCTGTTTTATACGCTTTCCGGAGGATGGTCTCCTCTTGCTCGTTTTCGGTTTTGGTGATTGCATGGTACGGCAGTGAGTATGTGACCCGGCTGACTATCAGACTGTTGACCAACCTGAGTGTGTCCTCCTCTTTCATGCCATATCGCTTGTGTGCCACTCTGCTAATCATTCGGCCCACCTGCCCTGCTGCTTTGTTTAGCAGGCAAATTGTGTGGCTGCATTTCCGGCTTCCTTGCAACCACATGCCGAGGATTCTAATCATCTTTTGTTCCGGGATGTTCTGTCCTTCTAGCCTTACTTCGAGCGGGGCATCAGTGGGGTGTCTGCCCACCCTGAGGAGTTCAGATTTCTCCGTGGAGCATCTGAGGCCTCTTTGCTTTGTGTATTCTTCGATGCAGGTGGCAGCTTCTTGTAGTGCCTCTTGTTTATCCCCTAGTGAGCCTTGAGTAGTCCAGATCGTTATGTCGTCCGCGTACATTGCGTGACTGATTCCTTGGATCTTGCTAAGTTTCTTGGTAAGGTTGACCATCGCTATGTTGAAGAGTACTGGCGAGATTACTGAGCCCTGCGGAGTGCCCTTGCATGGCGTTTGAAAGGCGTCACTCCGTAGGTCTCCTAGGCCTACTGTCGCTGTTCTGTCGGTTAGGAAGCTTCTGATATAGTCATGGACTTTCTTCCCGCAATTAGTGGTCTTAATCCCCTCCATAATGGCGGCGTGGGAGACGTTGTCAAAGGCTCCCTTAATGTCGATGGCCATGACCACGTTTTCCCCGTGTTTCGGCATTGTCTCGAGTACCTCTTCTTTTAGCTGTAGCAAGACATCTTGGGTAGACAAGTTTGCCCTGAAGCCGAACATGGTGTTGGGGTACCATCCTCCGTCTTCAAGATGCGTTTGGATTCTTCGGGTCACTATTCTTTCGTACAGCTTGCCTAGGCATGATGTAAGCGAAATTGGTCTGAGATTTTCAATTTGGAGTTTTTTGCCAGGTTTGGGAATCATCACCACTACGGCGTGTTTCCACTCCGCTGGTACTTTGCCATCCTCCCATAGTTTGTTGAGGTAGAGCGTGAGCTGATCAATTGCTTCGTCGCTGAGGTTTCGAATTAGCGAGTTTCGGATTTTGTCCGCCCCTGCTGCTGTGTTCTTTGTTGCAGCCCTTACAGCCTCGACGACCTCTTCTCTTGTGATAGGTCGGTCCGTAGTTGAGTTTTCGTCACCCTGGTAGTCGCCTCGGTAGCCTTCTATCGAGATCTTTCCGTAGCATTTTTCCCGTACTGCTTGGAGCAGTTGTTCTTCTGTTCCTTCATACTGGTGGATTAACCTCTGAATGGATTTGCTGCTTTCCGCCTTGCTCTTGCTCGGATCCATGAGTGTTCTGAGGATATGCCATGTTCTGGCTGTGCTTAGGGTGCCATTCAGTGAGGTACTAAACTGCTGCCACCCCTGCCTTGCCAGCTGCGTTGCATACTCCTCTGCTTGCTGAGTTATTTCGGCAATTTTCTTCTTAAGCTTTCTATTTAGCTTCTGACGCTTCCACCGCTTGGTTAGGCCTCGTCGTGCCTCCCATAACCTGAGGAGTCGTTTGTCCACTTCTGGTGCTTGTTCTGTTCGTTCCACTTCTTTTGTGTAGAGATCTCTTATTTGTCTGAGTTGATGGCTCCAATCCTCTGCCGACGTTATGTCCCCTTTTAGCTGTTTACAGTGGACTCTAAAGGCATCCCAGTCTGTTAGACTTGCCTTGCCAATCTTCCTCCTGGTGATTTCTGCCTCTGTGCTGACCCTGATGATGTAGTGGTCGCTGCCGAGGTTTTCTTGCAAGTTCTCCCATTCGACTTGCTTAGCGCCCCTGACAAAGGTTAGGTCGGGACACGTGTCCACGCTTACGCTATTGCCCTGTCTGGTGGGTTGGCTTTCATCTGTGAGTAGCTCGCAGCCTATGTTTTCCGCAGCTGTGCAGATACTGCGCCCTTTCTTGTCTTCGATTCTACTGCCCCACTGCGGACTCTTCGCATTGAAGTCTCCTGCTATTACTAGGGTGTTTTGCCCTGCAAGCTTCTTCGCTTCCGCAAAAAGCTTAATGAAGTTTCCTCTGTTTTTAGGTGGGCTATACAGATTGATTACGAAAGTGCTCTTCGCTTTCTTTTTCCGTTTTGGAATCACTTCGGTCACTATATGTTCTAGATGTGTGTCTTCTAGTTCCTTATGTGTTATGGTTGTTATTTTGTTGCTTATTAAAGTCGCTGTTCGTCCATTTTCCTGACACGTATATCCTTTTAGGGTTGGGATGCAATTTGTTTCCTGTAATAGTATTAAATCTGGTGGATTTCCTCTAGTGTTAATGAACTGTTGCAGGAGCCCTTGCTTGCGCTTGTAGCTCCTGCAGTTCCACTGCCAAATCTCTAGTTGGTTTGGTCCTGCCATGTTGATGTATTGGTGTTGTTATTTGTTCCCTGGGATTCTGATCCAAACCTGCGCTCGTTGTAGAGGCGGTCTCTGGCGTCGTTTACTGTTCTCTGTGTAGTTTGATTCTTTACGTAGTTGCGGAAGCTCTGGTCTTGCAGGGCTATCTTTTGATTTAGCTGCTGCATTTGCTGCTGCATTTGCTGCATGAAAGCTTTGAAGTCTTCAATTCAGGTGTTCCCCTCGCTAGTTTGCGTGCTCTCTATACATTGCTGCGGTGGTGGTGGCGCCCTAACTGGTGAGAAACCTGCCTTTCTCATCTCTTGCATTTCCTGAATTAGGTCGTCTATTATTTTCCTGAGCTGTGTTGAAGTTTCTTGATTGTAGCGTTGATTCGAGGTGTTTCGCCAAAGCCGAAAGAGTCCTTGCTGCCGATCACCTTATATCGATTGGTTTCGAGGACTTCAACGACCAAACAGCGGGGAATAGTTGCGCTGTGCGTGCAAACGTCCCGGTCGGCGAGCCACATCACATTTTTGGTAAAAAGCCTTTCAAGCGAGCCTGAAGTTCAAGAAGACAAGTGTTCTTGCGTAGCATGTTCCTCCGAAAGGTGCAAGGACTTGTGCGTTGCGTTGCTCCACTACTGTACAGCTTACATATTTTTACTCTTCTTAATCTTCATAAGCAACACCGCGCTGCAACTCGTGTTGCCGTATATTACATAGCATGTCATAATGTGGAGTTAGCAACGTGTATTGTCCAGTTGGAAGGTAAGTACGCATATCGTGCGCTTATAGAACGGGGCTAAAATCTGTAAACTTTTACCTGGCTAGTAATGAGCTCTCTTGGTCAGTCGGGATGCACCTTCCAGTTCCGTTCGCCGATCCGTGCGATAAGGTCGCCTGCGTCTGATGACTGGTTCGTGTTCGCGCTCGCAGTGTTTGAAGTTAGCTTGGGCACACAGCAGACACGCGCCGCCCGTACGGGGTGTCAAATCCGCTTGCAGAACATCTGGTTCCAGCCGAAGGGCATTACTCTAAATGCTGAAAATGCACGTTTTTGTGAGCACTTACTGGATGAAAGACTGGTGTGAAGGACTGGTGTGAAGGATAGGCACGGAAAGCGACAAGTGAGTTGACTAAAAAGTACTACAGAAATTTGTGCTTGGTTTCCTGCTGATAAATTAGTTATGTTAAGAAAGGTATGCCATTGCTGCTACTAGTCCTAATAGAGCTGAGCAATTAAAAAAGCAATGACTGCCCCATTTTTGTATGCCTCCAGATATGTTCTTAAATATTTCGAAAATGCTTTGAACAGGAAATAATATATCTTTAGAAAAAGTTTCAAAATTCTCTTTTTGTGTGTGTGCGTGTTTGTGTGTGGCCTGGTGATTTAAAGCTATATCTGGTGTTTAAAGTTGTAACATTGAATAATGTTTTGATAATGAATAATGAAGGATCAGTGCTTGCGAAGTAAATTTCTTTTCAGTACTCACGAGTAAAACGCAGTACTGTATGAAGCATAATCAGTGTTTTCAGAGCTGGCCTGCAGTCTCTCGAGCACTTGAGCTGCACTCACTTGAAGTGTTCGTGGGCAACAAAAAAAAAAGAAAAAATTCCAATGCTCATACGCGCCAGTAGCACTGGCGCGTATGAAAGTATCCATTGTAAAGTATCCCTCCCTGAAGCCTGCCTGTTCCCTTGCTTGACTCAAGTGCAGTGTTGCCCTTATTCTATTGGAGATTATCTTGGTGGATATTTTATATAATACCGGGAGTAATCTAGTACGCCTACAATTTTTCAATTCTTTAACGTCTCGCTTTATCCAGTTTTCTGGGACCCTTGCAGTCGATAGAGACTTCGTATAGAGAGCCGCCCGTTTTTCAAGCATTATGTCTCGTCCATCTTTGAACAAATCGACTGTTGTTGCATCTTCTCCTGTCGCTATTCCCCGTTTCCTGTCTTGCAATGCCCTTCTGAACTCATCGCTAGTTATTGGCCACACTTGCACCACACAATAACTATCAACGATCCGCAAAATACGTCGGACGAACAACTTGGGCAAAAAACTGAATCACACCGGTCGGACTGACAGTTGGTGCGCGCCCCGAGATTGAACTGCTCCGGTATGCGTGGTTGTGGCGAAGACTCACTCGCAGGGTGTGTTGGTACTCGGAAAGCATATTTAGCGCCAGCAAACAAGGACACAAGGGAGACGACACCACGATGCGCTAAAAAGGTGCGGTTCAGATTGCACAAATCAAACGACGGAACGCAGAGGGGAGGTAGCGGTAGTGCCCCACCTGCATAGAACGGCACATAGTCTTAAGAAAATGGCTATGCCGGGTGGACGCAAAAGTGTTTTTTTCAGCGCCAGAAAAGCTGGGGAAAATGTGTCGATTAACGGACCCGAACCGTAAGCCTGCTGTCGGGTGCTCTACGAATGATCGTAAAGCACCAGTGGGTTGCGTAGAAGCTGTTGTTTATGAGCTCCCGCAGTCTTGTGGGAAAAAATACATCGGACAGACAGAAAGGTGTCTTAATGACCGACTACGGCAACATAGTCCAAACGTGAGAAATAAGCAATACGGTCATCTGTCAACTCACTGTCAGGAATGCGGCTGTGCGCCAGTGTACGGATCCTGCCGTGTTCTTGCGAAGCACCAAGATAAAGATGTGCGAGAGATTAGTGAGGCTCAGGCTATCTGTCGGAATAGTGATACGTGTGTTAGAGTTAGATAAGGAGACAGCTTTTTTGGATGGTTAAAATTTGGATGAGGTGATGCCACTGTGCGCGGGTTAAGTAGGTGTGTGTCCTGAAAAATCAAGTAGTTGTAGTTAGCGCATTGTGGTGTCGTCTCATTTCTGTCCTTGTTTGCTGGCCCTAGATATGCTTTCCGAAGTCTCGCATCTGAAGTGTGTCCGCAACCAGGCAATTCTGCGGCTCTGACGGCTCGACAACTTGGAGGTCTCTACTAGTCAAGCTCGAAATCCAAAGTTCCTTCCAAGCCTCCGCAGACAAACGCTTTCTTTTGTACACGGAGAAACTGAGGTGCACGAGCGTTCTCGTTAATATTCATAAGAACCCGAGCGCTGTGACGTCACCGAGAAGGCGTTAATTTGCAGAATAACATCGTCACATGATAGGTTCCTTATCGACCGTGCCTCCTTCGAAATAAACACAGTAGCTGCAGACAGGAGGATCGTCATCGCTACGCACGTTTTCGTCAAACCATCAATTGCGACGCTGCGGCTCTCTGCGACGACTCGTTGGAAGTGGCTGCGTTCTGACGACTCGTTGGAAATGCCGGCGGCGGCCGTGCGCAGCTGCCGGCGGCGGCAGCTGCTGCTCGCCGGTGTCGCACGCGCGTGCGTCACTGCCGGCGTGCGGGCGCGCCGACCCGCACTGTGAGCAAGGCGACACCGGGACCGGGCGGACTGCCGCGTCAACACTGTACGTATTGATTGGTGGCGGTGGTCTGTGTGGCTGCACGGTCGAGACGCGGCGCCCCAACTATCGCGTTACATCTACCGCAACCTTACGACAACGAACCAAGCAATGGCACTGACTGCGCTACACTATACAACATCCGTCGAGCATGGCAAAGTGGCCGCACATATCGCTGTGCGGTCTATCCGGGGTCTGCTGAATGACTATCTAAACTGCAGGAAAATAAAAATTGCTTCAGCTGCGTACTTCATTGCTCTGACGGCAGGTTGATAAAGTAAACTTGGGGATGTTCGGGCAAAGTTTATGCACGTGTCAGGACCTGTTTAGTGAGGCACAGTTGTTCTGCAGAACACATGCATGCGGCGGCGGTCACCCAGGTTAATTTCTGGCCTGAGATCTGGTGTGCTTCGTAAATCACCGAAACAGGCACTTCCTCTGCGCCTAGAAGAGTTACTGATGAAGGGCCCGTGTAAGAGGCTTCTTCATTCACAAACCGTGGGGATGCCACGGCACCCACGCATTGCTGCTGCGCCGTGACGTAGCATGCGGTGTTGCAAGGTCTACAGGTTTTCTAAGAAGTGCATGGATCCCTTTTTTTTTTAATATACGGATATCGCGCGAATTCGCGGAATCTCCAGCTTTTGCGTCGCCGGGGGTAATTCCTATATATGTCCGATTTCATGGACCCGTTTACTGCTTCCACTTTACTGCTTCTGAATGTGAATCATTCACGTTGCACGAGAGGGCAACAAGCTACATGCAGCGGCTTGATAATCGCGTATTTCGTCTCGCCATTCGAGTTTATGTATTGCCTCCCGTCCAAATAATCCGCTTTAATTTGCGCCTGAAAAAAGCAGGACGCAGTGCCACGTCAGGATGTCTTAGCGTTTACCGGTTGCTCTTTCCCGCGCTTGCTATTGATTCTATTGTTGCACGTACCGGGTGAATATCAATCATCTTCCTTGAGAACGATTGCGCTTTAGTTCTCACGGCAAGTCGTGTTTTCTTGGCGGCGGTAGCCGCATTTCTATGGGCAGAAAATGAAAAGAACGCTCGTTATTTGTACCTAGGTGCTAGTTAAAAAAAAAAATGTGTGTCCGAAATTAATCTGGAGACCCTAACTACACTGTACTTCATAGTGTTTGCACGTCTGGCCGTAGAATTTATTTTTGATGTCGCATTTGCTTCTCGACATTTTCTCTTTAAAACCGGAGAAAGACAGAGAGAAAAGTACGTCGAGTGTTTTATTTTCTTTTATTTTTTTTACTTTGCGTCGTAAACAAGAACGTTAATTCTGGCACATATAAGCACAGAAGGAAAGAAAGACGTGTTGTATATTTCCATAGGTGAAGCATCTGGCATACAATTGCTGCCCAATTATATGAGTATTGCATAAACGGCACATCTCTCTTACATATATTCATAAATATCCTGCGACAAATGCATCAGCAGTTTCTCCTGATCTTGGCAGGTCTCTATACGCAAGCGTTGCGCTTGGTCGACGCCTGTCGCAGCGCGAAGTAACTGCACACGGCACTGCGCCTACACTCATTTCGGGCAATTCACCGAGTCGCCTGCATAGACCGTGCTTTTGCGCCGCTTCAACCTGAATCTGCTCTTATTCTTTGTCACTACGACCATTTTAAGCCAGCAAACAATCTGAACAATAGCCATGACATGCCAACCTACATAAAAATGCCTCACGGGGGCGATGAAAGCGGCAGAACTTCTCGCCTGGGGCAGCAGTGTGAAAAAAAGAAAAACGCTGCTGAGAGAAAAAAAAAACGTAAAGTGTTACGCTTCCGTTAGAGATGTCGAAGGAAATAAAAAAAATGTATCCATGGAAAGTTCACGCAGAAAGTAGGTACGTAAAATGAAGTCCAGAGCCCCAATCGATATTATTTTTCTTCAACAATACGTAAGCCTCGCATATTCGTGAGACAGTGTTGCCAAGTGCTGTTTTTCAGCTTCATCGGAGTTTTTACGCACGGTCGCTCATCGTTTGGCTAATGGCGTCCTTTGACGCACCCAGCGGGTCAGCATTCTATTCGCGAGCCCGACTAAATGCTAGCGCCGCCGCGCCGAGGGTTCAGCCTCGCGTAATTCTCGAATCGTCGCGTTGCCACCGCGCACAAGCTCGAAAAAAAAACTAATGAAAAATGAATGACGAAAGAATTTTGCTGTGTGCCATTGTTATCGTGGCGGAGAGACCGCAATCATCGTTTCTCTGAAGAAGCAGACGACGCGCATCGCATAGGAATCGTGCGCATTGAGAAATGGCGACTGATTCGAAACACTTCGCTCGGTTGACCCGCCGCGGTGGCATGGTGGCTGTGGTGTGGCGCTGCTGAGCACGCGGGTTCGAATCACGGTCGCGGCGGGCGGATTTCGATGGGGGCGAAATGCAGAAATGGCCGTGTCCCGTGCATTGGGGACACGTTGAAGATTCCCAGGTGGTCGAAATTTTCGTCCCCCACTACGAAGTGCCTCATACACTCTAAGAACAGTTTACACCCTTTGGCTTGCCCCTTCCGCCACACAAAAATAATCATCTGCCTTGATGCGTTTCCTTTCTTTATCGCTGCAAGCCCGGAACTTTCCAGTAACGAACGGCACGCGCGTTATCAGAAGAGGCACCCCAAAGGGTGTAAACTGTTCTATGCTGATAACGCGCGTGCCGTTCGTTACTGGAAAGTTCCGGGCTCGCAGCGATAAAGAAAGGAAACGCATCAAGGCAGATGACGATTATTTTTGTGTGGCAGAAGGGGCAAGCCAAAGGGTGTAAACTGTTCTTAGAGTGTATCGTGCTTTTTCACGTAAAACCTCAGAATTTAATTTTAAATTCTTCATTTGGGATGACTTCTCTTTCCTCCCCAGTAGACCTTTGCTTTCCTTTAGCGGAGTCTACTTTGTTTATGCAGGTGCTTCAACAAATTAGTAATTTACGCTTAAGTTTCATTTAGTTTTGTTAGGGTAGTTTCCTGCCCCTGCATATGCATTACTATAGTTGCCTTAAGCAGCAGGAATATTCTTGTTAATGTACTTTTGTCCACAGGCACCGGTAAAAGGAATCATAACTAGCTCGGAAGGTCTGAAGTTGATCGTAACACGTGTTATGCCATGAGGCAGGCACGTGTTTAGCAATTCGCTACACGGCACCCTCAGTACGGCCAGAACGTGGCAGATCCTCAAGGCCCTCATGGACCCGAGCAAAAACAAATCCGAAGGCAGCAAGTCGATACAGAGGCTAGTCCACCAGTACGAAGGCACAGACGAGCAACTCCTTGAGGAAGTCCGAGTCAAATGCTACGGCAACGAGCAGGTCGAGAGCTACAAGGAAGAATACCGCGGCGAAGAAAACCCTACTACTGGCCGACCCATCATGAGAGAAGAGGTCGTCGAGGCGATAAGATCGGCCACCAAGAACACGGCGGCGGGGGCGGACAAAATCCGGAACTCGCTAATCAGAAATGTCGGCGACGAGGCCATCGACCAACTGACGGCCTACCTCAACAAGCTCTGGCAAGAAGGAAGAGTTCCGGCGGAGTGGAAACACGCCGTCGTTGTAATGATTCAGAAGCCACGGAAGAAACTCCAAATAGAAAATCTCAGGCCGATATCCCTAACGTCGTGCCTGGGCAAGCTGTACGAGAAAGTGATCACGAAGAGAATCCAGTCGCACTTGGAAAACGAGCGATGGTACCCGGACAGCAAGTACGGTTTCAGAGCCAACCTCTCAACGCAAGACGTGCTGCTCCAACTCAAGGACGAAGTGCTCGAGACGATGCCGAAAACGGGCGAAAACGTCGTCATGGCCCTCGACATAAAGGGGGCCTTCGACAACGTGAGCCACGCGGCCATCATGGAGGGCATCAACAACACCAACTGCGGGAAGAGAGTGCACGATTACGTCAGGGACTTCCTGAGCAACAGAACGGCGACGGTGGGGCTGGGCGAGCTGAGAAGCAACGTCTTCCCCACGCCGTGCAAGGGCACACCCCAAGGATCTGTCATATCGCCCGTCCTCTTCAACGTGGCAATGATTGGCCTGGCAAGAAAACTTAAGGAGATCCGAGGCATCCAGCACGCGATATACGCCGACGACGTCACAATCTGGGTCACCCAAGGATCCCTCGGAGAGAAGCAATAAAAACTGCAGGAAGCTGCGACCTGCGTAGAAAACTACACCAGAGAAAGGGGACTGCGATGCTCCACTGAGAAGTCGGAGCTCCTCAGGGTCGGCAAGCACCCAACGCAAGCGACACTGGACGTGACCCTTGAGGGACACAACATCCCGGAGAAGAACATGATTAGGATCCTGGGCATGTGGCTACAAGGCAGCCGGAAGTGCAGCCACACCATTAGCCTGCTGAGCAAGGCGGCGGAACAGGTGGGCCGCATGATCAATAGGGTGTCCCAAAAGAGATACGGAATGAAAGAAGAAGACACTCTGAAGCTAGTCAACAGCCTAATTGTCAGCCGAGTCACGTACTCCCTGCCGTACCACGTGACGACCAAGGCAGAAAGAGAGCAAGCAGACACCATCCTCAGGAAGGCGTACAAGACGGCTCTGTGTCTACCGAGAAACACGTCGAACGAGAAGTTGCTCCAGCTGGGCATCAGCAACACCTTCAGCGAGCTCGCCGAGGCTCTGCTGGGTATGCAAACCGCGAGACTCAGAGGCAACCCTACGGGACGAGCGCTCCTGAGGAGGTTGGGTCGGGATACGAGCGGACTGGCAGACAGATACGCGGACGTACCGGACCACCTCAGAAAAACCATTAATGTGGGACCACTGCCAAAAAATATGGATCCCAACTTACACGAAAACAGGCGAAAAGCTAGGGCCCAATATGTTGAGAGAACGCTAGCCCAGCTAGACAATTCAGTATACACGGACGCCGCCGTATATCCACACGGAAGAGAACGCGTAGCCGCGACGGTAGTGGTTAATAGGGAAGGAAACCCGATCACGTATGCCACAGCAAAGGTCGCTGGCACAGCGGAGGCCGAGGAGATTGCCGTAGCGCTGGCGGCAGCGGAAGGTTATAGAACAGGCCGATCTCTCAACATACTGACGGACTCAAAAGAGGTGTGCAGAAACTACACGAGAGGCAGAATCAGCAAAACTGCCCTCAGAATACTCAGCGGAGCCACCTCCGCCGAGAAGGAAAAGCCCCGACACAAACTAATCTGGATCCCGGGTCACGTAGGCATAGTGGGGAACGAAAGGGCAGACAGCCTAGCTCGAGGTGAAGCGTTCCGAGCTGGGTGGTCGAATGCCCCGGAGACCCACCTGCAGGCTTGCGAGGGGGGATACCCAGAGACCCTGAACTTACATAGAGGAACTAGAATTAGATATCCGCCACCACACAAAGACCTCTCAAAGGAGGAAGCGACCGGCTGGCGCAGACTACAGACAAACTCCTTCCCCAACTTACACGTGCTTAATAAGATGTTTCCGACACAATACAGGGCCACCTGCCCTTGGTGCGGTGCCAAACCTACACTTTACCACATCACCTGGGAGTGCGAACGCAACAAAGCATTCCACAAACACGAACACCCGAGTGCGGAGCAATGGGAGAGTCGGCTCACCAGCAGCGAGCTCACGGCCCAAAGGGCCCTAGTGCAGCACGCGAGCGATGCAGCGCGACTCAGTGGAGCCCTGGAATAGGGGCCCACCCTTGCTGAAGAGAAGTCTCCAGTCGCCAGCGCCAAGAAGATGAAGACGACGGAGACCTCATAACAGCGAAACTCTCGAAAGACTCAAAAGTTTTCCCTCCCTCCCCTCTAACCACCTGTCGGGGCAGCTGCCATGGATCTTAGAAGGTTGACGAGGTTAGACTTGTTGGTGTGCGACGATTTGGGAATTGAGGCGGACGAACGGATGAAAACGCCAGCTATCATAAAGGCGATTAACGATAGTGGCAACGATGATGAAAGCATTGAGCTAGCTTGGGAGGTAATACAGGAGCCACGGGAGCGTGAGCGTTGTGAACGTGAGAGTGAGCGTAAGCGTGCAGAACGCGAGAATGAACGGAAGCATGAGCTTCAAGAACTTACTCTTAGGTGTGAGCGTCACGAACGTGAGAATGAACGCGAACGTGAGTATCAGGAACGTGAGCGTGAGCAAAAGTATGAGAGAGAGAAGGCAGCACTGATCAAAGAGATGCAGTATTGTGATCAGTTAATGGCACAGAGACAACGGCTGTCTGAGAATTCTGTAGGTAGTACAGAGCGAAAGAATGAGGCAGCATCGAGCGGATTTTCGGCAAAAGCCGTCGAGAAGAGTAGTGCCTGTGAGATTGGCTGCAGATTCATAAGTGAAGGGAAAAGGCTAGCTGCTAACGATGCCTTAGTGGCAACAGAGGTTGTTAAAGGCCGCAAGGAGAGCGACGAGGTGCTGTGCCAACAGATGACTGTAGAGACAGCTAGGCCAGCTGCGAACAAATTGCCACAGTTACCGCGCGTGTGCGTCGCTTGTAATGTTAGCGAGGTTGCTAGCAAGAAAAGGGTACTGCTGACCCGACAGACGCGAGCACCCATGTAGAGCCAGATCTGCGTGCAGAAGTGAAGTGCGAACTGGACGATGCAGTTGAGAGTAGTTCTCGGGATGGCGAGCTCCGTAGTTCACGAGAGAACAACTGCATTGTTCAGGGATCGGTGCGGCTCTCCGCCAGTCTAGATAGCCTAGATAGGGATGATTCCGTTGTTAATCATTCGGACTGTGCGCGTGAGACAGCGATCGATACCGACGGGCTGTGTGCCGATGCACAGCGTGAGCTGGGCAATGTAGTAGAGGGCAGTTCGCAAGAGTGCGAGCTGTCTAACTCGAGTAAAGCCTGCTGCATTGTGCCAGAGTCGGTTGGGCTGTCCGCCAGTCGAGGCAAAGTGAGAGTAGGTTTAAATGTAAATCACTCAGACTGTGCGGGTAAGAGACCGATCTGGGCCGACGAAATGTGTACCGGCCAGCACGAGGCACGAGAAGGCGACATGAAAGCGAGTGCAAAGAGAAAGCGCCGTAAAAAGAAGCGCGGTAAAGACCGAAAGACGGTAACCAGGCACGTACCCAGGGGGGGGCCCGGGGGGGCCCGGCCCCACCCCCCGAAATCAAGTGGCATACCCCCCCCTCCCCCACCCTCGCCACCACTCACACATTCCTAAAGCGCCACCAGATCGATGTTGAGACTTGACAGCTGTTCATCGGTCAGCATAATGCTGCCTTTTTCACTCCTTTTAGACGGCGGTAGTTATCGGCACCTCTTGTAATGTGAAGGACAGGTTTCTCATAGATTCGGCACCCGCGCGATCAACTCGAGATGCGTTCAGTTGTCACCATCTATTCAACCGTCACACGCACAGCTGTTGCTTTTGCTAGTTCAACCTTCTTTGTTTAGGCTGATCCTGGGACCAGGAGAGGGATGCGGCTGTTCAGCTGGTCTGTACTCTCGTGGAACGAGTTGCGGCTGGAGAAAACGCCAATTGCGTTTAACTTTTCCCTTTGCTTCATTATTTTCTTGAGTTACGGCTCGCCGCGACCCTGGCAGATGTCCGGAACCATATACACGTGATATGCGTTAGATAAGGTGGGAAATAAAATAATGTGAAAGAGCGTCCATCATGAAACCCTGCAATAACCCTTAAACCCATGAGCAAGATGACTGTGGCCCGTTACCTCGTCTGTTTTTCCCTAACTGTGTAGCACTTTTCGTGCAAAATTGGCAACTGGAAACAAAAATCGCAAGGAGTTGAGAAATTAAGCGATATACTAAGGGAGAGAGCCAAGGCAACAACCAAACTGCAAGCAAAAGCGAATAATAAAAAAGTTAAGCGTTGTTCATGAGACTATTTATGGATCAACATCTTTTTATTGAAAAAGTAGAGAAAACGCCGCCGGAAGTGGAGAACAATTACTTGTTTTGAATGACGCTTCTACAGTTATCGGTCGAACCGCCTCACGTAGCCACTTCTCTGCTGTGCTTATGTGGGTGTTTTTCTAACCTTTCGCGGTGAGCGCAGTACGTCTAGAATCGCAGAGTCCTGCGCTCTACGTGGTTGTATGGGACTGGCGGCCGCACAGCGTTACGCAATTCGTGGAACTGTCAAAACTGATCAACAAGGCTAAAATAACTGATATTCGAAACTATAACATGAGAAACACTGAAGAAGCCGTAAAAAATGAACGCAGCCTGAAATCAGTAAAAAAGAAAACCTGGCATAGGACAAACCATGATGTATGCACTAAAAGATAAAAAGGGAAATATCATCAGCAATCTCGAAGATATAGTAGAAGCAGCGGAAAAATTCTAAGCTGACCTGTATACAGTACCAAGAGGAGTCACAATACCTCACTTAGAAACAGTAATGAACAGGATACAGAAACTCCTATTTGACAGAAACCACATTTTAAACCCGCAGAAACCCAGAAACCCACATTTGACAGCTTCTCCAGAGTATAAACACCTGGCATTTCCCTGGCATAGCGAATCTTGTTACACAAAGATGCTTGAGGTCTGCCTCACCAAATTACGCTGCCGCATTTCCTCCATAAATTTCTATTTATACAGGTCGGGTTTGGTTCCCTCTCCCCTTTGTTCTTTTTGTGAGGAGGAGGAGACGATACAGCACTTTCTTCTATCTTCCCGCCGCTTTGCTGCGTCGAGAAAAAGATTGTTGGAGATACCTTTTTCGAAGAATTGGCCAGGACTTGACAGAACCTGCAATTCCTTCATTCGGGGCGTCCACATTGGGATTCAGCCACAGGGATGCATGCTTCGCTGTCCAAACATTCCTTACAGAATCTAAACGAATGCCCTGCTAGATTCTATTTTTTTATTACTTTTAAATTAATTATTCCTCATTCAACAGCACCTTCCTGATTTTATTTTAGCCGGTAATTCAACCCTATTCAGTGCTATTCGCATAGATATTAGGAAATTTATGCTCTATATTATTTTGGAATAATCCACCCATTTCTTGGCCAATCCCCCGTCGTGGGTAAGAGCCACACGGGCCACAGGCTGCAACAACAACAACAACAACAACAAAGGAACAAGAGATCAGGATCGCCAGTCGCCCACTAGAGACTGTGAAGGAGCACGTTTATCTAGGTCAATTATTCACAGACAACCCTGATCATGAGAAGGAAATTCACAGAAGAATAAAAATAGGTTGGATCGCATACGGCAGACATTGCCAGCTCCTGACTGGAAGCTTACCATTATTATTGAAAAGTAAGGTGTGCAATCAGTGCATTTTGCCAGTGCTGACATATGGGGCAAAGACTTGAGAGCAAGTTAAGGACCGCGCAAAGAGCGATCGAACGAATATTGCTAGGCATAACGTCAAGAGAGAAAAAGAGCGGTTTGGATCAGAGAGCGAACGGGTATATACGATATTCTAATTGACATCAAGAGGAAAAAATGTAGCTGGGCAGGTCATGTAATGCGCCGGTTAGATAACCGTTGGACCATTAGGATTACAGAGTGGCTACCAAGAGAAGGAAAAGGCAATCGAGGAGGACAAAAGAATAGACGGAGCGATGAAATTAGGAAATTCGCGGGCGCTAGTTGGAATCGGTTGGCGCAGGACAGGGGTAATTGGAGATCGCATTGGAGGGAGAGGCCTTCATCCTGCAGTGGACATAAAACAGGATGTTGTTGATGATGATGATGATGATGATGATGATGATGATGATGATGATGATGATGATGATGATGATGGAGGTGGTGGGCCCCCCCCCCCCGAAATAAAATCCTGGGTACGTGCCTGACGGTAACTAATGTAGCGCCGCCAAAGATGGCGAGAAACCCAAAGGTCAGGGCGCGAGGAAAAAGGTGCGGTCGTCACGGACGATGTTGACGCATCCAAAACGTTCGAGCCACCTTGCCTATCTATTCAATTCAATCCAGATATCTTACTTCTTCAAGAAACGTGGCTTTCACCAGAGCAAAATTTTCATTTAAAAGGTTTTCGGTCCTTCCGATTAGATAGAGACTCGCGAGGTGGAGGATTAATGATACTTGTTTCCAGTAAAATTTGTCACAAGGCAAAAATTTCTTTTCAAATCATGGACTGCGACTGTGAAATTTTGGCCATAGATTTATGTCTCCCAGGATACCATCCATTTTCAATTATAAATGCTTATTTCCCCAGCGGTGTGCAAAGTACGCGTCAACTTGATAGGGCTGTGGCTGCATGTAGAAAAGAAATTTTGTTTGTAGGGGATTTTAATTCACATCACGTGTCGTGGGCACAAAAAACAGATTTGTGTGGTAAGCGACTTTGGGAGTGGACTATTGATAGTCACCTTTCATGTCAGAACATACGACAAGTAACGTTTGTTAGAGGACCCTTCCGTTCAGTGTTAGATTTGACATTTTGTAGCGCTGGCATCAAGGTTTTGTCGTGGGTAGCGGTTGAATCAGCAACCAACAGCGATCATCTTCCTGTGTCATTTGAAATCAATTGTCAAATAACATCTTTTGATTACCAGGCATGCACATTTATGGACCATACGAAATTTAAGACTTTCTTGCGTTCTGCCGTTTCGAAACTTGCCAATGCCAATGATAAGGAAATCGCTTCAACCATTTGCTCAATTCTAGAGGATTCCCGGAAGCAAGCTGAATGTGTCATCCCTTCGGCTAAAGGCACCGCTTGTCGTTGGTGGAATAATGAGTGTACGCGGGACTATAGAAAAAGAAAGGCCGCTTGGAAAACGCTTCTACATAATCAGTGCCCGACCAATTGGAAAAATTATCAGTTTTATGCTGGTGTATTTAAGCGTACTGTTAATCGAGCCAAAGAGGAATACGATATTAGACATTACGATTATCTATCTAATTCAAAAAATAAGCGTGCTTTATTTTCATTCCTTCGTGCTAGAAAGGTGCTACCAACACCCTTAACATTAGATTCAATTGTTTTGACCCCGCAGGAACTGAGCGCCTCCCTAGAAGGGATTGCCGAAGGCTTAGAAAATCGATTTACGGCCAGGCTTCCGGCTATTCATTCTACATTAGGTCCTTGGGATGACTTTACTCCAATTTCCTTAGCTGAACTAAATGAGACTTCACTATGTTTACCGAATTCAGCCCCTGGCCCTGATGGCGTCACAAATGCAATGTTAAAAATATTGTTACATGAATCGCCTAACGTTCTTTTAGACCTGGTGAATTATTCAATTAAATATGCATGGATTCCGTTGCACTGGAAGCTTGCCAAGGTAATATTGATGCTTAAGAAACAAGAAGGAAGGTATGTATTAGAGAACATCAGGCCCATTGCGCTTACATCAAACGTAGTAAAATTCATTGAGAGGCTTCTTCACCGTCGCATCATGAAATTTGTTAATGATAATTCCCTTCTTAGTCCATGTCAGATTGGTTTCAGGGCCGGCTGCTCCATCTGGCATGCCCACGTCGACTTAGAAAGCCGAATACAACTCGCTCGACGTCATAAGCAATACGCTGCCTTAGTGACGCTCGATATCGCTAAAGCATACGACACTGTGGAGCTCACAATATTGATCAATCGGTTAACTTCCTGTGGTGTTCCTGGGTATATAGTAGCGTGGATTCGGTCATTCTTAGGAGAGAGAGAATTCTATTGCTACGAAAGCGGCGTTTCTTCTTCTAGACACAAACAAACGAGAGGCGTACCGCAAGGCTCAGTTCTTTCCCCGGTACTTTTTAATATTCTCATGAGCACATTACCTTGTCATCAAGAAATAACTACTTATATTTATGCAGACGATATTGCGTTTTTTGCTTCTGAAAACGACATCCACACGCTATACCAACGACTGCAAACTTACCTTTATGATCTGGAGAGGTGGTTAGATGCTAGTCAGTTCACCCTCAATGCCAGCAAATGTGCTATTCTCGTATTTCCGATACGTGACATAGTGCACATTTCATTGTCTTACCACCTTCAAGACATACCACAGGTGGAATCTGTTAAATACCTCGGAATTATTTATAATGCCTCTCTCAACTGGCGCTCACACATAGATCATTTGACTGGGAAAGGTACCCGTGCAATTGGCATATTGCGTAGGCTGAGCAGTCGTCGAATAGGATTGAGAAGAGATACACTCCTAATGATATATCGTATGTACGTTCGCCCTGTACTAGAATTTGGTTGCGTGCTCTTCTCTGGAGCTCCAGCCTACATGTCCCGTCCTCTAATCCTCTTAGAAAGAGAAGCATTACGTCTGTGTTTAGGTCTTCCTAAATTTGTTGCAAATTCTATTCTTTATCTAGAATCCCGTGTTCCGCCGCTTTCATGCAGGTTCCGGCTTTTGACGGTGCAGACGTTCTTAAGGATTTACGAATCACCACTGCGTCATCCCCAAATAATCTTTATTTCACAACCTGCGTTGTTTTTCGGTGTCCTCTGGCCGCGACTACATAATCCGCAAGTTATATTTGTGCAAAAATTACTTGACTCTTTGGGCGTGCGCATGTGCGATGTTCTTCCTATTACCGACAGAGCTGTTGCCACGGATATTCAATTTGATGACATCTTTCCTAATAATGCAAAATTACTTCCACACCGTATTCTAGACGGTATATTACAAGATCACCTGAAAAACCTTCAAACAAACGTTGTAATTGCTAGAGATGCTTCACAATGTGAAGAAAAGTCAGGTGTAGGAATTTTTTCCCCGATTCTCGATTGGACATTTTCTCTTCGGCTGCCAGATTTCATACCGATTTTTTAGCCGAATTCATGGCCGTGGTGCTGGCATTACGCAAATTAGGACCATCAATTACGTCAGCCGTGATAGACACTGATTCTTTATCATTGTGCTCATCCCTTACTGCTTCTAGTGATTCTCGCGTGATGAGGACATTTCAATCATTGGTACCTATTTACTTGAGAAGCGTGCGTTTGATTTGGGTGCCCGGCCATAAAGGACTAATCATTAATGAAATTGCAGACTCTCTAGCCAAGGCATCGATAAGTGGCCCGATTCTTCCTTGCTGCCCTTTAACTGCTTATGTTACTGCTGCTAGATTTCGCAGGAGTGTCATTATACAGTCAGTATCAGGCTCCGCAATTACTAACTCTGCGGATTACGGACATCTCCTGCACCCTTGGAACAGAGATTTTTGCCGAACACGGAAAATTGAAGTGTCCATCACGAAGCTGCGCTGCCGTATATTTGCATTGAACTTCTACCTCCACAGGTCTGGTCTGGTCCCCTCACCATTATGCTCATTCTGTGGCGAAGCGGAGACAATCGACCATTTCTTGTTGTCTTGCAGACGTTTTTCTATTATAAGAAAACGACTACTCGAAATCCCGCTCCGCTCTATTGGTCTAACTTTATCAGTGCCTGTGATCCTGTCTTTTGGAGCCTCCATTGTTGGGTTCAGCAACAGAAATGTTTGCTTGGCGATCCAAAATTACCTCATTGAAACCGATCGATTTCCATGTTAGATTGATCGTTCTCCCTCCCCACCATAGTTTCTTTTTTATTTCTTATCTTTTATTGATTATTATTGTTATTATTATTATTATCTTATACCCGGTTTTCATCTGATTATTTCCTTTTTTCTCCAAACACAAAACGTTTACTTTTAAACTCACACGCCCAAATTGTTAACTCCCTTGTTATCATTATTATTTTTAGGCACCTAATTAAACCGCCCGATTCTTGGCCAATCCCCCACTGTGGGTATGTGCCACGGCCACTAAGGACAACAACAACAACAACAACAAAGGGGGACCGCAAAGCATGTTCTGCACGGACGCGGACAAAGGGCACGGGGCAGTTAAACTCCTCGTCGTTCCGTAGTTCTTTTCAAAGCTCAGCGTACAGTACGAAGAAGCGCAAGGTGGCAGGACGAGACCAGGTGGGGAGTAGCGACGCGGTCAATCGAGTTTGTGAGGAAAGCGGGGCGCCAGGACGCAAATTGGCAGGAGACCGTAACGTCTTGGGGGAGATGATAGTGAGTCAGCCCTTTTGTTATTCCTCGACAGCCAGAATAGCTTTCAAACCGGGGCCACCTCGGGTATGGCTGAAAGTATGAGTCAGTCGTAAGCAATCGGGAACGGGAGGCCAAGAGAGCTTCCGTAGTAGGAAAACGTGTTGTTTTATTTTATTTTTGAACATTTGCAGATTTGCGCGATTGGAGACTAGGATTTCTTTCAATATGTAAGGTATGAGCTCTGTTTATGTTTTGTTTGAGAAGCTCGAGATTTGAAAGACGCGTTTAAAGTAAACCTGTAGTCTCGTGAGGTGTTCATTAATAAGTATATAGGCTTTTTTTGTGTATGCGTGAGTAACCTGAAGGTTAAGGTTATCGTTGAGAGGCCTATCGTAACGCGCGTGTGCGTTATTTAACCTTCATTCTTTTTAACTGTTTTTGAATTTTCTAAGGTTAAGCGCGTAGTTTTCAGTGAGTGCATGATTTGCACTGAGAGGCGTTCTTAGTTCTATTAGTGCATGTCCTGTGTGGACGGAAGGAAGCAGATTTATGACTGGGTTGCTCATGTGTGTTGAGGGCAGCCGTATTCTGACTTCTCTGATAAGTATGCGTGGAACAAGTTATTAAAAGACGCATTATTTTAAGGGTTCTGCGGAGTGTGTAAGTCCCGCAAGTTTAATTGTTCGTTTAAGTCACGTGTCCTGTAGGACTTTCAGGGAAGAAACGGGAGTAAGCGTAAATGAAAAGTTTGCCTACAACGCAAGTACGCGTTCTGATTAGGGACCACAAGGCTAGTGCGCTTGTGATTACGTACTTGTGAGGTTGACCAGATTGTTCAGTGGCACCAATACGTGCGATAAGTACGCCACTGCGATAGATTGGAAACATGCTGTTCGTGTAGTTAGGCCACTTAAGTTATGTTCGGCTGTTGTCATTTGTTGTTTGCATCGTCAACGACATTTTGTTTTGCAACAACAATGGTACTCTGGTCTTGTCGGCATTCGGGGAGAAATGGATAGCTGTTTGGAAGGGTGGTTGGAACTGCTTTGTGAAAATTGGGGAAATAAAAGATCAGGGTTCATTTTGACTCAGTAATAGCCTGGCGAGTCAAGGGTGAAGAGCCTGCGCACACGTGGCGCAGCGCTGTGTTGTTTTGTTTGTTCGACGTATGTTCTCCAGGGCCCAGGATCCCGAAGTTCGTCAAACGAGGCTCGACACCAATACCCTGCAGGTTCTTTCAGCGTTCCTCATGGCCAGCGAATTGTGTTCACCGGCCATTCAGAACAACCGGGGCGAAGACGAGCTATTAGATATGGGGCTGTTTCCTGTGCCTACTTCGAGTTCCCCCAGACCACATCGAATCGCAGCACAACTAATTGAGAAGCGCGGAAACGCGGAAAGCACATTCCAGAGGAGCGCTCGAGCACACAAGTTGAAGGCCACAAGTTCACGCGCAAACAAGTTCATACGCCGCCGGTAGCTATTCACCGCTTGACTCTTCCAGAAAGCGAGGGGATGGCCCGGCACTGTTGGAAGTAAAGTGGGTCCTCCTTCTTCGCCTTTGAAGAAGGCATTTGCCACCACAGCGGGGCCGTACCGCCGGGAGTAGGTGAGCCCTCCACAATGGGGCCCAATCGTCCCCCTTCTCCACCTTTGAAGAAGCGCATTGCAAGTCAGCAAGGCAAGACCGCAGAGAGCCGCCGGGTGTGACACCGCGACACGGGCGCCAACCATTGGCCTAAAATGGCGTCATCTGAGCGGACTCTCCCATTGGCCGAACATGACGCGACTTCCAGTCCTCGAAGGGTTTAAAAGAAGCATTCCGGAGAGACCAGAGCATTCCCTGACTGACCTCTCTCGAACTTCTTGCCGCGGGCCGCAGCGTCCGAGTTGCTGCCGGCCCGTAATGACTGTACGACTGTTACTTGACTTTCACCTCTCTGTATATAATGTAAAATAAACCCTCCCAAGTTTGGTTTTCATCTCGAAGTCCGTCCTCAGCCCCTACAGCGTCAGGAAACATGGCGGCACCCATCGAAGCGACGGCTCTAACCTAGCACCAAACTGGGTTCAATTCGTGGTAACGCGTGAAGGTCGCAAGCTAGGATAAGTGACTGCAGTTATCGCTTTCCCTCAACTAGCGTGTGTTATGAAGGTTCGTTCATTAGACGCCGCTTATTCCGAATTCAAATGTGGATATTATGGCTCGTAGGCCAAACACGGCTAAGCTTGACTGGTGAAGGCACGTAAAGTTGGTTTGCTCAAAACTAAGCGCAACTAATTGTTTGCTGCTTACAGAATAACCTCTAACTTGTAATCAAACGCGAATACACGCAAGTAAAGATTACTATTCCTGTCATAAAATGGTATATTTTATTAATTATTTCTAATAGCTTTTCTGTGACGCCGCAGTGGCGCTGTCAGCGCAAGACGCTATGCGCAAACGCAAAGCCCTATTCTAAAACTCTTCACCCCTGCGGGCCCCAACGCTAACACCCGCAAAGCTCTTTGGGGCCCCAAACTATTGGGGCCCCTATTCTAAAACTCTCTACTGTGTTTCGTTATGTAGACGATTTTCTTTAACTTTTAAAAAAGCGAGGCAGTTCCACGTATGACGAGGCCATCACAGGTGTACTACACATCTTTCAGCGCCTTGGCAAAGGGTTGACTTTGACTCATGAACTAACAAAGGAGAATAATATCCCGTTTTTAGACAACGCTATAACCTTCTGTGACAAACATATTGTGCCGGGAATATAGCCCAAGGTCCCAAAAGAAATTGTTGCCATGCCATTTGGGTCATTCGAAAACGGTGAAGTGGATTATAGCCACCCAGTGTATCGATTCAGCAGTCAGCCTTAAAGAGGTCATGCACACGTTAAATACAGGATAGCCTTGACAAACAGATCGTAAGGTTAGAAGAAGCTGGTATCGAACAATCAGTGATTTTAGCAGTGGCAGAGGCAGTGCTTAAAATATTAAAACGGAAGACAATTTTAGTGAAGCTGCAGGGGAATGCAAAGGTAAAAAAACGTAAAGTTGTGCCTTATGTTCACAACACATTCCACAATTTTAAAGAAAAGTTGTGAAATGATACGGAGTTGAGGTGGCGTTTTCGGATCCTGGCAAGCTTGCTGGATTATGCTCGCGTATAGGAAGAAGCACGAATAGGTGCCAAGGGTGCGGAATAAAGCACACCAAGACCTATGTAGATTACACTGTTGGGGTAGTCTGTCAGATTCCTCCATAACGTGGCAAAGTCTACGTAGGCCAAACAGGAAGGTGCGTGAACGTTCGCTGGCGTGAGCATGAGTTTTCAATTAGGAATAAAAGGAATGGGCACCTTCCTACCCATTGCTTGGCATGCCCGTGTAAGCCGATCCCGAAAGAAGTGAAGATACTGTGCCGGTGCCGAGATAGCCGAGGGAGAGCGTTACGCGAGGCGTATCATATATGAAGGGAGATGATTGTGTAAGGGACCCCTGAGTTTATATGTACAACAATAATATGAGGTGTATTGATTAACCTAGCTAGGTTGCGTGTCGCTTGAGCAGAGTTTTTTTTATTGTTATGCTTTTCCGCGCACGCGCAGTGGTATATATTTCTGATATGCACTTATACGTGGTCTTTGTGGAATAATGATAAGTTTGTGTGTCCTAGTTTGTCCGTCTGTCCTTCTGCGCTCTTTCTCTGAGGAGCAGTCTTTGACAAAGGCTTGTCCACAAGCCGAAACGTCAGTGGAATATACTGTGCTTATTCAACGTACGTCGAACTCTTTCTCTCTACCCGCCGTGGTTGCTAAGTGACTATGGTGTTGGGCTGCTGAGCACGAGGTCGCGGGATCGAATCCCGGCCGCGGCGGCCGCATTTCGGTGGGGGCGAAATGCGAAAACACCCGTGTACTTACATTTAGGTGCACGTTAAAGAGCCCCAGGTGGTCGAAATTTCCGGAGTTTTCCACTACGGCGTGCCTTATAATCAGAAAGTGGTTTTGGCACGTAAAACCCCATAATTTAAGTCTCTCTCTCTCTCTCTCTATATATATATATATATATATATATATATATATATATATATATATATATATATATATATATATATATATATATATACGCAGGAAAGAGACGACGAACTTTTTGGAAGACTTCTTTTACTTAACGTTTTCGGCTGGTGGACCAGCCTTCGTCAGAGTATATATATATATATATATATATATATATATATATATATATATATATATATATATATATATTTGTTTCCCTGCTGTGCTTCCCCCTAAAAATTAACAATATAGATATACAGCGTGTCTCAGCTATCATGCATAGTGTGTGTGTTTTTTTTTTAATGATACCGGCCATTGTACGTGGAGGTAACGAATTACATTTTTTTTTTTGAAGTCGAGTAAAGCAGCCGCCAGTAACTTTTCTTGATGCCATACATTTTTTTATCTAACTACAATTGCATATATTTAGTTACTCGTCTGGATGGCTTACTTTCAATAAAGAAATTGTCGAAAGTTGAAGCAACCTTTAAACTGGCACATTTTCAGCGGGCGAAGAAAAACAGCAGGTGCCTATCGAAAAGCATCAAAAAGCAGTGCCGTCGTACACGCTCCGCAGCAGTCAGCTTCCAGGACGCATCCACGCCAGTGTCCCGTTTCAACGCCATGGCGCCGTGCTGTTGCAAGAGGCGCGCGTCAGATAAAGCGCCAGCTCTGCCCAATATAGCGGGAGCACGGAACGCGCCGTACAGGCTATGGCGTTGCGCAGCTAAGCCCCACGGGATCAAATCCCTGCCGCGGTGGCCGCATTTCCATGGGGGCGAAATGCAAACACGCCCGTGTACCGTGCATAAGGTGCACGTTTAAGAACCCCAAGTGGTCAAAATTAAACCGTAGATCCCACTAGGGCATGCCTCATGGTGTTGGCAGGTAAAACCCCAGAGTTTATTTCTATAGGCAAAGTCTGAAAAGTGCCGCACAAAAAATAAGTAATGTCCTACACGCATACTTGCGTAACATAAAGTCATAAGTGAGTTTCATTATCCGTCGAAAGAGTCGCTTCCCAAAGACGCGACACACGGTTTCTGCCGTGGCGAAGCATGCCACGGAGACGTCGTGTATGCGCGTCACACGCGGGCCCAGCGCACGACACTTGTCGACGCCCTGCGCCATTTCCGGCGCGAAATGTTCGCTCTCCGTGCTCCGACAGCTTTGCAGACGAGCGACCGATTCTTGCGGAAGAGGACTGAGTGACCGTTTCACCGGAAAGGCGAAGCATCGATTGCGATAGCAAATTAGTAGACGGCTATACGAAGTAAGGATGCTTTATCAGCCGTATAAACTTGGCAACATTCGCTAACTAACTAAAGTGACAAGCAGGGCGTTAGCGCGCACAAGCAGACATGAACGCATCACGCTCAATGAGCGCGGACACTCGCTCCCAAAAGTGTGAGCAGGTGTGAGCAGGCGCGGCGCCAGCAGCGAGCCAAGTGACCTTCGTGCGGTGCATCGCTTCAACACACGAGCGGCGACAACACAGCGCGCTCAAAGGTGTGAACCGTCGCACCATTTCAAGACAAGGCGCGTGCGACCGCGCGCGGCTGCGCAAACTATAGACGAGCGCACGCCAAGTTTCGCCCGAGACGCCAGCGCTCGTTTCTCCCCTGGCGGCACGGTTTCCAATCCCCCGGGGGTTTGCTTCCGCCGGTTCCCTTCGCTCGCGCTGAGCCAGAGGAGGCCAGGCTGAGCGCGCGCTGCACGCGAGAAGGCTTTCTCGCGCTCGCTGCACGCGAGAAGGTGTAGGTTTCCGTCGCCTCTTCCCTTCGCGGTCGCGCCCGCGTTCAGTTCGCGCTGCGCGCGAAACGTCTCTTGTTTGCGACGGCGCCTCTTCGGATGACCGGAAATTATTATTGTGTTGTTAACTGTCACGACAGCAATGTAAACATGAAAAGGTTGATGCCACCAGTGAAATTATACCGATTCACAAGAAAATGGTACGAAAGAAGCAGACGACAGACATGGATTACTGCGGTGCGCCGAGCGAAGTAAACATCTGGCAAACGAAGCGAGATCGTTTATTGATCACTCCTGGGTGTATGGCGGTTTCTATATCTAACCCACGTGAAATTAATAATTACTCGGTACATAATCCTTTTATTCATACAAAAACTTTAAGTTCAACGAGTGCTTGTCCTGTCTTCTTTCTCGTGTTTCGTTTGTGTGTGCGCTGTCTAAGAATGGAAACCACGTCTGTTGTATGCGCTAGCAGTGGCCGAAGTTCACGCGTGCCGAGAAATTGAATATGTGCATGATGCATTGAACATGACCGGAGTTCATTCCCGCTTCACCATCGCACCGATCGATCGGGTTACTGGACGATACACACCCGCGTCTTGGTCGCGCCGGCATTGCTGAAGCAGGAATGATTAATAATACTTTCAACTTCCGTCTCTTGAGTACTGTTAAAAAATGACCAAGCTGTCTACATTGCTGCCTCTATTCCATATTGTAGGGGACGTACTAGTTAAAGTTGTGTGCGCATGTCGTACTTGTGCTATGCAGCGATATATCTTGTTTATTTCCGCACAGTGTCGATAGAAGTCCGTTGTCGCCATCAGAGACAACACGGATTTGTAGCAAACATAATGTGAGAAACTGCAAAAATGACTTTAGCTCGTAGGTGCCGTATGTATGTGCCGCATCGTATGTGCTGACGATTTTTCCGGCGGCACATACGATGTCGTTTCCAATTACCTGCTCAGCGTCCCTTACATGGTTAAGCAGACGCTGCCCTTTCGCCGCATTGCAGCCATATAAAAATAATCGTCAAGCGTACCGATCTTCTTAAAGGCAAATATAGCGTGTGCAGTTTGTTTCACACTAAGGGGAAAACTCGGAATGTATTGCATCGCGATGGGGCAAGTAATGGAGTCGTGCGGCGGCAGCAGCTCGAGCAGGCGCACACGCTTGAGGGGCGGTGTCGTGATCTGCGTCGTCTGCTACGGCGGCGCGCGCTGGCCGCATTTTCGGGAAGCGTGGTACTGTCAGGGGCAGTGCACCGATTTCATCGGTACTGCGGGAACTGAGCTGATATTCTTTACTAAACGTTGTGCGTCGCCACACTCTGATCCTTCATTGGCGCTAATGGAGTTCCACAAACTTCTTTTGACAACATGGTTCATTTGTTCTTTCGAAGGGCCGGAGTACTGAGCGTGTGCACGTATATTTCTTCACTGTGTGTGCTACCGTAATGAGCAGCGACAAAACGCACCAAGATGTGCGCGCAACGTGCTCAGTCTTTATTTGACTCGAAAGGAAAACAAAGCACTCAACAATGGGAGTCGAACACGGTGAAACAAACGGACACGATTAAATGAACGTTTTAGGTTCAGACAATGAGCTGGAAGTGATTTTTCTCGATAATCATTCGCTACACCAGACAGATCCTGCCCGCCGGTGGGGAATTGGACACGTCACGCTCGGAACTTCAGTTAGTATCTCGTCATGTCCCCAGCGGCAGCGATGACAGCGCTCATCCTGGAAGGCAGTGAAGTGTAGAATGACTTGATCAGGGATGTGTTCATTCGCTGCACGTCTCAGTCACTGACGATGGTGGATCGAAGCCTATCCTCGGGCGACTGATAGAGGGGATGTTGCGCCAGCGATACTTTCAACGAGCCCCAGACATTTTAAATGATGTTGGCGCCCGGGGATTGAGGCGGCCGCTCCAAGAGAGTGACTGCGCGCTCTTCTAGCAGTTCTTGCACAGTGTGGATCGGCGTCCTATCGCGTTAGAATATATAGTCGCCTTCCAGAAACGGGCCGTCAAGAATGTATGGAATCAGTACGTCGTCTATGACTGCCATGCAGCGATGAACTTACATTCGAGGCGTATCAGTGGGCGTCGCGCAACGCTTAGCAAAGAATACCGGCTCATTTCACGCAGTAACGATGTGATCGGCGCCCTGCACCTGACAGTAGAACGTTTCTCGACAATGCGGCCAGCGTGCGCCGCCGTAGCAGACGACGCCGTTCAAGATCCCGCCCCTCGAGCATCTGCGCGAGCTGCTGCGCTTCGAGTTTTCCCCTAAATGTGAGAGAGACTGTACACCGCCCTTCGAAGGAAATGTCCACGCGCACACACCGCTTTTTACTATATCTTCGAGATTGCTGATGATATTTCCCTTTTTATCTTTTAGTGCATACATCATGGTTTGTCCTATGCCAGGTTTTCTTTTTTACTGATTTCAGGCTGCGTTCATTTTTTACGGCTTCTTCAGTGTTTCTCATGTTATAGTTTCGAATATCAGTTATTTTAGCCTTGTTGATCAGTTTTGACAGTTCCACGAATTGCGTAACGCTGTGCGGCCGCCAGTCCCATACAACCACGTAGAGCGCAGGACTCTGCGATTCTAGACGTACTGCGCTCACCGCGAAAGGTTAGAAAAACACCCACATAAGCACAGCAGAGAAGTGGCTACGTGAGGCGGTTCGACCGATAACTGTAGAAGCGTCATTCAAAACAAGTAATTGTTCTCCACTTCCGGCGGCGTTTTCTCTACTTTTTCAATAAAAACATGTTGATCCATAAATAGCCTCATGAACAACGCTTAACTTTTTTATTATTCGCTTTTGCTTGCAGTTTGGTTGTTGCCTTGGCTCTCTCCCTTAGTATATCGCTTAATTTCTCAACTCCTTGCGATTTTTGTTTCCAGTTGCCAATTTTGCATGAAAAGTGCTACACAGTTAGGGAAAAACAGACGAGGTAACGGGCCACAGTCATCTTGCTCATGGGTTTAAGGGTTATTGCAGGGTTTCATGATGGACGCTCTTTCACATTATTTTATTTCCCACCTTATCTAACGCATATCACGTGTATATGGTTCCGGACATCTGCCAGGGTCGCGGCGAGCCGTAACTCAAGAAAATAATGAAGCAAAGGGAAAAGTTAAACGCAATTGGCGTTTTCTCCAGCCGCAACTCGTTCCACGAGAGTACAGACCAGCTGAACAGCCGCATCCCTCTCCTGGTCCCAGGATCAGCCTAAACAAAGAAGGTTGAACTAGCAAAAGCAACAGCTGTGCGCGTGACGGTTGAATAGATGGTGACAACTGAACGCATCTCGAGTTGATCGCGCGGGTGCCGAATCTATGAGAAACCTGTCCTTCACATTACAAGAGGTGCCGATAACTACCGCCGTCTAAAAGGAGTGAAAAAGGCAGCATTATGCTGACCGATGAACAGCTGTCAAGTCTCAACATCGATCTGGTGGCGCTTTAGGAATGTGTGAGTGGTGGCGAGGGTGGGGAGGGGGGGGGGGGTATGCCACTTGATTTCGGGGGGGGGGGGCCCGGGCCCCCCCGGGCCCCCCCCTGGGTACGTGCCTGGTTACCGTCTTTCGGTCTTTACCGCGCTTCTTTTTACGGCGCTTTCTCTTTGCACTCGCTTTCATGTCGCCTTCTCGTGCCTCGTGCTGGCCGGTACACATTTCGTCGGCCCAGATCGGTCTCTTACCCGCACAGTCTGAGTGATTTACATTTAAACCTACTCTCACTTTGCCTCGACTGGCGGACAGCCCAACCGACTCTGGCACAATGCAGCAGGCTTTACTCGAGTTAGACAGCTCGCACTCTTGCGAACTGCCCTCTACTACATTGCCCAGCTCACGCTGTGCATCGGCACACAGCCCGTCGGTATCGATCGCTGTCTCACGCGCACAGTCCGAATGATTAACAACGGAATCATCCCTATCTAGGCTATCTAGACTGGCGGAGAGCCGCACCGATCCCTGAACAATGCAGTTGTTCTCTCGTGAACTACGGAGCTCGCCATCCCGAGAACTACTCTCAACTGCATCGTCCAGTTCGCACTTCACTTCTGCACGCAGATCTGGCTCTACATGGGTGCTCGCGTCTGTCGGGTCAGCAGTACCCTTTTCTTGCTAGCAACCTCGCTAACATTACAAGCGACGCACACGCGCGGTAACTGTGGCAATTTGTTCGCAGCTGGCCTAGCTGTCTCTACAGTCATCTGTTGGCACAGCACCTCGTCGCTCTCCTTGCGGCCTTTAACAGCCTCTGTTGCCACTAAGGCATCGTTAGCAGCTAGGCTTTTCCCTTCACTTATGAATCTGCAGCCAATCTCACAGGCACTACTCTTCTCGACGGCTTTTGCCGAAAATCCGCTCGATGCTGCCTCATTCTTTCGCTCTGTACTACCTACAGAATTCTCAGACAGCCGTTGTCTCTGTGCCATTAACTGATCACAATACTGCATCTCTTTGATCAGTGCTGCCTTCTCTCTCTCATACTTTTGCTCACGCTCACGTTCCTGATACTCACGTTCGCGTTCATTCTCACGTTCGTGACGCTCACACCTAAGAGTAAGTTCTTGAAGCTCATGCTTCCGTTCATTCTCGCGTTCTTCACGCTTACGCTCACTCTCACGTTCACAACGCTCACGCTCCCGTGGCTCCTGTATTACCTCCCAAGCTAGCTCAATGCTTTCATCATCGTTGCCACTATCGTTAATCGCCTTTATGATAGCTGGCGTTTTCATCCGTTCGTCCGCCTCAATTCCCAAATCGTCGCACACCAACAAGTCTAACCTCGTCAACCTTCTAAGATCCATGGCAGCTGCCCCGACAGGTGGTTAGAGGGGAGGGAGGGAAAACTTTTGAGTCTTTCGAGAGTTTCGCGGTTATGAGGTCTCCGTCGTCTTCATCTTCTTGGCGCTGGCGACTGGAGACTTCTCTTCAGCAAGGGTGGGCCCCTATTCCAGGGCTCCACTGAGTCGCGCTGCATCGCTCGCGGACTGCACTAGGGCCCTTTGGGCCGTGAGCTCGCTGCTGGTGAGCCGACTCTCCCATTGCTCCGCACTCGGGTGTTCGTGTTTGTGGAATGCTTTGTTGCGTTCGCACTCCCAGGTGATGTGGTAAAGTGTAGGTTTGGCGCCGCACCAATGGCAGGTGGCTCTGTATTGTGTCGGAAACATCTTATTAAGCACGTGTAAGTTGGGGAAGGAGTTTGTCTGTAGTCTGCGCCAGCTGGTCGCTTCCTCCTTTGAGAGGTCTTTGTGTGGTGGCGAATATCTAATTCTAGTTCCTCTATGTAAGTTCAGGGTCTCTGCGTATCCCCCCTCGCAAGCCTGCAGGTGGGTCTCCGGGGCATTCGACCACCCAGCTCGGAACGCTTCACCTCGAGCTAGGCTGTCTGCCCTTTCGTTCCCCACTATGCCTACGTGACCCGGGATCCAGATTAGTTTGTGTCGGGGCTTTTCCTTCTCGGCGGAGGTGGCTCCGCTGAGTATTCTGAGGGCAGTTTTGCTGATTCTGCCTCTCGTGTAGTTTCTGCACACCTCTTTTGAGTCCGTCAGTATGTTGAGAGATCGGCCTGTTCTATAACCTTCCGCTGCCGCCAGCGCTACGGCAATCTCCTCGGCCTCCGCTGTGCCAGCGACCTTTGCTGTGGCATACGTGATCGGGTTTCCTTCCCTATTAACCACTACCGTCGCGGCTACGCGTTCTCTTCCGTGTGGATATACGGCGGCGTCCGTGTATACTGTATTGTCTAGCTGGGCTAGCGTTCTCTCAACATATTGGGCCCTAGCTTTTCGCCTGTTTTCGTGTAAGTTGGGGTCCATATTTTTTGGCAGTGGTCCCACATTAATGGTTTTTCTGAGGTGGTCCGGTACGTCCGCGTATCTGTCTGCCAGTCCGCTCGTATCCCGACCCAACCTCCTCAGGAGCGCTCGTCCCGTAGGGTTGCCTCTGAGTCTCGCGGTTTGCGTACCCAGCAGAGCCTCGGCGAGCTCGCTGAAGGTGTTGCTGATGCCCAGCTGGAGCAACTTCTCGTTCGACGTGTTTCTCGGTAGACACAGAGCCGTCTTGTACGCCTTCCTGAGGATGGTGTCTGCTTGCTCTCTTTCTGCCTTGGTCGTCACGTGGTACGGCAGGGAGTACGTGACTCGGCTGACAATTAGGCTGTTGACTAGCTTCAGAGTGTCTTCTTCTTTCATTCCGTATCTCTTTTGGGACACCCTATTGATCATGCGGCCCACCTGTTCCGCCGCCTTGCTCAGCAGGCTAATGGTGTGGCTGCACTTCCGGGTGCCTTGTAGCCACATGCCCAGGATCCTAATCATGTTCTTCTCCGGGATGTTGTGTCCCTCGAGGGTCACGTCCAGTGTCGCTTGCGTTGGGTGCTTGCCGACCCTGAGGAGCTCCGACTTCTCAGTGGAGCATCGCAGTCCCCTTTCTCTGGTGTAGTTTTCTACGCAGGTCGCAGCTTCCTGCAGTTTTTCTTGCTTCTCTCCGAGGGATCCTTGGGTGACCCAGATTGTGACGTCGTCGGCGTATATCGCGTGCTGGATGCCGCGGATCTCCTTAAGTTTTCTTGCCAGGCCAATCATTGCCACGTTGAAGAGGACGGGCGATATGACAGATCCTTGGGGTGTGCCCTTGCACGGCGTGGGGAAGACGTTGCTTCTCAGCTCGCCCAGCCCCACCGTCGCCGTTCTGTTGCTCAGGAAGTCCCTGACGTAATCGTGCACTCTCTTCCCGCAGTTGGTGTTGTTGATGCCCTCCATGATGGCCGCGTGGCTCACGTCTCGAGTACTTCCTCCTTGAGTTGGAGCAGCACGTCTTGCGTTGAGAGGTTGGCTCTGAAACCGTACATGCTGTCCGGGTACCATCGCTCGTTTTCCAAGTGCGACTGGATTCTCTTCGTGATCACTTTCTCGTACAGCTTGCCCAGGCACGACGTTAGGGATATCGGCCTGAGATTTTCTATTTGGAGTTTCTTCCGTGGCTTCTGAATCATTACAACGACGGCGTGTTTCCACTCCGCCGGAACTCTTCCTTCTTGCCAGAGCTTGTTGAGGTAGGCCGTCAGTTGGTCGATGGCCTCGTCGCCGACATTTCTGATTAGCGAGTTCCGGATTTTGTCCGCCCCCGCCGCCGTGTTCTTGGTGGCCGATCTTATCGCCTCGACGACCTCTTCTCTCATGATGGGTCGGTCCGTAGTAGGGTTTTCTTCGCCGCGGTATTCTTCCTTGTAGCTCTCGACCTGCTCGTTGCCGTAGCATTTGACTCGGACTTCCTCAAGGAGTTGCTCGTCTGTGCCTTCGTACTGGTGGACTAGCCTCTGTATCGACTTGCTGCCTTCGGATTTGTTTTTGCTCGGGTCCATGAGGGCCTTGAGGATCTGCCACGTTCTGGCCGTACTGAGGGTGCCGTTTAGCGAATTGCTAAATTGCTGCCACCCCTGTCTGGCCAGCTGCGTCGCGTACTCCTCCGTTTTCTTGGTGATGTCCGCAATTTTCTTTTTTAGCTTTCTGTTGAGTTTCTGTCTCTTCCACCTCTTGGTGAGCCCGCGTCTCGCCTCCCATAGCCTGAGGAGCCGCTTGTCCACCTCCGGCGTCTGTTCCGTCCTGTCTACTTCCTTCGTGTATAGGTCTTGGATTCACCTGAGTTGTTGGCTCCACTCTTCCGCCGAAACGATGCTGCCTTCGATCTGCTTGCAGTGCGCTCTAAAGGCATGCCAGTCCGTCAGCCGAGCCGTGCCAATCTTCCTCCGGACGTTGTCCGCCACCGTGCTGATCCTTATTATGTGATGGTCGCTCCCAAGGTTCTCGAGCAGGTTTTCCCACTCCGCTTGTTTGGCGCCCCTGATAAAGGTTAGATCGGGACTCGTGTCTGGACTGACGCTATTCCCCTGCCTGGTCGGTTGGTTCTCGTCGGTTAGCAGCTCGCACCCTACGTTCTCTGCCGCCGTGCAGATGCCGCGCCCCTTTTTGTCCTCGGTAGTATAGCCCCATCTCGGACTCTTGGCGTTAAAGTCGCCCGCAATGATTAAAGTATTCTGCCCCGCTAACTTTTTCGCCTCCGCAAAGAGCCTAATAAAGTTCCCCTTTGTTTGTCTGGGTGGGCTATATAGATTTACGATGTAGGTGCTCTTGGCTTTTCTTTTCTTTTTGGGAATTATCTCCGTGATTACGTGCTCTATTTGGGTATCCTCTATCTCTCTGTGTGCTATGGCTACTATTTGTTTGCTTATGAGGGTCGCGGTGCGGCCGCTCTCTTGACATGTGTAGTCCCTGAGCGTTGGGGTGCTGTTTGTTTCTTGCAACATGATTACATCTGGTGGGGTTCCTCTGGTGTATATGAATTGCTGTAGGAGGCCCTGCTTGCGCTTGTACCCCCTGCAGTTCCATTGCCAGATTTCTAAGTGTTGTTTCCGTTCTGCCATGTCTGATTATTGTTGATTGCGTTGGGGGTTTCTGCGCCGAACCTACGTTCGTTGTATAGTCTGTCTCTGGCGTCGTTGGTGGTTCTTTGCGTATTCTGATTCTTTACGTAATTTCGGAAACTCTGCTCTTGCAGGGCAAACTTTTGTTGTGTTTGCTGTATTTCGCTTTGCATCTGTTGCATTTGACTTTGCATCTGGCTCTGTAGATTCATTATGAGACTTCGGAGGTCGTCAATGGGGTTCCTCTTCTCGTTGTTTTGTTGTGCCAGCTCCATGGTCTGGGGTGGCGGAGAAGGTGTGCTGGTCGATGTGTAACCTGCCCTCATTTCTTGTTTTTCCCTGATTAAGTCGTTTAGCTGTTTTTTTAATTGTCTCGATTCCTCGCGACTTTGCTCGAGTTCGCGCCTGAGACTTTTGATTTCTTCAATTAGTTGTCTGTCTAGTGTTGTTTGTGTGTTGTTCGAGTGCGGTGCAAAAAGCGATTTGGGAGGGCCGTCTCCCCAGCTCACCTTAACTCCTTCGCCACTCTTCTTTTGCTGCTGTTTCTGCTGCAGCTGCTTCTTGTCGGTGTTGCCCAGGGGTGGGTATGACTCGTCCCGGACGGACCCTCGGCTTCGGCTTCGGCTTCGGCTCCTGCCGCGGCTGCGCCTCCGCGGCCGCGGAGCCGCAGCCGGCCCGGGCCCTGGCTCCGGCCCGGGCCCTGGCTCTCGTCCCGGAACCATCGTGGTCTTCTTCCTCGGCTTCGGCTTCTGCTGCGCCGTAGCTGCTGCTGGGTGCCCCATCGCAGCTCGCTCGCTGACTTGAGGCGTTGTTTGCAGTCTCTCGTACCCACCGCGTGGTCGCCGCCGCATAGCAGGCACTTGGGCGTGCACTGGTGCACCTCCTCCGGGTTTTGGCAGCCGCACTGCCTGCAGGTCCTGGTTTCCGGGTTCGGGCAGACGTCCATTCGGTGCCCCTGTTGGCCGCAGGCGTAGCACACCTGCCTCGTTGGCCGATACGGGTAGCACCACATCTCCCCACCGTAGTACAGCACCTGCTTCGGGAGGATGGGTCCGTCGAAGGTGATGACCACCGTGCTGGATCTCCCAAGCATTCTGGCTGCAAGGACCTTCACGCCTTGCGTGCGGACTCTGAGGTTGGTCTTGAGTTCTTCCGGCGAGGTCCCCTGGTCCACGCCGTGGATGACCCCGCGCAACGTGCCTTCCGGCGCCGCCACGTGGGCGTTGACGGCGTAGTTCTTGCCCCCGAAGCTCAGCTGCGTGATGCGCCTGATCGTCTGTATTTGTGCAAATACACAATGCATCAAACTCCCGATTCCCAGAACTATCAAAATGAACACACAACATTTTAGTCTGGCGAATCAAAAGGAAAAAAAAAACACGCGCTCACCCTGCCATCCGGTTCATTTGTCCGCTGTTCCCGGTTCCTCAGGACTCCCTGGGTCGAAGGCTCGCTCTTCTTCGCTACTCCCAGTTTCTTCGGACCTCTTTTGACGAAGGCTCTCTTCTTCGCTCTTCCCGGTTCCTTAGGATCTCTCTCGACGAAGGTTTATCCGTAGCGCTGCCACCAGCTGATGCATTCGGAGGTGATCTCACCGCTGCCTACCAGATGTAGGGGTTGAAGGACGGACTTCGAGATGAAAACCAAACTTGGGAGGGTTTATTTTACATTATATACAGAGAGGTGAAAGTCAAGTAACAGTCGTACAGTCATTACGGGCCAGCAGCAACTCGGACGCTGCGGCCCGCGGCAAGAAGTTCGAGAGAGGTCAGTCAGGGAATGCTCTGGTCTCTCTGGAATGCTTTTAAACCCTTCGAGGACTGGAAGTCGCGTCATGTTCGGCCAATGGGAGAGTCCGCTCAGATGACGCCATTTTCGGCCAATGGTTGGCGCCCGTGTCGCGGTGTCACACCCGGTGGCTCTCTGCGGTCTTGCCTTGCTGACTTGCAATGTGCTTCTTCAAAGGCGGAGAAGGGGGACGATTGGGCCCCATTGTCCGAGGGATCACCTACTCCCGGCGGTACGGCCCCGCTGTGGTGGCAAATGCCTTCTTCAAAGACGAAGAAGGGGGACCCACTTTACTTCCAACAGTGCCGGGCTATCCCCTCGCTTTCTGGAAGAGTCAAGCAGTGACCGGCGGCGTACGAACTTGTTTGCACGTGAACTTGTGGCCTTCAACTTGTTTGCTCGAGCGCTCCTCTGGAATGTGCTTTCCGCGTTTCTGCGCTGCTCAATTAGTTGTGCTGCGATTCGATGTGGTCTGGGGGAACTCGAAATAGGCGCAGGAAACAGCCCCATATCTAACAACGCAAAGCTCTTGGGGCTGGTATTTGGGCTCGCGCTTCAATCGGTGAAACGCAAAACCCAAACGCAGTTTGCGTCTCGCGCATGCGCAGTGGCTTCAACGCTATTTCTTTGGGCCCCAAACCGTTTGGGGCCCTTGTTCTAAAACTCTCTAGTAACAACCTGGTCACGGTCGATCCCTTCGTTCACCACACGCCGTGGTTACTCAGTGGCTATGATGTTGGGTTGCTGAGCACGAGGTCGCGGGATCGAATCCCGGCCACGGCGACCTCATTTCGATGGGGTCGAAATGCGAAAACACCCGTGTACTTAGATTTAGGTGCACGTTAAAGAACGCGGTGGTCTAAATTTCGGGAGTACTGCACTACCGCGTGCGTCATAATCAGAAAGTGGTTTTGGCATGTAAAACCACATAATTTATTTTTTTTCGTTCACCGCTCTGTCAAATTACGAAAAGAAAGAATCGCACAAGACAGGAGCAACACAGGAACATATGCATATTCCCTGTTTCTGCACGTAAAATTCTTCTTCAAACTACACCAAAGTAGAGTTGAGGTAAAACTCAAGCAATGCTAAAAACCTATCAACACTCAACCCGGCAGAATTCTGAAAAGACACTTCCTCATTAACTTCAATACATTTTCGTACAGCCTCAAGCAACGAAACGCGCGGGACAGAATAAAACAAATCTTCTACGTCGGTGGAAAAATCATCACCAAAATCGCGTTTCGACTGCATGAACTTAGTAACAGCTTCCGAGTTTTTTGTTTTTTTGTTTTTCCTAACGGGCCGCCCACGTCTAGGTACGACAAACAGTCCTGCACGATCACGATCAAGCCATCACCTTCTCTTTTGTTGACTGCAGGTAGCGAGTTTGTGCAGCTTCATCTCCCTGCACGTGGGAACAGCCTTCGCCTTTATCTTTGCGGCTTTTACAGGCATGGGTTTGAAGTTCTTTTTGACAGCAGCCGCTGCCTTCGCGTAAAAAAGTCCCGACGGCGTTTCGACAAACCCTCCTTCTTTATCGTGCAGTAGCAGTCTGAGGTCGTTCTGTCTAAAAAAACAGGACCATATCTGACATTGGGTTGTTCCGCCTTGCCGGTCCTTCAGTCTTCTTGACTTTGTTAGGCTGTCCACGCCATCCAATAAACACCTCTCCTGGTCCTCTGGCTTCACTTGCTTGGCCAGGCTCCGGTTCAGGGTCAGCCATTCATGCGCTTCTAGCGAAGTTTCCATGCTGTACTTGGGCCCTTTCCTCAGGTTGGACAATATTTTCTAGGGAACCACAGCTCCTCCGAGCAGCGTAACATTTCCAAAAGCCTCAGGTTTGTTGTCCTTCATCTTCGCTAAGCAATGACGGAGGTAATAACGACACCAACGTTCCGTTAACTGCGCTTCTAGCCGTTTGGCATCACGCATTGTTATGGCAGCCAGCCATGCAGTATAATTTATTTATTTATTTATTCAGCATACTTCCAAAGCCCCAGGGGATTACAGGAAGGAGTGCAGAATAAAAAATATTTGCACAGTAAAACAGGGAAAGAATAAAGTTATAACAAGTAAAGAAAGACAAGTTAGCAAAAGGTATAATGAAGGGCAGTCTTGAAGCCCAAGTGTATCCTTGAAGCCGAAGTGTAGTCTTGGATCCAAGTGTATAATAGCTGTGTCTTGCCAATACTCGCCTACGGGGCAGAAACCTGGAGGCTTACGAAAAGGGTTCTACTTTAATTGAGGACGACGCAACGAGCTATGGAAAGAATAATGATGGGTGTAACGTTAAGGGATAAGAAAAGAGCAGATTGGGTGATGAAACAAACGCGAGTTAATGACATCTTAGTTGAAATCAAGAAAAAGAAATGGGCATGGGCAGGACATGCAATGAGGAGGGAAGATAACAGGTGGTCATTAAGGGTTACGGACTGGATTCCAAGGGAAGGGAAGCGTAGCAGGGGCGGCAGAAAGTTAGGTGGGCGGATGAGATTAAGAAGTTTGCGGGGATGACATGGCCACAATTAGTACATGACCGGGGTAGTTGGAGAAGTATGAGAGAGGCCTTTGCCCTGCAGTGGGCGTAACCAGGCTGATGATGCTGATGAGTCTTGAAGCTGTTGATATCGGTGATGGTGGCGATGGAAGCGGGAAGGTGGTTCCATTCTTTGCTAGTCTTTGGAATGAAAGATTTGCTGTAGGAATTAGTCCGACAAGACGGCACACCAACTTTATAGTTATGATCTGAACGCGATGACACATAGACGGGAGCGGAAAAAAGAACGCCTTTTAAAATCAGATTATAATGATAGATTTTGTGGAACAATGAAAGGCGAGAGCTTTTACCGCGCAAAGATAGTTCAGGTTAGGCAAGTGTTGCTTTCATTGATGATACGCTGGCATTTTGAAAGTAATTTGATAGAATGAAATGTGCTGCACGATTCTGGGTGGATTCAATCATTTCTGGAAGTGTAGTGCTTTTGGGGTCCCAGATAGCACATGCGTAACCTAATGTAGGGCGAACAAGAGTTTTATATAGACGTAGTTTTACACACGACGGCACTCGGAAAAAATTGCGTCGCAAGTATCCTAGCATGCGGTCTGCGTTGTTAGTAACATAGTTAACACGTATGCACCAAGAAAGATCAGAACTGATGTGGATGCCGAGGTACTTGTATGATGTCACAGGGTCTAGTCGGATGCCGCCAAGAAAATACGCTGCTAATAGTGTGGCCCGTCCAGATACTCGCATGCTTTTGCACTACTTGATGTTGAGCCGCATCATCCTTTTATTGCACCACGAGGACGAGTGGTTAAGATGTTCCTGAAGTTCATGCTCATCAGAGGGTTGGGCGAGTTTTTTTATAGCGAGCGCAATCGTCAGCAAAAACTTTTATTGATGAAAACGTGATGCAGCCAGGGAAGTCGTTACTGTAAATGAGAAAGAGTAAGGGTCCTAACACTGACCCTTGTGAGAGGTTGGATGAGACAGGCGAAAGAGTAAATGAACAGTTGTTTTCAGTCACAAATTGGGTGCTGTCAGAAAGAAAATCTTCAATCCAGCGGGATAGACTGGTGTCTAAGTTAAGTTTGCTTAATTTAAGAAGTAAGTCGTGCGCCACCCCATCAAAAGCTTTAGCGAAATCCAAGAATATGCAATCAGTGTCAAAGCTGATGTCGTTATTCATAAGCAGATCATTAGTAAAAGCAATGGCAGGACAATGTGCAAAGAAGAGGCGTCGTAGCATGTCTTCAAACCTCCGCGTCTGCTCCTTTAGCTAGTCGCGTATATTCCTGCGTACTTGTTTTCCATGTTCCCTGGAAGGTCTCGCATGCCCGTACAACCGAAGTACATATTCAAGAACCACATTATTCCTTATGTAAAAGGTACACAGGCGCCCGCGGCACATCGCAGTGACAATTTTGGCGATGATTTCCGGAACCCGGCTTACAGGAGGGGGAACACAAAAACTACAGCCCGAAGTAGAACATATGTAGCTTAGAAGAACTTGTTGTTGGGCGAGTTAGTGCATATTAGCAAACAGTTTTATAACTGCGCGAACAAACGACCACAGAGAGAGAGCACACAAGGACAGGCGCAGATTTGCGACTAATCCTTTCCACAAAGACCACATATAAGTACATCCCAGAAATACACCACTGTGCGTGCGCTGAAAAAGCATATTCACAAAAAAAAATCTTTCTGTTCAAGCAAGCGAAGTCGATTATAGTGCGGACGCGTTGACATCGGCTCCGGCTTTTATCAATGTTCTCGAGAGGCTCTCCCTGCGGAACCGGGTGAATTATGCTTTAATCGACGTGGCGAGCCAAGCCGATACCAGATTTTCGTCGGTTGAAGGACTTTTCGCCGTTATGTGAGTGTTTGAAACACGGCGAGGAGACGCGGGATACGCTTAGGCCTACTCCCGCCCATGTGAGACTTGGAACTCAGGATAGACGTTGTGGAAGGAGAAGAGATTACTCGAGAAGAGTCATGCGACCGGGGGTGGAAGGTGACGTACGGCTGCCTCGACTGCCGAGGGACACTTCGCATCATTGTCAGACCGCGGGTCGGCCTGAATACGAACAAGGTCAGTAAAATACACTTTGAGCAAGCCTTCGCCATGGCAGCATCCTTGGCTCCGGCCGCAATCGAAGAGGACACGATGTGTGCCAATGGAGTTCAGAAGAGGAGGAGGATGGAACTTTATTATTGCAGAAATCATTGCGCACTTTATTCCTGGGTGGTTCCCTCTGACAGGGCTCCACTGACGATCGCTGCTCGCCGGGCCTGGTCGAGGGTCGCCAGAACATTTGTGTGGTGTGCACCTCGCACGAGAAAAATGCGGACGCGTACGCCCGAGTGCAGCAAATCAGCTTCGGCGAAGGCACACTTGGGGTGGCGGCGTACCTGGCCCTACCCGAGAATACCTGTAGGGAGTCATAAGAGGAGTCGACGTGGAAGTCAGGGAGGATCAACTCAGAGCCACGATTGCAAATCATCGGAATCCGAGTGCTTTGGAGGCCAGGCGGATCAAGAACACTACGGCGGTGGTGGTGCTTTTCGAGGGCATGAGGGTGCCCATCTGCGTGGCATGCGGTGCGAGCATACTTCGCTGCATGCTCTACCGACGCCACACGGAAGTCTGCTACGGGTGTGGAGGACTGGGAGACCCGACTGTTGTGCGTGTGACGAAGAAGAGTGGCAGGCTAAAAAGCCCCGTTGCCATTGCGTGGCTCATACCCAGTTCGTTCACTGGCTGCGCCCTAGCTGCTGCTGCCGCATTGGTCGCTGCCTCTCTAGGACCCGAATAAACCCCCTTTACAATTGGTGGAGCTGCTGGGTACAACAGGAATTCTGGAACTTCGCAACCGGACACTGCAGCCTGTCTTCATTATGCCGGAAGGACCACCGCAACCACAACCCGCTGCCCCGGTGACTACCGTGGTCTGCCCCGGCCCGTTGCGTCAACGCGACCCACCCATCTTCAGCAGTACCGAAGACCATGACGTAGAAGACTGGCTCGCTGACTACGACCGGGTGAGCATCCACAATCACTGGGACGACACCAAAAAACTGAATTACGCATCCTTTTATTTGAGCGGTGTCGCCAGCGTGTGGCACCGCAACCATGAACGTGATTTCACGACGTGGGCAGCCTTCAAAACTAACGTGACGGAGGTATTCGGGCGCCCCGCCGTTCGCAAGCTTCGCGCCGAGCAACGTTTGCGCAGTCGTACGCAACAGTGCGGCGAGACATTTAAAAGGTATAAAGAAGATGTTGTCGACCTCTGCAACCGCGTCGACGTGACAATGGCTGATGCCGAGAAAATCCGCCATATCTTAAAAGGCATTGAAGACGACGCCTTCCAGATGCTGTTGGCGAAAATCCGACGACAGTCTCTGAACACGTCAATCTCTGCCAAAGCTTCGACGAACTCCGCAAACAACGCATAGCCACCCGCCGATCTCCTCCCCAGGCGACTTCAATGTCGAGCTTGGATGTTTCTCCGGATAACACGTCGCTGCTGCTGCAGATCAAGGAGTTCGTCCGTGAAGAGGTGGCTCGTCAGCTTTCTCTGATTCCCCTTACACACGACCAGTCGAATTCTCCGTTGGCGCCCGCTCTCCAAACTGTCATCAAGGAGCAGGTAGCCGACCATTCCACCTTCTCTCCAGCAGGCTCCGATTGCCGCTCCCCTGACGTACGCCGAAGTCGCTTCGAGGCCTGCACCAGAGACTTACGGTCCCATTCGCCCGCCTTTGCGCCCACCCGTATCCGCTCCAGTCCGGCCACTGGTGCCGTATGCACGACCACAAGATCATTGGCGCACGGAAGACAATCGTCCGATTTGTTTTTACTGTGGCCGTGCTGGACACGTCGCACGTCACTGTCGCCTGCTTACACCGAACGTCCCCAACAATGTGCGTCCATATGCGCCACGTTTCCAACAACGCCGCAACTATTCTGACACCTTTGAATCTCCTGCCGTCGACACCGCATTCTTGACATAAAAACTGTTACAGCGCAAACACATGCAACCACAAAGTATAAAGGACAGGACACGAGCGCTGTCCTGTCCTTTATACTTTGTGGTTGCATGTTTTTGCGCTGTAACAGTTTTTATGTCAAGTATACACCCACTCGCCCAGAAAGAAGCTTTAATGACACCACATTCTCCGGTCGCCGTTCACCGTCTCCTCGCCGCCGCTCCCTTTCCCCCCATGCACCGTCGGCGGAGCCCTTTGCGCCAGGAAAACTAAACATCGCAGTTCAGGAGGCGAGAACTGCGGTGTCTGCGAAATATATAAGGCCTCACACTTCCCAGAAAAACGTTATTGAAGTCGCAATAGAAGGAACATTGACGCTAGCACTTGTCGACACCGGCGCTGCACTGTCGGCGATAGATGCCCGTATTTGCCGCAAGATAGGAAAAGTGACGACGCCGCTTTCTGGACTGTCTCTTCGAACTGCCAACGCGCAGCACGTCGAGCCATCCGGCGCCTGCACTGCTCGTGTCGTAATTCAGGAGGTCCTCTATATCATAGAATTCATCGTGCTGCGATCTTGTTCACACGACGTCATATTAGGTTGCGACTTTCCACACATCATGCGATCATTGACTGCGCCCGCGCCGAATTCGAGCTGTTTCAGTTTTCGGGCGATATTATCTCTGACCAGAGGGACCCTCGTCACAACATCATGGTTTCTGAAGACACCGTTATACCTGCCTGGTCTTCCGCCCTTGTCAGTATCTCTTGCGACTCTGTAGATGACGGAACAGCACTCTTCGCTCCGTCTGAACTTTTAGTTCACCGCCGTTCACTACCACTGCCGTTCGCCGTCCTCGAGTTCAAAATTGGCGCCTCTCTGATGTGCGTGTCAAACCCATCGGCCGAGCCAATTACTTTACGCCGCCGTGAAAGCCTTGGCAGAGCAGAACCCCTAGCCTCATCTTCAATATTTGACATGATGGACGACTCCACTTATCTTGCCGCTCTCGAGGCATCGCCTCCTCAGTCACTGCCGCGTTCTTTTATGCCAGCTATTACCAGTGACCTCACGTCGACGCAGCGCGATGAACTCCTTCACTTGCTCGAAGGCTTCTCTTCTTCCTTTGACTGCCAAGCAACATCCCTCGGCCGCACAACGACTGCCTCGCACACCGTCGACACTGGGAGCCATGCGCCCATTCGGCAGCGTCCCTACCGAGTATCGGCGACCGAAAGACGTGTTATCAATGACCAGGTGAATGATATTCTGAAACGCGGTGTCATCCAGCCTTCTAGTAGTCCCTGGGCATCACCAGTCGTCCTAGTTAAAAAAAAAAGACGGCACCATACGATTTTGCGTGGATTATCGAAGGCTTAACAAGATTACCCGAAAGGATGTAGACCCGTTGCCACGTATCGATGACGCCCTTGACTGTTTGCAAGGTGCGGAGTTTTTTCCCTCAGATCTCCGCTCTGGCTACTGGCAGGTGCCCATGGCTGACTCTGACTGTTCTAAAACCGCGTTTGTAACACCAGACGGCTTGTATGAATTCACTGTAATGCCGTTCGGTCTGTGCAACGCGCCCGCCACTTTTGAACGCATGATGGACGGCATCCTGGGCGGCCTGAAGTGGCACACTAATGTCTTGTCTTTGCTACCTCGACGACGTTGTAGTCTTTTCCCCTGATTTTCCGACCCACCTTCGTCGTTTACATCAAGGTTTGACCTGTCTCCGGAATGCTGGTCTCCAGCTTAATTTTAAAAAGTGCCTATTTGCAGCTCGAAAATTGACTATATTAGGCCATGTTGTCTCCAAAGAGGCATCCTTCCTGATCCTGCTAAACTCCGCGCCGTATCCGAATTCCCGAAGCCCACTAACTTAAAAGCACTACGCAGCTTCATTGGCCTGTGCTCCTATTTTCGACGTTTCGTTCGCAATTTCGCTACTGTGATCGCACCACTAAACCAACTCCTACAAGGCGACAATGAACTTTCTGCTTGGTCGGAAGCCTCCGATGATGCCTTTACGACTCTTCGTCGCCTACTCACGTCTCCGCCGATCTTGCGCCATTTTGATCCAAGCGCACCTACAGAACTTCACACTGACGCCAGTGGTGTCGGCCTTGGTGCCGTGCTCGCACAGCGTCAGAACCCTAATGCCGAATACGTGGTCGCTTATGCCAGTCGTACACTCACAAAAACTGAGGCCAATTACTCAGTAACAGAAAAAGAGTGCCTGGCTATCGTATGGGCTCTCCAAAAATTTCGCCCATATCTCTATGGTCGACCCTTTGACGTGGTGACGGATCATCACGCTCTTTGCTGGTTGTCTAACCTCAAAGACCCGTCGGGCTGCCTCGCTCAGTGGGCCCTCCGAATTCAGGACTATGATATGCGTGTCGTCTATCGCTCTGGACGCAGACACTCTGACGCCGATGCCCTCTCGCGCTTCCCAGTAACTTCCGACAGCAGTACTTCTGCCTACAGACCTGATATCTCACCGCTTGACATCCTGGACATGGCCGCAGAGCAACGTAAAGACCCATGGATTGTCATGATATCTGACTTTTTGTCAAATCCTCCGGCAGCTTCGGCACCTCGAGCGTTACGCCGACAGGCGCAGCATTTCACCATCCGCGACGGACTTTAGTACCGCCGCAACTACCACAATGACGGCCGCACATAGCGGTGCCCCGCCACCTTCGACAAGATTTATGCTCCGCTTTGCACTCTGATCCGCAGTGTGGTAACGGCGGAGTGTCGAAAACCTACACACGACTTCGCCTACGATATTATTGGCGAGGCATGTACAACTTCGTCCACAAATACGTACGCTCCTGCATTGCCTGCCAACGCCGCAAATGTGTCCCGAATTTCTCCACCGCACCTCTCCAGCCGCTTCCCTGCCCAGCTCAGCCATTCGACCGTGTCGGCATTGATTTATACGGGCCTCTTCCATCTACTGTCTCCGGCAACCAATGGATTGTTGTCGCCGTAGATCATTTGACATGATATGCCGAAACCGCCGCCTTGCCTGCCGCATCAGCAGAAGGCGTCGCCTCATTCGTTCTGAACAACTTTGTTCTCCGCCATGGCGCACCCCATTAATTGCTGAGCGATCAGTGTCGCGTATTCCTCTCGGACGTCCTGCAGTCACTCCTATCTGAATGCCAAATTATTCACCGCACTACTACTGCTTCTCATCCACAAACCAATGGCTTAATTGGTGACATGCTATCAATGTATGTTGCGTCTGACCACTCCAACTGGGATCTTGTACTTCCATTCGTCACATACGCCTACAACACTGCCTCTCAAGCCACTACCGGATTCTCACCATTCTTTCTGCTTTACGGCCGCCATCCCTCCAGCACCATTGATACGGTTCTTCCTTACCGGCCAGACCCTGCTGAGTTCTCACCTGTTTCTACGGTCGCTCAGTACGCCGAGAAATGCCGACAACTGGCCCGTTCTTTGACGTCTGTTCAACAGTGCCGCCAAAAAGAGCGCCATGACCTCAGCCCAACCCCTCACCCCTTCCCTATAGACTCACTCATGTGGCTTTGGGTACCGCCTGTTGCTGCCCCTGGCCTTTCGTCCAAGCTCCTCCCGAAGTACCACGGGCCCTACCGCGTGGTTGCGCAACCGTCACCTGTTAATTACGTGGCCGAGCCCGTGTCACCATCTCCCGTTCTGCGTCGTCGGGGACGAGAGACTGTGCACATTGACCGGCTGAAGCCGTATTACGTTCCTCTCACCTCTCCCTAGATCGACGGCTACTCTTCAATTCCGGGGGTGATTGTGACGAAGAAGATCGGCAGGCTAAAAAGCCCCGTTGCCATCGCGTGGCTCATACCCAGTTCGTTCACTGGCTGCGCCCTAGCTGCTGCTGCCGCATTGGTCGCTGCCTCTCTAGGACCCGAATAAACTCCCTTTACATGCGTCCCAACCCGGGAAGCGAGTGGCGTCGCACCTGCCTCAAACGATTGCCGGCGAAAGTTCACCAGTGCGATCCGAAATGCATGTTGTGCGGTGGCCCGCACTCCACAGCGGCCAAGGAGTGCAGGGACAAATTTCAAGTTCCCTATATCGTCAGAAGACGATGGCGCCGATGCACCGAGCAGCTGGGGACCGAAGTCAGCACGGCGTGCGGCAGGAGACGCCAGCTGTGCGGGCGATCCAGAGGGCGCTAGATGCCCAGCGTGAGGATCCAGGAGGAGCCTCACGCTCCTCCTGGATGAGGCTCCTCCTGGATGGAATACGAAGAATAAGGAGCAACAGAGACCCCACGAAGGTAACGCGGTCGACATTGCTAGAGCATGGTAGTAGGTCGCACGTGGACGCATTACTTAAGTAAGTTAAGGAGCTTAGAGAGGAGGTACGCGAACTCAAAGCCGCCAAGGCAAAAGGAAAGCCCGGTGAAATAGAGGCGAGCAACCAGACGCCAGAGGTAGTCAAACACGTACACCGCGTAGGACTCACTAAAGCAAAGCGTAAGGGCCCCCTTCCTAAGGACGAGAGCGACTATGGACGAGAGTGATTCGGAAACGCCTGAGGGAGAGGCTCAGCAAAGATGTTGGAGGAAGTACTCAGGATAAGTAGAGAAAATCAGGAAAGCGTGAAGGTTTTTGTGCAAACAGTCAGGATAAGTAGAGAAAATCAGGAAAGCGTGAAGGTTTTTGTGCAAACAGTAACGGTACTACAGGTTTTCCCGCTCAATTTAATCCAAGCGCCAGTCAATATTATTCAAGTGCCAGTGATTTTATCCCGAGCGCCACTCAATTCAATCCAAGCACCACTCAATTTAGTCCAAACGCCAGCCTAAATAATCCATACGCCAGTGAATTTAATATAGGCATAAGGAATTCAAGAACCTTTGAATTTCAAGACTTCCAAAAATTTGCGAACATATTGCGAGTTAACACCTTGAAAATGAAAGAGCGAGGTGATAGACCAGTAGCTTTTCTGCCATGTGACTAACGACAACTTTTGGACGTTTTTATTTTCTACTACGTTATGAGAGCGACACAGCAGATGGCAATTCTCGAAATCAATTGAGAGGAAACGTCAGCTTGAGCACGTTGAGTTAATTACACACATGCGATTTGGTCATCGCTGTAAACGGAACAATAAAGAGCGATTCAATGATAATCATTAGGCCCTCACCGGGAGGCTTCAGTCGCTGGCGAATACGATTCACTATTCTACTGCGATATCCGCAGCCTCCAATCATACACCTTGTCATCGATACCACTAAAGCAATCATGAATAACATATTATTGCATAATACGCCTAACTGATATGGTTGAGTCATTAGTGAGCACAACTGAAATACATTGCGCAGTGCAGGGTTCTCGGTGTTTTGCACAACATAACGTCATATATATCAAATGAAATGCGATGGAATGAGTGACTCAATATGCCTGCTATAAACTCGCATGCTTAAGTCACTGGTGAATATTATTCACCTATTTTACTATTACTGAGGCAGCTTTCACTCGTGACTGTCATCAGTAGTATCAATCAAGCTGTAGCAAGATGAGCACTTTTGTGTTACCACTGCTTAATGATACCGCCGAGTTTTTAGTGATCATTAGTGATGCGCTCACTGCGATGTTCTCCAACTTTCATGCAGAATAGTGTAATGGATATAAAATGAAATGTCATTCAGACGGCGATTCAGTAAGTGTAATTTAATAACTATATGAGATACTAAGATTGGGTCACTAGTGATGAAGAATCCCTTTGTGTAGTGTGATGGTTACAGCCACCATTCATGCACATCGTCAATGGTATAAATGAAAGTGTCAATAAATGAGAGTTTTATTCAGTCAACATCGCTAATTGACATCACAGAGCCATTGACGATAACTAACGATAAGCTACGTTCAGTGTTCTTGTACTTTTAGGCAGCATAGCTTCATGCATGTCAAATGAAAACTTTTTCAACAACAATCCAATTATGATCATTTACAATCAGTGAGCATTGGTTCTGCTACCATCGCTACCTAATATCGAAGAGTGAGTTGTGATCACTAGTGACAAGCTCAGTTCTTTGTTTTCGTACTTCTTATAGCATAAAGTCACGAGTATTAAATTAAAATTGAGTCAAATTTTTATTCAAGTTTAATTACTAGAAGGTGCTAGGCATTTGTCACTAGTGATCACGAGTCACTTTGTTATGGCAGCGGCAGCCATCAATCCTGCACGTAGTCATTGATTTCTATCAAAATATTATTTAATTACCATATTTTCTTACTATTGCCACCTGATAGTAAAGAGTGATTAGTCATCACTAGTGATAAGCTCAGTTCAGCGTTCTCTTACAATTACAGATTATAGTGTCATGGATGCCAAATGATAATTCGAAGGATGATTCAATTTTTCAACCTGGGGACGCTAAAAATTAGTCACTAGTAATAACGAATCACTTTGACAGTGGTAGCCATCATTCGTTCATTTTGCCATCGGTGAATATTTTTCTTCTGAGATTGCAGGTGTGGTCGGTGACTATGTTCAGTTCAATTTTCTTGACTACTCACAAATCACAGCTTCATGGACATAAAATGAAAGGTCGCTCGAAAGGTGATTTAATTATGACAACTAGGAACTTACATGTTTGGGCCAACCGATGCAAAGAAGCCGAGGTGAGGTTTTAGTTGCCAACTTTCTGAATTTTTAAGTCTTAATTTTTTCACTAGAATGGCACAGCAGGCACCAATTGACTTGAAGAAATAAATGGAAACAAAAATGTTAACGTAGCGGAAGCAACGCTTCGTCAATCGGCTTGTAGTAGATTGATGTGCAGAAGAGCTAAATCGAAATTTAGCAGAAACGGTTAGTATGTTTAAGTGACTTTAAACTCTTATGAAGCAATTGATTGCATTGCAAAGGCGACGCCTGGGAATCACTTATGCAAATGCTGACCATAAGAGCTATGCGTAGATCTGTGAGACGAAAACTTTATTATTATAAACCAAAAGCACGTTGTTGGAAGACTATCGACTTTCCTTTGAGTGCAGCACTAAGCAGTTTTCACATAGCATGGCACTCCAGGGCAGCTTGCATAAAAGTGTAGTTGTGCCTGTCGTAAGCAGCGCACCCTACTCGCACGATGTGCTGCATAGACTCTCCCGCGGCCTCAACCAAGAGTGCGCGGGGATGCTGTCTCTTGGAGATAGTGTAGTGAAAAGACGCTCACGCCGTTTGACAAGAAAAGCCTTCAGACCAGCCTTGAACTTCGAAAAAAAATTATTTGATTGAATTGAAGAATGGGCTGTAGGGTGTAAGCCGCTTCACTGAGTGCTCATTGGTGGCCAAGATAACCTCCTCAGCACGGTGGCGCGCTGGCGCGTTGTCAAGCAAGAACACAGCCAGGTTCCTGGTGATGAACCTTCTTGGATAGATAATCGAGAACTTCGTTGAATACAGCCCAGTGGATCTTGTCCACTAAATTCAAGTGCAGGAGGCCATTTGCAGACACGCAAGCCAAAACACTTATATTCGCGCTCTTTGTGCTGGTTGCAAGACGAATAGCTGGGGCGCCTCGTTTCGCTCTGCCAAAACTTCTTGCGCACCCCACGTTGAAAGGCGTTTTGTCAATGTAGTACCGCGTGACTGTGGTACCCTCGTTTTGAAGCCATTGAGCGAAATTGCGGCGCTCTTCCATGACATCAAGACAGTTACGGTCAACCGGCCTCTGAGTAACTAACTTAAGTGTATAACCACGGCCATCGAGAAGCTGACTGATGGTCAATTTGCTGATTAGGGTACCGGGAAACTTCTCTGTCAGAGACATCCTGATTTGCATAAGCGTGAAGGATGGACTCTTTTCTAGAATTCCACGCAGGGTCTCAACCACATCTCGGCCAAACTTTTTTGACGAGTCACCACGTTTCTTGGCTGTTTCGTGATCTGTTGCGGCAATTGAGCGCACAGTCTTTATTCCCAGTGTTTGAGGCCAATTGCTCCAAGTAACCACCGCGTCGGTACGATGATTCGGGAACGATCCACGGCAGAAACGCGAGCGTACTTGGTCTTTTCTTCAGGCATCTTTCTTGGTCGTCCAGCAGCTCGCACCTTGCCTCCTTCCACGGCACAAATTCTCAAAATATTCTCTTTACATAAAAGCTGAGGCACGTCTCTCACGATGATCGCACTACACCCGACGCTGGTCATCTGCCTCTCGTCAGCATGGAAGTGCCGCGCCCCTGACAGAATCGGCAGCATGTCGTCTGCTTTACTTAGAATGGTAGTCTTTCCTCTTGAACATTAGTTCAAGAGTTTATGTTTTGTACAAAACTGTCATAATTCTCATACGCAAGCTTTTACGGTCTTTATTACCCGATATGAAGAAGTTTCTCATTTACGGTATCCGGACAATCGCGTTAACACCCCTCAGAACACTGCAATTTCTTTGATCGTCTACTCGCACCCTGCAAAAAATGGCTTGTGCTACCTTGAACCTTCTGCGAAATTTGTACGAGACACATTCGACAAATACCAGTCATGCTTCGTTTCTCCGTCATGCATTCAGGGGTCCAACTTGACGCGTTAACGCACATTATTAGGCTGATGAATAAAAATGACTTTGAGCTTTTACTCTACGACATCAAATCACTTTATGCTCGGAAGCCTACCTTTTCCAAAACCCGCCTGGCTTCTTGCGAGCCCATAGTATATAGAGATGTTCTTACTTTTGCCTAGTCAGCAGCATATGGCAAAGACTGGAGGTGAAACTGCGATACTCAAACGGGAAAATTCATTGTGGCCATTCGAAGGGCTTCTTAAAGTCGAAACATGGAACTGGCAGGCTCATGGTGGTCGCGAGAGTAGGCTTTCCCGCAGTTCAAGTCAGCCACTCTTGTCAGCCATTGATGAAGCTCAGCAACGCCTGGCCTTTGCTTCGTAAGCGCGCATCCAGCAGACACACACAGTGAAGAGAATTATACAGGAATATTGGCAAGAACAGAGCGTGCACTACGATGGACCTGACTGATGTCCACAAGCAATGACTTTGAGAGATGATGATAGGCAAGACTATATTTACAAATTAAGCTCTCCGTGAAAGGAATAATGTGCGCAAAACGCGTCAAAGCTAGTAAAACAAATACAACCGTTCTCGGCATTTATTATTTACCCTGTTATTAGTGCAGTCCCTTTCAAGAGAAGGAAAGAAAAACCCTGATTGTAGTGCACACAGGTATGCTTGCTTCTGAAGAGGCGTGATGCTTTTTTTGTTTTATTATTGTACAGCTGTTCTTACCGATTGCATCTTGAGCAATTACATGTCCATTCCAGTCCTGTTGGGCATTTCGTCCTTTCTTGTCACCCTTTTTATTCATTCAAACCATTCGTCCTTTCAAGAAATTTGTTGGAGCAGCAAACCGTCAAATCAGCCGCCTTTCCCTGAACGTATCAGAGCTGTGAAAACGTTCTGTACGCCTCACAGCTACCATATGCATTGTAAAGCACCGTGAAAGTCGTGTTCACTTCATAGCGTATTACCGCAGTTTATATATGTGCTACGTACGCGAAATGTGATGTGATCTGTCATCTCCAGGGACTAAAGCACATGAGATCCTACACACCATAATCTAATTGCCCTGCTAATGACTTTTCATGAGATTCCCTTACAGTGAAGGATTTTAAATACCCGACAACACAGAACTGTGCAAAACCACTATTTATTGCTAATGACTCACTGATGTTCTTTATATTCTTCAAATTTAGCTGCTTTATTGAAACTTTACTCAATTGCAGCCGCTACTAGTAAATGCTATAATGGTAAAAAGGTTATTGATATTTACTACTGGCTCAAACTTCTCAGTTCATAATTGTCGTAACTGAATCAAATTTTGAGCGACCGTTCATTTTATGCCCATGAAGCTGTTATTTATGAGTAGTAAAGAAAATTAAAGTGAACATAGTCACCAATGACCACCTGTAATTCGATCATATCAGCAATTTCAGAGTAATCAAGGAAAGACATTGATAGCTGTGACAAAATGAATAAATGGTGGCCACCGCTGTCATACCAAAGTGATTCATGATTACTAGTGACTAATCTTTAGCATCTTCAGGTTATTAATCTTGAATCATCGTTCCAATTACTTATCATTTGACATGCGTGACGCTATGTTGCATAAAAGTACAAGAACACCGAACAGAGCTAATCGTTAGTGGTCATTAATGGCTTTGTGATGCCAATGAGCAATGTTGACTGATTAAAACTCTCATTTATTGACACTTTCATTTATACCATTAACGACGTGCATGAATAATGGCTGTAACCATCACACTACACAAAGTGATTCTTCATCACTAGTGACTCAATCTTAGTATCTCCTATTGTTAATAAATTATAGTTATTGGATCGCCGTCTAAATGACATTTCATTTGATATCTGTGACGCTATTCTGCATGAAAGTTGGAGAACATCGCAGTGTGCACATCACTAGTGATCACAAAAACTCGGCAGTATCATTTAGCAGTGGTAACACAAAAGTGCTCATCTTGCTACAACTTGATTGATACTACTAATGGCACTCACGAGTGAAAGCTGCCTCAGTAATAGTAAAATAAGTGAATAATATTCGCCAGTGACTTAAGCATACGACTTTATAGTAGGCATAGTGAGTCACCAGTTCCATCGCGTTTCATTTTATATATATGACGTTACGTTGTGCAAAACAACGAGAACCCTTAACTTCGCACTGTATTTCAGTTGTGCTCACTAATGACTCAATCATATCAGTTAGGTGTTTTACGCAATAAAGTGTTATTCATGAGTGTTTTAGGGGTATCGATGGCAAGGTGTTTGATTGGAGGCTGCGGATATCGCAGTGGAATAGTGAATCGTATTGGCTAGCGACCGAAGCCTCCAGGCAAAGGCCTAGTGATTTTCATGGAATCACGATTTATTGTTCTATTTGATAGCCATTACCAAATCGCATGTGTGTCATTAACTCAACGTACTCACACTGTCGTTACCTCTCAAATATTTTCGAGAATTGTCATTACAGTGTCGCTCTCATAACGAAGTAGAAAATAAAAACCTCCAAAAGTTGTCGTCAGTCACGTGGAAGTAAAGCTACTGGTCTATCTCCTCGCTCTTTCATTTTCAAGGTGTTAACTCGCAATATGTTCGACAATTTTCAGAAGTCTGAAATTCAAAGATTCTTGAATTGCGTTATGCCTGGATTAACTTCACTGGCGTGTAGATTGTTTCGGCTGGCGTTTGGACTAAATTGACTGGCGCTTGGATTAAATTGAGCGGGAAAATCTGCAGAGCAAAAGGCGGCGATTAGGGCCAAAGCCAAGGTCTGATCGCAAAGCAAGGCAGCGAATCACTCCTAAGATGATCTTGGCGTGGAGCAAAGCGTGGTAATGTATATCATGGCCGGCGATCGGCGATCACAAAGATCTGGTAATCGGGCAGTGGTAATCTGGCGCTAGTTTTCAAAGGCGCAAAGTTTCTGCTATGACTGTTTTTGGCGAATGTGAGGTCCCTACACTCTCTGGCTTCAAAACTGTGTCGGTCAGCAGCGAGAAAGGTAGAGGACTAGTCACGATATCAGAAACAATTTAGCCTTTTTTGAGCATCCCATCCAATCTGGACGGGGTCAGATGGAGGCTATTTTCGTGGAGGTTATACCGCACGGGTGGCTTAAGCAGAGCGCCTTTGTGCTTGATGTCTATAGCCCGCCGTCGGATCAGAGACAGACGCTTAACTCCCTGCTTAGGAAGGTGATGTCGATAGCCAAGCACTCTCCCCTGATAGTTGCAGGGGTCTTTAGCGTCTCCGTAGAGCATGGTGCTACGTCAGACAGACAGTAAAAGGCGAGTACTTTGCGTGGATCCTGGATGATCTCGCGTTTACGGTAATCACGGATCCAGGGTTCCCCACTAGGCTGGGCACGTCGGTTGCGCGAGACACAATGCCTGATTTGGCATGTGTAAGGAACGTAGGTCACGTGGGCGGATGAGCAGGAGACCCTAGGCAGTGACCACTTCATAGCGACAGTAACATTAAAGGTGGACGCCTGACCGGCCAGGGTATTTCGAGCCACGGACTGGGGGAGGGGGGGGGGAGTTCAGGAAACTTAGGAAGGAGCGACCGAGCACATTTTCCTCGTTTGGCGAGGCTATCGACTCCCTCACAGAGGACGTAGAGAGGGCTACAAACGGAAGCGGAGGTCTCAAGAATGCAGCCGCACCTATCACACCTGTTGGAGGCCAAATCCTCGATTCTGATGACGTGGAAAGCACAGCGGCTAAACCGCAGGCTGCGGAATAAGGTTGCGGTGCTTAATAGAGATCGAGAGATATTGCGGGGAGCTCAGTAGGCTACAATGGGACGAGGTCTGCGCGGTAGTAGACAGGTGCCTGCGCCCAGGAGGGAAGTGGAACCTCCTCATTAACATCCTGGGTGACGCGCAAATGAAGGGGAATCAAAGACAAACACTTAGTGAAGTCATAAACAGGCACAAACAGGAATGAGGTACTGAACAGTCACATTTTAATGCCATCGCGGATAGATACCACCCCACAGGGCCCACGCAGGAAGAGGATTATCCGCAGATCGAGAGCGTGACTGTGGGGGAGCTAGACGCGCCCTTCACGGGATCGGAAATCAGGGCGGTGCTCTACAATTTAAACAGCAAATCGGTTTCGAGTTCGGATAAGGTTTCTGAAAGGCTATTACGGAACCTGGACGATAAGGCAGTGGAACTACTAACTAAGGAGGTCAACAGGGTATGGGTGGCAGGACAGGTGCCAGACGAATGGAGGGCGGCTACGGTGATACACATTCATAAACCTGGAAAACCCCTTGATTTGGACAACATGAGACCGATATCGCTAACCTCGTGCATAGGCAAGGTGGCGGAGCACACAATTTTGAACCGAGTTTCTGGGTACATAGAGCGCAGGGACCTCTTCCCACGTAATATGGTTCGTTTGCGGCCCGGCCTATCGAAGCAGGAGGTTATGCTACACCCTAAAAAAATTTTGCACCCTTTGGGGCGTATATCTGCCACACAACGATAATCGTCATCTGCCTTGATGCGTTTCCTTTCTTTAACGCTGCGAGCTCGGCACTTTCCAGTAACTAACGACATGCGCGTTATCAGCATGACATAGCATTCCCGACAGGAAAGTAGCGGGCGCGGCGTTTTCGTGTAAGGAAACGCATCAAGGCAGATGACGATTATTGTTGTGTGGCAGATATACACCCCAAAGGGTGCAAACTTTTTTTAGAGTGTAATGCTGAAGAAGCAAATGTTTCGTAGCGGCACTCGGGACGCGAGAGGGATTCTTGTCCTGGATCTCACTGAGGCGTTAGACAGAGTGTTAGATCCATACATACTGCAGGCCACGGCCGGGATAGGCCTGAGAGTCAAATACCAGGCCTTTGACAGGTCTTTTCTCATGAGTAGAACGTGTAGTATACAGGAAGGGCAGATTCGGTCGAGCGTGTACGGATTGGGGGCTCGGGGTACCCCCCAGGGATCAGTCATCTTACCACTGCTCTTCAATATAGTCATGAAGGTTCTTTCATACAGGCTGGGCGGCCTCCGGAGGATAGGTCACGTACTCTACGCAGATGACATCACGATCTGATGCCCGGGTGGTGTGGGGGGGGGCTCTCTACCGGAAATGGAACAAGGTCTACAAGCGGCCTTGGACGAGATGGAGGCTCACCTCGCGGACATGGGTCCCAAGTTGTCTCCGAGTAAGTCGGAGCTGTTACTTTACAGACCCACAAGGCAGGGGGTTAGTGGTGTGACACACCTCAACCAGCTACCCATGGTACTATGCGAATAATGGGCAGAAAATTTCTGGAGCCGACTCAGTCACGATCCTAGGCTTGCTCATAGATGCGAGGAGCTGTAATGTGCCATAACAATTACCCAGGTTATAGCCAAGACGGAGAATACGCTGTTAATCGCTAGAGCGTTCAACCAAAAGAAAGGGTTACGTGAGGACAACCTCCTTCGGATGTACAACGCGTTTCTCATGAGCCATATTAACTATGTGGTGTCAGCTCTAGTATGGACCCAAGCGGAAAAAACCAGGTTAAAGAACCTTAAGCGCAAGAGCATCAAGAGAGTGCTAAGTTTGCCCATTGCCACGAGCTCCAACAGGCTAGCTCATCTCGGGATGCATAACACAGACGAGATCATAGAGGCGCGGGTCACTGCCCAGGTGCTTAGGCTATCGTCGACCAAGGCTTGCAGGTGAATCCTTGACGAGGTTGGCATGGCTCCTAGGATAATGGAGGGCCGGCAGATAACACTGGCACTGGCAATGAGGGCGACCTACCTGGTGAGGCCCTTCCCGCGAAACGTACATCCACAGCATAACGAGGGTAGACGTAGAACCCGTGCACGAGCCATCTTGCAGAACGTTAGGGATGACATATACTCCGCGGTCTTTGTCGATACGGCGCAGTACGGGAACATGAGAATGTTCGCGTTGCCGGTTACAGACGGGCGGGGGTTGCTTGGCTCCTCCGCCTCGGTAAGAGGGGCCACCCCGGGTATAGTAGAGCAAATCGCGGTTTCGCTGGCCTTGTGTGACGCAGAGCGTTCCCACATTTACACCGACTCGACAGACGCCCTCAGAGCTTTTCAATCGGGCAATCTCGCTCGAGAGGAGGCCTCTATTCTAGAGAAGAGGGCTTGCCCCTGTTCTCATTATATCGCGTGGTTTCCTGCACAATGGGGAGGAACGTTCGCAAGAGCTTCCCAAACATCGACGAGCTGGCCCAGGATCGCGCGCGAGAACTGACGCGCCGCGATGGTCTGAAGGCTCCGGAGGGGCAGGAAGGGACTCCGCAGAACGATCCACTTCTCACATTTAATGAAATTACTAAACATTACCAACTTGGCCGGAGAGTTTATCCTCTGCCTCACTCGAAGCTCAGTAGAGGTCAGTCAGCTACTCTTGGAATGTTGCAGACGGAATCTTTCCCGTCGCGGGGCTTCCTCTGTCTGTCTGTCTGTCTGTCCGTCCGTCCGTCCGTCCGTCCGTCCGTCCGTCCAAGCAACAAGTAACCTAACTACCTTCATCAATAAACCTCATCTCATTGTTGTACATATAAACTGAGGTGTCGCTGACACTGTCATCTCCCTTCTTTCTTATATGATACGCCTCGTGTAACGTTCTCGCCACAAGAACCACTTCTCTCTCTTGCTTGGCTATCTCGGCACCGGCACAATATCTTCACTTCTTTCAGGATCGGCTTACAACAAAGGATAATAATATCCAGTTTTAGACAACGCTATAACCTTCTGTGACAACCATGTGTGCTGGGAATGTAGCCCAAGGTCCCAAAAGAAATTATTGCCCTACGATTCGGCTCATTCGAAAACGGTCAAGCGGGCTATAGTCACCCAGTGTATCAAGTCAGCCTTAAAGAGGTCATGCACACGTTAAATACAGGATAGCCTTGACAAACAGATCGTAAGGTTAGAAGAAGCTGGTATCGAACAATCAGTGATTTTAGCAGTGGCAGAGGCAGTGCTTAAAATATTAAAACGGAAGACAATTTTAGTGAAGCTGCAGGGGAATGCAAAGGTAAAAAAACGTAAAGTTGTGCCTTATGTTCACAACACATTCCACAATTTTAAAGAAAAGTTGTGAAATGATACGGAGTTGAGGTGGCGTTTTCGGATCCTGGCAAGCTTGCTGGATTATGCTCGCGTATAGGAAGAAGCACGAATAGGTGCCAAGGGTGCGGAATAAAGCACACCAAGACCTATGTAGATTACACTGTTGGGGTAGTCTGTCAGATTCCTCCATAACGTGGCAAAGTCTACGTAGGCCAAACAGGAAGGTGCGTGAACGTTCGCTGGCGTGAGCATGAGTTTTCAATTAGGAATAAAAGGAATGGGCACCTTCCTACCCATTGCTTGGCATGCCCGTGTAAGCCGATCCCGAAAGAAGTGAAGATACTGTGCCGGTGCCGAGATAGCCGAGGGAGAGCGTTACGCGAGGCGTATCATATATGAAGGGAGATGATTGTGTAAGGGACCCCTGAGTTTATATGTACAACAATAATATGAGGTGTATTGATTAACCTAGCTAGGTTGCGTGTCGCTTGAGCAGAGTTTTTTTTTATTGTTATGCTTTTCCGCGCATGCGCAGTGGTGTAATTCTGACAGACAGACAGACAGACAGACAGACAGACAGACAGACAGACAGACAGACAGACAGACAGACAGACAGACAGACAGACAGACAGACAGACAGACAGACAGACAGACAGACAGACAGACAGACAGACGGACGGACGGACGGACGGACGGACGGACGGACAGACAGACAGACAGACAGACAGACAGACAGACAGACAGACAGACAGACAGACAGACAGACAGACAGACAGACAGACAGACAGACAGACAGACAGACAGACAGACAGACAACGAACTTTATTTAATCCTGAGGAGCTACTGTCAGGACCGCCTAACGGGAGGCCATTGTAGACTCTGGCCGCGCCCACGTAAAGGACAGAACGCCGTGACACTCCGCTCTTGCCTGGGCCCTCTGGATAGCCTGGGCTTGCTTTAGGAGTACCGTTGTTAAGAACGGCCAGCTGCAGTGCAAGTTTGCCAGCCATTTACGCCAGCGGTGGCAACCTCATCTTGGAATGTCGCCGCCAACCTCTAGCCACGGCGTGACTAAGTCGACTTTGTGTCAGGAAAAATACGTACGTCCTCCACTCTCCATCGCTTCAGCTAGGATGCGTTTGATGAAGCAGGATTTGTGCTGAAACCGCCACCGTTACGCTCTAGCCTCGTCGCTGTTGTGACTGAAGGAGTTCGACGAAGCAGGCTTTGTGCGCAACACGGCAACGCGGACCTGATCTGCTACTCGGGTGCGCTACCCGGGACGGCTCCGAGTTCTACGAAATTCGTGTGGTGTGGGTTTCGGACCGTGAACACGCGTGTGTGTGCATGTGTGTGTGTAAACCGTCCCGCGGAGAGGCGGCTAGTTTACGGGGACTAAACGAACGTTCGCGTCACCTTGTATCGCGGGAGGACCGAGTGTTTAAAAACTGCTGTTGTGCGGATGCTCGACACACTTTCTTAAGCAGTCATGTTAGACTGAGACACCCTCTCAAGCAGTCGTGTTAGACTGGCGTACTTTCTCTCGCAGTCATGTTAGACTGGTGAACTGCATGTAAATACTGTAAATAAACCCATATTCATCGTTCTCGATGAGAAGCAGTCATCAACGTCCTCAGCGTGGATAAGTTGGACGACGGCATGGGCCAGCTACCTTCGAATTCATGCCGGACTCCAATCTTGACAACGGATCACGAGCGATGGGATTGAGCCCCCAATCCTGACACCATGCTTCTGATGGCCTCCTCCCATTCGGCTTCACTGGAGAGGAAGTCGTTAGGAAACGCGGGACATCGCCAGAGCATGCGAGCCATTGAGTAAAGTGTTTCAGTGCAGTCGGGACAACTAGGGTCCACATCCGAGTACATCCTACTGAGGAATCCCCGCGACGGGAAAGATCCCGTCTTCAGCATTCTAAGTATAGCTGACTGACCTCTACTGAGCTTCGGGTGAGGCAGAGGATAAATTATCCGACCAAGTTGATAATGTTTAGTAATTTCATTAAATGTGAGGAGTGGATCGTTCTGCTGAGTCCCTTCCTGCCCCTCCGCAGCATCCAGACCGTCGCGGCGCGTGAGTTCTCGCGCACGGTCGTGGGCAAGCTCGTTGAGGTTTGAGAAACCCTCGAGAACGTTCGTCCACATGTGTGCGGGGAACCGCGTGATATAATGAAAACCGGGGCAAGCCCTTTTCTCTAAAATAGAGGCCTCTGCTCGTGCGAGGTTACCCGATTCGAAAGCTCTGATTGCGTCTCTCGAGTCGGTGTAAAGGGCCGTTTAAGGGCCGTTTATAGTCCGACGTAACGCGCGCGCGCGCGCGCGCTCGCGCACGCTACGTTACGTTGGCGAAAACAACTCCTTCTATTAGCCCCGAGAACGAACACGAGCGGCGCTGCGAGTGCCGCTCGCGTGACGTCAGGGCACGGACTCGCGCCTGTCGTCTGCTACAGTTCGGGCGTTGTCCGGGCGCTTTCTGCGGTGTTTTCGTTTGTTCACTCTCGTTCTCTCTGCTTGTATACTTATGGTGGTCGTCTCAAATATATTTTTACGACGTCTTCCGTTGCGAACATTTATTCAAAGAGCTAATTTCTTAGACAACAATGCAGCTCTCGAAGGCAACGCTACAGTGCCAGCCGAAGCGACGCAGACCAGCCCATTGCGGGTTTTTCATACGCGCATAGACAATCGCAAAAGCATAGCCTGTAGGAATACAGTTATGATACCATACCTGCCGCGCTGCAACAAGTATGTCAAAAAGTTGGCTATATATGACTTCTACAGCAGTCACGTTGATTTTATTCCGCTAATACAGGTTTGCTCACGACGAGTAGTTCATGGTATAATATCGAATTTTTGCATTTCCTCGCAGAAACGCTCGGCAGTAGCACGGGGACTTAACTAATACTGGAGCTTAGATTCTACACGCCTCACTTGCTTCTTTACCTGCTTGTCAACATTAGGCGGTTCTTCACGTGTTTATTTTTTTTAAGCGGCGGAAACTTGAAGTAAAGTTAATGAAGGCTTACAGCTATTTACAGAGTACAATTAGGAATGTACCAATATATATTCCCTTTTCCGTGCTACACGTTCAACTCACCTCTTTAGAGAGCGTTTGTTAATGATTAATAATGTATGTTATGTTCCTCTTTTTTTGTCTATGTTACCTAGTGTATATCATTTATTTACTTCAATGCCACAGTGTGTTTTGCATTGTTATTGTGGTAATATTTTACTGTTCTTTCATATATTGTATAACTGGAATGTTTTATGGCCACTATATAAATGTAATTTATATGGCGTTTGATGTGTTACCCCATGCAGCCATATTGTACCTAAGGGGGTGAGGTTACCTCAAGCCGCTTCTGTGCGGCTTTTTTCCCTCATCCACCTCCATTTACCACTCCTCTGCACATGTGTGTGTGTAAATGGAAATTAATAAATCAAATCAAATCAAACTCACTTGAGAAATTTACTGGTGCTTGTTGCTTGAGGAATATACATGACGAATCTGTTTGGCGAACTGACACAGGCTGCTCGGCCCAATTTTTTTAGTGAAGCATGCCTGCTGGACTGCATAGCTGCAGCCAGAAAGACGTCGAAGCGTCAATGACTAGTAGTATGGGACATATTCAAGATATCGAAATTCCCCCGGTGGAGGGTCAGAAATCAAGTGAAAGTATATGCAAGGCTTGTGGTGCTTTCTTTATGAATGTTTGCGGCTGGATTGGAGCAAACATAATTTAGCCTTAATTTATGTACCGACGAAGCGAATTGTTATCCGTTTGTATAATTAAATAACGCTGGATCGAGACATCGTGAGACAGAAGGTGCTTGAGTTTTCCTTTTGTAGGTAATCTAAGCTGCGGTGTAGTAGCTCGAGAATACTTTAGCCATTCCAGTTGGCGCTGTAAAAAATGCTTTATGGTTTTAATTCGAAGTTGTAGTGAACTGAGGGGTTTCGCGAACATAGCGTGCCTCGCCATAGGGACAGTCGATTGCTACCGTTACGTGATCAGGGGTGTGCCATATTGTCGATAAAGGCTACTGAGGGCCACTATGAAACATTTCATCACTTTCAATTGAGTGGCTCTCGATCTTAACAACGAAACTTTTCTCTCAGGTGATTGCTACTATGGTGTTTGTGAATTAACTATGTAAATACTCTACAAGACGCGCCGTCGTGTTAGCAGCCATGAGCAATTCGTTTTTTGGAGGCCTGTTTCAGAGGGGGATGAAAGTAGGAGCAAACTTTTTCATAAGAAATGCGCGCCTAACTATTTTTTACGCAACAATGAATGGCCATATTTGAATAGAACAACACACCAGAGTAATAGGAATCGTGATGACAGCTTCGCTGGGCAGTGTCTTTCTAACATCGGATAACATGTTGACGCCAATTACCAAATTTTTCTTCCACGTAAAATGCAATGCCTCTCATAGCTAAATACTAAAGGGATGTTAAGTGTTTATCGAAGCATCATACACAACTTCGCGCGTTGAATTTGCAGATATTCTTTTTTTAGTCAAAATTTACCGATAGACACGGCGCATATATGCATTGCAAAATCTAGTAGACCCCTTTAACGCTACTTAGCTTGCGATATCCAAGCCGCAAAATTTCTCGACTCACACGCCTTTGAAGAGGAAACTGTGGTTAAGGTATGGCAGCTGAAAGAAGCCGACGTATTCTTCAATACGTACGGCTCGAGCCAACCATACCCCGAGCATACACGAAGGGAACGAGCGCTCGCGGCAGCCGAGCGAGCCGGAGCGAGCGGCGTCCTGGCCGTGACGTCACTCGCGAGAGGGCGCCACTCCTAATTCTCGGGGAATGTTGGAACGCTCTGGGTCACACAAGGCCAGCAGAACCGCCATTTGCTCTGTGGCCGCTCTGACCGAGGCCGAGGAGCGAAGCACCCCCTGCCCGTCTACAACCGACAACGCGAACACTCTCCTGTTTCCGTACTGCGCCGCATCGACGAAGACCGCGGAGTCTCTGTCATCTGTATCTTTCTTCAATATGGCTCGTGCACGGGCTTTACGTCTACCCTCGTTATGCTGTGGATGTACATTCCGCGGGAAGGGCCTCACCATGTAGGAGGCCCTCGTTTCTCGTCTCAATGTTATGCGCCGGTCCTCCTTTATCCTAGGAGCCATGCCAACCTCGTCGAGAATTCGCCTGCCAGCTTGGGTCGACGATAGCCTAACCACCTGGGCGGAGCCTAACCACCTGTGCCTCTATAATCTCGTCTATGCTATTGCGCATACCGGGTTGATCTAGCCTGTCGGAGCTCGTGGCAATAGGCAAGTCTAGCGGTTTCTTGATGCTCTTGCGCATGAGTGTATTTAATTTGGTCTTTTCCGTTTTTGTCCACACTAGAGCTGACGCCACATAGTTAATATGGCTCATGAGAAACGCGTTGTACATCCGAAGGAAGTTGTCTTCACCTAACCCCTTCTTTCGGTTGGATACCCTAGCAATTAGCCGCAACATATTCTCCGTTTAGGCTGTAACGTGGGTAATTGTTCTGGGATGATGATGATGATGAAGCAACATTCACTGGGCCCGAAATAAATCGGTGGTGCACGCAGGCATAGACGGGCTGGTTCCCTAGTTACGGGACCCATATGTTTCCAGCAGCTCCTGGCCCCGGTCCGTCAGTGCGAGCTGAATCGTTAGGGCGGGGCTGGATAACAAGTTCTCCCATCGCTCAAGGGGTTGGGGATTGGGGGCGTTGGTGGGAAGGGGAGGAGGGGGGGGGGTCTTGAGTTCTGTGCACTCTGCCAAGACGTGCGGCAGGGTGCCCTTTTCTCTTCTGCAAAAAGGACAGAGCATATCGTATTCCGCAGGGTACATGCGGTTCATCAGTACGGGAATCGCAAGCGATACCGCCTGCGCTCGACGCAGGATCGTCTGTTGTTGCCTGGTGAGTTTAGGGTGCGGTTCTGTCAGTCTGCACCTTTCCTCTCGGTACATCCGGGTAATGTCCCGAAAGCTGGTAACCGGGTGCGGTAGCTCTTCCGGCTCGTGCTCGGCCCGGATTGACATTTCTCGGGCATGGTAGTCGGCGATGGTGTTGCCTGCTACCTGCGAGTGAGCCGGGACCCACATGAGCTCTATGGCTCTTCCCGGAGGCTTGTGCTTGGCTAGAATGGCTCGGGTCGCGGAGGAGATTACCCCCCTGCGGAAGCTTCTGTAGGCTGTCTTTGATTCGGTGACTACGGTATCCACGCTCGGCTGTGCGAGTGCGAGGGCCACGGCCACTTCTTCGGCAACTGCGGAGTCTGTTGTCTTCAGTGACGCGCAGACTATCAGCCTCTCTTTTGAAGTAACCACCACGGCTGCACGGTCACTGTGTTTTCGGAGCGAGGCGTCTGCGTAGAGGACCCTGGGGTTCTCTTCCAGCTTACGGGCTAGGGCTTTGGCTCGCGCGGTGCGCCTCTCGTCATCCTTGCCCGGCGTCATGTTCCGGGGAAGGGCCGTCTTGATTATCTGTGTCTGAATTATCGTTTTCCAGTCTTCCGGAAGGGCCGTCTTGATGGGTACTGGCTCGATCTGCCATCCTATCTTGCGTAGGACGGCTCGTCCGTGTTCAGTGTGACTGAGCCGGATTCTCTGATTAGAGAGGTGGGCTTCGATGAGCTCCTCCACCGTGTTGTGGGCGCCCATGTCTAGCAGTTTTTGCGTGGACGAGTATATGGGCATGCCAGGTGCTTGTTTCGTTGCCTTACGAAGCATCGTGTTTAGGGTGTCCCTATTCGCCTTCGTCAGCTGGAGATACGGGGCGGAGTAGGTATCCCGCGACACGACGAACGCGCGTACCAGGCGCATGGCATCGTCCTTTTTAAGGCTTCGGTTTCTGTTTGATACCCTCCGAATCATACCAAGTATCTGTTCGGTTGTAGTCTTGATCTTTGTGATGGCGGCCTGTGCCTTTCCGTCGCTCTGAAGTAGTAGGCCGAGAATCCTTATCTGCTGTGTTGGCTTGATGGTCGTTCCGGCGATCGTGATAATCACGTTCGGCAGCAGCTCCTTTTTGGTTTTTCCCGGTTGGATCATGAGCAGCTCTGATTTCTGGGGAGCGCAGGTCAGTCCGCACGACTTTGCGTACTCGTGCACGGTCGTTGCCGCCCGCTGCAAGACTTCCTCCATCCAGGCATCGGGTCCGGCTCGGGCCGTCCACACCGTAATATCGTCGGCGTAGAACGCGTGGTCCACGCCTTCGATTTGCTTGTTCTGGGATGTACTTATACGTGCTCTTCGTAGTATAAAGATTAGTTGCAAGCCTGCGCCTGTCCTGTGCTCCCTCTCTGTGGTCGTTTGTTCGCGCAGTTATGAGACGCTAATTGCGCCGGCCATTTCAGCCATCAGTTGAAGAGATTCCTCTATTCGACTTTTCATGAGAAAGGTTGACATCTATCTTCAATGGCAGCGCTGGAGCGCGCAACAGACAACGATATGCTTATTCTAATGCAGGTGTTCTATATATAGTATCCGTGTTAAATACGTCTCTAATTCCGTTTGCCTCGCTTAGAAAACCGACGCGTCGCATATCGCGGCACAGGCGTCACGAGTATAGGCTGGTGATGATCTGTCGGCGCGTTGCACCGTATTCCAATGTAGGTATTGGCTGACTAGCTGAACGATAATGAAAACGATAAGCATGCACCGCTACTCCACGTTCCGGTCAGAGAGCTCTATTTTATCATCTCAGTATGTAAACAAATTTTGAGTGGGAACTTCAGCAGCAGATTCCTTGAAGCACTTCCTTCTAGTGGAGTAGTGACGGGGGGGGGGGGGTGTACGGGCGCCCCAGGTGCCAAGTCGGGGGCAAGGGGGTCTCAAATATGTCTGGAGACCCCCTTCTTTCCACTAGCTTGATTGGTCATAAATGGTAAAGAATGCTCCGGTAACCAGCAGCCTAAGCTCATGTACCGGATGTACCAGGCGTGCAGTGCCTCAGAATTGTCGGTTGCAGCTTTATCAACGGCCTACGTAATAATTGCAAGAATGTGCGAGCTAAAAAAATTAATTCGCTTAGTGGTCGCTAAACTACTAGCCTTAGCTTCCTGTACGGTGCGCTCATGCAGTGCGCTCATGTCCCACCATGGTTTGTGTGTCGTCAGTATGTATATAGTGTTCCATTTATCAGTTTTGTATCGTTTGTGTTAGTTTTGTATCAGTATAAAAGCACTGTCATAGCAAGTCATATCTAACCGTCTCTTTATCATTTTGTTGTTCTTGTCACGGTAGCGTCCCACAGGGCGGGGTATTGAGCCCTGTTCTCTTTAACATAACTGTGGTTGGCCCTGCTGAAATATTACCCAAGGCAATTCACCTATTAATGAACGCTGATGATATTTGTCGTTGGTCTTCTGCGGTGACTTGTCTTCAAGTGTGCGCAAGAATTAAACGGGCAGCCACCCGAACTTTTTCGTATGTCCGCAAACAAGGCCTTAGTGTGTCCATCGAAAAATGCGCATTAATCGCGTTTGCGCGCAAACCCATCACACCGCATGCTGTTCTTCTCAATGGCGAGGGTATCAAATACCAGAAATGTCACCGCTTCTTAGGTGTGATTATTGGCTGGGACCTTTCGTGGAGCCTCAACATAATCTACCTGAAGCGGACACTAATTTCGATTGTATATATACTGAGGTTTCTGTGCCGAAAAGCCTGAGGCACGCCTGTACGGTCCATGCTGCAGCTGTACAGAGCACTGATTCTGGGCTTTTCACGGTACAGCTTGCCGGTTTTGCTAACACATGTAAAACAAACATTCGTACCCCCGAAAGTATGGAAAGCCGGGTTCGACGGACATGTCTTAGACTACCACGATGCGCCTCGACTCACGTAAGAATCATGATTGCTAGAGACGACTTGGTTGCAACATATATAATGACTGACAACCTTAGAGCACACATACCCGTGTCGCGTACCCAATCACTGCATCGCTGCTTTGCCAGCACAAAGACCTCAAGCCACATTTTCCAAACTTGTTGCGACACATCAAGGCTACCTTCCGTCGGGCTTTACACCAACACCAATACCACTGTTACCCCTCTGGTGCCTATGACAGCCACAAGTACGCCTCACGATCCTGGGAATTACGAAGACCCGTCATTTAACACTGGCTCTACGTCAATTCACACTGTTATTACTGAACGAAGCATTTGAACAACAAACGCACATTTACACCAACGGATCTGTCTCAGTCACCAGTTTCACAGGCGCTGTTATCAACCCGGCCTTACAAGTCACAATTACGTTCAGAGTGTCCCATATAACGACCTCTACAGCAACAGAACTTGCCGCTCTATGTGCCGCTGGTAATTACATCGCACAAACCAAACCGCAAAAGGAGGTCGTTTTTCGGGACTCCAAGGCAGCCCTTCAGAGTCTGCAGTCAGCCTCACTACTCAAGACCCATGAACAACTGGTGTTTGAGACCAGAGAGGTTGTCCATCAAGCCCTCATAAACGGACATGACATCATCTTCCAGTGGCTTCCTGGGCACTGTGGCATCATCGAAAATGACCTTGCTGATGATGCCACCAGGCCATGCAGTCCATAAAAAACCTTGTCACTTACCCTTATCAATTGGACACACGCTGCGAATGGTCTTCGTTTACTTGCTCAAACCAAGACTAGACCTTTGTGGAACACCCCGAATTTCTTCAACTGCCTTCTCCACCAGCTGGATCTTACATTGAAGTTGCAGATTCCATCGAACTTCTCCCGCCGCGATGCAACTTTACTGTGCCGCCTATGGTTAAGGTCGGCTTTACGAAAGCAGCATAATCATCATCATCATCATCATCATCAGCCTGGCTACGCCCACTGCAGGGCAAAGGCCTCTCCCATACTTCTCCAACTGCCCCTGTCATGTGCTGATTGTGGCCAAGTTGCCCCTGCGAACATCTTAATCTCATATCCACCCACCTAACTTTCTGCAGCCCCCTGCTACGCTTCCCTTTTCTTGGAAACCAGTCTGTAACCCTTAATGACCATTGGTTATCTTCCCTCCTCAGTACATGCCCTGCATATGCCCATTTTTCTTTTTCTTGATTTCAACTAAGATGTCCTTAACTCGCATTTCTTTCCTCACCCACTCTGCTATCTTCTTATCCCACCCCCCTTAACGTTACACCCATCATTCTTTCCATAGCTCGTAGCGTCGTCCTCAATTTAAGTAGAACCCTTTTCGTAAGCCTCCAGGTTTCTGCCCCGTAAGTGAGCGCTGATAAGACACAGCTGTTATACACTTTTCTCTTGAGGGATAATGGTAACCTGCTGTGCATGATCTGAGAATGCCTGCCAAACGCACCCCAGCCCATTCTTATTCTTCTGATTATTTCAGTGTCACGATCCGGAACAGCGGTCACTACCTGCCCTAAGTAGATGTATTTCCTTACCACTTCCAGTGCCTCGCTACCTATCGTAAACTGCTGTTGTCTTCCGAGACTGTTAAAGATTACTCTAGTTTTCTTCAGATTAATTTTTAGACCAACCCTTCTGCATTGCCTGTCCAGGTCAGTGAGCATGCATTGCAATTGGTCCTCTGAGTTACTAAGCAAGGTAATATCATCAGCGAATCGCAAGTTACTAAGGTATTCTTTATTAACTCTTCTGGTGTTTTCATCCGGGGGGGAAACAGCAGACGAAGGAAGAAGGCGTAAGCAAAACCAAACGTGGTTTATTCCATGACGGCTCGCAGTGGAATGCAGCTCAGTGTCCACATGACTGGGTTGGTATAACAAGCTGTCGCGATAGTCCCGCCGCCACTATCGCTCTAGCGGCGATGATAACACAACACTCCTTCCTTTTATTTTAGAGTGTGCACTTGTATCCATATACAATAGTTAAAGAACGGGGCTTCGTATCGCTCGGGTGGACGGCGTTGTCTTGATGGGTAGCGCTTTTGCGGAGCTGATGTCTCTGATGGAGGAGTGGGCGCTGGAGGGACAGACTCCACGGGCACCGGCTCTTCTGACGTTGGCTGGTCACCAGTCTGGTTTTGAGGGAAGGCCAGGAACCTCTCCGTGAAATCGGATGCCCTTGGTCTAACCATAGGGCCTGCCCCAGCCAGCAGCTGGTAGAGATGTCGACGCCAGATGAACTTGCCTCGGGGTGTGGTTACCATGACTTTGTAAGAGACTGGTCCAGTCTTCTTCAGAACGCTTCCACGAACCAACTTCTTTGAGCCTCTTTAATTGCGAGCTAGAACACTGTCATTAACACAAAAACAGTCTGTGTTGCTCCTCCGCTGCGGCATTTGGGTGAACTGACTCTGCATCACCTTCCTCTCCACTGTAGGCCTCATTGTATCCAGCCTGGTGCGCAACCTTCTACCCATCAACAGGTTAGCTGGAGCTTCTCCAGTCGTAGGGTGAGGCGTATTTCGGTACGCCAATAAGAAGTTGTGAAGTGTTTCTTCGACAGACTCACCGGGAGATGACTTGCGTAGAGCAGACTTCAACGTTTGCACGAAACGCTCCGCCAGACCATTTGTGTTTGGGTGATAAGGGGCGCTCACGACATGTCTGGCCCCGACGTCTCGCATAAACGCCTTGAACTCTTTGGACACCAGTTGTGGTCCATTGTCGGACACCACCGTCTACGGCACTCCGCATCTGCAGAAAAGTTCACGAAAGCAGGCAACAGTACGCTCGGACGTTGTGCTTCGCATAACGAACACTTCCGGCCACTTCGAGTGAGCATCTACAACCACTAAAAACATAGTTCCTCGGAAAGGTCCCGCGAAGTCCAAGTGAATTCACCTCCATGGTGCGGTCGGCCATGCCCAGGGATGCAGAGGTGCCTTAAATGGATCATTCCGTTGTACCTGGCAGGCTTGGCAACTTCGTACCTTTGTCTCTAAGTCGGCATCAACTGACGGCCACCACACGTAGCTGCGAGCCAGCTCCTTGCTCCGCACAATGCCGGGATGACCGAGGTGCAGTTCGTCGAGTACGGATTCCCTAAGAGGGGACGAAATAACAACCCTCAGGCCATACATGAGGCACTCATGATGCACTCTGATCTGCAAACGTCTGTCGAAAAATGGTTTGTGGTCAAAAACGGCAAGTGCAATGGCCAGCCTATGCTTTTAAGCTGGAGCACTTTACTGAGCACCAGATCACGTGCTGCAGCGAGCGCAATCTGTTTGGCGGACACATGCATCACTGAAATCTCTCACTGAAGCAATAGGCGCAGGTTATAAAGTAACGAAGATGGGAAGTGGCGATCTTCTGCTCGAAGTTCGCGACAACCCACAATACGACAAACTCTCAAAACTTGTAGCGTTTGGGGACATTCCCGTTTCTGTAGGCCCACGCAGGTCGATAAACACAGTGCGCGGTGTCATCTCGGAATATGGCCTCCTCGAACTTAGCGAAATTTAATTACTAGAAGGATGGCAAGAACAGAACGTCGTCAAGGTACAAAGGTACGTCAAGGTATAAAGAAATACAAACTAGGCATATAATCATCACCTTTAGGACAGGTACCTTGCCGAACTCGATAGAAACAGGATACTGCAAACTCCGTGTAAGACCATACATTCCTAACCCACGCCGATGCTTCAAGTATCAGCGGATCGGGCACGGTTCGCAAAGCTGCTGAGGGCGCACTACTTGTGCAAAATGCGCATCAAACGAGCACTCGTCCGACACGTGCACTTTCACCACCCGTTGCGTTAACTGTGAAGGGGATCACCCCGCGTACTCCCGTTCTTGTCAGTGAGGATAACAATAGGGGCTTGTTGGTACGGTATATCTTATTTTGCTATAGCGCAAGCGTGACAAGGACAACAGAAGGCACATCTGACACACACAGCGCTACTTTCAACAACAGATTTATTTCTCGTTCTCGTCGCTATATATACACCCTCGACCCGTCATACACCACGTGTAACATTTTTGGAAAAATAAACAAAAGATATAAACTGGGAACCACACGTAGGGAGTTTCTTGACTCACATATTCAAAGACATGTACACGTTCAACGCGAGCAAAGATAATTCAGCTCTTTTGAGGATAATGAAATGGAAGGTTTACTGACACAAGCATCGCCGAATGTTGATATGTGTCTGGCTTCTATTATCAAGCGCGTCATTTCACACCTGCTTCTACTCATGATCACTGTTTCTTTAAATCTTGGTTTGCACTTGCATCTCTGGCAATGGATGGCAAGAAAGCCGTCAGCGGCCACGTTGTTAACATTGTTGCTATGTTCTCGTAGCCTGTCATTTATGCATCTACCTGTTTGACCGATGTAGGATTGTCCACAGCTGAGAGGAATACGGTATACCACACCGGCGATGCAATCAACGAATTTGTTTTTATGTTCTTTTTCGCATGCGCTGCGTGGGATTCTTTCTGGCCTTGTGTTTTTACAGAGGCTGACCAATTTATTAGGTGCCGAAAAAACAACGTTAATGCCGCTCCTTCCAGCAATCTTCTTTATTCTATGGGAGAATCCGTGTATGTAGGGGATGACGGCAACCTTTCCTTTGTTCATGTCACTGCTCGACACGTGCACCTGCTCTGAACTGCTTTGCTGCGCCTTCTTAAGCAGTCCTTTTGCGACTGACACAAGCACGGGGCTCGGGTAACCGGCGCAGCTTAAACGCGAGGCTTGCCGTTCGAAGCTATCGTACATTAGGTGTTGGCATTATTTTTTCAGTGCTTCGCTGAAACACATCTTCGCGATTCCCCTCTTCACAAGCTTTGTATGCGCGGAATGAAATGGTAAAAGTGGCTTACTTGCCCTTGGTTTGTAACACTAGCAGGTTTCGTTATCGGTGAGCACAAACTTGATGTCAAGGAATCTAATCCTCCCGTCACATGGCATTTCAAAGGTCACTTCTAGTGGATTTAGACAGTCACGAATAGTGGTAAAAACAGGAGCACATTCATTAGTAAAACACGCAGATGAACAGTCAATTAGAACTAAAAAGTCGTCAACATATCTAAAAACTTTTACAACCTTAGATTCATGAAGGCGCTGTGAGAGGTCTCTGTCAAGTTTGGCTGAAAAGAGATTGCTTAGCACTGGTGCTAGGCAAGAACCTATACACATTCCTTGTTTCTGCAGATACAGGGTACCTTTGTTCTCGATAAACGTAGATGACAAATAAAACCGAAGTAATTCTAAAAAATTGTCAATGGATGCACCTGCTTCCGTGCTAAACCTAATGGCACCATATGAATCTATGCAACTGTCAATACAGGTTAATATTTCTGATTGTGGCAGAGAATAATAAAGGTCTTTAACATCGGCAGAGAAGGCCTTTAACCGTTGATTTTCATGAGCTCTTACCAAATTTAAAACCTCCTCAGAACTCTTTGTCAGGAAAGGGTCACTGATGTCTAACAAGTTTAGTTTTTCTTAAAGCTACATGGCGACAGATTTCTGCCACGTTTCCCTCTCAGAAACTATCACCCTGAACGGTACACCTTCTTTATGAGTCTTAGCGCTGAAAAATACTTCCAGACAATCCTTCTTGCTTTTTTTTATGCTGTTCATCACGCCTGGCTGGCAGACCAAATGACGGAGTTCCACTCGAATCTTCAGCTGAGGCATCTACGTGACTTGTTGAGCAAAGTGCGCGTGAATGCGACCTGCAACTTACATGTACCCGAAGGACTGTGCCTCCCTGAACCTGTACGTGATGTCTTGGGGCTCGGACCAAAGTTTGCGCTGCAACCCCCGAAGAAAAAACCGGAATTTTTATCTATTGTGCGTCAGGTTTCCCGACGTGCTCCAGAGGACGAGGCCACGAGGATCAACTCTGAAGGTGTCGACGCCTTAAAAAGCTGTAAGCCTCCAAGTCATAAATTACCTGTGAAACACGTAGAATCGTACTTGTTACAGCATGATCTGTGTGTGCTGCCAGCTGATAAAGAAGGCGGCTTCGCAGTTTTTTCGCATGAAGAATTCAATGAGAAAGCTATAAATGCTATTACGTCAGTTTTTAATGACAGAAATGACGTATTTTGCAATAAGGTCAGAGCAAAAGCACAACAGTTGTGTAAAAAGATGAATCTGCAAGGCGTGATGAACAGCATCAAAAAAAGCAAGAAGTATTGCCTGGAAGTATTTTTCAGCGCTAAGACTCACAAAGAAGGTGTACCGTTCAGGGTGATAGTTTCTGAGAGGGACACGTGGCAGCAATCTGTCGCCATGTACCTTCAAGAAAGACTGAACTTGTTAGACATCAGTGACCCTTTCCTGACAAAGAGTTCTGAGGAGGTTTTAAATTTGTAAGAGCTCATGAAAATCAACGGTTAAAGGCCTTCTCTGCCGATGTTAAAGACCTTTATTATTCTCTGCCACAATCAGAAATATTAACCTGTATTGACAGTTGCATAGATACATATGGTGCCATTAGGTTTAGCACGGAAGCAGGTACATCTATTGACAATTTTTTAGAATTACTTAGGTTTCATTTGTCATCTACGTTTATCGAGAACAAAGGTACCCTGTATCTGCAGAAACAAGGAGTGTGTATAGGTTCTTGCCTAGAACCAGTGCTAAGTGATCTCTTTTCAGCCAAACTTGACATAGACCTCTCACAGCGCCTTCATGAATCTAAGGTTGTAAAAGTTTTTAGATATGTTGACGACTTTTTAGTTCTAATTGACTGTTCATCTGCGTGTTTTACTAATGAATGTGCTCCTGTTTTTACCACTATTCGTGACTGTCTAAATCCACTAGAAGTGACCTTTGAAATGCCATGTGACGGGAGGATTAGATTCCTTGACATCAAGTTTGTGCTCACCGATAACGAAACCTGCTAGTGTTACAAACCAAGGGCAAGTAAGCCACTTTTACCATTTCATTCCGCGCATACAAAGCTTGTGAAGAGGGGAATCGCGAAGATGTGTTTCAGCGAAGCACTGAAAAAATAATGACAACACCTAATGTACGATAGCTTCGAACGGCAAGCCTCGCGTTTAAGCTGCGCTGGTTACCCGAGCCACGTGCTTGTGTCAGTCGCAGAAGGACTGCTTAATTAAGAAGGCGCAGCAAAGCAGTTCGGAGCAGGTGCACGTGTCGAGCAGTGACATGAACAAAGGAAAGGTTGCCATCATCCCCTGCATACACGGTTTCTCCCATAGAATAAAGAACATTGCTGGAAGGAGCGGCATTAACGTTGTGTTTTCGGCACCTAATAAATTGGTCAGCCTCTGTAAAAACACAAGGCCAGAAAGAATCCCACGCAGCGCATGCGAAAAAGAACATAAAAACAAATTCGTTGATTGCATCGCCGGTGTGGTATACCGTATTCCTCTCAGCTGTGGACAATCCTACATCGGTCAAACAGGTAGATGCATAAATGACAGGCTACGAGAACATAGCAACAATGTTAACAACGTGGCCGCTGACGGCTTTCTTGCCATCCATTGCCAGAGATGCAAGTGCAAACCAAGATTTAAAGAAACAGTGATCATGAGTAGAAGCAGGTGTGAAATGACGCGCTTGATAATAGAAGCCAGACACATATCAACATTCGGCGATGCATGCGTCAGTAAACCTTCCATTTCATTATCTTCAAAAGAGCTGAATTATCTTTGCTCGCGTTGAACCTGTACATGTCTTTGAATATGTGAGTCAAGAAACTTCCTACGTGTGGTACCCAGTTTATATCTTTTGTTTATTTTTCCAAAAATGTTACACGTGGTGTATGACGGGTCGAGGGTGTATATATAGCGACGAGAACGAGAAATAAATCTGTTGTTGAAAGTAGCGCTGTGTGTGTCAGATGTGCCTTCTGTTGTCCTTGTCAAGCTTGCGCTATAACAAAATAAGTTCTTGCCAATCCTGAAAAAAAGAAAAACAATTCATCGAAATCAAACCCAAACTGAACCTTTCCTTCCAAGAGGCGCGCAAACGCTTCTCCATGAACCAGTCTAGTGCATCCTACACCGATGTGTCGCGCCGGGGGACAGCGCTACATCATTCGGCGGCCGCCCAAGCCACATGGAGTGTGACGGCGGTCACGCCATCAGTCCCCCCCCCCCCCCTTCGGCTGGAACAGCCAGCGCTGTTCCGGCCCCCGCAAAGGAGAGCCAGCAGACGCTCGGGCCTGTTGTACCCAGGGCCACTGCCCGTGCAGATCGGCCCAACACTCCCGCGAAAGTGCCTGCCGCGCGGGCAGTATCCACCGCCTCAGACGAGGTGATGGATACGAGCCCCACTCCGGCGTCCCAGACGCCCAAGGAACGGCACAGCTCCCTCGAGTGCGCCGCGAAGAAAGAAAAATCCTGTATCACGGGGCCTGGAAAGGTCTCGTGAGCTAATCTAATGTATATCTCTTAGAGACACAGCACAAAACACATACAATAGGGACACACAGATATTACAGTGGAATGTCAGGGGTTTACTCCACAACCTAGACGACATTAATGAACTTTTACATAGGTACATTCCAAAGGGGCTGTGTGTCCAAGAGGCACATCTTAAACCTTCACAAACAAACTTTCTCCGGCAGTATGCCACTTACAGCAAAGACAGCAACGACGCCCTTGCCTCGTCTGGCGGTGTGGCAACAACTGTAGATAAGGGTGTTGCTTGCCGGCAACTACAGCTTAAAACACCCCTAGGAAAGTTGCAGTCCGTGCGGTACTGTTTAATAAACTGATCACAATGACCTCTGTGTATATCCCCCCGAACTACCAACTTTCGTAAACCGAATTTCACACCTTTATCTATGAACTGCCCGAACCTTACATTGTCGTTAGAGATTTTATTGCACACAACACCCTTTGGGGAAGCCGTCGTTGTGATGCCAGAGGACGCTTAGTCGAAAACTTCCTCTTCACTACAGATGCTTGCTTGCTAAGAGAGAGAATCAACTTTTGTGCTGAGCCCTTAGTGACGGTTGGTGCGCGCTGGCACCAGATGGGGTGGAACCTTCTTCTCAGGTCCCATATGTGTCCAGCAGTTCCTGGCCCCTAGCCGCCAGCGCGAGCTGGGTCGGTAGGTCGGGGCTGGACAACAAGGTCTCCCATCGCTCGGGGGGGTTGGGGCTGGGGAGGGTGGGGGATAGGGATGGTGGGGGGTTCTTGAGCTTAGTGCACTCTGCAAGGATGTGTGCTAGAGTGCCTTCTGATCGTCTGCAAAAAGGGCATGAAGTGTCATGCTCTGTTGGGAACATCTTATGCAAGAGCACTGGATGCGCTAGCGACCCCGCTTGCGTGCGTCGCACGATCGTTTGCTGAATTCGGTTGAGTTGCGGATGCGGACGGGGAAGCCTACATCTGCCGCTTCTGTACATTTGCGTGATTTCTTTGTAGCTTGTCACGGGGTGCGCTAGCCCTGGCTCGTCCTCGGCCCGGATCGATAGTTCTCGGGCATAGTGGTCGGCGAGTGCGTTGCCTTCCACTTGCGAGTGAGCCGGGACCCACACGAGCTCAACGGCCCGCCCCGGTGATTTGCATTTGTTGAGGATCGCTAGTGCCACGGAAGAGATGTTCCCCTTGCGGTAGCTTGCGTAGGCGGTCTGGGAGTCTGTGACAACGGTCCTCACTCCCGGTTGTGCGAGTGCGAGGGCCACGGCCACTTATTCTGCTTCGGCTGTATTCGTCGTCCGTATCGACGCGCCTGTGACAAGTTTATCGATGGTGGTGACGACCGCCGTTGCTCTGGTTCCGTGCTTGGGAAGTGAGGCGTCCGCGTAGAGGACCTCGGGGTCCTCTTCCAGCTGTCGAGCCAGTGCCTTGGCCCGCGCAGAGCGTCTCTCGTTGTTCCTCCCCGGCTGCATGTTCCGGGGGAGGGGCTTGGTCTTAATAACGTCTCTCCACGTTGTGGGGAGCGGCTCCGTTGTCGGTAGCTGTTCAATTTGCCATCCTATCTTGCGTAGGACGGCCCGACCGTGCTCTGTCCGGCTCAGCCTTACCCTCTGGTGGGATAGGTGTGCTTCCACCAGCTCTTCCACCGTGTTGTGGGCACCCATTTCCAGCAGCTTCTGCGTTGACGAGTAGACTGGGATGCCCATGGCGAGTTTTACTGCTTTCCTTATCGTCGTGTTCAGCGTTTCGCGGTTCACCTTCGCAAGCTGGAGGTACGGGGCGGAGTACGTTACGCGTGACACGACGAATGCCTGCACCAGGCGCAGTGCGTCTTCTTCTTTGATTCCTCTGTTCCGGTTGGTGACTGTCCGGATCATGCTGAGGACTTGCTCGGATGTGGTCTTGATTTTGTTGACGGCTGCGTGCGCCTTGCCGTCGCTGCGCAACAGCAGGCCCAGTATCCAGATCTGCTGCGTTGGTTTGATCTCTGTGCCGTCGATGGTGATGATTATGTTTGGCGGCGGCTCTTTCTTTGGTCTTCCGGGCTGTACCATGAGCAGCTCCGATTTCTGTGGAGCGCAGCTCAGGCCACAGGTCCTGGCATACTCGTGGACGGTCGTTGCCGCTCTCTGCAGGGCTTCCTCCGCCCAGGCATCGGAACCCGCGCGGTTAGTCCACACCGTTATATCGTCGGCATAGAACGCGTGGTCCATGCCCTCGATCTGATTGAGTAGTTCGGGCAGGGGCAGGAGTGCTAGGTTGAAAAGCAGAGGCGACAGGACAGACCCCTGTGGGGTACCCCTGTCTCCGAGCTCCACAGGCTCTGACCGTTCATTTCCTATCCGGATAGTTGCTGTTCTATTGGTTAGGAAATCTTTGATATAGCCGTAGGTCTTGCGGCCACACCCCGTCTTGCGCAGGTTCTCGAGCACGCTGGCGTGGGACACGTTGTCGAAGGCCCCTTTGAGGTCCAAAGCCAGTATACCCCGGGGCGCGTGCCTCGTTGCTCTTTTAATCACCAATTCGTGTAATTGGATCAAGACGTCTTGGGTGCTCAGGTGCTGGCGGAATCCATACATGGTCGCCGGCATCTGATTTGTCTCGTCCAGGTGTGCTTGAAGTCTTCTGAGAACCATGCGTTCCATGACCTTGCCCACACAGGACGTGAGCGAGATGGGGCGCATGTTCTCGATGGTCAGAGGTTTGCCGGGTTTAGGTATGAACCGTACCTCGGCTTCTTTCCATTCTGCGGGCAACTTCGAGCTTTCCCAGGTTCTGTTGATGTGACCCAGGAGCCCACGTGCCGCCGCATCACTCATGTTATTGAGCAGCTTGTATGTAATGGCGTCCGTTCCTGGTGCGCTCGCCTTATTACTCTTGTATATGGCTGTTAATAACTCCGTGATGGTGAACGGTTCATCCAATGCCGGATTTTCCGGTCCCCCGTACTCCTTCGGTATCGGAAATCGCCCTCTCTCCGTCTTGAGGTACATCGCCTTGAGGTCTTCAATGAGCCTTTGGCCGTTGCCATCGTAAGCGTTCAGAACTTTGGTGAAGTTGCGGTTGGTTGCGGTCTTGCTGCTCAACGGGTCGATCAGGTGTCTGAGCAGGCACCAGGTCTTGCGCGCCGACAGCTTTCCCTGCAGCCCGTCGCACGTACTCATCCAGTTCTCTCGGCACAGCTTGGTTGCGTATTCAGCGATCTGTTTGTTGAGGAGCGCGATGCGTTTGACGAGCTTCTTGTTTCGTCGTTGACGCTTCCATCTTCGCGTGAGCGAGTGCCGCACCTCCCACATGTGTGCTAGTTTGGCGTCGACGAAGGGCGTCTGCATCGTTGTCACAACTTCTTGAGTAAATCTGTCGAGCGCGATCTTTTGTTCTCGCGCCCATTCTGCGTACGTTTGATGTCTGCCCTCCTCCGCGTTTTCTCCGGAGGTCTCGTTTTCTTCGTCCGTGTGCTTGCGCATTCGGTCTCAGTCGGTGACCCGGGCTTTGCCGAGGGCTGCCCGGTACCTTGGTCCCTTGATCGTTACACTTATGATGCTGTGGTCGGAGCCCAGGTCTACGTCTTCGTTCCGCCATGCCACTTCTAGGGAGCCCGCCATCCACGACAGGTCCGGGGTGGTGTCCCTGTTGACGCTGTTTCCCTTTCGGGTGGCGACGCCCGGTTCATTAAGGAGCGCCATTTCTTGGTCCTCCATTGCCTTTGCTAGAGCCTTGCCTCGTTTAGATTGGTATTTGTAACCCCATGTAGTGTGAGGGGCGTTGAAGTCGCCTAGGACCAGGAGTGGCCTGTTCCCCGCCAACCTCTTCGCCTGGCTCACTGTTGTTTCAAAGTCGTACTGCCTTTGTGACGGCCTGCAGTATGCGCTCATCACAAACAGGTTTCCGGCACTGCCAATAGTCCTTGTGTGAACCTCGACCAGCGTGTGTTCGCAGCCCTTTTGCCCTTTTGGTTTCAGCGTCCTCCGCTCTTGGCGGGGCGAGAGGGGGTCCCTGGGTGGCTGCTATGTTGGTGCGCACCAGTAACGCCGTCCCGCCTTCCGACGGATCTGTGTAGGTCACGTAACCCGGGAGTCTGGGTCTGCCCTGTGTCTCTTGTAACGCGATAATATCCGGTTTCTGGTCGAGCCCATCTATGTGAAGTTGTAACTCGGCTTCCTTGGTGCGGATGCCCCTGCAATTCCATTGGTAAATGATCGTTGTTTCCCCCCCGCGGATTTGCTTTTTACTGTTCGGCGTCTGCGCCATCTTCCTTTGACGTTTTGATGCGACCGCGCCTGTACGCGATCGATTCCTTGACTTTATTGGAGCGTTCTTTCCTTAGTGCTGCGAACTTGTTCTTCACGGTGATCGTCGCTGTCTTCGCCGCCAGTCGTTAGTGCTTGACTGACAGGATCTTTATTTGACCCTCGAAGACCTGTAACCTGGCATTCATATTGTCGAGATTCTCGTTAATTTGGTTGATGGCTGCGAGTATCGCTGCCAGTTTGCCCTCTTGCGGCGGTTGCTGTTGTTGATTTGACGTCTGCGGTGCCACTGCTGCCGTCTTGCAGTCAGCTGTGGTTTCAGCGTCCATCGCTTCTTGAACATTCAATGCTTGTTGCATGGGCTGCGCCTCTCCTCTCCGCTCTTGGCGGGGCGAGAGGGGGTCCCTCCGCGGCACCTTGCGTTTCTCGTTGGTGTCCTCGGGCGCCGTGCTCGTTTTGGTTATTTTAGTCGCTGAGCTGCCGCTAGCTAGCGCGTCTATTTTACTCATGAGTGCTCTGATCTGCACATTCTGTTCCTGAATCTGGGCGTTTTGCCTTTCGATTAGTCTTTTAAGTTCTGTACATTCGCCGCACTCTTTACTCTTGCCGCATCTGGAGTAGAACGTGGTTAAGAATCCGTACGGGAGCGACCATTTCCCCATTGTCATAAAACTAACAAAAGGTGATGAGTGCTCTCCACATGTCTCCCGGCGGAAAGTCGATTGTGCCGACTGGACGCGATACAGGGAGCTGACACATTTGACTTGGAATGACATCTGTAATCTTTCTGTCGATGATGCAGCGGCATATTTCACGGCGTTTATAGTTGATGCGGCGTCAATATGTATCCCCATAACAAATGCATCGGCCTGTAAGCGACGTGCTCCATGGTGGAATGACAACTGCAAGAAAGCGCGTAGAAATAAAAATAACGCTTGGAACAACCTTCGAGACCCTCCAACTACGGATAATTTGATCATTTTCAAGAAAATAAAGCTTGAGGGTAGAAGAACGCGGCGCCGTGCCAAAAGGGAAAGCTGGCAAAGGTATGTTTCTAGCATTAACTCTTATACTGACGAAAGAAAAGCCTGGATAAGAGGGAATAAAATCAAAGGTTGGCAAACTCATCCTCTACCATTAATGAACACGCAAGAAAATACTCTACAGGACGAAGCTGACTCTCTAGCGGCACATTTTGAAAATATTTCTAGCTCATTGCATTACTCAGATTCAATCCTTAGATACCACCAACAAGCCGAGCGACTGCCTCTGGATCGAAAAGGCAAGAGCAATAAATCCAACAACCGTCCTTTTAATATGGCGGAATTTCAGGCTGCACTACATAGTTGTAATAAATCGGCCCCTGGAAACGATCGAATAGCTTACGATATAATTGAACGCCTACACTCCGAAGCACACAAAACACACCTCTCTCTTTTTAACGCCATATTCTCTGCCAGCTGCATCCCGTCCATCTGGAAGCAAGCAGGTATAATCCCTATTTTGAAAGAGGGCAAGGACCCGTATTTGACCAGCAGCTTTAGGCCTATAGCTCTAACAAGCTGCCGATGTAAGGTTTTTGGGAAAATTACTAACCGGCGCCTGGTCCATTTTCTTGAAAGCAAAAAGATACTAGATCCCTCGCAGTGTGGCTTCAGGGAACATAGATCCACAACAGATCAACTTGTCCACATCAAGACAAATATCCGGGATGCCTTTGTGCACAAACAGTTTTTCTTGTCAGTATCTTTAGACATGGAGAAAGCATATGATACTACTTGGCATTTCGGAATCCTTCGTGACCTAGCTGGAATGGGCGTCCGAGGAAACTTGTTAAACGTGATTCAATGTTATCTGTCTAACCGCACATTTCATGTTCGGATTGGTAACGTCCTGTCTCGTCGATTTATTCAGGAGACTGATGTGCCACAAGGTGGAGTGCTGAACTGTACTTTGTTCCTTGTAAAAATGAATTCGCTCCGTACTATCATACAACGTACAATGTTTTATTCCGTATACGTGGATTGATGTCCAAATGGGTTACAAGTCATGCAATCTTAGTATCTGCGAGCGACAAGTGCAGCTTGGCCTGAATAAATTGTCTATGTGGGATGACAAGAACAGTTTTAAACTAAACCCTAAAAAAAGTGCGTGCATTCTCTTCTTCAATAAGAGAGGCGTAATACCGGAGCCCGTTATTGATCCTAATGGAGAACGGCTATCGGTGAGCCACGAACATAAATTTCTAGGCCTCATTTTATATTCCAAATTTACTTTTATCCCACACTTAAAATATTTGTAAATGAAGTGCTTGAAGACAATAAATCCACTGAAGCTGTTGTCCCGCCCATCTTGGGGAAGTGACAGAAGATGCCTCTTGAACTTGTACAAAAGTCTTATACAGTCACGCCTTGACTATGGAGCCATTGTTTATAACTTTGCCACGCCTAGTGCTTTGAAGATGCTCGATTCCGTCCGCCACTTAGGTATCCGTCTTGCTACTGGTGCAATCAGGACTAGTCCCGTAGAAAGCCTGTGTGCTAACGAATGGTCTCTACATCTTCAAAAAACATATTTAAATTTCTGTTACGCCCTGAAGGTGAAATAAGATTTCCATCATTCATGCCATTCAATTATTCACGACCTGTCTACGGCCAGGCTTTTCTGTAACCGGCCAGGCACCGGACCTCCTCTGTCCCTTCGGTTGGAAGCATTGTCTGAAGAAACCGGCACGTCGATTTTAGAGTATTTCATAATGGCAACTACGCGGCTTCCACCGCCTTGGGAGTGGCCTCGAGTGTGACGTCTCGTTTGCAGAAATATGAAAACGAGCACCTGAGGCACACATACGTTCACATTTTCTTGAGCTTCAGGAGAAGTATTCTTGTGCTGAATTTTACACAGATGCCTCTAAGTCTCCTTATGGTGTTGCTTACGCAGCACTAGGACCAGCATTTTTATTATCCGGTACATTTTTAATATCCGGCACTCACTCTTACCTCTTGACTGAAGGGTGTCCTCCAACTTGTAGCAAGTGTGGCCAAAATCTCACAGTCCTGCATGTTCTTATTCAATGCCCTACAATAGAAGCACAGAGGAAAAAGTATTTCATTTCTGCATATCACGAAAATGTACCTCTTCACCCGAAATTCTTTTTTTAGCAATGAATCGCTTTCTAATCTAAAATTAGTCTTAGAGTTTTTAGCTGAAACACACACTCTGAAAGTCATTTGGCCAGGGAATTTTAGCGCACGTGTAACAGCCCCTGTACTCAAGGGCTTTCTTGACGCCAAAGTGTCACTGTTATGTTTTGTTGCATCATGTTTTTAAAGAAACTCCATCGCCATAGCTCACAGCATCACTTAGTCTGATTACAAGAACGGCGCCGAATAAAACAACACACGAAGAAGGGAAACACGAGACAGCACGTAGGCGCACTAACAACTGAGTGTAACAACAGCAACTATATATTGCTATGTCAGGAAATAAAACACTCAGTTGTTAGTGCGCCTACGTGCTGTCTCGTGTTTCCCTTCTTCGTGTGTTGTTTTATTCGGCGCCGTTCTTGTAATCATGCTTAACCAACTAGCCCACCAACACATGCTCAATCACTTAGTGTCATTATTTTAGCAACTATATAGTTTACGCCATCCACAGTGACAGATTTTAGGCCTTTTACAGCCATGTCACATACACCATGAGGAATTCATTGTCTACACCATTCATAATGCATAGTTAACATTACCTTTGTCATGGCGCTGTTTGGCCATTCCTGGCCCTTGCGCCATAAAACACATCATCAATTTGGCCACCTGCACAGTTTCAGTCGCTACAATTAGTACAATTGTGCGTGTTCGCAGAGTATTCTGCACACTTCGAAATTTAATATAATCACGACAGATAAACCATAATAAACAAAAGCCACAGAAATGTCTGAATCCACAAGTAGGAATATCAAACAAATCCAGGTACTTCCCATCATCCCCATGCTGGCTCAACGACCGCGGTGCCAGAGTCCGCTCCAGTAATTATTGTATGAAACTGTATGATCATATGTTAACGCCGGACGCTCACCGGATTTTCCACTTCATGGGGCATATAAGGCTTTCGCATTAAGTGAGTTTCGTTACTCACGGTTCTTGCCACTGTGTTTCTAACCGTCACTACAACGTGACAATATTTACTGTTGTTCATAGTACCCGAGCACACGAGGGGTTGTCCCTCCCGCCTGTAGCCGTGCGCGACTTAGCCGTGTTCGCGGAAAATGGGATCTTGCGGATGGAGCCATCGCCCAGTGTTTGGCCCCTCGGCGGAGGCCCTCTTCACGTAGACGACACCCCCGGGCTGACCCATCCGGGGGAAATAGGTAGTTGCCTTTTCCTGTCCTCCTCTCAAATCTTCGTCCTTCTGTCTCACTTTGAAACTTTCCTCTTCTCCCCTCTTCATTACTTCCTATCTTCTGGGCAGCGAGGGTTAATCCTGTGCGAATAGCCAAACTAGGTTATGCCATATTCGGTTATAGCGGCAACGTACAGGTGACGTTTCCAGTGCCTCTTTTACAGGTCCTGCAGCGTCCCCTCTAGGGCTCCATGCTGGGTGGCTGGTGTTACTGCCGAAAAATACGCACTCACTTATGGCTTGCTCCTTCCCCCCACTACGTGATCGCTCCCTGAACAAGAGGGGGGGGGGGGGGGGAGGGCACACCGACGAAGTTTTCGAATTTTTTGGTCTCCAAAAAGAATTCTTCCTCCAATTTCATGTCATCCACTCTGGAAAACAAGCACGAATAATCTCACCTTTTATCGTTTCCAAATCCCTAACTCAGGCTCTTGGGTCAGGTTATGAACATAGCTGTCGGAGATTTAAACACACATAACACTTGGTGGGAAGATTCTCGCTGAGATGCGAGAGGTCGCTTAATTGAAAACGTTATCTTTTCCTCAGGAGCATGTATAGTTAATAAGAAAGAGCCAACGTACCAGAGCATGGCACATAACACATACTCTTCCATAGATATAAGCATATGATGCCGAGTACACTAAGGCCGTACCTGGAGTGGTCTGTTCTCAAAAAACCCCTTTGGTAGCGACCACTTCCCAATTATGTCAAGACTAACGAAACAAGATGCTTGCATACCACAACTTCCCCAATGGAATATTGACTCAGAACTGGGAACTGTTCCGAGAAGTAACATAACATATTTCAAAGTTATTCTAAACTAACATATTTTAGCCGGGATGATATTGCCTCTTTTAATATAGACGATGTTCCGGCCTATATAACGGACTTTATAATTGAGGGCGCCACAAAATGATCCCTCAGACTAGCGGACGGGCGATTAAACATCGTTTCCCGTGGTGGAATGAAGAATATAAAAAAGCACGGAAAAACTAAAACGAAGCTTGGGAAAGCCTTCGCGATTATCCAATGGCGAAAACTTGATTATTTTTAAACAAATTAAGTCCAAGAGTAGGGCACACCTCAGTGCTAAAAGAGAGAGTTGGGAGAAATATTTCTTCGGCATAAATTCTTACACGGACGAGAGGAAAGTCTGGAATAGGGTAAACTTGTTGGGAGCTCGGTTTAGCGGACGCACGTAATGTACATTTTGCCATGTTGGGAACGGAGAGTTGACTTGCTTTATTCCACAGTAAAATCAAGTTTTCCGAGTAGCTGTGGTGGCGCCCCTGTCTGGCAGCCACCTCACTTTTAAGAAAGAGCAGGGGGCGATGACCCCCACGTGGAGGCCAGGCGAGGTAACTGAATTTCCTATGAGCGAGGGACAACGTATAGTGGCAGACGGTCGCTAAAGACTAATAGGCCGGCAGACACGTCCCCTAGCCTTAGTAAATAGATACCCTGGAAGATCAGGCGGATTGTCTAGGCGAACACGTTCAATTTGTCTCGAGGACGTCGCACTATATATACACAAACTTTCCTGATGTTCAAAGAACACGAAGAGCGGCAGCCCTTTAATCGCAAAGGTTCATCGAGTGAGGCTTACAAACGCCCATTTAGCTTAGCTGAACTTAAGTCATCTCTCACTTGTTGCAACAACTCGGCGCCAGGTGGTGATTACATTATGTATAAGATAAACGCATCATCTTGAAAATGGGATATGTAGTTGGGAAAGAGAGCAAGGAGCACAAAATGGCCAGTCCAAATTTGAACGCTGAACAAATAGAAAATATAGTCACTAGAGTCGAGGAAGAGCTTGGCAAATGGCCAAGTAAAGAGTTGGAATATGGTGAGCTTCTAAGTGTAATAACGACAGAAATACGGAAACAGAAACAACATGTTCGTTGGAAAGGAAGAAAGAAACCGAAAATCTGGTGTAACAGGGAGATACGAGAAGCGGTCGCCGAACGACAGAAAGCATCTCGAGAGCACAGGCAGGCAAAGAAGGTGCAGTTGTCGCAGGATGAAGTAATCAGTAAATGGGAAATATACCGGGAGAAAAAATCTATGGTTCAAATACTGGTGCAAGCAAAATTGAAAGGTGAAAGTGAACATTGGTTGCCAGAAATACGTGAGAAAAAGAAGGCCGCACCTAGAATATTATGGAACCTTATAAAACTATTAGGCATGAAGTCAACAACAATACAAAAACATGTCCTAAACGAAGATGAAAACAGACTGGAAGGAGAAGCGGCAATAAATTACATCCGAAAAATAACAGCTGAATCTTTCCAAGCCAATGACGAGGTTGTATTTGAAGAAAAAAAGAGCAAGAAAGAGACCCAAGTGGAAAAGGAGCTGGTGCTGACAAATTTCAAGCGGAAGAGAAAATTCCTAAGCGCACAGCCACAGGGCTAGACGAGGTTCCCGTTAGGCTGATTAATGAACTAGGACCAAAAAGTAAGGAAGCTCTGGTGAAAGCAGTGGAAAAAACTTTAAAAGATAGACGAATACCAGACAGTTAGCGACAAAGTAGAATGAATTTAATTTATAAAGGTAAGGGGGAGAAAGATAGAATTCACTCATATAGACCGTTGACCATTACATCGGTAATATACAGGCTAGCAATGCGGGCAACGGATAGAAAGCTTCAAGCATGGGCAGAGAATAATGGCATTTTGGGAGAGCTTCAGAATGGCTTCAGAGTAGGTAGGCGTTTGGATGATAACTTGTTTGTTCTTACCCAGTCTATTGAAATATCGAAAATAGAAAGCAGACCGTTATATGTGGCCTTTTTAGACATTACAGGTGCCTAGGACAACAAAGACCGCAACATTCTGGGGGATGCTCTGGAAGGGGAAGGTTTAGGTGGTCGACGATTGCCTACAGCTTTTGAGAGATATTTCTCTAGAAAATACCATTTGCGTTGAATGGGAAGGGATGAGGAGCGAGGAGAAAGTTCATATCAACAGGGGACTGAGGCAGGGGTGCCCCTTATCCCCGCTTCTGTTTATGATGTACATGGTTAGGATGGAGAGGGCGCTAGAAGGAAGTAATATCGGGTTTAATCTCTCATACAAACAGGCGGGTACAGTAATAGAGCAGCAGCTGCCAGGTTTATTTTATGCTGATGATATCGTGTTGCTAGCTAACAAGCAAAGTGATTTGCAACGTCTGGCTAATATTTGTGGACAGGAAGGCAACAATTTAGGTTTGAAATGTAGTGTTAGAACATCAGGTGTTATGGTATTCAATGAAAACAGTGAACAGACAGTGGAGATGCAGGGCCAGGAAATACCTCGGGTAACAGAATGTAAATATCTTGGTATATGGATAAACGAAGGCAATAGATATATGGAAACACATAAAAAAACAATAACAGTGAAGGGGAAGAGAAATGCAGTCATAATAAGCACAGAGCGCTATGGGGATACAATAGGTACGAGGTCCTCCGAGGTATGTGGAAACGTATAATGGCTCCAGGATTTACATTTGGAAATGTGGTTGTTTGCTTTAAATCAGGGGTACAATCAGGACTAAACGGGAACCAAAGGTCAGTGCGTCGCCTCGCATTGGGCATTCACGGGAGGACTACAAATGAAGCTCTTCAGGGTGATATGGGCTGGACTAGTTTTGAAGTGAGGGAAGCCCGCAGTAAAATTGAGTATAAAGAACGGCTGAGGAATATGGTAGAAAGTAAATGGGCTGGGAGAGTGTTCGGGTATCTGTACAAGAAAAACATTGATTCACAGTGGAGGAAAAGAACTAGGAAGCTTACCAGAAAGTATGCAGCCTGTGTGGTGTGCAACACAGCAACAAAGAAGGTCAAGCGGAAAGTCAAAGAGGCTGAAATAATCTTATGGGGGGCGGCAATGAAAAAGCAACCTGCCATGAGCAACTACTTAACAGGAACAAACGAAATCAGGAAAGAAACAATTTATAAGTCAAAGGGAAGCTCATTACTTTTCGAAGCGAGATCGGGATGCCTTAGAACACGCACCTATAAAGCGAGATATAAGACGGAAGCAGAAGCATGTGCTTGCTGCGGTAAAGCTAGGGAGGCTATGGAACATGTGCTATTAGAATGTGAAGACGTCTACCCAGCGGTCGATTTAGGCGTCACTGGCCTCCTTGAAGCACTTGGGTTCAGCGAGAGCAGTGGAAAAGTAAACATGTCCGCAATAGGCTTTAGGAAGAGGCTATTAGAGGATTCATGGAAGAAAAGTAGGGAAACGGCAAAAAACGGAGACGTAACAAAAGCACAGTTCGAAATATGAGATCAGAAAATTTGGGTGGGTTTTCTGCTTTTTTATTGTTTAACCTAGGTAGAACATTAGGCAGTATAATAGCAAGAGCTTTGTGACGCAACCCACCGCCCTGTTCCAAAGGGGACGCTCACAACATATGTCCACCGATCCATCCAGATGATTAGATACCTACATCCTGAAGCACTGAAAACATTCCTGTCTCTTTTCAATGCCATATGGGTGGCTCGGTAGATTCCGTCCTCGTGGAAAGAAGCCATAGTCATCTCGATACTTAAGGCAAAGACCCGTCCTTAGCCAGCAGCTACAGGCCACTTGCACTTACAAGCTGTCTGTGCAAACTGTACGTAAAAATGGTAAACTGCCGCCTAATCGGTTTCCTAGAAATTTGCAAAATATAGGCCTCTTTCATTGTGGCTTCCGAGAAAGTAGGTCGATAATATAGAGCACCTCGTTCCCATCGAGGCAATCATCAGAGATGCGTTTATACGTAAGCAACGTTTACTTTCGGTATTTGTGGGATTAGAGAAAGCGTACGACACGTCATGTCACATTGGGATTATGCGAGATCTTTCCGCGATGTGGACCTGTGAAAATTAGTTAAACACAGTCGAAATCTACTTGTCTAACCACACGTTTCGTGTAAGAGTGGGCAATGCTTTACCTAGAACATTCACTCGGGAGACCGACATGGCGCAAGGGCGTTTGCTTAGTTGCCCACTCTTTGTAGTAAAAATTAACTCCCTGTATACAGACATTCCACGGACCATGTTTTATTCTGTGTATGTCGATGATATGCAGATAGGTTTCAAATCACGTAACATTGCTATCTGCGAATAATAGGTGCTACTTGCACAAAAGAAATTTTCTACATGAGCGGATGTAAATGGGTTTAAAATAAACGCCCAGAAAAGTACGTGCATACTCTTCTCAAACAGAACAGGCGTGACACCAATGCCAAATCTCACGATCAATCGAGAAGAACTATCTGTGAGCAGTGAACGAAAATTACTGGGAATATTTCGGGACCCTAAGCTTACCTTGATCCCCAAATTAAATATCCGAAGACAAAATGTCTGAACACGATGAACCTTTTAAACATTCTGTCGCGCACAGCATGGCGTAGTGATCGAAAATGCCTACTGAACTTGTACAGGATCCTTGTCCGCTCACGTCTTGACTAGGGTGATATAATCTGTCCTTCTGATATGCCACGCGTGCTAAAAATCTTACACCCTGTGCACCATCCAGGTACCCGCCTAGCGACCGATGCTTTCTGGACAAGCCCTGTAGAAAGCATCTATGTAGAATCAAACGAATGGTCACTCCGTCTGCAGAGGCCATATTCCAGCTTGACATATTATCTGAAAGTAAACTCGAGTCCTGAACATCCTGGTTACACAAGTGCAAATTACGTGTCCTGTACCGTACGTTTCAGAATTCCTAACACGCCGTGAGAAGGGCTCCCTGGCCCACAGCCAGGGAGCCCTTCTCACTGCGTGTTAGGAATCTCAATGAAGAAATGTGTGTCCTAATTCTAGAACACCATCTAATTCTTCAAGTGAAGCTGTCACCGCCGTGGTAGTGGCAGCTCGCGGAATGTCACCTGTCGTTTGTTGAAGTCAGTAAGAGTGCCCGTGAGATGCACATTCGAATGCACTTCCTTGAACTTCGCTCGAAATACTGCTGCCCGGAGTCTTTTTTTTATAAAAAATTTCCATGAAGAATATATTAATAATACGGGCTTGGTATCTTTGTATACTGGATGATAAAAATACTCTGAAAAGAGATAAAACCTGAACTTTCGGTAAATGCCATGGCAAAAATGACGGTCTGACTCAATTGGTGGCTTCATTTTCACAATGTAGCGGTCCAAGTACAAGTACGGCTTAGTCAGTATTGCATAGTATGCTTTACTGCCTATTTATGTAGAAAGTTTTAAGAGATTAAATTTTGTTTGAAGCGTGCAAAAAAAGTTTGAACTGTATAATCACAAGCTTGCGCGAAGCATCTCTTTGCTTCGCCTTCACTGCACAGCACGTCGGTCGGCATTTCAGACCGGCTCATTTTACGAGTTCCTTCTTCTGCTGCTTTTTTATCTTTCTTTATTATGATTTTTTTAAGGCAACGGTTTCTTTTTTTGGCGACTTCAGATTGATTTGTGGTTCGTGGGGTCTGAGTTTCAGGCCATTGTCATATTGTAAATAGTTGGATGATTTCAGGACTTCTAGTGCGCGCAGGACAAGAAAATAGGCGTCTAAATTAAACTTGGAACGAAAAAGATGCATGAAGGTAGCGCAGAGCTATGTACGCAGAAGTAAAATGAACGCGTAATGGCGAAATAAATCGACATGTGCCTGTTCACACAGCATGCGCCTAAAACCGGGACCGATAGTGTGGCTCTATGAGAAATATGGCCCAATCCCGGAAACATTTCACCATGCGATAATCCCTTGCGCTGCAACAATGTCTTTTTGTGTGTGTGTGGGGCGCGAGCACAGAAATGGAAAAAAAACGCAAAGGAAAGCATGTTGGCCACAATCGAACGCCTACCTTGAGTACCTATAATGTGGCTACCGAAAGAATATCGATGACAACGTGAGACGCTTGGTCCACAGAGGAGCATACACATACTGCTCGGTATCCTACAGCGACGAGACAAGACTTTCCGGAGAGGTTGCGCTCAAGCGAGCGTGTTGCAATCCGTCGAGTCCCCGCACTGATGCCAGCGAGCGACCATTGCTTCTTTTTATCGTATGCTAGCCAGAAAGCGTCTAAAACTCTGCCAAACGAAAATCCACTCGGCCAGAGAAAAACGACCGCGCACCGAAGTGTGCTGCGCAGAGGTTGGGACAACACGAGAAAAACGCATGCGCTCTGGCTGGCTCTGGCAGCCCGCGGGTAGCGAGAACAAGAAAAGTGAAAAGGATCGATGTGTCCTCGCGAATAAGAGTCAAAGAAGAAAAATAAATAACAACGTAGTTACCTTTGCTGGCTTTATTGTCTCAACATGGATGCTTTGGTGCAGATAAAAGAAAATGTTGATATTATTTTCTGTGTCATGACAGCACAAATGAACCACCACAACACTCTGTCTCATCGGACCTCACTGCGTGCTTTGTCAGCTTGTCTGATAGTGTGTTGATTTGGCTTGTCTCGTTGTAAAGTGCGATGTACGACTTTTGAAATCTCAATGCACCTTTGGCGTCAAATTATTTTTTTAATTATGGGGTTTGACGTGCCAAAACTACTTTCTGATTATGAGGCACACCGTAGTGGAGGACTCCGGAAATTTCGGTCTCCTGGGGTTCTTTACCGTGCACCTAAATCTAAGTACACGGGTGTTTTCGCATTTCATCCCCTTCGAAATGCGGCCGCCGTGGCCGGAATTCAATCCCGCGACCTCGTGCTCAGCAGCCCAACACCATAGCCACTGAGCAACTACGGCGGGTATCAAATGTTCATAACAGCATTAAGCCCACAAAGTTCCGGAATTGAAAATCTAAAGCACTACATTGGAAATGCCACTGCACCTTTCACATCAAAAGTTCATGAGAACTTTATACCCATAAAGTTTCACAATTGGAATTCATACGCTCCATAGATTGCGCGGCCTCCGCGAGATGGCGCGATGAGCCCGCTCGCTATAGCTCGCTATCGAAGCGCCCTTGAAACTGTGCTCGGATGGGGATCCTTGCGTTAGGATAGGTAATCCCCGGTGCGTAGGCGCTGCCGCAAAATACAGTCCTATTTCGAGTTTTCGGGCTGGTATGTGTTTTCGAGCATGAAAAGGACATTCTGGACAAAATCCAGCATGATTGCCGTCGTCGCAGGTTGTTTCGTTCAGCGGCGCATGACAGCACGAAAAAATTTCGGGGACGAGCTGAAGCATATGGTCTAACGTGGCTATATCTCCACAATCGTGGCAGGTAACGCTGGTGTAAGTACCCGGATAGATTTTATTTAAGAGAGACGGATTCGGATAGGTATTCGTTTGTAGTAGACGCAGCGTTAATGCTTGAGCTCTATTGAGGCGCGGATGAGGAACGAAATGGGTTCTACGGCTGAGATAGTAGTGTTTAGTAATCTCGTTGTAGGTGGAGGGCGTGTCCCTGTTCTCTGGGGAGTCGGCTTCCGATTGGTCGAGGGTAGCGCGGTGGGCAAGTTCACGCGTAGCCCCGTGAGCCGACTCGTTGAGGTTGGGAGCAGCACCCTTTATCTGACCCTGATGTGCCGGAAACCAATAAATGAAGTCTCTCCATTGTTATTATTAACCGAGGATCCCCTTGCAGTCTTTCACTTTGGGACCCTCGTCTGTTTATTGCCTCTTACCCTTTCATTGTATTTGAAGAATAATAAACTGAAACTGAAATAAAAGCGCGCACTTTTCTTACACAACCCGTCTTTCGATCGGGCTACACTGAACTTTCTAGGGTTTCTTTCTCTGTTTTTTTTTTTTGGGGGGGGGGGTCCCGTCTCAGCCGGTGTGTGGATCTTCTTTGTTAACCCATACTACACGGGGATATATGGGCGTTTTATAGCTATCGCAATAAAATGCTCATCTCTAATCAATAAAACGTCACGGTGACGTCGCCGTGACGATGAAATCCAAGAGCGATATCCAAGGGCATTAAAAATCGTCGCCGAGCGCCGCGTTCTGTATGTGCAAGTGAAAGCATGCGAAGGGAGCCAGCAATCGCGGCTCAATCTCGCGCACGCAAGAGGAAATGGGGAGGCAGCGCGCCGTCTTCCGTCGCGGGCCCTACATTGGAGGTCCCCCGACAGTGTTGCCACGGTTTTTTTTTTTCCTTCTGTACAGTATCATACCCACTTTTGTATATGCCGCTTATCAGAATAAACTTCAAACCAAGGCCTCGGGGGGAGGCAGTCCTACTGCGGCCGGCCGCGCGCGCCACCGCCCCTTGAAGGCCATCCGCGACGGGTAGAGACCGCCGCGCGCTGTGTTTTCGCAGCTTATCGTTCATGTTGATGCGAGACGCACCCCGACGGTCAATCCGCTCGCTGCTGCTGCTGCGCTTCCTCACTCCAGCATTTCGACAGCGAGTTTCCGCGGTCATCAGGGGCGTACCCGAGGGGGGGGCTTATGGGACTTCAGTTCTCCTCTCGAAATTTTTTCGGGCTGTCATGCACCGCCGACTAAAACAACCCCCGGCGCCGGAAATCATTTTGCATTTTGTGTAGAATGTCTATTTCACACTCCAAAAGACATTTTAGCGCGAACATTGCGAATTCGGGCCGGATATCGCGGCAACGCCCATGCACCGGGAGTTGCACCACGCGAGAAGCCCCATCCTAGCACAAAGTTTCAAGGGCGTTTTGATGGCGAGCGGGCTCATCGCGGCATTTCCCAGAGGCCACGCAATCTACGGAGCGCATGGATTTCAATTCCAAAACTTTATGGATATAAATTTATCAAAAACTTTTGATGCGGAAAGTGCAGTGACATTTCCAAACTCGTGCTTTAGATCTTCGATGCCGGAACTTCGTGAGTTAATGTCGTTATAAGGTGCATTGACTTTTCAAAAGTCGTACATCGCACTTTACAACGAGACAAGCCAAATCAACACACTGTCAGACAAGCTGACAAAGCACGCAGTGAGGTCCGATGAGACGGAGTGTTGTGGTGGTTCATTTGTGCCGTCATGTCACAGAAAATAATATCAACATTTTTTTTTTATCTGCACCAAAGCATCCATGTTGAGACAATAAAGCCAGCAAAGGTAACTACGTTGTTATTTATTTTTCTTCTTTGACTCTTATTCGCGAGGACACATCGATCCTTTTCACTTTTCTTGTTCTCGCTACCCGCGGGCTGCCAGAGCCAGCCAGAGCGCATGGGTTTTTCTCGTGTTGTCCCAACCTCTGCGCGGCACACTTCGGTGCGCGTTCGTTTTTCTCTGGCCGAGTGGATTTTCGTTTGGCAGAGTTTTAGACGCTTTCTGGCTAGCACACGATAAAAAGAAGCAATGGTCGCTCGCTGGCATCAGTGCGGGGACTCGACGGATTGCAACACGTTCGCTTGAGCGCAACCTCTCCGGAAAGTCTTGTCTCGCCGCTGTAGGATACCGAGCAGTATGTGTATGCTCCGCTGTGGACCAAGCGTATCATCTTTTCGTCGATATTCTTTCGGTTGCCACATTAGAAGCGCCCAAAGTGGGCATTTGATTGTGGCCAACATGCTTTCCTTACCGTTCTTTCTTTCATGTCGGTGCTTCCGCACCACAAAAGAAAGACATAGTTGCACGCAACGGATTATCGCATGGTGAAAGTTCTATTTTGTTACTGCTGCGCAAAGTATTGGCCCACGGGACGCTTCAGTTGCCAGATACCCGTATTATATTACTGCGAGAGCAATTATATGGACATTCCATGCGTACTCGATCCTGCCTTCGCCGTCGCCATCATGTTCCACCCTGCAATGCAGTTTGACTTAGAGTTACTGTATATGCTACCAAAGGTAGCATATACCTGTATATGCTACTTTTGGTAGCATATACAGTAACTCTAGTTTGCCTGTACATGCCGCGCCACCTGGCAGCGGCGGTGAGCACCCGCGGGTAGGCCCTGTTATGATTGGGGGTTCAATCCCGTCGCTCGTGATCCGTTGTCAAGATTGGAGTCGGGCATGAATTAGAAGGTATTTGGCCCATGCCATCGTCCAACTTATCCATGCTGAGGACGTTGATGAAGGGAAGGACTGCTTCTCATCGAGAACGAGGATTAAGGGTTTATTTACAGTATTTATATCAGTCTAACACGACTGTTTGAGAAAGTACATCAGTCTAACCTGACTGCTTGAGAGAGAATGTCCTGAGGAGCCGCACAACAGCGGTTTTTAAACACTCGGTCATCTCCCGATACAAGGTAACGCGAACGTTCGTTTAGTCATTTTAAACAGGCCGCCTGTCTCTGGGACGGGTTGCACGCACACACGCATGCACACAGGTGCGATGGTCCGGAGCCGACGTCACAGAGGCTTCGTAGAACTCGGAGCCGTTCCAGGTAGCGCGTTGTCTTGCGTCTTGGTCGGTGCGTGGGAAGAAGCCTGCGTCGGCATTCCCGCGTCAACTCCCCCACCCGTAGCAGATCAGGTCGGCGTTGTGCTGTTGCGCACAAAGCCTGCTTCGTCGAACTCCTTCAGTCACAACGGCGAAGAGGCTAGAGCGCAACGGTGACGGTATCAGCACAAAGCCTGCTTCGTCGAACGCATCCTAGCTGAAGCGACGGAGAGTGGAGGATGCGCGTATTGTTCATGACACAAAGTCGACTCAGTCACGCCGTGGCTAGAGGTTGTCGGCGATGCTCCCGGGATGTTGCCTCTACAGTCGCAACTGGTTGGCAAAACTTGCACTACAGCTGGCCGTTCTTAACAGCGCCTCCATGGCCCGGGAAATCTCGACTGTCTAGCGCAGATAACCGCTGAGCAGGAAGAGAACGGCTGGTGGCCAGGGGGTGATGGCTTGGCTCGCAGCGACCACTTGTGTAATGTCACCGCCCCAAAACATCCAACAAGGACAGGCAACTGCAAAATGAACCTCACAACACGGCTCTGCGCCGAAGTGACGGACATTGGCCCTCACTTTGGACCCGCTAGGCTTTAAATATATATATATATATATATATATATATAAGTGAACAAACAAAAAAGGCTGCATTTCGCTATGCCAATTTCTGAAGAAATTTCGTGCTGACAAATTCAGCAATCATGGAGGGAATCCTGCTACATGAGAGGGGACCTTCTTGGCTTAATAAAATTAACACTAGTAACCCTAAAATTTAGGCGGGACCCTCAAACGCAGAATTCAAATTAGACTGCTCAAACCATCCACATTGCTATGCAACTTTCCCTTTTTATATCTAACGGAGAAGTTGTACTCTTGGGGAATGAGGCTCCATCCGAGCAAGCGACCATTTTTGTGTGAAATTTGATTGAGCCAGGTCAGAGGAGAGTGGTCGGTCTCGAAGATGAACTTCACTCCGTACAAGTAACACGACAACTTCTGGGCGGCCCAAACTAAACAAGCGCAGTCCCTCTCTGAAGCGTTGTAGGCTTCCTCTCTTAAATTTAGTTTACGGCTGGCATAGAGGATAGGATGCTCCTCGTTATCGTCGCCGACCTGACTAAGTACCACGCCCATACCTCTGTCGCTTGCGTCGCATTGAACTATGAATTCCTTTGTGTAGTCTGGCGCGCGAAGCACAGGACGAGAAACCAATAGCGTTTTCAAACTTTGGAACCGTTCTCTTTGTCTTTATCCCAGTGTACGCTACTCGGTGCTTCCTTTCGGAGGGCGTCCGTTAATGGACTTTCCATTTGCAAGTAATTCGGAATGTACCGTTGATAGTGCCCCACAAGTCCCAAAAATGAACGAAGGCCTGTTTTCGTGCGCGGCTGAGAAAATTGTCCCATCGTAGCTATATATTTTCAGCTCGGCCGGCCGTCTCATGCCCTGACCGACAACATGGACCAGATAAGTAACCTGTGAACAACCAAATCTACACTTTTCCGCTTTCATCGTTAAGCCGGCTTCCCTCAAACGTGAGAACACCTGTTTGAGGTGTGATACGTGTTGTTGCCGGCTGTCCGAAAAAATTGCTACATCATCCAGATAGGGCAAGGCAGACTCCTGCAAGTCTTTTAGTACAATATCCATTAATTTAGAGAAGCTAAACGGTGCGTTATTCAGCCCGAAGCTGGGTGCGAGAGGGCGAAAAGTGCCTATATACAGGTGAGATGGATGCGGCATAGCGGCTGGCACTTTCTCAAAGGGGAACTTGCCAGTACCCCCGCACGAGATCTATAGTATTTAGCAGCGCTAACACTTTCAATTCGTTCCTCAATGTTGGGTATCGTGTACAGCTGATCCCTAGTGATGGCATTTACCTTCCTGTAGTCACACACGGACGAGGGTCCTTGTTAGGGGTTTCTACCAGTATTAGTGGTGGGTGTTGTAACTCTCAGCGGGCTCGATAACTCCCAACTCTAGCATGCGCTGTATCTCTGCCTCCATAATCTCGCTATTTCTCGGAGACACCCTGTAAGGCTTTGATCTTACTGGTTCGGTTGATGTCAGCTTTTTTTCATGCGTTATTAGTTTGGTTCTACCCGGCCGATCATTGAACCTGTCGATTTCCCTAACACCCCTTTTAGCTCATCTAGCTGCTCGGGTGTTAGAGCGAGCGAGCTTACCGAGTGTTCTACTACTTCTTCTAGGCCGGTTTCAGAGTTGGAGGTCGTCTTGTACTCCTTAAACTTGGTACTAGTGCCATCCTGCTCTTTGACGGTATAGTTAACGACTCCGCTCCGCTCTATATACGGCTTCATCAAATTGCAGTGATATAATCTCACCTGCTTCCTACGACCGGGCATTTTCAGAGCATAGTTAGTATCTGAAAGTTTTTGCAACACTTTAACGGGCCCGTCCCAGTGAACTTCAAGCTTGTTCTTTCTTGAAGGTTTGACGATCATTACCGGGTCTCCGGCATTAAACGTACAAAGCCTCGCCTTTTTGTCGTAATAGAATTTGGCATTCTTTTGAGCTACTCCTATGTTCTTTTCGACTAGTTCTTGGGTTGTACTTAGCCGTTCCAGCAGATTTAGCACGTATTCAACCACTGTTGGACTCTCCCCTCTTTCCTCCTACATCTCTCTTAACATTCTTAGTGGAGAACGGAGTGTCCTCCCATACACTAGTTCTGCTGGCGAGAACCCTGTCGCTTCATGTGGAACCGTTCGCAAAGCGAACAAAGTTGCCCGCACACAGTTCTCCCAGTCCTCCTTGTGCTCGTAACAGAGCGCACGCTAAACTCGCTTAAGCACCGAATGCCACCTCTCTACACTGTTTGACTGAGGGTGATAGACAGAACTGTGTATTAACTTTACCCCGCACTTTTGCAAGAATGTGGAAGTCAGTGCGCTCGTGAATACTGACCCTTGATCTGCCTGAACTTCGGCTGGAAACCCAACTCGTGCAAACACTGTCAAAAGCGCGTCTATATACTTCGGTGGAGCTGAGCTGTTTCAGAGGGATTGCTTCTGGAAACTTTGTAGCCGGACACAGCATGGTAAACAAGTACCTGTAGCCCGATTTTGTTTTTGGAAGAGGCCCTACCGTGTCTATTACAAGTCGTCTGAAAGGTTCTTTTATTAAGGGCACTACCTTTAGTGGGGCTTTCCATGTCTCTCCTGGTTTACCAGAGTGCTGGCAGGCGTCGCATGATCTTACAAAGTTTTCTACGTCTTTGAAACAGCCAGGCCAGTAGTATTCCATAAGCAATCTTTCCTTTGATTTGTTTATGCCTAGGTAGCCGGACCACCCATTTCCATGACAGAGACTCAAAAGGTCCTCCCTATACTTAGTAGCTACGAGTAACTGATCTATTTTCCTAACCTTTCGATCTCTGTAGTGCCGATACAACAATCCTCCTCTCTCATGTATCGTCCCGTTGCGCCTAGCAATGCATTCTTTGGCTGTGTGATGTAATTTAGCTAAGCTCTCATCATTCTTTTGCTCGGCTGCCAATGACTCTCTATCCGCACGTAAGAGCTGATCAAAGTTCTTTGAGGCCGGTGATAATAACGACCCTGTCTCCCTTGTGAGTGCGTCAGCTTGATCTTCCTGCAGGCTTGAACTTTGACACTCTAGTGCTACGCTCTCCTTGAACTGGTCAGCTGGCAGGCTTTCCTCAACTGTTTTTTCATCACTCGAGCCTAGCTCGGATTCGGTTATTGGAGTTATCTCCTTTGCTACTTCCGCTGGAGCAGCTTGTGCATCTCCGGCCGAAAGCGACGCGATTTTACGAGCTTGGCCTCGCGTCAATGCCTGTACTACGCCCTCTCCCAGTTTAAGCCCTTTGTCACGCAGTAACTGATTCGAACGATTCGAAAAGATGTAAGTGACAAAAATTTGGAAACTGCAGCCTCAGTTTCTAGCTCCCCAAATGTTCCACTGATTTTGACTTTGGCCATGGGCAGACATACACTGTCTTCTTCTACAACCCGTTTGATCCATGCTACTTCTCCGGTGAAGTCATCTACCATCACGTAAGACGGATGGACAATGTCCATTGTGGCGGCATTGTCTCTTAGCACTCGGCATGGTTTGCCATTAACTTGCAGATTGTGAAGATAGGGGCTTAAAAGTTCCATATTCTCGTCTTTTTCCTCTACGTAGGAAAAAACTACGCTAGGCTTCCCGCAGTTTACGACTATATGTCCCAGTTTGTGGCATTTATAACAGTGGATCGGCCTAAAAGATTCGAATTTTCTTTTCTGTTCCTTTTTTTGCGGTTTCCCCGTTAAGTTTCTCCTCGCTCTTTTCTGCGGGCTTTTCCTCCACGTCTACAGGCTCCGATCGTCTAGTCTGCGAACCCTTTTTGAATGGAAATGTTTTCCGCGGTCCATTTCGACCATCCCAATTTCCGTCCTCGGCGTTCAACTTTCTACGGGTTGCGTACTCTTCGGCTAATTCAGCCGCCCTTTCCACAGTGTTTACATTCCCTGTCTTGCACCCACAGTTTCACAGCTTGGGGGATGGTTTTGTAAAACTGCTCTAGACACATGCATTCTATGATCATGTCTCTGCTGTCGTACGCTTCCGCGCTTTTCAGCCACTATAGGTTTGCCTTTAATCTATATACAAACTCCGGATATCCCTCGCTATCGTTCTTGCCTGTGCTCCTAAACCTTTGCCGAAAAGCTTCAGCTGAAAGGCGGTATTTCTTCAGGAGACTAGCCTTATAACTTTTGCATAATCATATGCATCCTGTGCACTCAGTCTGGCGATTACTTCCGCCGCCTCACACGGCAACATAGACAGCAACCGCTGTGGCCATGTACTCGGGCCGAAGTTCATCGTCTCGCAAGTCCTTTCAAAATTGCTTAGGAACAAGCCTATGTCGGTCCCGACCTCAGATGGCTTTAACAGCTTGTCCATGCGGTATGATTCGGCCTCACTTGATCGTCCCAGAGCCCCTTCATTTCCTTGAGAAAATTCCAAACCTTTGCTTTCAACTTCAAGTTGCATTTTTCCTAACTCACGTTCCTCTCTCTCTCTCTCTCTCTGTCCCGTTCTTCTCTTTTTTTTCAGAAGTTCCAACCCCATTTCAATTTCTTCCTCACTGGCATGTTCGGAAATTAGCTGCAATAATTCCGATTTTAGCATTTCCTTGCGCACATCTAGGCCCAGTTCCTCACCAACAATCAACAATTCGTCTCTCAGCAGTCTCCTTAATTCCATGATTGCTGCGTTACTGCCTTGATCCTTCTCGCTAAATCTAACTAGGAAAACACTACCTAGCTAACACTCAACAATCTAGCTTCCCTACTGTTCTAAGCAGAACAACCACAAGATGAAGCCTAGAGAGTCAAAGCAAGAACCAAGCACTCACCGCAGTCACAGCACCACGTCGCGAAGTCCATCTCACCGCTGTCAGCCAGTTGTTATGATTGGGGGCTCAATCCCGTCGTTCGTGATCCGTTGTCAAGATTGGAGTCCGGCATAAATTAGAAGATAGCTGGCCCATGCCATCGTCCAACTTATCCACGCTGAGGACGTTGATGAAGGGAAGGACTGCTTCTCATCGAGAATAAGGATTAAGGGTTTATTTACAGTATTTATATCAGTCTAACACGACTGTTTGAGAAAGTACATCAGTCTAACCCGACTGCTTGAGAGAGAGTGTCCTGAGCAGCCTCACAACAGCGGTTTTTAAACACTCGGTCCTCTCCCGATACAAGGTAACGCGAACGTTCGTTTAATCATTTTAAACAGGCCGCCTGTCTCTGGGACGGGTTGCACGCACACACGCATGCACACAGGTGCGATGGTCCGGAGCCGACGTCACAGGGGCTTCGTAGAACTCGGAGCCGTTCCGGGTAGCGCGTTGTCTTGCGTCTTGGTCGGTGCGTGGGAAGAAGCCTGCGTCGGCGTTCCCGCGTCAACTCCCCCACCCGTAGCAGATCAGGTCGGCGTTGTGCTGTTGCGCACAAAGCCTGCTTCGTCGAACTCCTTCAGTCACAACGGCGAAGAGGCTAGAGCGCAACGGTGACGGTTTCAGCACAAAGCCTGCTTCGTCTTGAAGTAGTAAAGGCAAGGCGCAGAAGACCAGGACTTAGGAAGAAGAACACAAGCGACAGGACCGGCGCCACTCACAACGAAGTTTATTTTCGCAACCAGCCTGCCTTATGTAGGTCATTCACGCCGAGTCACGCACAAAACTTCAGAAGTAAAAAAACAGCAATCTATCGACCATTCAGGAATGTTATCTGGCACATATTATCGAATGAGCAAAGAAGAACCACACGTGGATCAGCACCGGAGGCAATTGATCTAGTATAGTTGTTGTGTACTGATTCTGGCCGCTGAGTTCAGCGGATGACGTATCTGCATCAGTTGACCCCTGTGTTGAAGAGCGCCCTCTCCCGGCCTCAAGAATGTATATATTGTAGTAGTTATCAAGTTCCCACTGTTCTGTGTTTGTTTCGTGACGGCTATAAAAGGTTATTGCCGATACGCCTTGTCGCGATGGTGCCTCGCGATACGACCCACGCAGCAACATAACACTGGCGACGAGGGTGGGACTGAATGAGACCGCTGCAATAGGAAGCTAGCTCCTGTCCGTACTCGTTCACAATGACGGCCACCACAACGGAGGGGCTCGAGCCTTTCGACATCACCCACCCTGAAGAGTGGGAGGACTATGCAGAACGTTTCCAGTTCTTCCTCGAGGCGCAGGACGTTACGGACGCCAGCAAGAAGAGATCGATATTCCTCAGCCGCTGCGGTCCCGCCACTTTTCAATTAACCAGGGCGCTCGTAGCACCGGCCCAGCTGAAGGATACACCGTTCGAAACAATCCTCGCCGTTCTGCGTGACCACCTAGCGCCGAAACCACTGGAGCTTGCCAGACGATACGAATTCCATCGCCGCGACCAGGCACCAAGTGAGTCTGCCGCCGCCTACCTCACTGCTCTTCGAACGATGGCACAGCACTGCAACTTCAACGACCTTGACACCGTGCTACGGGATCGATTCGTGTTCGGACTGCAGAACGACACGGTGAAGCGGCGACTACTGGCGAAAAAAGAGGTCTCTCACTAGTGCTGTCGAGGAAGCAGTCGCCGCTGAGGCCATTGCCCGGGAAGCCAGCCTAGCCTCGTTTCAAACCACCAACGCGCCACGTTTCGAGCCCGTGCATCAAGGGACGACGACGGGCGATGATGGCGAGCAAGACATCTCCGAGGGTGTTCTTCGGTTACGTGCGAGCCTCACTCAGCGACGGGACACCGAGAGATTGGTGGGCGGCCCCTGCGCCAGCTGTGGAGGCTCGCAAGAACGCCGCCTGTGTCGGTTCCGTGGTGCCCAGTGCAGGGAATGTGGAAAAACCGGTCATATTGCTAAGGTCTGCCGGTCCCGGAGGCAGCTTAGCCCACGTCGAAATGCCAAAGATCAAGCCCGGATGCAACAATTCAAGACCGCTCTTCGCACAAACATTTCATATTGCGACGACTTGGCAGTTACTGCTATCAACGAAGTGTCTAAACCCGCCAAGAGGAAGATACATGTGAGTGTAAAAATCGAAGGCACACAGTGTCAGATGGAGGTGGATTCGGGATCAACTTTTTCCATTATCTCCGACGCCACAGCCAGACGCATTTTTCCAAGGGGGCGTGTCAGAAACCTACAGCCACTTGATGTTGTCATGAGGGACTATCAAGCAAACCGTATCGCTGTACGAGGAGTTGGTACCGTCCGAGTGCAGTTCAAAGATTTTGACGGCCCATTGCGCCTGGTCATTGTCAAGGGCGAGCGCCCAAGTCTTCTCGGGCTGGATTGGTTTCCGGCACTCGGTATGAATATCACGGGAGTGCAACGCATCGATCAGCAACCATCCTCACTTGATAGCATATTCCGAGATTTTGCCTCTGTGTTCGACGGGACGCTGGGCTGCTACAAGGGACCGCCCGTTCAGTTTGCACTTGACCCTGAGGTTGTGCCTATCCGCTTGAAAGCAAGAAGGGTTCCTTTCGCACTGCGACCGAAAATCGACGCCGAACTAGACAAGCTGATAACACAAGGAATCCTAGAGCCGGTTGACCACGCTCGTTGGGAAACCCCTATTGTTACGCCACTGAAGGCAAATGGGGACGTCCGCATCTGTGCAGACTACAAGTGCACCATCAACAAAGCCTTGCAGCAGCACTCGTATCCGGTACCAGCTGTCAACCACCTGCTGGCATCCCTCTCTGGTGGAACTGTCTTTGCGAAGCTAGACTTAGCACAGGCCTACCAACAGCTCCTAGTGACTGATGAATCTGCAGAGGCGCAGACCATTGTGACGCATCGGGGTGCTTTCCGCGTTCGACGATTACAGTTCGGTGTCAGCGTCGCACCTGGCATCTTTCAGAGTTTAATGGAGAACCTATTGCGCGGACTACCAGGCGTCATTCCATATTTTGATGTCCTCATTTCAGGTGCATCGCACCAAGAACTACTTAGTCGCCTTCGAGAGGTCCTTCAGCGGTTCCAAGATGCAGGGCTTAAGGTCAAGAAGGAGAAATGCCAGCTAGGAGTGACTCAAGTGGAATTTTTGGGTTTCCGAGTCGATGCTGAGGGAATCCACCCCACACTGGCCAAGACGCAAGCCATCCTTAATGCACCGCGGCCGTTGAACAGAGCCGAGCTGCAGGCCTTCCTGGGTCTTCTCAATTTCTATCATGCATTCCTTCCACACAAGGCCACTGTAGCTGAACCCCTGCACCGTTTGTTGGACAAGAAGGTCCCCTGGCTGTGGGGAAACCTACAACAAACTGCGTTCGACAATGTGAAGAAGCTACTGGTATCCAACCAGGTGCTGACACACTTCGACGAGAAGAAGCCGGTGATCCTTGCATGCGATGCGTCCCCGTACGGAATAGGAGCAGTGTTGAGTCACAGAATGCCGGATGACACGGAAGCACCAATCGCTTTTTATTCAAGAACCTTGTCCTCTACGGAGCGTAATTACGCCCAGATTGATAAGGAGGCACTCGCTGTGGTTGCCGGAGTAAAGGAGTTCCATGACTACGTATTCGGCCGCCCATTTGAGATCCATACAGACCACAAGCCGCTCCTGGGGCTCTTCACATCAGACCGGCAAACGCCACAGATGCTTTCACCACGAATGTTGCGTTGGTCCATTTTTCTTAATGGGTACCAGCATACTCTCCACCACCGACCAGGAAAACAGTTAGGCCACGCAGATGGTCTCAGCAGACTGCCTCAAGCGGACCAGTGCCAGGATGACCCTTCGCCAGCAGAGGTCGTCATGCTTCTGGACGTACTTCCAGAATCTCCAGTCCATGCAGACGATGTAGCTAAGTACTCCGCCAAGGCTGCTATCCTCTCCCGTGTCCTCAACTGGGTGTGGAAGGGGTGGCCAAGGTGCGCTCCGAGTTCCGAGTTCACACCTTTCATGTCCAGGCAACATGAACTGTCCGCCCACAAGGGATGCTTACTGTGGGGTGACCGTGTGGTGATTCCACAGAAGTTGCGTTTCCGGGTCCTCGAAGCTCTGCATGTCGGACACCCTGGCATCGTCAGAATGAAAGCGCTTGCCCGCAGTTATGTATGGTGGCCCGGCATGGATGCGGCCATTGAGGAATGGGTCCGGCGGTGTTTTCCTTGCCAGGAAACACGGCCCGAGATGTCTCGGGCACCTGTGCACCCATGGGAGACGACCCGGACACCATGGTCACGCCTGCACATTGATTTCGCTGGTCCCTTCCAAGGACAGACCTTCTTGATTGTGGTGGACTCTTATTCCAAATGGCTGGAGGTCATACTAATGTCGTCAATGACATCGAGTGCTGTAATCACTACTTACAAAGATTGTTCGCAACTCATGGCCTGCCAGATACCCTTGTTTCAGACAGCGGCCCGCAATTCACATCCACAGAATTTCGAGGGTTCCTGGATGCCAACCTCATCCACCAAGTGACATCTGCACCGTTCCATCCATCCACGAACGGGCAGGCCGAAAGGATGGTACGGACCACCAAAGAGGCATTAGCTCGAATAATCCGAGGAAGCTGGGCAAAGCGCTTGGTAGACTTCACTCTACAGCAGCATGTAACTCCGCACACAGTCACGGGGCGCGCCCCGTGCGAGTTGTTGATGGGCCGCCGACTGTCTACCATGCTGGATCGGCTGCATCCAGACCGGGCCCCTGACAAGTCCTCCCGGTTGGCAGAAGTTCTGCCGACATCACGCATATTCCAGCCCGACGACCCTGTATTTGCACGTAACTACGGCCAGGGCCCACCATGGGTATCTGCTGTGATTTCCAGAGCAACTGGCCCGATCTCTTATGAGGTTGCTCTTCCGGATGGTCGTGTGTGTCGCCGGCACGTGGACCAGCTTCGTCGGCGGAGCAGCATTCCCATGAGGTTAGCGGAAACTGTACCTGAAGGACAGCCTGAGGTTCAGCCTTCGTCAAGCCCTTCACCTGGCGGAATGAGCAGCAGCAAGACACCAGATCCCAGTGAAACCGAGGAGCACCCGACAGCCATGCTACCTCCCAAGGCGCAACCAACAGTCGTGCTTCCTTCGGACGACATAGCAGCACCTCAGCCAGCACCAACAGAGCAAAGTGTAGAATTGCCGGGCCCACGCCGTTCGCAGCGTTCCCGGAAGACACCACAACATCTTCGGGACTTTGTGCTGGCATTGGCTGACTGTTGAGTACCTACTAAGGGGGAAGGAGTGTTGTGTACTGATTCTGGCCGCTGAGTTCAGCGGATGACGTATCTGCATCAGTTAACCCCTGTGTTGAAGAGCGCCTTCTCCCGGCCTCAAGAATGTATATATTGTAGCAGTTATCAAGTTCCCACTGTTCTGTGTTTGTTTCGTGACGGCAATAACGCCTTGTCGCGATGGTGCCTCGCGATATGACCCACGCACCAACATAACAATAGTCTTTTTCCAAGCCAACGGGGACAAAAAACCAGACATAAGAAGTACCGTCTACACTTCACTACCAACCAATCTATCCAGAACATAACACACTTCAAACGCCTAAGGCCCAGTCAGTGATAAAACCCGCATGACTATGGGAATAACGACCAACGAATAACACGGAAATAACATGAAAAATGCGTCCAAGTACAGTGTCTGCATCAAAACTAAAATCTCTAACAGTCACTCACTTAAAAAATTGATAAAACATGTGACCGCGCGAAAAAAAGAACCACGTGACAAACAATGAAATGGACAGAAGTGATGAACGATAAAGGTCTAAGAACAGTGTCTGCGTCAAAAAAAACGCAACAAAAGCTTAAGAGCCACTAGAAAATCGTCAACAAAATAAAAACTAGTTAAATAAAAGGAAGACAGACGGTAAAGCCAAATGAAATCACCCTAACAAGAGGCCTAAATAAAACCTTTTAAAAAAGTCGTCTCCTTGTCACTAAGCATAATGGACAGCCTGCTGACGCATGCGTTTCCCTCTTTTTTGATGAAAAAGGCTTCCACAATTTCCCGCTCAAAGCTGTCTTTTCCATACTTCAAAAATTTAGTTTGGTCAATTTGTGGGCGGCAATAAAGCACTCTTGCAATGCTCTGCAAGGAAACTCCCTTCCTTGTTGTGCAGATTACGACAATGTTCCATTGCACGCTCATTAAAACATCGACCTGTTGGTCCGATATAGCTGCGACCACAGCTTAGGGGGATTTGGTAGACTACACGTGTCCTGTATTCAGTGAACTTCTGATGCTGGATTGAACAAACCGCGCGTTTCTCTCCGTTCATGGCACAAAGCTTAGACAGCTTGCAAGGCACCGAGAAAACAACCTGAACGTTATGCCTACTTGCCACTTTCTTAATGTTGTGCGATACCTTATTAAGGTACGGAATTACCGCAACAGAGCTTGGTTCTTGTTTGCTCATTCGATAGCTGTGCGAGATAACATTCCTGAATGGTCGATAGATTGATGTTTTTTACTTCTAAAGTTTTGTGCGTGACTTGGCGTGAATGACCTACATAAGGCAGGCTTGTTGCGAAAATAAACTTGGTTATGAGTGGCGCCGGTCCTGTCGCTTGTGTTCTTCTTGAGTCCTGGTCTTCTGCGCCTTGCCTTTGCTACTTCAAGCATGAACCAACTAGCCCAAGCAAGAGTTTTACTTGAGCGTACTGCTTCGTCGAACGCATCCTAGCTTAAGGGACGGAGAGTGGAGGATGCGCGTATTGTTCATGACACAAAGTCGACTTAGTCACGCAGTGGCTAGAGGTTGCGTTGCTCCCGGGATGTTGCCTCCACAGTCGCAACTGGTTGACAAAACTTTCACTATAGCTGGCCGTTCTTAACAGCCCTCACCGTCATTTCACCATTGTCCGTGGTGCGCGCAGGCCCGCAAGCTTGCTTTTCCAATTTTCCAATGGGTCCCCCGCAGCCTCTTGGCAGCTCCTTCGTGAGAAGTGTGAACATAAAGAACACGCGCACATACTGCTGCGTTAAGGACTGTCACAATTGTGAAGGGGATGTCGGCATCAAATTGTACCGCTTAATTACCCTTCAAAACTGAGGGAAGCAACCCGGCGGCTGGAGTGGATCGTCGCGGTTCGGGTCGGTCTTGCGAATTTCTGTTAAACGAACTAAGACGTAAGTGCAGAAACAAGAAAAAAATGAAAAACAGCCAGCAGCGGCATCTGTAAAAACACACAATAAATTGTTAACTGCATAAGAACGCTTGAACTGATTCCGGCTGTTGCAAATCAGTTTTGATAGTTGTTTAGCTCGTCTTGCTCCAAAACAAACACACAGTGGTTGTTAGGTGTCAAATATAGCTTCGTAAGCGCTCCGTGCTGGAGCTTTGTATGCGCTGTGCTTCTTCCTGCGCGAAGATCAAGACGCGAATGCTGGAACCGAGATCATTCGTGCCGATGTTTTCTTGCGCTTAGAACAACAGAACTAAGGTTGGAGTACACTGCAAAACACGTCGAGTGTTCGAAAATTAGCATTTCCCTCGCGCACACAAGCGCATATTTGTTCAGTCTTTACGTTGTTTAGTCTTAGTTGATTGCTCTCTCATGAATACTTTGTTTAGCGCAAAACGACACACACAAGAAAGACGACAGGACAAGGCGCTACTCTCAACTGGTTGTGAGGGGCGACAGGACAAGGCGCTACTCTCAAGTTGAGAGTAGCGCCTTGTCCGGTCGTCTTTCTTGTGTGTGTCGTTTTGCGCTAAACAAAGTATTCATGGATTCGCACCAACTAGCCCGCCAACGCATTGTGCTGATTGCTCTCTATATGATGCTTCAGCGGTAATGCCCTCTCACATTCGAGCCCGAACGACAATACCAGAATATGCTCGAGGCACTTTGTCAACGGATAAAAAAGCACTTACCCGCCAATTCGCCAAAACCTCTACAACGTGAGTGCAAGGCACGCTCCAAGTAAGGAAGCGACAAATGGCAGTTCAAAGACGTCCAAGGCCGTATTTGCTCATTTAAGTGGCATGAAATAATGATTTGTTAACGCACTTTGAGATCGACGTCGTAAGCATACTTACTATGTTGTGACAAACACTTCGCGACTTGCGGTGGTTGCTTAGTGGCTACGGTGTTGGGCTGATGAGCGCGAGGTCGCAGGAATAAATCCTGGCCACGGCGGCCGAATTTCGATGGGGTCGAAATACCAAAACGCCAGTGTAATTAGATATAGGTCGACGTTAAAGAACCCAAGGCGGTCTAAATTAATCAGGAGTCTCCCACCACGGCGTGCCTCCTAATCAGATCGTGGTTTTGGCACCTAAAACACCACAATTTAATTTAAGCACCTCACTGTGGTGTCCGTGCTGTTTACTTCTTTGACACGGTATACGTGTTTGTAGTCGTAAATTTGATGTCCTTTCTCAAGCGTCGGTGGCCGAAAATGGGCCTCGACGTTTTCGATTGCCTTAAAACCGGAATTTAGAACGTCCGAAAGGTCTCAAACGAGCGCTGCAAAAGCATGCCTCCGCAGCAGTGGCCGCCTCGGTGTTTCGCGCAACTGACACGGTGACGCTGGCGGCTGAGCCGATCGACGCGCCGCCTGACCATTGCAGGGAGCCCTATGCGAAAAAACCTATGCGATGACGTGCCGCGCGCCGCATGCTGTATGTATGAGTAAAAGCGTAGGAGGGGGGGGGATGGAGGAGGAGTGGGTGAGTCGACCATGGTGGCTCAGTCTTGTGTGCGAAGTGAGAAAAGCGGGGAGGAAGCGCGCCGCTTTCCTTCGCGCGCGATACATCAGGGGGAGTGGAGGGAGGGGGGGTGCGGACCTTAGGATTCTGTGATCTGTGATTACGTAACATGTTTATTTGCCTTGCTTGACGCATTATATACGGTTACTTTTTCTTAGATACGTAGATTTATTGGATACTTGTACGTATATTTAAATATCTTGTTGCGATGTTTTTTGTATACGTGCAGCGAACTTTGTTTCCAGTGACACTTTTATGCCCTTTATCAAGCTGTGTATTCGCATTTGTATATTCCATTGTGTCTTTGCATTTCTAATGCACGAGGGCAAGTCAAATGAAAGTGAGCCAAACCACCCTGCGCAATAATGGTTTTGTTAAATATCTGCGAGGCATGCGAGCACATAAACAGAACTTAGCGCAAAGTGTTTGTAAAAGTGTTTGTGATGGCAAAGGGAGTTGCAAAAGACGCCGGTGGCGATATTGAAAAAGATGCATTGGATATAAAAGACCTCCGGGAATTTTTAAGCTAGACTACAGATCAGATATGATGGAACTGAAGGACAGCGTATCCTTCCGTACGGACATTTGCAATGACGTAAAAGGCATAGCAGATGACATAAAACAGCTCAGGAAGGAAATGCATGACATTGTAAACCAGAATAAAGCACTGAAAGCGGAAAACGAAAGGCTCGTTCAGAAGTGTGAAGAATCGGAGCAATGCCAGCGCCTCAATAATGTAGAAATAAAAGGAGCACTGGCGGGAGAGGATCCGGTGAACACAATAAAACAAAATTGGGAAAAGCGTGGGTGAGATTGTTGAAGAAGCCGATCTTGATACGTGTCACGTGGCTTGCAGCCGGGTGTGCAGAGCATTATTGCTTGTTTTCTGCGACGGAGCAAACGCAACACGTTCTTGTATAAATGCAGAAAACAAAGGATAGACAGTTCAGTGCTTGGAAGTAAGGTGAAGATGCCTGTTTACGTAAACGAAAATCTCATGCAAGCTAATAAGGCAATGCTTTCAGCCGCAATCCAAAAAAAGAAAGCTGCAAACTGGAATTTGTCTGGACAAATGGCAGGAAAATTTTGGCAAGAAAAGAAGAAGGCTCGCCTGTAATCCGTGTCGCCACACAAGCAGATCTGAGTAAGATATGTGCTGATACAGCTGTGCATTCATAGTGGCTTACTTTCGAGCGTAGCGTCTTCTGAACATCTTTGGCCCTCATTTTGTCATGGGCGTGCTAGAAGTTGAGATAAATTATTACACGATTGATGCTTTTAATTCTAACTTCTCTCTCTCCAAAAATAATTTTTGCTTTCGGCATGTCAATAGCAGAAGCATCAGCAATAAAGTTGATGACATTACCCACTTTCTAGGCTCCTGTACTGTATCACTTGACGTGATAATGTTCTCACAGATTTGAATTCACAGAAATGAAGTACCGTGTCTACCTGGGTACCATTCTGAGCATTTGTGCCATAGCGGAAGGAAGGGAAGGGGCCTTGCTATATATTTTAAAGGGACCCTGAAACGATTTTGGCGATTTTCTACAAACGTACTGAGTCGTGAGAGTAGGTTCTTCTGATCATTAATTGCTGCATCTAAGTGCTCTGCGTAAAGCGTGTAATTTATTATAAGGTTTTAAAAATACACATCGCTGCCGATCGCAGCGCACTGCTCGGCGGAATTATAAGCCGCCCCTACCCATATGATGCAAATAACCCATATTACGTCACATGGGCGAGCTATCTGATTGGCTGACCAGGGCGCGTGGTCGATAATTTTTCCAACTTTATGGTGAACAAATGATGCTCGTAATAGTTGGAATGTTAGTTAGTTTGTTTTTGTAAAAAGAAAATAACTTAAAGAGAATACACAAGAATCGTTTTTTAGTACACTTCAGCACTTCCGGCACACAGCAAGTGTCGTCTGCTTGTGTTACAACATACTCCATTTTGACGAGAGCTCCGCGGTCAGAGTCGGTCTCAGTCTTTTCGCGAGCACTATGATTCGACTTTGTTGCCTTGTGGACTGCAAACCGCGAGTCGAGTATTAGGGCAAACGCAAGCGCAAGGGGACAGGGTCTGGCCGCTTGACTGTGCCGGGATGAGCCACGAGATGAGCAGAAGGGCAAATGTGAACGGTCTGCACGGTGCAGCCACCTGGTGGCACAGAGCTCAACCATACACAGTAGCAGCAACGAAGTGTATTCTTTGCTGCTGGTGTGTATTTTTCGCAGGAGTGTAATCATCAACACGTTGATTTATAAATGTTTAAAATGCTTTACACTTGGTTAGAGCAATATTAGCGCTTTGTTTGACTGGTTAAGCGCTGCGCCAGCAAGTGTCTGGACCGTGCAGACCGATCAGGCTGCTCACGTACGTCTACGCTCAAGTTCCTTCATCAGCTTGAGTTTATGCCTCCAGTCATTTGCCGAAATGACCAGCTTGCCTGTTTTTAGCGGAGTACCGGACACGTTCGGCGCTACGACAGAATGCTCGCAACGCACGCTGCTTCGATAGCTCTCGGTCGACGGCCAAGCGGCTAGCGGAGAGGTCTCGCGCGGGAGGGGGCGTGCTCCTAAACAACCGGAAGTGAGCGATGTGACGTCGCATCGTGACGCTGAACCAGTGAAGGCGGAGCTTAGCGCCGCTCGCTCGGCGAGCGAGTTGAGGAGGAAAAGCATAGCTAGGGAGGAGGGTAACTTCTAATCGCTTGCAGCTCCATTAATACGTAACGCTTCACTTAAATTGTGGTGCGAATGTTCTACTTAAGCTGTACCCTACGCGCCTACAAAATTTGTCCGAACCGTTTCAGGGGCCCTTTAAGGACACGCTTACAC